>NW_025422005.1:72550000-73175000 GCF_011764305.1 Mustela putorius furo
AAACAAAGAGTGGGGAAAGGTGCAGGGATGCCACACGATTGTACAAGTTGAGCACTGCCCAAATTATCTGCATCATGGTCACTAAAAATTTTAACATTTATTAGAACAACTTTCAGGTAAATAGCAGTAAAAAAAAAAAAACAACCAACTTGAGAACAGCTCACCTTTTTTTAATTTGTGCAAGATTTCCTATCTCTTTTTCCATTTGAGTTAGCAAAGACCCTTGTGAAGATTTCTAGCATACTCTAAGAACAAGAAAAAAATCAGTGTGGTATAAGCAGAGGATGGTCAGAGCAAGGAGCAGGAAACAAGACTGAAAGAACAAACTTACCTACAAAGCTAAGGTGTTTGGATTTTATCTTAACAGCTTCAGACTGGTGACATGATCAGTTTAATTCTTTCAGGAAGATAACTGTACTAACAGTGAGAAGGATGAAGGAATGAGATGACAGAAAGCAGAGAATCTAGTTAGAAGGCTACAGCAATAGGCAGATCAGAGACCTGAAGTCTCTGAATAAAGGCAGTGGCAGGGGACAAGGGACCAGATTTGATGCATATTTCATATCAGCAAGACTTATCAATCACCACTTTGATCGAAACTGTCTTTTTCTCCCATGCAATGAACCCCTTCTGGGATATGTCAATCGTTCTGAAGTTAATGTAAATCATCCATGTTAGAAGGAAAACAAAATCTTAAAACTTAAATGAAAGGTATTCAAATTTAATAATTGAGTTCTAAATCTGAGCTTACATCTAGAGATTGTACTGGGAGGGCATTCTTAAACATGCAATGCCATTTATAAAAATATTTCTCAGGGTGCCTGGGTGGCTCAGTCAATTAAGCATCCAACTCTTGATTTCAGTTTAGGTCATGATCTCAAAGTCCCAGGAGGGAGCCCCAGCTGGGCTCTGTGCTCAGCAGGGAGTCTGCTTGAGGATTCTCTCTCTCCCTCTGTCACCCCCACCCCCATGCAGATGGGAGCATGCACATGCTTTCTCTCTAATAAATAAATAAATCTTTAAAAAAGATTTTTCTAATAAACAGAAGCTTACTGCAAGATGGATTTCTTCTTGAATGCTGTATGAGTTTATGGGAGCATTTTCCCAAGTTACTAAGTTTTCAAAACTTGGAGAATTTTCATAGGTTCTGTAATAAAGAAACATTTGGCAGAATTGCTAGGTACAGCTCACCATTTGCAACCGAAAGAGCACCAATCACATGTTCTCATTTTCTCCCTACATTTTCATTACTGTCTCAGGAGTATTATTTTATGTCAGAGTTCACTAGAGCCAAAAATAATCCAGCTTGCTAAAATATCTGTGTTCTGGGGAGCCTGGGTGGCTCAGTAGGTTAAGCATCTGTCTTCAGCTCAGGTCATGGTGTCACCGTCCTGGAATCAAGCTCGCTGTGGGTCTGAGCCCACTGCCCTCTGCCTCTCTACCCTATTTGTGTGCGTGCTCTCTCTCTCAAATAATAAATAGATAGATAGATAGATAGATAGATAGATAAAATATCTTTCCTCAATTTTTTGGTCAACTATAAAGATATAAAAAAACACTTAGGCAATTAAAGAAGGTCATTTTCTTTATCCCACTTTTAAAGGACAGCTAGAAAGCCAGTCCCTCTTCCACTAAACTTAATTCAAGTTTGAGTCACCCAAGAGTCCAGAGGGAAAATAAGAAATTAAATTAAGCAGGTGTACCAGCTACATGCTCCCCCCAACTGCCATGATCTCACTATACCTAAGAGAATCATCAAAAAACTTTCCAGTGATGGTTTCGCCTTGCTTCCTCTCTACTGAGGTATGTAAAATGGATGTGAGATTGTTACATTATGAAATAATTCTTAATTATCAGGAGATAAAATCTGTGGAGGATGTATGTGGCAGCCAGCTACATATTTGGAAAAGAAATTAATGCTTACCAATTATTGAAATAGTGTCTTCTAATTGATTTTTTCCAGGTAAAGGAATTTTGTACAGCAAAAACTCATAATACAGAAGCTCCAAACCTACAAAACAAAATGTGTAGTAGCAGAAGTACATGGGATGTAATTATGGACTCCAATGATTTTCAGAATGCATCTCCCATGGAAGGAACAGATCAACCACCCGATCCTACATTTTCATTGTTAAAGGCCAAACAGCGAGTTGTCTGTTTGGTACTTGATAAGTCTGGAAGCATGAGTTCGGTAAGACATTTGTTAGCTTCCTTAAAATAAGCAGTTAATTACTAGAAATATAATTTAATCTTGGGTTTAATTCTATTAAGCTAACTAAAACATAAATTTATTACTCTAATAACTTTTAGTACAATGATTCTATATGGACAAATACTGGAAGAAAATACACTAAAAAATAATTGTTATATATGAAGATGATTGGACTATGGATTATGTTTATTCTTTAACTTTTAATTCTAACAAATTAAAAATACTATAACTGAACAAAAAAAGTATCCATAATTCCACCATTGAGCATATTATTCCAATCTTTTTTGTGTATTTGTTTTTCCTTCTCAAAAATGTGATTAAATTTTGTATGATACTTTATAGTATTATTTATTTTACTTACCATACCATAAATACTCCCTATGGAAAAAAATGATTTCATGATATAATTTTTATTTTTTTTAAAGATTTTATTTATTTATTTGACAGAGAGAGAGATCACAAGTAGGCAGAGAGACAGGCAGGCAGAGAGAGAGGAGGAAGCAGGCTCCCTGCTGAGCAGAGAGCCCGATGTGGGACTCGATCCCAGGACCCCGAGATCATGACCTGAGCCGAAGACAGCGGCTTAACCCACTGAACCACCCAGGCGCCCCATGATATAATTTTTAATGATCATATGCACATACCCTAATTTAGTCAGCTTCCTGTTATAGAACATTTTAGAGTTTTCAACTTTTTATAAAAATTGTGCTGCAATAAACATTTTTGTATATATTTTAAAATTATTTTCTTAGCAGAAATTCCTGAATATAAAACTGTTCAATAAAAAGGCATAGATTTTTAAGACTTTATTAAGTATAACATATAATATAATGTATATTAAGTATATTAAGTATAACAAAGTATAATGATTTTTCAATTTTTTCTTTAATTTTTTTTTTTAATGAAATAAGGGGGCCAAACTTTTCCCTTCAAATTGTCCATTTAGCCTAATGATATCTATTTTTTTTCTTTAAAAAAATTTATTTTATTAACATATAATGTATTATTAGCCCCAGGGGTACAGGTCTGTGAATCAACAGGTTTACACACTTCACACCACTCACCATAGCACATACGTTCCCCAATGTTCATAACCCAACCACCCTCTCCCTACCCCCTTCCCCCCAGGAACCCTCAGTTTGTTTTCTATGATTAAGAGTCTCTTATGGTTTGTCTCCCTCCTGATCCCATCTTGGTTTCATTTATTCTATTCCTACCCCCTAAACCCCCATGTTGCCTCTCAACTTCCTCGTATCACGGAGACCATATGATAATTGTCTTTCTCTGATTGACTTATTTCGCTAAGCATAATACCCTCTAGTTCCATCCAAGTCGTTGCAAATGGCAAGATTTCATTTCTTTTGACAGCTGGATAGTATTCCATTGTGTGTGTGTGTGTGTGTGTGTGTGTGTGTGTGTATCACACATCTTCTTTATCCATTCATCTGTTGATGCACATCTAGGTTCTTTCCATAGTTTGGCTATTGTGGACATTGCTGCTATAAACATTCAGGTGCACGTGCCCCTTCGGATCACTACATTTGTATCTTTAGGGTAAATACCCAGTAGTGTGATTGCTGGGTTGTAGGTATTTCTATTTTCAACTTTTTGAGGACACTCCATGCTGTTTTCCAGAGTGGTTGCACCAGCTTACATTCCCACCAACAGTGTAGGAGGGTTCAAGGGGGCCAAACTTTAAAATATAGTAATCAATTACTATCAAGATCTCTGGCCCATGAACAACTTTGTTTTTCACCAATCTGTCAAGATTTGAGGAGACTCAGGAAATATTCAGACATCTTTTTCTTACAGGAAGACCGTCTCTTTCGAATGAATCAAGCAGCAGAACTATACTTGATTCAAATTATTGAAAAGGGATCTTTGGTTGGGATGGTCACATTTGAAAGTTTTGCTACAACCCAAAACTACCTAACAGAAATAACTGGTGATAATGCTTATGAAAAGATCACTGCAAACCTGCCTCAAGAAGCTGGTGGTGGAACTTCAATTTGCAGTGGTCTCAGAGCAGGATTCCAGGTAAAATAAAAATTTTTTCTAAATAGCATTTGCCACTTACCATTGCTTTTATTTTTACCCCACTGTCTTTGAACAAGAGTCATGAATTCATAGGTCCGTTATCTAAATAGTATATTTTTTAAAGACTCCCCTACTGTCTGTTGTTTACAGCTGGGTAGTCTCTCTGGGTGTGGTTATTCCACCAATGTACTCTTGAGTTACTGAGTCACACTGGAGAATGGTTAAGGAAGGGAAGAAAAATCCAATGAGCACATAATTGCTGCAATTTTATTGAGGAGTTTACCATTTCTTTATCACTCCCAACATCTGAACTACTATTAGCAAACAACAATGCTGCTGAAGGGACTGTGGAAGAGGGAAATTATCACTAGTTCTATGTTATAAAGACAACTCTAGTTCATCAAGTTAAATTGACAATTAAAAACCACAAAGATAGTTCCCTAAGCAGTTTAGTATCAAACCTAAGACACACAGGTAGAAGTTTAATGAAATAAAAATTGTGAAATAAAATACTGGGAGCAACTTTACAGCACTATATTAGTCTGCCTTAAAGTATGCAATTGAATTTCTTCCAACCTAAGATAGACTTTGTTTAAGCCTATTTATTGTCATTAAGTTACAAAAACAAAAAACTGCTTTCCTTCACTGACCCTCCCATTGCTCCAGCTAAAAAAGTAGAGATTATTAACTTTTTCCAGGCCACTAATTAATATCATCTCTTAGCTTTCTAGTTGAGTCATTTTTCATAATGCATATTGGTTTAAGGAGGTACACACGCTCTGGATTCCGGCAAATCTGGGATTCTGGCTCTATTATTTATTAGTTAAATGACTTTGGGTAAGTTATCAACTCAGGAAGTCTTAGTTTACTCAACAAAGGGAATGTGGAAAACAACAGTACCTATCTAAAGTGTTCAAAAAGGACTGCTATTATTATAATAAATATAATTCTTATACAGGTCTATTCACTTCTAAAATATGATGGTATTATACCTTGGGAATAATAAGGTAATATACCTTGTGTCTTATTGTTTGAAAATATTGGTTTGTATATTTTTCTTAATATATTTTGATATATACCGATGGATATTTTGACCACAGAGTCTATTATTGAACAGATTATGTTAAGTCACATTCAAAGTTATAAATACCTCTTCACTACTTTTAAAATGAAACCATAGCAATATATAGCATTTTACTTACATAATCATTATAACAGCTAAAATTTATTGATCATATTCTACATTATTGCCTATGTTAAATACATGTATGATCTTATTTATCCTTACCATTACTTTTTATTCAGAGTAATTAAATACCATTCTTAAGATCACATATAGTCAGTAACCAGCAAATCTAGGTAGGATTCAAAATCTGGTCTTTCTTATTCCAAAATCCAAAAAGCTAATCACTACACTGTAGTATTTCTATAACTCTATTATATATGATGAAGGTGGGGAACTAAATGCTAGATATTCTGTTTAGCAAATTGTTCAGGGAGAATTTATTCTCAATTTGTATGACTAAAGATTTTTAGCCAATACTCCTGATAGAAGTCAGAAAAAGACAAAAAAATTATAATACTTGATAAATTTATGAAATTCCTACTTTATGGCAGGTCAATGTTTTTTCCAGGAAATCATCAGATTCTTCAGTGATCAAATAGAATACATAAAAAGGCACATCATTTAACTTTGCATACCTACCTTTAGTCATGACTTTGCAAATGTTGTCTAGTATGCTGCCAAAATAGCGTGGGTCAGGGGCGCCTGAGTGGCTCAGTGGGTTACAGCCTCTGCCTTCAGCTCAGGTCATAGTCCCAGGGTCCTGGGATGGAGTCCCACATGGGGCTCTCTGCTCAGCAGCAGGGAGCCTTCTTCCCCCTCTCTCTCTCTCTCTGTCTGCCTCTGCCTACTTATAATCTCTGTCTGTCAAATAAATAAATAAAATCTTAAAAAAAAAAAAAACAGCCTGGGTCATTTGCTTCTACCTCAAGCATCTCCTGGAATAATAATAATAACTTACACTGAGGCACCTGGGTGGCTCAGTCAGTTAAGCATCTGCCTTCATGATTCTGGAATCCTGGGATCAAGACCTGCATCCGGCTCCCTGCACAGCAGGGAGTCTGTTTCTCCCTCTCCCTCTACTGCTCCTTCTGCTTGTGTTCTCTCTCTCTCTCTGTCTGTCAAATAAATAAATAAAATATTTTTTAAAATAATAATAATAAATAACATTCACTTAGCACTTACTATTTGCTAGGCATTGTTCTAAGAGTTTTATTTTCCTCTCTTGGGTAGCTTGAATATATTTGAAAAGTTTAGAAGCACTGTTTGAAAAACAGTTTTGAAGAACTCTTTGAAAAACTGCAAGACTATTGTACATTACACTCATTTCTAGGCCAACACAGCCTGGAATGACAGTGCAAAGTTTCCTTTTGCTTACTCTGATGCATAGGCCTAAAGACTTCTCCAAGTCTAAAGAGTATACTTATTCTTATTTTAAATTTATTGAGATATGATATTCTGTACTAATCATCTGATTTTTCACGACCAGGCAATTATCCACAGCAACCAGAGTACTTCTGGTTCTGAAATCATATTACTAACAGATGGAGAAGATGATGAAATAAGCTCATGCTTTGAGGAGGTAAAGGAAAGTGGTGCAGTCATCCACACCATTGCTCTGGGACCCTCTGCTGCCAAAGAACTAGAGACCCTGTCAAATATGACAGGTAAACCTTTGGGATATAGTTTGAATAGAAAATATATTTTCAGTCTCTCCCATTAACTACATCTCCCATTAACTACCTCTCACATTAAACTACAACACTGCTCATAAATTTCCTATCCTAAAATTTAATTGTTGACCCTTCCTTGTCCTTGCCCTTCAAATTAATCTTTCCTCTTCCCCACCTCCAACTCTCTGCACTTCTATCTATACCAGCTTCTTCTAATATTAGTCAATATTATGTCTTGATTCATTTCTCAACACTTTCTACCAATACCACCAAATTGAAACTTCTTTCTCCATGGCTACCAATGATTTCCTCAACTGCAATTCCAAAGTTCTTGCTCATATTTGTCCTGTTCAATCCTACAGTTGAGATTCAGATAGCCCTAATTCATAGAAGAAAAAATGGAAACCTACAGAGTACAAATGATTTGCCTAAGGCTGTAGTTAAAGTCCTGATTACCAGTTCCTGTCCCCAGCAATCCATCCTTTTCCATTGCTATTTTTTTTTAAGAGACAGACAGCATGTGTGTGCATGTGACCATGAGGTAGGGGGGCAGAGAGAGAGGGAGAGAGAGAATCCTAAGCAGGCTCCATGCCCAGTGGCAGAGCCCATGGAGGAGCTGGATCTTACAACCCTGAGATCATGACCTGAGTCAAAATCAAAAGTTAGATGCCTAACTGACTGAGCTACCCAGGTGTCCCCATCCTTTTCCATTCCTTACTCCTGTGTAATTTCTTTGTTAACTCCTATGTTATTTATTTTCTCACTTAATTTTTACTTAATTCTAAACTATTCTCTAAATTCTCTAAATTGTTTTGGTATACCTTAAACAGAACTAAAAATAAGCAACTGGTTCAAAATTGTCTTAAATTTCATTTTTATAACACCATTTAGTGATTAGATCAGCTTTACTAATGTGGCAGGCCCTTATTCTAATGACCGATATAAAAACAATAATATTTGGGGGCGCCTGGGTGGCTCAGTGGGTTAAAGCCTCTGCCTTCAGCTCGGGTCATGATCCCAGGGTCTTGGGATCAAGCCCCGAATCAGGCTTTCTGCTCAGCAGGGAGCCTGCTTCCTCCTCTCTCCCTGTCTGCCTCTCTGCTTACTTGTGTTCTCTGTCTTTCAAATAAATAAATAAAATCTTTAAAAAAATTTAAAAAAACAATAATATTTGGCAAGTTCTTTAGACTTCTTCATATTTACATTGATAAAAGCAGAAGAACAAGTATGAGTTTCCAAATTAAAATTAGTATTATGGGGCGCCTGGGTGGCTCAGTGGGTTAAGCCGCTGCCTTCGGCTCAGGTCATGATCTCACGGTCCTGGAATCAAGTCCCGCATCGGGCTCTCTGCTCAGCAGGGAACCTGTTTCCTCCTCTCTCTCTGTCTGCCTGCCTCTCTGCCTACTTGTGATCTCTCTCTGTCAAATAAATAAATAAAATCTTTAAAAAAAATAAATAAATAAAATAAAATTAGTATTATGAAAGTAAATACAATTCCATTTTAGGAGGACATCGTTTTTATGCCAATAAAGACATAAATGGCCTTACCGATGCTTTCAGTAGAATTTCATCTAGAAGTGGCAGCATCACTCAGCAGGCTATTCAGGTTAGTAACTCAGAAAAATTATTTGCCTTTTCACATTTGTAATAAATGTCCATTATCCTAAATAGACATTTCTTTCTCTAATAAATAACTATTTTGCCTGAAAGTTATTTCCTACTAAAAGACATTCTTACTGAATTCCCTTTTCTTGGACACTTGTCATCTTTTCTTCTGATTTGTCCACTATTTATATTTATATATTTATAATATATATTTATATATTTATAATTATAAATGCTTTTATTTGCAAAATTCTTCAAAATAATTCTTATTTCACTGAAATCTTAGACATAACTTTAGAATTACTCTAAACTGACAAAGCTTTGAAATTTTATTAACTATAATTACAAATTGGTTCTCTCTGTTCTTTTTTTTATTTATGTAACAGTTAGAAAGTAAAGCCTTAAGTATTACAGGAAAGAAATGGATAAATGGTACAGTACCTGTGGATAGTACAATTGGAAATGACACTTTCTTTGTTGTCACATGGACAATACAAAAGCCAGAAATTCTTCTCCAAGATCCAAAAGGAACAAAATATGAAACTTCAGATTTCAAAGTAGATAAACTAAATGTTCGGTCTGCCCGTCTTCAAATACCAGGTATTGCAGAGGTAAGAATATTCTCTTATTTTCTCCATGATTTATTAATCAACTTCGAGGGGAAAAAATGAAGGCAACGTCCACTACACTGTCAATATTAAAGTGGCAACAATCATCCGTCACAAAAAAGAAGCTAAGAGCTGTCTGAGTGGTGTCAGTTAAATGTCCAACTCTTGGTTTCAGCTCAGGAAGTGATTTTGGGATCCTGAGATGGGGCTCTGTGTCAGGCTTTGTGCTCAGTGTGGAGTCTGTTTAAGACTCTCTCTCCCTCTGCCTTTCCCTCTGATCCTCCTTCATTACCATCCCACCCTACTCCACCCGCTCTCTCACTCTCATTCTCTCTCAAAATAAATAAAATCTTAAAAAAAAAAAAAAAGCCAAGTAGAATAGAAATTTATATCCATACTATTTATTAGCTTATAAAATTTGAGTACTAAAAATCATTACTGGGGCGCCTGGGTGGCTCAGTGGGTTAAGGCCTCTGCCTTCGGCTCAGGTCATGATCCCAGGGTCCTGGGATGGAGCCCCGCATCGGGCTCCCCTCAGCGGGGAGCCTGCTTCCTCCTCTGTCTCTGTCTGCCTCTCTGCCTACCTGTGATCTCTGTCTGTCAAATAAATTTTTTTAAAAAATTTTTAAATAATTAACTATTACTCTGCTTAAATTTCTAAATTTCTAAATAATTTTGTATTCCAAACAAGAACAGGAAAGTATTACAAAACTCTCAAATAGATATGTTGGATTTTCAGACCGGTACTTGGACTTACAGCCTTCTAAATAAACATGCCAAATCTCAAATGCTAACGGTTACAATGACTACTCGAGCAAGAAGTCCCACCACGCTGCCAGTAATTGCAACTGCTCACATGAGCCAAAGTACAACACATTATCCTAGCCCAATGATTGTTTACGCACAAGTCAGTCAAGGGTTTTTGCCTGTTCTGGGAATCAACGTAACAGCCACTATAGAAACTGAAGATGGACACCGAGTAATACTGGAGCTCTGGGACAATGGTGCTGGTAATAAGAATCTGCATCAACTTCCACTGAAGCTAAAATCCTACTATAGTCACATAACTTAGAAATCAGTATTTCCTATGTATGTGAATGAATCAATTTTTAAGTAAATGAAATTTGATTTTTATGTTTTTAATACTTTCTACTCTGCTCTCTGAACTACACAAAGATATAAGCACATTTATCTTTAAATTTTACGAGTAATTTTACTTTCCTCATGGAAATTAAATATAATTTTTCCCCATTTTCATTAGTGTGTTTTGCATATGCTTCTTCCATTTCGCATATGCTTTTTCTTTATTTTGTTAAGATTTCTATATGAAATAATAATAGCTAATGTTAATTGAATGTTTACCATGAATTACTATTCCAGGGTCAAAGGTTAGCAAGTAGCCAGGCCAGGCTCTGAACCCAAGCAGTCTGATACCGGGGTTCATGTACTTAAACCACTGTGCTATACTCACTCCCAAAATGATTACCAACACTAATGCTCATGAACAGTGCTTAGGACTGTCACTGTTACTCCGCTGAATGGCTAATTATTATGTTATAATATCTAGGTGCTGATACTCTGAAGAATGATGGTGTCTATTCAAGATATTTTACAGAATACCATGGAAATGGTAGATACAGTTTAAGAGTACATGCCCAGGCGAGAAACAATATGGCCAGACTAAGTTTAAAACAACAGAACAAAGCTCTGTATATGCCAGGCTATGTTGAAAATGGTAAGTAGTATTAAGATGAAATGTGTCATCTGTTTACATAAGTTACAGTGGTAAACACTGAAAATATTATGTACTATGGAAAATATAAGTATACAGTTGTATAATTATCTGTGTATTTAAGAGCCATATTCATGTTAAAAGACCTAGCACAGGATGATGCTTCCAACGTGTTTTGTTTACATCTCCCTCAGTTCATTTCATTTACACTGAAAAAAAAATCACTGAGGCGCCTGGGGGCGCTCAGTCGGTTAAGCATCTGTCTTTGGCTCAGGTCTTGGGTTCTGGGATCAAGCTCCACATCAGGGAGCCTACTTCTCCCTCTCCCTCTTCCTGTCACTCCCCCTGCTTGTGCTCTCTCTCTCTCTCCCTCTGTCAAATGAATAAATAAAATCTTAAAAAAAGAAAATCCTGAGCACCTCTCTATGTGGCAAGCATTGTGCTAGATGCTATAACTAAAAAAAAAATAAGACACCAGCCTTGTCCTCAAAGAATTTACAGTCAAGTAATAAAAACAGATACATTAAGAGATAGTTCTAACATTGCATAATGTCTCATCAGTTTTAAAATGATACCAATAAAACAAGCGTTTTTTCTCTAAAAGCTATTTTTCACTGTCTACAATCATTCAATAATAACCCATTTATAGCTGCAAGATGAGATTACAAGATAAAGAATAGACATAGAATTATGAAAAGTCACAGAATTACCTTTTTTGTAGGTAAAATTATACTGAACCCACCCAGGCCTGAAGTCAAAGATGACATATCAGAAGCTAAAGTAGAAGATTTCAGCAGACTAACCTCTGGAGGATCATTTACTGTATCAGGAGCTCCTCCTGCTGGTAGTCATACTCATGTGTTCCCACCTGGCAAAATCACAGACCTTGAAGCTAAGGTTAAAGAAGATCACATTCAACTTTCATGGATGGCCCCTGGCAATGTCCTTGATAAAGGAAAAGGTAAGTTTTATATTATTTTAAAATATATAAAAAGAGGGGCGCCTGGGTGGCTCAGTCGGTTAAGCGGCTGCCTTTGGCTGGGGTCATGATCCCAGGGTCTTAGAATCAAACCCCACATCAGATTCCCTGCTCAGCAAAGAGCCTGCTTCTCACTCTCCTTCTGCCTGCCACTCTGCCTACTTGTGCTATCTATCTATCTCTCTGTCAAATAAATGAATAAAATCTTTAAAAGAAGAGTGATTTTTAAAATTTTAAATAAATAAATAATATATATATTCATACACACACACACACACACACACACACACACACACATATATATAAGAAATCCCTTTGGCTTTCATTTGCTAGGAATTGTCTAATGTCCTACTTATAAAAAACACGTATGGAGTGTTTACTCTGAGCCATTACTCACCTACTTTTAGATGCAGAAATTGAAGTTCCAAGAGATAATGAAAGGCACATACAGGTAGTCAGACAGGAAAAGAAGGAACAAAATAATATATTCAAAGTCAAAAAAGCAAAGTTTCAGAATAAAATATCTAAATTAAATAAAAGCTAGGTGATAAACAGATATATAGAACCATCTAAATGGAATGCAGGGTGTGTGTGAAGAGTAGTAAAATAGATTGATAAGGCTTATTACTAAAAAACTAGAATGTTAAGGCAGAGGCTCTGAATTTTTTTTAAAAACCACTAAATCAATGTTATTCACCATACACTTAAAACACTTGCAACATTTCATGACAAAATAGTCTTTACTTCAAAAAAAGACATTTGATGTTTTATTCATGGCATTTCAGAATGTGAGAATATATTTTTATATTGATAGCTCTAGTAGACCTCTAAAAGCATTTTGGAATAAAAAAAATTATGTCAGCATCTCCCTTTCTTTTCTTGACAAAGTAACAGTTATAATAATATATTTCAAACATTTAAGTCCCAGACATTCTGCTGAAATACTTTTCATGCATTATCATATCTAATTATCACCACTCAAGTAGTAGGCATTCAATAAATATTTGTTGAATGAATTGAATGACTGAATCTCCCTTTTATAGATAAGAAAATTGAAGGTAAAAAGGTGAAATATATTTTTCTTTGTTACACAGCCAGAAAGTGTAGAATTAAGGTATGAATCAAAATCTGCCTAAGTTCTTAAGCACATTTTAATTAGTACACATCTTAACCTCTCTGCTTTCATTTGCCCTTTGTCCTTATCCCTGTCTCCCACTCTACTGATCTCCCACTCCCCACTCCTATTACTCCCTCTCAGCTTAATGAGAATAATACAGTTGTGGGGAACTGAATGTCTTTCCTATACTTGAATGCTATTGTGTTCCTTGTTCTAAAAGTAGATTCAGATTTTTGTATTTATATTTCTTTAAAAAAAATCTAGATTTCATTTTTTAGTACTGTATGATTTTGAATTAATTTTGTGATTAGATAACTAGATTAAAAACTACTTACATATTTGTTCTTAAAAGAAAGAAGATGGAATAACCAGATAAAATCTACATCTATGATTTTCATGTCTAAATCCTACTGTGCATTTCTGAAGGGCCCTGAGTGTAAGACAATATAAGGCATCCTACTGATTTTAATATACATGAAGTATCTATTGTCTTTCAGCCAAGAGCTACATTATAAGAATAAGTATGTGTTTCCTGGATCTCCAAGAAGATTTTGACAATGCTGCTTTAGTAAACACTACTAGCCTGATACCTAAGGAGGCTGGCTCAATAGAAAATTTTGAATTTAAACCAGAACATTTTAAAATAGAAAATGGCACCAAATTCTACATTGCAATTCAAGCCATCAATGAAGCTAACCTAACCTCAGAGGTTTCTAACATTGCACAAGCAACCAAGTTTATTCCTCCGCAGGAATCCAGTG
Source organism: Mustela putorius furo (assembly GCF_011764305.1). Classification (NCBI taxonomy): domain Eukaryota; kingdom Metazoa; phylum Chordata; class Mammalia; order Carnivora; family Mustelidae; genus Mustela; species Mustela putorius. The sequence goes on from NW_025422005.1 coordinate 72,563,788, forward strand.
CCCCTGCTCTGGGTACCAAGATTTTTGCAACCAGTTTGGCAATCTGGGGATTAGCTACGATTTTATCTACATTTTAAACTAGGAAATATATTAGAAATAATATTTTAAAAAGAAAGAATATTCAATTTATATATACTTGATTAACATTTATTTAGAATTTAACTTGCTATACTTGTCTATAACAAAACTCTTTGTAAATGTACAAAGTTGTAAATTTCCTAACTACTTGAGTTCATTAGTATTAATTAATGAGCTAATAAGCTGCTAAATGTAAATCATAATGAATATAATATTTCCTATCTTTGAAAAATCCATTTATTAACTCAATAAAAAAAGATAATGCATATTTGTACTTGAAGGTGTCTTAAGAAACATTTTCAGAGTGTGCTACAAATTCATTTGGTATATTAAAAAATCAGAATTCATCTAAGCCATTAGAAAAATATTTATATATGCACAACAAACATTTTATGGTAGAATTATTTAGGTTTCATTCTTGCTTATAAATACTTCATGTTTATATAAACTATAATCAGAATGGACAATAAAGATAATTTTTCAATGAGAAAGCTCTAAAATAGTAAGGAGGTCAAGTGTGTTTTTTATTTTTGATTAACAGTGGTATATCAAAGTTTTGACCCTGGCTATGAAATGATCATTAGACAGCAAGAATACTTTTTTGTATGTAATGTGAATATCACAATAAAATCCTAATTATAATATGAGACATTATAAGGTCCTAAGAGTATCATCACCATGATGCCCATCAGGGTACAGCTTTTTTTTTTTTTTAATTGCTGCATCCTCAGTTTCTAGAATAGTACTTGACACAAGTGAATATCCTATAGATATTTATTAAATTTATTAAATTAATAATATAGGGAGTACAGGGGAATGGGCAAAATGGATAAAGTGGAGTGGGAGGTACAGGCTTCCAGGTATGGAGTAAGTCACAGGAATAAAAGGCACAGCATAGAGGGGAATAAAAGAGAAAGATCAATAAATATTTTCAGACCTTCAAAGAAATCCAAATTTGGCCAGTGACTTCAAAAATATCCACAAAGTATGATGTGCACATGGTATTGTGAGGACTTGATATAATGAAAACTAACGACTTAATAATGGTGATCTGAATCAACATAAAGCCTTTCAGGAATTTTATTACATCAATCAAATTTGTAGCTCTCTAATAAAACAGAAATTCAGCTATTAATATGTAATAGTGTGATTTATTTTTTTCTGAGAAAGACAGAGTATTATATTAGAAGAAAATACTTTGTGTATAGGCAGAAAGATTTTTTTAAAACTCTTTTTGGTTACGGAAAGTTGAAGGTTACTTTAGGTGTCCATCCTTAAGGGAACAGATAAATACATGTAATGGATACAGAATCTGAAGTATTACACAATACTTAAAAATAATATAGTAGATGCATAAACAGCAATAAAATATCTCTTAAACATATAGTGTTGCGTGAAAAGAGTTGAAACAAAGCACAATCTATAAGATAATACCATTTTTATAAATAAACACGAAGACATACACAAAAAACATTTTATTTTATCAGGATATATTATAAACACCTTAAAGGAAAAGCCTTTGGGGGTAGGAGAAATGGAATAGTGTTGTGGATAGTGAAAAAAAATAAGTAAAATGACATAATGGAGGAGCCATTCACCAATGATGATAGGGTATCCTCAATTAAGGAGAATTATTAATTGAATTCTATACTTAAGTTCCAAATGAAATGAAGAAACTCATAATAATAAAATAGTAAAACTCATAATAATAATAACAAAAAAGAAACCTTGTCAAAGAAATTCATCATGTTAATGGATTAAAGGGAAAAAATTCTGAATATCTCCATAGAAGCAGAAAAGGCATTTGATATATTCCACCACCCATTCATGAGTTTTTCAAAAAAACTTAGAGACTCACAAACCAGTAGCATGGGGAAAGGACTTTAGTGCAGCCCCCAGACAGGATTCAGGAGCTGTGGGAGCATGCGATGTGAACCAAGGCCACTCGAGGTTTTAGAAGCACAAAGGGCAAAGACATGCCCTGGCCCTGGGGTTGACCATTAGGAGAGTTGCTGTGGGCGCACATTACCATGGAAGGCTGTGGTTTTTAGCAGCACAGACAGAAACTGAGCCTGTGTATCCTGGAGAGCTCAGTGAAGAGCAGACTAAGTTTTCTCTACTCGGGGTCAGAGGTTTGGGTGCGGTCATTTCTGCTCTCTCAGAAGAGATGGAAGTGATGCAGAAAGCCACCAGAGAACAGATACTCAAAAGAACAGCTTCCACTAAGCCCCCACCTCCCCTCCGACAGGAGGCCTAAGCAGGGTTGCATGATTAACAGTGCAGCAGGCCTCTCCCCTAGAAGATAAGCAGGAAGAACAAGAGGATGAGAACCCAAAGGTCCCTATAAGATGTGTGCATCTTGGGCTTGATCAATACTTTGGACTCTGTACATTCCTCAACCACCCCTCCAAAGAATGACTAAGAGGAAGAATCCCTAACAAAGTAAAGAATCAGAGACTATGGCCTCTGCACAGACCTAATGGATATGGATATAAACAAGATTTCAGAGACAGACTTCAGAGTAGAAATTATGAAGTCAGTATCTAGGCTTGGGGAAAATATTAGCAATAACATGGAATCTCTAAGGGCAGAAATGAGATCTTATCAGGCCAAATTTTAAAATGCTATGAATGAGATGCAGTCTAAACTGGATACCCTGACAGCCAGTGTAAATGAGGCAGAAGGACAAATTTGTGAGTTAGAAGATGACAGAAAAGAAGGAAGCTGAGGAAGCCTGGGATAAACAGCTAGAAGCCCAAGGGATCTGACTGAGAAAGATTAATGATGCCATGAAACATTCCACTATCAAAATTATTGTGATCACTGAGGGAGTAGTGGGGGAGGAAGGAATTATATTTATTTGAGCAAATCATAGCTGAAAACTTTCCTAATCTGTGGAGGAAACAAGCATTTGTGTCCAAGAGGCAGAGAGCCCCCCCCCCCAAGATCAACAAGAACAGACCAACCATTAGACATATTACAGTAAAACTTGCAAATCTTAGAACCAAGGAAACAATCCTGAAAGTGCCAGGAAAAAGAGATTCCTTACACACAGAGGGTGGAACATCAGAATAATGTCAGACCTCTCCACAGAGACCTGGCAAGACAGAAAGGACTGGCATAATATATTCAGGGTACTAAATGAGAAGAACATGTAACAAGGATACTTTATCCAGCAAGGCTGCCATTCAGAATGGATGGAGAGACAAGGAGCTTCCAGAATCGTCAGAAACTGAAAGAATATGTGACCACCAAGCTGGCCCTCCAGGAAATATTAAGGGGGTTTCTATAAAAGAAGAAAGATCCAAGAGTAATATAGACCAGTAATTTACAGAGACACTCTATAGAAATAAAGGCTTCACAGGCAACATGATGGCACTAAAATCATATCATTCAATAGTCACTCTCAACATCACAGCCTAAATGCTCCATGAAATGGCACAAGGTTGCAGATTGGATAAAGAGATATGACCCATCCACATGCTGTCTACAAGAGACCCCTTTTGAACCTAAAGATACATCCAGACTGAAAGTGAGGGGATGGAAAACCATTCTTCATGGCAATGAACCTCTAAAGAAAGCTGGGGTAGCAATCTATCCAACAAGAAGATCTAACAATTGTAAATATCTATGCCCCCAACATGGGAACAGCCAACTACATAAGCCAACTGTTAACCAAAATAAAGAATCATATTGACAATAATACTTTAATAGTAGGAGACCTCAATACCCCACTATCAGCAACAGACAGATCATCTAAGCAGAAAATCAACAAAGAAACAAGAGCATTGAATGACACATTGGACCAGATGGGCTTCACAGATATATACAGAACATTCCACCCTAAAACAACAGAATATCATTATTCTTGAATGCACACAGAGCTTTCTCCGGAATAGACCACAGACTTGGTCACAAATCAGGTCTCAACCAATACCAAAAGACTGAGATTATTCCCTGAATATTTTTACACCATGATGCTTTGAAATTAAAACTCAATCACAAAAAAAAAATTTTGGAAGGAATTCAAACACTGGAAGTTAAAGACCATCCTGCTAAAGAATGTTTAGGTCAACCAGGAAATTCAAGAAGAACTTAAACAATTCATGGAAACCAATGAGAACAAAAATACATTGGTCCAAAACCTATGGGATACTGCAAAGGCAGTTCTAAGGGGGAAATATATAGCCTCTCTCAAAAAAGGCTATGTAGAAAAATCCCAAATGTACAAGCTAACCTTACACCTAAAGGAACTGGAGAAAGAAGTGTAAATTAAACCTAAATGAAGCAGAAGAGAAATAATAAAGACCAAAGAAGAGATCAATGAAATAGAAACCAAAAGAACAGTAGAGCAGAGCAATGAAACTAGAAGTTGGTTCTTTGAAAGAATTAGTAAGATCAATAAACCTCTGGCCAGACTAATACAAAAGAAAAGAGAAATGACCCAAATTAATAAAATTAAGAATGAAAGGGGAGAGAACACAACTAACAGCAAGGAAATAGAAACAATTATTAGAAATTATTATCAGCAATTATATGCCAATAAATTAAGCAACCCAGAAGAAATGGATGCCTTCCTAGAAACTTATAAACTACCAAGACTGAAACAGGAAGAAACTGACAATTTGAATATACCAATAAGCAGTAATGAAATTGAAGCAGTAATCAAAAATCTCCCAAAAAACAAGAGTCCAGGACCCGATGGTTTCCAGGGAATTCTATCAAACATTTAAAGAAGAAATAATACCTATTCTTCAGAAGCTATTTCAAAAAATAGAAACAGAAGGAAAACTTCCAAATTTGTTCTATGAGGCCAGAATTATCTTGATCCAAAAACCAGGCAAAGACCCCATCAAAAAGAAGAGTTACAGACCAATAACCCTGATGAATATAGATGCCAAATACTCAATCAGATCCTAGTCAATAGGATCCAACAGCACATTAAAAGGATTTTCCATCATGATCAGGTGGGATTCATTCCTGAGATGTAAAGGTGGTTCAACATTCGCAAAACAATCATTGTGATAGAGCACATTAATAAGAGAAAAGACAAGAACCATATGATCCTCTCAACTGCTGCAGAAAAACCGTTTTCCACAATACATCATCCTTTCCTGATTAAAACTCTTCAGAGTACAGGGATAGAGGGAACATTCCTCAATTTCATAAAAACCATCATAAAAGCCCACAGTGAATATCATTCTCAATAGGGAAAAGCCGAGAGCTTTCCCTTAAGGTCAGGAACATGGCAAGGACGCCCACTGTCTACTCTTGCCACTATTGTTCAACATAGTACTAGAAGTCCTAGCATCAGTAATCAGATAACAAAAAGAAAGAAAATACACTCAGACTGGCAAAGAAGAAGTCAAACTATCTCTGTTCACAGATAACATGATACTTTATGTGGAAAACCCAAAAGACTCCATCCCCAAATTACTAGAACTCATATAGCAATTCAGTAATGTGGCAGCATACAAAATTAATGCACAGAAATTAATTGTTTTTCTATACACTAACACAGTAACTGTAGAAGGAGAAGTTACAGAATTGATTACATTTATAATAGCACCCAAAACCATAAGATACCTAGGAATAAACTTAACCAAAGAGGTAAAGGATCTATACTCTAGGAACTACAGAACACTTGTGAAAGAAACTGAGGAAGACATAAAAAGATGGAAAAATATTCCATGCTCATGGATTGCAAGAATAAACCCTGTTAAAATATCTATGCTTCCCAGAGCAATCTATACTTTCAATGCCATCCCTATTAAAATACCATGGCATTTTTCAAAGAGCTGGAACATACAATCCGAAAATTTGTATGGAACCAGAAAAGACCCCAAATCACCAAGGAAATGTTGAAAAAAAAAAAAAAACAAAGCTGGGGGTATCACGTTGCCTGATTTCATGCTATATTACAAAGCTGTGATCATCAAGATAGCATGGTATCGGCACAAAAAGAGACATATAGATCTATGGAACAGAACAGAGTTTGCTAGAAATGGACCCTCAACTCTACAGTCAACTAATCTTAGACAAATCAGGAAAAAAATATCCAATGAAAAAAAGACTCTTCAATAAATGGTGCCGGGAAAATTGACAGTTATATACAAAGGAATGAAACTCAACCATTCTCTTATACCTCAACAAAGATAAACTCAAAATGAATGAAAAGACCTCAATGTGAGACAGGAATCCATCAAAATCCTAGAGGAGAACATAGGCAGTAATCTCTTTGACACTGGCCATAGCAACTTCCTTCAAGACATGCCTCAAAGGGAAGGGAAACAAAAGAAAAAATGAATTTGTGGGACTTCATCAAGATAAAAAGCTTCTGCACAGCAAAGGAAATAGTCGACAAAACAAAGAGGCAACCCACAGAATGGGAGAAGATATTTGCAAATGACACTACAGATTAAGGGCTAGTATCCAAGATCTATAAAGAATTGCTCAGGGGCGCCTGGGTGGCTCAGTGGATTAAGCCGCTGCCTTCGGCTCAGGTCATGATCTCAGGGTCCTGGGATCGAGTCCCACATCGGGTTCTCTGCTCGGCAGGGAGCCTGCTTCCCTCTCTCTCTGCCTGCCTCTCTGCCTACTTGTGATCTCTGTCTGTCAAATAAATAAATAAAATCTTTAAAAAAAAAAAAAAAAGAATTGCTCAAATTCAACACCCAAAAGACAAATTATCAAGTCAAAAAATGGGCAGAAGACATGAACAGACATTTCTACAAAGAAGACATACAAATGGCTAACAGACACACAAAAAAATGTTCAACATCATTAGTCATCAGGGAAATTCAAATCAAAACAACATTAAGATACCACCTTACACCAGTTAGAATGGCAAAAATTAACAAGGCAAAGAGGCACCTAGGTGGCTCAGTTGTTAAGCATCTGCCTATGGCTCATTATCCCAGAGTCCTGGGATCAAGTCCCGCATCTGGCTCCCTGCTCAGTGGTAAGCCTGCTTAACAACAAATGTTGGCAAGGATGTGGAAAAAGAGGAACCCTCTTATACTGTTGGTGGAAATGCAAGATGGTATAGCCACTTTGGAAAATCGTATGGAGGTTCCTCGAAAAATTAAAAATAGAGTTACCCTATGATCCAGCAATTGCGCTACTACGTATTTACCCAAAAGATACAGATGTAGTGAAAAGAAGGGGCCCATGTACCCCAACATTCATAGCAGCAATGTCTACAACAACCAAACTGTGGAAGGAGCCAAGATGTCCTTCAATACACGAATGGATAAAGAAGATGTGTTTCATATATACAGTGTAATATTTTTCAGCCATCACCATTTGCATTGACATGGATGAACTGGACGGGATTATGCTAAGTGAAATAAGTCAAGCAAAGAAAGACAATTATCATATGGTTTCAGTCATATGAGGAACATAAGCAATAGCATGGAGGACATTAAGGGAAGGAAGGGAAAACTGAAGGGGGGGGGAATGAGGGGGGGATGAACCATGAGAGACTGTGGAATCCAGGAAACAATCTAAGGGTTTCAAAGGGGAGTGGGGGAGGGGGATGAAAAAAAAAAAAAAACTTGAACTGTTTTTTTTGTTTTTTTTTTTTAAGTTATATTAGTCACCATACAGTACATCATTAGTTTTGATGTAGTGTTCCAGGATTTACTGTTTAGGTATAACAACCAGTGCTCCATGCAATACATGCCCTCCTTAATACCACCACCAGGGTCACCTATCGCCCCACTCCCCTCCCCTCTAAAACCCTCAGTTTGTTTCTCAGAGTCTACAGTCTCATGGTTTGTCTCCCCCTCCGATTTCCCCTTCTGAAAGGAACTTTAAGAAGTATCTAGACAATTCCATACCAAGCATCATGATTTTTTAGGAAATATAAAAGCATTCCTATTAACATCAGGAATGCACCAAGACACCTGCAAGCATTGTTCCTAGTCAATATTGTGCTAGAGGAGCTAATCAATTTAAAAAGACAATATAACGATTAAGTGTGACAATATAATGATTATTATACATACCATAAGTGACAAAATTGTCATTATTGGAAAACCATAATCCTCTTCATAGAAAATCCTGAGAGATACAATCCAAACTATATGAATATGAGAATTCAATGTATGAAATTCAATAATGTTCCTATTTTAAGCAAATAAATTGGAAATAGTAATTTTTAAATTCTCATTCACCATATGAACAGAACTACAAAATGCCTAAGGTAAAATAAACTATAAAATGTTTAAGGTAAAAAATCTAACCAAAAATGCAGAAGACTGTTACACAGAAAACTATAACACTTTACTAAAGAAAATTTTTTAAAGATCTGAATAAATGAAGAGACACATCATATCCATGAATGAAAATACCCAAGAGTTTAGTTCTTTGTATTTTGATTATATATAAATTTAAGGTAGCTTAATTAAAAAAACAAAGACATCAGAGTTTATGATAGTAGGAAGCAGATATTTTCAGGCTCAAAAAAAGGGGGTGGGGCGGAAAAATATCAACAATTCAACAATTTTAAAATGGCCAAAGGATATAAACAATTAATTCATAGAAAAAGAAAGTTAAAAGGCCAACCTCTGAATCTGGAAGGTAATTAGAGAAGTACAGATTTTAAAAGAACAATAAGATAAGACCATTTCCACCCAATAATATTTTTTGATGAAAATGGGAGGAAATAGAGATTTTTCTGATGACAGCAATCTGGCTATATTTGGTAAAGTTAAAAAAAAAGTACACACTTACAGGAGATATCCTAAAGAAACTCTTATATTGATGTTCCAGGATACATGAAGACATTCATTACAGCATGGTTTTTAACAGTGAAACCAGGGAACAATCTAAGTGTTCAGCAGTAGGGGACTAGACAATTAAAATGTAGAGTATTCATGAGATGGGCCTATATAACAGCTAAAAAAATAAATTACATCTATTTCTAAATTATACTGGAGAGATTTCAGATATAAAATGAGTAAGGAAAATTGCAAATGATAGGTATAATATGGTATTATATAAATAAAATCACACAATGTATGCTGTATCTGTTGGTAAGCATAGATAAGTAAAATTATTTTAAAAATTGTTTAGGCAGAAGGTACACTGAACTCTTCATAGAGGAAGCTTCAGCAGAATTAGAAAAGTGAATTGAACTGGGGGTGTTAGTTTTAGTTCCCTAAGGCTTAAGCTTAAACAGTAATGTGTTTTAGAAACCCCTTTAAGAAAAATCTAAGATATGATAAAAAAAAAAATTAACAATGTTTAATTCTACATCAGAGGAATAAAAGTATTGCTATACTCTTTTTTGTATTTTCCTGAATTTTAAAAATGTTTTAAAGTGTAAAATAAAAATCTATTTCATTCCACCCCCATTAAATAAACTTACGAATATTTTTAAAATACAAAGTTGAATTAAGGACAGGAGTCTGTGTGATGACACACCTTGATCCAGCTCTGGGTATGAGAACATATCATTGAGTAAAAATGAGGGAAACAGTCTACAACATGACAGTCTACAAACCAAGATAGGTATATACTTTCTTTGGTAGAAAATGGAAACTGCAGGGATGCCTGGGTGGCTCAGTCAGTGAAGCCACTGCCTTCAGCTCAGGTCATGATCCCAGCGTCCTGAGATCAAATCCCATATCAGGCTCTTGCTCAGCAGAGAGCCTGCTTCTCTCTCCTCCTCTGCCTGCCATTCTGCCCACTAGTGTGCATGCGCTCACTCTCTCTCTCTCTCTCCCTGACAAATAAATAAATAAATAAATAAAATCTTTTAAGAAAATGGAAACTGCAGATGCTTAAGTTATAATATGGTTTGAGCTGTACTTTTAGGAGTATTCATCTTTCAAACTTGTATAAATGAGGTGAAATGGAAAGATGATTTAGAAGGCTATTAATGAGAAACTTAAGCAAGCAGTAATAAATCAGTATTAATAAATGGTAAGTAGTAATAAACATGGAAAGAAAATAGTGAATCTCATTTCTCCCTCTACTTCTTTTATTATCACATTCAGCCACTAAATGTACTTGAAAAATGTTGACTAACTACAAGATACACATTAAAAAAAAAATTCATATATTTGAGAAAGAGAGCATGTACACAAGAGGGGTAGGAGCCGAGGGAGAGGGAGAGAAAGACTCCCCATTAAGCATGGAGCACAACAGAGGGCTTGATCTCATGACACCGAGATCATGACCTGAGCTGAAATCAAGAATTGCCTGGTTAACCAACTGAACCACCCACCAGTCCTGCAAGATATACAATCTTAATTCTTACTCCTCAATGGAAATTACTCTTAATAATTTTGAAAGTTAAATAATTAATCTTTGCATGCAAATTATTAATAAATTTTAAGTAATTTAGGTATAACTTTGATATTGCTATTTTACTAGACATTACTAAATTCATCTACTTTTATCAAAATATGAGGGATTATTTTTACCCATAATATTCACAAAATTGGGGGCACCCGGGTGGCTCAGTGGGTTAAGCTTCTGCCTTTGGTTCAGGTCATGATCTCAGGGTCCTGGAATCAAGCCTCACATCGGGCCCTCTGCTCGGCAGGGAGCCTGCTTCCCCCTCTCTCTCTGTCTGCCTCTCTGCCTACTTGTGATCTCTCTCTCTCTCTGTCAAATAAATAAATAAATAAAATATTTTTAAAAATCCACAAAATTAATATCTATTGTTCTCAGATTGAAATATTTATAACAAAAGTAATTAAAAATTGTAATTTATTGAACTATAACTTATTACATGGCAAATAGTAGACACTTTCATATATTTTCCTGTTTACCCTTTACTTTAGCACTGTAAAGCAGGCATTATATTATATCCCCAATTAACTGATAGGGGAACTAAGGTTCAAAGATATGAAATAACCTTCCCAAGATTAGACTAAAACTAAATGTTGATACTGAGCTGCAAACCAAGGTGTGTCTAATTTCAAATCTATGCTCTGTCCACTATGTAATCTCTTCCTAATCCTAATCTCGTCCACTAAACAACATTAATTTGTCACATAAACTAAATCTTGAGTTCCAAGTGGCAATGATTGTTGGCAAGTACCCATTGTTAACACATATTTAATTTTATGAACAAGTAATGATGATAGATTATGCCATCTCTTAGAGTTTTTAAGAACAGCTACTTAACCTATTCAAACTCAAGTTCTTGAAATGGCATTGATAATACTTTTTATATCACAGGATTGGTTTTATTAACTGAAATACTTTTAGTTACTGACCTAATTTGTTAATCGAGATTAAATGAGATAAAACACATAAGTATTTAGTAAAGTATCTGGCATGTAGTTAGTGCTAAATAAATTCTATAAGCTACTATTATCTTATTGTTATGTTTTATAAATACCTTACTACTGATAGAAGTCAATCCTTTGATAAAGAACCCAAAGCCAGAAGAGGAGCAAGATGGTGGAGGAGTAGGAGACATAAATTTCATCTGGTCCCAGGAATTCAACTAGATTTTTATCAAACTATTCCAAACACCTACAAACTCAACAGCTCTAATGGAAGAATAGAAGCAATTCTAGGAACAGAAGAATGACCACTTTCTGGAATGTAGGATGTGCAGGGAAGTGAATCTGAGACAATATACAAAAAGATAGACTGGTGGGGAGAGGGGCTGGCTCCCGGCAAGTGGTAGAGCAGTGGAGCACAAAATCAGAACTTTTAGAAGTCTACTCCACTGAGGGATGCTGCTCCAGAGGCTAAGTGGGGGTGGAATCATTGCTGGGTCAGTGTGGTTTCAGGACCCTCAGTAGTCACAGAAAGACTGAGTGCCTAAGTGTGGCAGAGCTCTCAGGTATCAGAGCAGGGAAACCAGCTGCAAAGATGGAACTGAAGAGTACACTCTCAGCTCAGGGTTGCCATAAACAATGATCTGAAGCAATGTCAGGCCACTACACTTTCAGCACAGACGCCACAAGTGTCAGATCCAGGACACCCCTCCCCCCACTTCCTCTACTGGGAGGAATGACATGGGAGCATGCTATAGGAATCTGCTGGGTGTGGAGACTCCAAAAGGAGCCATGTGCCAGAGATAAAAATGCTTGGTCACAGGCTGGGTGAGCTCGGACAGTGGCCAGAGACCAGGGAGACAGGAACGATGGACTGCTTTTCACTGAGGGCTCACTGAAAAGGGGGGCCCCCAGAGCTCTGGGCTCCTCCAAGGAGGGAGACTAGGAGGCTGCTATCTTCATTCTCATCCTCCAAAGCTGTAGGGAAAACTTTCAGGAAACAAAAGCTACCAAGGGTAAACCCAACCAGATTACTTAGCCTAACCCTGGGCAAGGGCAGTGCAATTCTGCCTCAGGCAAAGATATTTGAGATTCACTGCAACAGACCCCTCCCCCAGAAGATCAGCCAGAACATCCAGCCAAGAACAAGTTTACTGATCAATGAGACTGCAAAACACCAATTCTAGAGGAATATAGCACATAGAATTCACGGCTTCCCCCCCCCAATCATTCTTTAGTATTTCCAAGTTAAATTTTTTAAATGTATATTATTATTTTCTTTTTCTATTTTTTAAATTTTTCCTCCTTCCATTTTAACCCACTTTAACTATTTTATCTTATCAATAACTTTTAAAAAATATTTTTAATTTTTTTTTAAATTTATTTGACAGAGGGAGAGAGAGATCACAAGCAGAGCAGCAGGCAGAGCGAGAGAGGGGGAAGCAGGCTCCCTGCTGAGCAAAGAGCCCAATGTAGGGCTTGATCCCAGGACCCTGAGATCATGACCTGAGCTGAAGGCAGAGGTTTAACCCACTGAGCCACACAGGTGCCCCTTAATTTTTATTTCTATACTCATTTCTATCCCTTCATTGTATTTAACCTTATTTTTTATATACATGTGAGATTTTCCTTCTTTAAAATTTTGGGATACAGTTTCTTCAACAGACTAAAATATATCCTAAATTGAGCATATGATTTTGTTCTAGTCTCCAGCCTGATCTCATTCTCTCCTTTTTTTTTTCTTTTTTTAACCAACTGCTTAACTTATTAATTCCTTTTTTAAAACCTTTTCAATTTTCACCTTTACAGTCATATTCTATCCCTTCATTGTGTTAACCCTTATTTATATACATATATATGTTTTCTTTCTTTAAAATTTTGGAAGGCAGTCTCTTTTAACAGACCAAAATACACCCAAAATCAAGTGCATGGATCTGTTCTATTCACCAGCCTAATCATTCCCCCCTGCCCCCAGATTTGGGTCTCTTCTGATTTGGTTAGTGTATATCTTTCCACGGTCATTGTTACCCTTCTAGTATTTTGTTCTCTCATTCTTTTCTTCTTCTCTGGACAAAATGACAAGGCAGACAAATTCACTTTAAAAAAAGAACAATAAGCAGTACCAACTGCTAGGGACCTAATCAATATGGACATTAGTAAGATGTCAGAACTAGAGTTCAGAATGACGATTATAAAGATGCTAGCTGGGGCATGAAAAAAGCATAGAAGATACTAGGGAATCCCTTTCTGGAGAAATAAAAGAACTAAAAACCAAGTTGAATTCAAAAAAGCTATTAATGATGTGCAATCAAAAATGGAGGCTCTTACTGCTAAGATAAATGAGGCAGAAGAGAGAATTATTGATATAGAAGACTAAATGATGGAGAATAAAGAAGCTGAGGAAAAGAGAGATAAATAACTACTGGATCACAAAGGGAGAATTTGAGACATAAGTGATACCATAAGATGAAATAATATTAGAATAATTGGGATCCCTGAAAAGGAAGAAAGAGAGAGAAGGACAGAAGGTATACTGGAGAAAATTACACCAGAGAACTTCCCTAATTTAGGGAAGGAAACAGGCACCAAAATCCAGGAGGCACCAAGAATGCCCCTAAAAATCAATAAAAAGAGTTCAATACCCCATCACCTAATAGTAGAACTTACAAGAGACAAAGAGAAAATCCTGAAAGCACTCAGGAAAAGAGGTCTATAACCTACAATGGTAGAAATACTAGACTGGCAGAAGATCTATCCACAAAGACCTGGCAGGCCAGAAAGAACTGGCATTATATATTCAGAGCACTAAATGGGAAAAATATGCAGCCAAGAATACTATACTCAGCTAGGTTGTCACTGAAAATAGAAGCAGAAATAAAAAGCTTCCAGGACAAACAAAAACTAAAAGAATTTGCAAACACCAAACCAGCCCTACAGGAAATATTGCAAGGAGTCCTCTAAGCAAAGAGGACTCATTTTATGAGGCCAGCATTACCTTGATCCCAAAACCGGACAAAGACCCCATCAAAAAAGAGAATTACAGACCAACATCCTTGATGAGCACGAATGCAAAAATTCTCATCAAAGTACTTGCCAATATGATCCAACAATACATTAAAAGGATTATCCCATGACCAAGTGCGATATATTCCTGGGCTGCATGCTTAATTCAACCTCTGAAAATCAATCAATGTGATACAATACATTAATAAAAGAAAGAACAAGAACTATACGATACTCTCAATAGATGCTGAAAAAGCATTTGTCAAAGTACAGCATCTTTTCTTGGTCAAAACCCCTCACAATGTGGAGATAGAGGGTACATACCTCAATATCGTCAAAGCCATCTATGAAAAACCCACAGCAAATATCATTCTCAATAGGGAAAAGCTCTCAGCTTTTCCCCATAGTCAGGGTCATGGCAGGGTGTCCACTATCACAACTGCTATTCAACATAGTACTTGAAGTCCTAACCTCAGCAGTCAGAAAACAAAAAGAAATAAAAGGCATCAGAATCAGCAAAGAAGAAGTCAAACTCTCACTCTTTGTAGATGATATGATACTTTATGTGGAAAACCCAAAAGACTTCACTCCAGAACTGCTAGGACTTATATAGGAATTCAGTAAAGTATCAGGATATAAAATCAATGCACAGAAATCAGTTGCATTTCTATAAACCAACAATATGACAGAAGAAAGAGAAATTAAGGAGTCAATCCCACTTACAATTGCACCCAAAACCATAATATACCTAGAAATAAACCTAACCAAAGAGGCAAAGAATCTATACTCAGAAAACTATACAGTAGTCATGAAAGAAATTGAGGAAGACACAAAGAAATGGAAAAACATTCCATGCTCATGGATTGCAAGAACAAATACCATGGAAATATCTATGCTACCTAGAGCAATCTACACATTTAATGCAATCCCTATCAAAACACCATTAATTTCTTTCAAATATATGGAAAAATAATCTAAAATGTATATGGAACCAGAAAAGACCCCAAATAGCCAGAGGAATGTTGAAAAAGAAAACCAAAGTTGGTGGCATCACAATTTCAGATTTCAACTCTATTACAAAGCTGTAATCATCAAGACAGTATGTCACTTGCACAAAAACAGACACATAGATCAATGGAACAGAATAGAGAGTCCAGGAATGGACCTTCAATCTTTGGTCAACTAATCTTTGACAAAGCAGGGAAGAATGTCCAATGGAAAAAAGACAGTCTCTTCAATAAATGGTGTTGGGAAAATTGGACAGCTACATGCAGAAGAATGAAACTGGACAATTTCCTTACACCACACACAAAAACAGACTCAAAGTGGATGAAAGGCCTCAATGTGAGACAGGAATCCATCAAAATCTTTGAGAAGAACAGAGGCAGCAACCTCTTCGACCTCAGCCACAGCTGCTTCTTCCTAGAAACATCGCCAAAGGCAAGGGAAACAAGGGCAAAAATGAACTATTGGGACTTCAACAAGATCAAAAGCTTTTGCACGGCAAAGCAAAGAATCAACAAAACCAAAAGACAACTGACAGAATGGGAGAAGATATTCGCATAAGACATATCAGATAAAGGGCTAGTATCTGAGATGTATAAAGAACTTATCAAACTCAACACCCAAATAACAAAGAATCCAATCAAGAAACGGGCAGAAGACATGAACAGACATTTCTGCAAAAACACCAAAATGGCCAAAAGACACATGAAAAAGTGCTCTACGTCACTCAGCATCAGGGAAATACAAATCAAAACTACAGTGAGGGACACTGGGGTGGCTCAGTGGGTTAAAGCCTCTGCCTTTGGCTCAGGTCATGATCTCAGGATCCTGGGATCGAGCCCCACATTGGGCTCTCTGCTCAGCAGGGAGCTTGTTTCCCTTCCTCTCTCTCTCTCTCTGCCTGCCTCTCTGTCTACTTGTGATCTGTCAAATAAATAAATAAAATCTTAAAAAAAAAAAAAAACCACAGTGAGATACTACCTCACAACAGTCTGAATGGCTAAAATTAGCAAGTCAGGAAGCAACAGATGCTGGCAAGGATGTGGAGAAAGGGGAACCCTCCTACACTGTTGGTGGGAAGGCAAGCTGGTGCGCCACTCTGGAAAACAGTATGGAGGTTCCTCAAAATTTGAAAATAGAGCTACCCTAGTACCCGGCAATAGCACTACTGGGTAATTACCCTAAAGATACAAATGTAGTGATCCAAAGGAGCACATGCATCCAAATGTTTATATGTTTATAACTGCAATGTCCACAATAGCCAAACTATGGAAAGAACCTAGATGTCCATCAACAGATGAACGGATAAAGAAGAAGTGATATACACACACACACACACACACACACACACACACACACAATGGAATACTGTGCAGCCATCAAAAAAAAAAAAAAGAAATCCTGCCTTTTGCAACGATGTGGATGGAACTAGAGGGTATTATGCTTAGCAAAATAAGTCAATTAGAGAAAGACAATTATCATATGATCTCCCTGATACGAGGAAGTTGAGAAGCAATGTCGAGGGGGGTGGGGTTAGGAAAGGAAAAAATGAAACAAGATGGGATCAGGAGGGAGACAAACCATAAAAGACTCTTAATTTCACAAAACAAACTGAGGGTTGCTGGGGGCAGGGGGATAGGGAGAGAGTGGTTGGGTTATGGACATTGGGAAGAGTTTGTGCTATGGTGAGTGCTGTGAAGTGTGTAAACCTGTCGATTCACAGACCTGTACCCCTGGGGCTAATATTACATTATATGTTAAAAAAAATTAAAAATTAAAAAAAAAAGAAGTGGTATATATATATATACATACATATATATATGTATACACACACACATATACATATATATACATACACATACAGTGGAATACTATGCAACCATCAAAAATCTCAAAATCTTGCCATTTGCAGTGATGGCAAGATGGAACTAGAGGGATTATGGAACTAGAGGGTATTATGCTAAGCGATATAAGTCAATCAGAGAAAGACAATTATCATATGACCTCACTGATATGAGGAATTTGATAAACAAAAAAGAGGATCATAGGGGAAGGAAGGGAAAAATGAAACAAGATGAAACCAGATAGGGAGACAAACCATAAGAGATACCTAATGTCAGGAATCAAACTGAGGTTTGCTGGAGGGGAAAGGGGCAGGAGGGATGGAGTGGCTGGTGATGGACACTGGGGAGGGTATGTACTATGTTGAGTTCTATGACTTGTGAAAGACTGAAGAATCACAGACCTGTACCCCTGAAACATATAATAAACTATATGTTAATAAAAAGGTGGGGGAGTACACAAACCTCTATAACCTTCTATAGCATAGGAGAATTACATTCTTGGTACTCAATATACAATCATGGAGCTTTAACAATCTCAATTTCAAAGGTATCTACAAAAACATTCTCTCTCTTCATTAAATTGAAAATATAGGAATCATCTAACAGCTCAACTGAACACTGGAATCATACATGGTACTTTAATTTTATAGCAATTAATTTTTTAGGCTAGCCTGACATCTGTGGAACAATTGTAGCCATCCCAAATATTTAAAATACATACCTTGAAAAAAAAAAAAACCTAACAATATTCCTCTAAAGACCAGTATGTGATGCAAATAGTTCAAATAAAAAAGGAAAATCAACTTGAGCATTGCCTTATTGCCAGACACTGTTACTAAATGCTGTCTGATATCTTATCTCATCCATTTGTTCAAAACAAGTATTTAGTGCCTGCTACATTCTAGGCATTTATTATACAGAATTTTTTAAAAAATTGATATGATCCTTGTCCTTTTGGAATCCATAGGCTAGTCAGGAATAAGATATTAAACAAATCATTATATAAAGCATTAAAATCATAAATTGTGTTTAGAGCTATGACAGACTTCAGAAAAAAATCCTTAACTTAGTAGGAAGTTCAGGAAAGTCCTCTTTGAGGAAGTGATATGTCAGCCAACTTCTAAGGTAGCAATGGGGATTTGGGACAGAAAGAATATCATGTGTCAAGGTCCTGGGGTAGGAGAAGATATGCTGCCAAATGAGAAAGAAGGGCAGTGTGACTATAGTTGTAAGGGAAAAATATAGTATCAGATCAACTTAGAAAGGTCTATGGGGCCAAAGCAAGCAGGCCTTGTGAAAGAGCAGGCCGAGTTAAGGATTCACAATTTATCATTTTATCATATATAATGGAAGCCATCTGAAGTATTTTAAAAAAAAGGGAGCAATATGTGATGAGAAAGGAGGTTTTAAAAAAACACTGGCGGGATGACTGGGTGCTCCGACAATTAAGCGTCCACCTTCAGCTCAGGTCATGATTGCAGGGTCCTAGGATCGAGTCCTGCATCAAGCCCTACATGGAGCTCCCTCCTCAGCAGGGAGTCTGCTTCTCCCTCTCCCCCATCTACTCCCTCTCTCCCTTGTGCTCTCTCCCTCTCTCTTGCTCTCTCTCAAAATCAATCAATCAATAAATAAAATCTTAAAAATAAAACACATTCTGGCTCCAATGGGGAAATGAAATGGAAGGAGTGAATATGAATGTAGGAAGAACAATTAGAACAAACTGGGAGAGAATTTCAATAGTCCAAATGATAGATGGTTTGGGCTCAGTCTACAGAGGTTGCTATCAAGATGTATTTTAAAAGTAGATTCAGATCTGGGTGACGAATTGGCAATTGGAAAGGAGCCAGTGGTGAGGGACAAGAAATCACTTAAAAATACTCCATATTTCCACCTGGAACTATTGAGGAGAGAAGCAGCAAAGAAAGAACAGATTTGAGAGTAAGACCAATCCTTTAATACCAAAGAATAACTTAGGGACATTTAACTACAAACAAAATTTTTGACATAGAGGGAGACAGTCATTTTATTGTTGTCAAGGAAAAAACAAAGAACCATACTTATGAGGGGGGAAAAACGCAAACAGTTTAGGAAGACCAAGTTTTGTCTGCACATCTTTAGAGGTAAACTAATTAGCTAGCAGCAAGAGATTTGTCTAGGCAGTCTGTGCTTGTGAAGACTGGCCAAGCATAACACAGGAAAGAGTTCCAGTCATGTTAGATTTTCCCCAAACACTGGGAGTTTGCTGTGGAGCACAAGTGGCAGGCTGTCAGAGGGCAATGTCTGCTAAGGCCCTTCCCCTTGCTTTAGATGAGCTAGGCCTGCATCACCTCCCCCATCAGTATTTTTCAACTCCCTCCTTTTGGTCAAAACAAACTTCAAAAGATGCAAATTTCACCAAGAGGGTTTCAGTTCCCTTTTTGGCTTAATATTATTAGCTGTATGTCAACTCAAGATACTGGATGTGAGGGGAGCCTGGGTGGCTCAGTCGTTAAGCATCCGCCTTTTGGCTCAGGTCATGATCCCAGGGTCCTGGGATCGAGTCCCTCATCAGGCTCCCTGCTCAGTGGGGAGCCTGTTTCTCCCTCTCCCTCTGCTGCTTGTGTTCTCTCTCACTCTAATAAATAAAATCTTAAAAAAAAAAATATATATATATATATATATACTGGATATGAAACAACAATTTAGATTTCCAGATTTGACCTTATTGATTTGGCTGAATAGATAAGCCAGGAAAAAAAATCGTGCAGAATCTATAGGACAGGATACAGATTTTCTTCTTTATTCTAAGACTATTAAGAAACCATTAAAGACTTGCAATCAAGACAAAAGCTCAATTAGAACCTGAATTTTTTTAAAAACAGAAAATTTTATGATATTTATAAGATACTTGGAAAGTTGGTCATTGGGTATTTGCTAATATTAAAGAATTATAGTTAGCTTTGTTTTATGTACAATAATGGTTTTATGGTTATGTTTTACAAAAAAAAAAAAAAAGAGTGATTATCCTTTAAAGATTTACATGTTGATGAACAGATACTGCTCAAAAGAAGACAAACAAATAGCTAACAGACACATGAAAAAAATGTTCATCATCATTAGCCATCAGGGAAATCCAAATCAAAACAACACTGAGATACCAACTTACACCAGTTGGAAGGGCAAAAATTAACAAAGCAAGAAACATCAAGTGTTGGAGAGGTTGTGGAGAAAGGGGAACCATCTTAGTGGGAAGGCAAGTTGGTGCAGCCACTTTGGAAAATAGTGTGGAGGTTCCTCAAAAAATTAAATATAGAGCTACCCGATGACCCAGCAATTGCACTACTGGATATTTACTCCAAAGATACAGATGTAGTGAAAAGAAGGGTCATCTGTACCCCAACGTTCATAGCAGAAACACCCACAATCGCTAAACTGTGGAAAGAGCCAAGATGCCCTTCAACAGACAAATGGATAAAGATGTGGTCTGTATACCCAGAATATTACTCATCCATCAGAAAGGATGAAAACCCAACTTTCCCATTAACGTGGATGGGACTGGAGGAGATTATGCTAAGTGAAATAAGTCAAATAGAGAAAGTAAATTATATGGTTTTACTTATTTGTGGAACATAACCAATAGCATGGAGGACATTAGAAGAGGAAGGGAAAACTGAAGGGGGAGAAATCGGAGTGGGAGATGAACCATGAGAGACTATGGACTCTGGGAAACAAACTGAGGGTTTTAGAGAGGAGGGGGTTGGGGATGGGTAAATCTAGTGATGGGTATTAAGGAGGGCACGGAATGCACGGAGCACTGTGTGTTATACGCAAGCAATGAATCATGGAAGAGTACATCAAAAACTAATGATCTCCTGTATGGTGACTAACATAACATAATAATAAAAATAAATAATAAATGAAAATATTTACATATTAAAATATTAATGGATGAAATGAAAATAAAATTGGGACTCATCTCTGTACAGATTGATGTATATGAATGGAGGCAGTTATCTGTGGTATAAAGTGAGAAGAGTAAAGGAATAAGGATGATGACTTCGAGAAACTTCATCTATTAAAGGCCAGAGAGATGAGGATGAGCAAAGAAACTGGAGAGTACCTACTGAAGAAGTAGAAGGGAAATCAGAGGAGTATTAGGTCATGGAAGCCAAAGGAAGAGAGGTTTGAAGAGGCAAATAATGCACATAAAGTGCCCGGAATATGGTAAATACTCACTGAACACTGCATTTATTTTGATGGTGAATGAGAAAGAAGTGGTACGGAATACTGAGTAATGGTAAAAGAGCAAGACAAAGAAATCACTGGTGATCTTTAGGAGAGTAATTCTTGTTGGGTGGGTAGGGAGGAGCTACATTTCGAGAGGTTTCAGAGGTAAATAGGACATACAGATATTGAGACAATAATTGGAGATAATTCTTTTAAGATGTTTAGCAGATATGGAAAGAGATAAATAAGGCAGTGGTTGGAATAACATTCTAAGAGTGAATTAGAGGCCGTATTTGGTTTTGTGGAAATTTGGGAGGAGTTCAAAGATAGATAGGAGAGACTTAAACATGTTTAAATGCTAGTAGGGAACTTGTAGAAAGGGAGAGAGCAAAAATAATATGAAAGACAAGGGATAAATATATGAGTCCTAAAATGGTAGGAAAGGTGGGATCCAGACACAGAGAGAAAGGACTGATCTTCAGTGGGCAGAAGGACATCTCCTCTATTGTAACTGGAGAGGAGAAAGGGTAGGAGCAGATGTAGGCAGGCTGGAAAGGATGTCTCCATTCTCCCTTCTCTAGGAAAACAATTCTTTGGCACATAATCAGTGGCCTCTTAGAACACAAAACTGTGGAATTTCCTGGTCTCATTTTCTGGATATTTGATATTGTATATTTCTGGATGTTTGATATTATATATATAAATATTTTAATATTTGATATTGTAGATCATTCTCTTTCTTAAAACTCTCTCCTGTTTTTTTAAGTATATTTCAAATAGGCCAAAAAAAAGCCTAAAAATAATAAAATGAGGGGTGCCTGGGTGGTTCAGTCAGTTAACTCTTGAGATCATGACCTGAGCTGAAGGCAGAGGCCCAACCCACTGAGCTACCAGGTGCCCCGAAGATACTGTTTAATAAAAAATAAAAAACAAAAACAAAAAAATAACAAAAAAGATGAAGATACAGTTTAATTAACTTCTAGCTTCCACTACTATTCTTGGGAAAATTTGTTGCTGCTCTGTTGCTAATCTAATAGTTATTTTTTCATAGGTAATCTGCCTTTTATATGATTCCTTTCCACGTTTTATCTTTGCTGCACTTCAATTCACTGCAACATGCCTAGGGTGTGCTTCTTTTTATTTATTCAGCTTAAGACTCCTGATTATTAACTTTGAGACATTGCTTCATCAATTCTGGGAAATTATCAACCATTATTTCATCAAATTTCTCTCTCTCCTTTTTATCTTGCTTTCTGGAAATTTTGTTGGATAATAACTTTCTCACTCTTTCCTCAGCTTTCTTAATCCATACTTTTCATTACGTATTTCTCCATGCTGCCTTCTGTATAATTTCCTACGAACTATCTTCCATCTACTAATATCTCTACACCTGTATCCATAAGCTATTACTCAATTCATAAAATTTTTATTTTAAATGTATTTTAAATTTCTTGATGTTCTTTTTTTTTTTTTAATCTGTCCTTATTTTCCCACACTCTTACTATTTTCTTTAGGTTTTAATCTTCCTTCCATTCTCACTCTGGGTATCTCTGGATGAAAACCTTATCTGTCACATCTATGCAAATGATTCCAGAGTCTGTATCTTCAACCCAGTGTTCTTTCCCAAGCTTTAATCATATATTTTTAGTATTTCTTTTTTTCTTTCTTTCTTTTTCTTTTCTTTTTTTGTCAGAGAAGAGAAAGAGCACATACAAGCAGGGGGAGCAGTAGGCTGAGGAAGAAGCAGACTCACCACTGAGCAAGTCCTATGTGGAACTCAATCCCAGGACCCTAGGATCATGACTGAGCCAAAGGCAGACACAACTGACTGAGCAACCCAGGTATCCCTAATTACATATTCTAATTGCCTTCTAGACATTATTAGATATCTCATGTCTCATGCTGTGAAATTTACCGGACTACTTCATATGTAGTGAAGTAATAACGTGTCCCTTCTGTGATTTTCCATAGCACTTCTCTGTTCTTTTCAGTTAATATTTGGCAATACACAGCCTCACCATGTAGGTCTTCTTTCTATGTGAATAAAACCAGATCATATGCCTCCAGAGAACAAGGATCATGTCTTGTACTTCTTAGCAAGACTTGTGTAATCCCTAACTCCACTGACCAATTGAATGCCTTCAAAGTCAGACTTTCTTATATTTGACTTTCCATAATATTTTGTGTGGTGTTCTTTGACAAAAGGAACAATCTTTTATTGACTGGTATCCATCAAATTTATTATAGGGGTTGTTCATAATAGGTGTTTGCTAGTTCATCTGTTTGGTAAGCAACAGGTGAGTGGGTCCTTTTGAAATTTTCCTTGACAGCTTAAGAATTTAAACTTATACCACTTTGATAATAGTGTCTCCTTCCTCCCATACCTCAAAGCATGAGTTAATAACTGATATGTACCTTCCAGGACAGGAAGTTTATTACTAGTGTGAGTCACATTAACCTAAATTACAATTATGTGGGCCAACTTGTTATTGCACTCTTCCTTTTTTACCTTCATCCCAAGTCATAAAGTAGTATCACTAAAGTACAAAATAAAATGAAAATTAGGCCTTATTTTATAGTGGAATAAGTATTCAATCCTTCCAACGAAAACATGGGCATAAAGAGCAAGATATTTCTACAAATACTTTGAAAGAAAGTAACATTGCCAGTAACCTAGCACTTTTATTGAGGATTAAAGGGTGTGGTGAACTAAATTATTCCAAGACCCTAAGCATAGCAGGAAAGAAATTATGTCATTTTAATATGAGGGAAAGTTTTAGCTTGTTTGAGAATATCTATGGCAAGTCATGTGGACTGCATCAAGATTTTTTGTTTGAAATGTAATGCAGATTTAATTATTATATTAATTCTTAACCATGAAATACCAACAAAATTAACTAGACTCCTTGTTCTCACATAAATTTTTTAGAATTGACTAGAATTTTGTCCCCCCCCCCACCTTTTATACAATGAATACCTTTCTGTTGTAAAACACTAGAGCAGTTTTTAAGTATATAAGATTAAAAGTGAAACTACCCCCTTATCCTCCCAGGCCCTTCCCACTCTTTTTCTATGTGTACCATTCTCTGCATATGTAGGTGTATGAATAAAAAATGGAATCACACTGTAGGTACATTATATGATTTGGGGATTTTCCCTTAAGAATACAGCTCAGAGATTTTTTTCCATTTTAGTACACTTGTCTCCATGATTCTTCTAACTATATAGTGTTCCTCATTGATACATTACAAGTCATAAAACCAATTCCTTACAGATTAACATTTAATTTCTTTCCAAATTTTTAGTATTAAAAACAGTATTGCATTATGCTAAGTGAAATAAGTCAGAGAAAAACAAATATCATATGATTTCACTCATGTGGAAGTTAGGGGGAAAAAAACAGATGGACATAGGAGAAGGGGAAAAAAAAAGAGAAGAGGGAAGCAAATCATAAGATACTCTTAACTATAAAGAACAAACAGGGTCGATGGAGGGAGGGAGGTAGAGGATGGGCTAAATGGATGATGGGTATTAAAGAGGGCACTCGTTATGATGAGCCTTGGGCATTACATGTAAATGATGAATCACTACATTCTACTCCTGGAACCAATATTACACTATATGTTAACTAACCAGAATTTAAATAAAAATTGGGGGGAGAGGGACGCCTGGGTGGCTCAGTTGGTTGGACGACTGCCTTCAGCTCAGGTCATGATCCCAGAGTCCCGGGATCGAGTCCCGATCAGGCTCCCAGCTCCATGGGGAGTCTGCTTTGCTCTCTGACCTTCTCCTCACTCATACTCTCTCTCACTGTCTCTCAAATAAATAAATAAAATATTTTTTAAAAAATTGGGGGAAAAAGCAGTATTGCAAAATAATATTTGTATGCTTATCTCTGTATAAACATGTCTTTGGATAGATTCCTATAAGTAGAATTTCTGATTCAAAGTGTTTAATATTGTTAATTTTGAAAAACATGCAAATTACCATTTCAAATGTCTTTATCAGTGTATACTTCCTCCAACAGTATATGAGAGTACTTGTTTTCCTACAACGTCCAATAACACTGGACATTAAAGGTGATTCTCTGCTTAACCCCTGGCTGAAAAGTAAAAATAATAAAAGCTATATAAGGTTGTAGAGTAACAAAGGAAAAAAAAAAATGGGTTCCCATTATCTCACTTTTAATGTAATAATTTAAATTTTAAATTAATTAAATTTTAATAATTTAAGATAATGTCTAAGGTTGAAACAGATAGTTTTTTAAAAAGAAGGGAAAAAAAGAAAACTCACACAAAATGACTCTAATGACTCCAAGAGCGATCTTTAAGGACCTAATATCTCTCATGTAAAAGAAATAAATGAGGTTCAGCTATTCGTTTTTTTTTTACTTTTTATTTATTTGAGAGAGAGAGAGAGAGCCAAACAGAGAGAGTACAAATAGGGTGGGGAGGGAGAGAGAGAAGAAATAGACTCCCCACTGAGCAGGGAGTCCAATGTAGGGCAAGATCCCAGGACCGCAGGATCATGACCTGAACCAAAGGCAGATACTTAACCAACTGAGATATCCAGGTGCCCCTGCCAATGAATATTTCTAATGAGTAGGGATCATATTTATAAAATCAATAAAATTACTAAAGTCAAAAAAGTAGAAATATGAAACATTATACATGCACCCACACAGATGCACAGATTGAAAATCCAAGCAGTAAAGAAAGATACAAAATGAAAACCTCAAACCCTTCTCACTCCTTGCCCCACTGTACCTTCTCTACAAAGATAACCACTATAGTCTCTTTATATTTTTATTTAAAAGAAGTTATGCATATACAATGTACTTATATAAAAACAGCACACGCATTCCTTTTTTATTTACACAGAAGGACTCAAATTGTTGTGCACCTTGTTTGTTTGTTTGTTTGTCTTAAACACACCTTGGAGATCTTTCCACAGATACACATGTCCACTGCAGGTCCTTGCTGCCCTACTCACACAGTGTTCTCAATATTCCATGAAGAAAAAGTTCCAATAGACCAACCAGAGTAAAAGGCAAGGGTGCATGGAAGCTGCCAACCACTTAAAGTTACTGAAAATCCTGTGTCTTGAGCAGGGAGAGTATGGGTGAGGAAGGTGCTGGAATATTTAAACCCATGTAGTAACCAAAGATAAGATTTTGAGCCATTGCTGAAAGCAGACATTAGAAACTACAAGCCCTTCTTCCTACTGTCTCACTATATACATAAATTAAGGCCTGGTAAATTCTGCACCCTCAGTGAAAAAGTAAATTAGAAAAAATTCACCCTATAGCAACCCTTAGCAAGAGGACAAAGAAACTTTTCTGTCATGGCATGAACTCTTAAAAGAGTGGAAAATGGTCTCCCAATAGTATTTGTAATCATGATACATGCTTCAGCTGATTAGCGTTTCAAATTTACAATATCTAAATGGTAATCCATAGTTCCTCTTCCTTTCAGTCTTTCCTCACTCATCAGGAAGCCAAAGATAGAGAGTAATGGTAGAATGTGCATATGTCAAGAAACAAAATTTTAGAAATTAAGTTATATTTGTGCAGCATTCCCATTATTTTGGTAAGAATGAAATACAGTGCATATAGACTATGAAATACAAATTGTATTTTGTAAATTGTCATTTCTTTAATTATGTATACATATTAAATGCTTTTAAATTTACATTTTTAAACTGGCATTGCACAATATGAAAATGTAGGGTAAATTCATGCTAACAATTTAAATTTTTAGTTTTTCTTTGTTTAGAATGACATTGAACAGCAAATAAAAAACAAAAACTTTTGAAAGTTGAGAAAGAGACTATGGAAGAAAGGAAAAATTTTCTTATTTTAGTACCTTTTAATGGCACTTTCCTCCTGCTCCTTGAACAAGGGGCTTCATAGTTTCATTTTGCACTGAGCTCTTCAAGTTTTGTTGCTGACTCTGTTTATTACTCTAAACTGAAAGGAAGTTGCAGTATAGTAAAGAGCACAAGAGACTTTCAGTTCTTGCCCTTCAGTAGCACTGCTGATATTGATAATTGTTTGTTCTATAACTATTCTCACCTTCTTCCTTGCCAAGAGCTTTGCTGTTTTGTTCAGGATAATAATGAACCTTGTTAAATATTAATATTTTTAAACAGGGCACATTACATTTACAAATTCTACTGTAACAAGGAAAGAAATGACCCAGGTCTGGCCAATGACATATAAGTAAAAGTTTACTAGATGGAAGCTTGTGAAAAGGTATTTTCTTGATTTAAAAAAAAAAAAAAAAAAGAAAGAAAGAAAGAAAAGAAAACAGCCTCACTTAAGTACCTTCTGCCTCACCTTTCTCCCCCTTTTCCTGCCTTCAAGATATATGTAATGCCTAGAAATACAGAAGCCATCTCATGAAAAGAGGATGAAAGTTACATGCTAAGAATAGCAAAATAGAAACACAAAAAGCTGCCTGCCCCTGAGCTTCTTAGTAAGTGATAAAATAAATCCCTATTTGGGTAAATCACTGTACCAGATCTCTGTTAACTGAGCTGATCACAATCAATCTCTAATACCAGCAGACTAGGTAACATGAAAACTCTTCCACTACACATACTGGGTGAAATGAAAAAAAAATGCTTTTAATACATGCTTGAGCTTACAAAAAATGAAGGGAAATACTTAAGTGGCAGAAATAAAAAAGGAACTGAATACCAGAGCCTGGAGCACACAATATAACCATGTCTTGAGCAGGGAGAGGATGGGTGAGGAAGGTGCTAGAATATTTAAACCCATGTAGTAACCAAAGATAAGATTTTGAGCCATTGCTGAAAGCAGAAACTACAAGCCCTTCTTCCTACTGTCTCACTACATACATAAATTAAGGCCTGGTAAATTCTGCACCCTCAGTGAAAAAGTAAATTAGAAAAAATTCACCCTGTAGCAACCCTTAGCAAGAGGACAAAGAAACTTTTCTGTCATGGCATGAACTCTTAAAAGAGTGGAAAATGGTCTCCCAATAGTATTTGTAATCATGATACATGCTTCAGCTGGTTAGCGTTTCAAATTTACAATATCTGAATAATCTTGGAACTTCTAAGTCCAGAAA
This sequence comes from Mustela putorius furo, assembly GCF_011764305.1. NCBI lineage: Eukaryota > Metazoa > Chordata > Mammalia > Carnivora > Mustelidae > Mustela > Mustela putorius. The sequence continues at coordinate 72,592,264 of NW_025422005.1, forward strand.
AAAATTCATATAAAAATTGGTGTCTGGCCAGTGATAACCATAAAGATCTGTCATAGAAACAACATCCTTTTTTTAAAAAAACATTAAAAACAAATTAATTTTTTCAAGACAGAAAAGGAATCATCAGTCTAAAAGCAGTGAGGAAACAGACATGACAAAGAACAGTATTAGATTCCTAAGCACAAAAGGATGCATCTGTATATCATTTATGTAGTTTAAAATACAAACTAATATCATTTATTGTTCCATATACAATCAGTGAAAATACAAGACACAATCAATATTAATCAAGCCAACTTAAGAACAATGATGAACTCTTCAGAAAGAAAGAGGTAGGGATAGAGTGTCAAAGAGAAAAAGAAAAAGATGAAGAACTGATCCAGATTCAAGGAGGATGGAGTACCATGGCAACTGGGTGCAACACCTGATCTTCGCTTGGATGTTTTGCTATAAAGACATTATTGGAATAGCTGGCAAAGCTTGAAAGAGCTTTCTAGCAAAGGATATACAGAAATTTTTTGTACTACTCTTGCAATTTTGTATTGGCTTGAAATTGTTTCAATATAAAACAATTATTTTTAAAAAATAAGAAGATGGGTTCCAGTTCAACATGGTGATGAAGATTCCTAACTCACCTCTTTCCACAGTCATACCAAATAATTTCCTCTGAAAAAAAACTAAAGGCTGGCTGAGCAACAACTACCTTTTGAGGAAACAAGAAAAAAAGCCACAACAAAGCAGGTAGAAGAGGCTTGTACACAATCTTGCCATAAATTGCCATAAACCTCAGTTGAAGTGTGGAGACTTATAATCAGGAGGGAATTTCAAAACCTGGAGCTTGTCCTTGAGAAGCAAAGGGTTTAAACCCATACCCAACATTCCAAGTTTTAAGATCTGCACCTAAGGGATGAGCCCCCAAAACATGCAGCTTTGAAAACCAGTGGGGTTCACACTACAAGACTGTAGCAATCTAAGAAACAGCTCTCATAGGGCTCACATGCTTGGACTCACCCATACCAGGGCCCAGCTTAGAAGCAGCTGATAGCTCTTAGACTTTAAGCGAGAAAGGCTCACCTACTTATATGAAAGTATTGGCCTGAGGGGCAGACATCTAATTTGAAACATACACATAAGAGCCTGCTAAAACCTTCTCTGGGGACAGAAACTGGAGGACTTCATTGTCACATTCTCCCACTGCCTTTCCTAGCCAACAGGCACAACCTTTCTTTTTTCTTACTCTGGTAGGTGCCATCTTTATACTCTTTCTCTCGCTTCCTAGAGCTGATGAGCACCATCACCACACTATCTTGCCATACACCAGCACAGCAGTAACTCCCAAAAGGTAGTTTTTACAGATGTCTAGCAACTTATTTGTGCAGCTACCAACCCAGGGGATGATCCTTGATTGCCTGGCTCTGGAGCCCAAGGGAGCTTGCATTCATGGCTCTCATGGGACTATAACAATCACAGAAAGAGTTCTTGGCAGGATACCACCCTAGGGCACTACATATTCAACAGACTGAAGCACATCCCCAGTCTTCTTATGAAAGAGGTTTATTTGCTTATCCTAGAGTTTCAGCCTGAAGGACAGGTATGGCATACACCTAGGGCCTAGGCAGCTAATCTCACAGAACAAAGCCAATGGATTCTATCTTTGCACTCCCCCTCTACCTTGCTACAACTTGTCAGCATCTGGGGGTGGGGGGGGGGAGAGACAAACAAAAACAAAACAAAACAAAACAACAACAAAACCCACCTTATTTTTTTTTCTCACTCAAGTTATTTTATTTCTGTCCATGGGAATCCCATTCTTCTATACTCTTTGATCCTTTAATCTCTTTATAAAACTATAATCTAGGGCTATTGTTTTCCCCTCCTAGAAGTGCCTTGTGGGTTTGAATTTTCTGCTTCATTCCTACTGCCACAACCTGATACCCCAGCCTACCCTGTCTTCCTGCCCTTTGAATTCTCTTGCTTCCATCTTTCCTGTTCACCACATGGACTGATCTTCCCAAAATAAAATTTTTACCAAGTCTTTCCATTTGAGAAATCCATGCAAGTACCCCAAGGCCCACAATGTAAAAATCTACCTGGTCTGAAAGGACTCTGAAGGCACAGTCTCTACTTGTGCCTTCTACTCTCATTAGGCTGTTCCCTTCTTCACTCTTCCCCAGGTCTTCCGGTGACACTCCATCATGGAACATCTGCTCTTCTGTCCACAACCAAACCCTACCCTTCAAGGACTCACTTCTTCTTTGGTCTTGAACCAAGCCCACCTATACAGATTCATGGCTGCTTACAAACAGAAAGGACTACAAAAAGCCTCTAATCGGGGAGCCTTGGTTCTACTTCTGTTTCTGACACTAACCACTCTGATGACTTGGGGCATGTTTCTTTTATTTTTTTTCCTTGTAAATTTGTTTTGTTTTGGATTTTTTTTTAAATTTTGGCTTTTTTTAAAAAATTTATTTATTTTCAGTGTAACAGAATTCATTGTTTTTGCACCACACCCAGTGCTCCATGCAATACGTGCCCTCCTTAATACCCACCACCTGGCTTCCCCAACCTCTCACCCCCCTCCCCTTCAAAACCCTCAGATTGTTTTTCACAGTCCATAGTCTTTCATGGTAAAAACCCACCTTATATACTTGCCCGGAGTGCTGATTTTTGTGACTAATACCCAGAGGACACCTCCAGATGGCCTGGCTCTGGTGGCCTGCAGGGCTTATGTTTGCAATCCCAAAGGACTATGTACATGTGTATACTTTAATAGCTGCTGCCAAAAGGTCTATATGCCAATCAGCCTGAACCTAGGTGCCGATTGAGATCCTCCCCTTGGGGACACTGAAAGGTTTTCACAAACCCTCAGCTACTGGAAGCTATTAAAAATATAATGGCTGCTTAGACAATTACAAAGGTTTGAGAGACAACCAAGAGCTAGGGCTAGGTTGAATGACAATGTTCACCTCTTATACACAAGGCCACTACTTCAGAGAGGTGGATATTTCATCTAACATGGAAAAACTAAGAGAATCAAGTAAAATGAAGAAACAAAAGAATATATTCCAAACTAAAGAACAAGGTAAAATCTCAGGAAAAACATCTTAATGAAGCACGAATAAGTAATTTATCTGACAAAGCATTCAAAGTAATGGTTATAAAGATGCTCACCAAACTTGGGAGAATGAATGAACACAGTGAGAACTTCAACAAAGATACAGAAAGTCAAAACAAAAGTCACAGAGCTTAACACTACAATAACTGAACTGAAAAATAGACTAGTAGGTTTCAAAAGCAGGCTAGATGAAGGAAGAGAAAGGCTCAGTTAATCTAAGGACAGTGGATTTCATCCAACCAGAATAGCACAAAGAAAATATAAGGAAGGAAAAAAAAGGAAGAGAGCTTATGGGGCTTATGGAACAACAACAAATAGACTAACATCCTCATTATAGGGATCCCAGGAAGAGAAAAGAGAGAGAAAAGAGTGAAAAATTATTTGAAGAAATAAAAACTGAAAACTTCTTCAATCTGGACAACTAATCAGACATCCAGATCCAGGAAGCCCAGAAAGTCCCAAATCCAGGAGACCCACACTAACAAACATTATAATTAAAATGTCAAAAGTCAAACATAATGAGAGAATCTTAAAACCCACAAAAGAAAAACAACTTGTTAAGTACAAGAGAACCCCTCATACAACTACAAGCAGATTTTGTTGTTGTTGTTGTTGTTGTTGTTGTTGTTGTTAAAAACTTTGCAGGTCAGAAGGGAGTGACATGATTCAAAGTACTAAAAGGAAAAAACTTCCAACCATGAATACATGAATAGTTATCATTCAGAACTGAAGAAGAGATAAAGAGTTTCCTAGACAAACAAAAGCTTAAAAAGTTCATCATCATTAAACTGGCTTTACATAAAATGGCAGATGGTCTTCTTCAAGTTGAAAAGAAAAGGTGCTAATTAGTAACAAGAAAACATATGTAAGACTTCATCTCACAGGAAAGGTAAATATATAGTAAAGGTAATAGATTAAACATGTATAAAACTAGTATGAAGGTTAAAAGGGAAAAGTAAAAATAACTATAATTATAAGATGATTAGTTAAGGGATACACAGGATAAGAAGATGTAAAATGTGGGGTTCCTGAGTGGCTCAGTGGGTTAAGGCCTCTGGCTTCGGCTCAGGTCATGATCCCAGGGTCCTGGGATTGAGCCCCGCATCAGAGCAGAGAGCCTGCTTCCTTCTCTTTCTCTGCCTACTTGTGATCTCTGTCAAATAAATAAATAAAAGTCTTTAAAAAAGAAGATGTAAAATGTGACATCAAATACATAAAACAAGGGGATATGGAAATGAAGTAAAAATATAGGGCTTTAGAATGCAATCATACTTAAGTTGTTATCAACTTAAAATAGACTGCTGTAGATATAGGTTGTTATATGTAAGCCTCATGTAATCCCAAAGGAAAATCCTATAACATATACACAAAAGATAAAGGAATCTAAGCATGCCATCAAACCAGTAAGGAAGCAGCAAGAAAAAAGGAACAGAAGGGAACTATAAAAGAAAACAATTAACAAAATAAGTACTTATAATAATGTCATAAGTCATAAGTACATAACTATCAATAATTACTTTAAATGTAAATGAACTAAATTCTCCAACTATAAGACATAGAATAAATGGGTGAGAAAACAAGACCCATTTTATATGCTGCCTATAAGACTTCAGATGTAAAGACACATACAAGATTGGAAGTGAAAGAATGAAAAGGGAATTCTATGCAAATGAAAACCAAAAAACAAACAAACTGGGATAGCTACATTTTATCAGACAAACTAGATTTGAAAATAAAGACTCTAATACGAGACAAAGGGCATTACATAATGACAAAGGGGCCAATCCAACAAGGGAATTAAATACTTATAAATACTTTATGCATCCTGTATAGGAGCACCTAAATAAATGAACCAAACACTAATAGGCTTAAAAGGAAAAACAGACACCAATACAATATAGTGGGGTTTTATTACCCCCATTTACATCAGTGGATAGATAATCCAGACAGAAAATCAGTAAGAAATATTGGCCTTAAATGACACATTAGACCAGATGGACTTAACAGATTTATATAGAATATACAAAAGCAACAGAATATATGTACTTCTTAAATAGACATGGAACATTCTCCAGGAAGAATATATATTAGGCCAAAAAATAAGTCTTAGTAAGTTTATGAAGATTGAAATTATATCAAGTATCTTTTCTGAACACAATGTTCCCTAAAACTAAAAATCATTTACGAAAGAATAGCCAAAGCAACCTTGATAAGGAAGAATAAAGCTCGAGTTATGCTGATTTCAAACTATATTATAAAGCTATAGTACTCAAAACAGTATAGTACTGTCAAAATACAAACACATAGATCAACAGAACATAATAGATAGCTTAGAAATAAACCCACACAATATGGTCTATTAATTTATGACAAAGAAGTCAAGAACAATGGGGAAAGGGTAGTCTCTCCGATAAATGGTGATAGTAAATTTGGACAACCACATACAACAGAATGAAATTGGACCACTATATTACAACACACACAAAAATTAACTCAAGTGGAGTAAAGATTTATATATAAGACCTGAAACTATAAAACTCCTAGAAGAAAACATAGGCAGTAAACTCTTTGACATAGATCTTGGCAATGATTTTTTTTTAACCTGACATCAAAAGCAAAAATAAACAAGTGGGACTATATCAGACTAAAAATCTTTTGCATAGCAAGGAAAACACCAACAAAATGTAAAGGCAACCTACTGAATGGGAGAAAATATTTGCAAGTCATATGTCTGATAAGGGGTTAATATCCAAAATATGTAAAGAACTCATATAATTCAACAGCAAAAAAAAAGAAAAAAAATCCAATTAAAAAATGGACAGAAAATCTGAGTAGACATTTTTCTAAAGAAAATATCCAGATGGCCAACGAGAACATAAAAAGATGCTCATTAATCATCAGGGAGATGCAAATCAAAACCACTTCACACCTGTTAGAATGGCTATTTTCAGAAGTCAGGAAATAACAAGTGTTGTGAAGACGTGGAGGAAAGAGAACCATTATGTACTACTGATGCAAATGTAAATTGGTGCAGCTACTCTGGAATACAGTATGGAGATTCTTCAAAAACTTAAAAAAAAACTACTATATGATACAGCAATTTTACCCCTGGGTATCTACCTGAAAAAAACTGAAAGCACTAACTCAAAAAGATTTATGCACTCCCACATTCCTTTATAGTATTATTTACAATAGCCAAGATATGGAAATAACCTAAGTGTCCATTAGTGGATGAGTGAATAAAGAAAATATATGTGGCCCATATACACAGTGGAATATTATTCAGCCATAAAGAGAATCTTGCCATTTGTGACAACATGGATGGACTTAGTATGCTAAATGACATAAGTCAGACAGAGAAAACAAATACCATATGATATCACTTATCTATGAAATCTAAAACAATAACAACAAACCAAGTTTACAGATACAGAGAACTGACTGGTAGTTGCCAGAGGGGGCTGGGGGAAGAAATGGGTGAAAGGGGCCAAAAGTTACAACTTCAAGTTATAAAATGAACAAGTAATGGGGATCTAATGTACAACACAGTGACTATAGTTAAAAATACTATATTGCCCATTTGAAAGTTGCAAAGACAATAGATCTTAGAAGTTCACACCACAAGAAAAAAAATTTGTAACCGATTCAGCACAGTGCATCATTATGTTGTACACTTAAAACTACTACAATGTGGTATGTCAATTATACCTCAATTTTTTAAAAAAAGGAAAATAAAGATGAGAAATATTCAGCAAAAAAAAATTAGCAAGACTTGATCAATTGCATGTGAGAAATAAGAGTAAATAATTATAGGGGACTCATATTTTTAGCTCAGGTGACTTGGTGCATATAATTCAGTTTACCATTACAGGAAATGCAAGAAGAAAAACAACTTTTAAGAAACGAGGGGCACCTGAGGGGTTCAGTCGGCAAGCATCTGCCTTTGGCTCAGGTCATGACCCTGAGGTCCTGGGATCAAGCCCCATGTCAGTACCCTGCTCAGCAGGTGAGCTTGCTTTTCCCTCCCCTGCTGCCCCTGTTCGTGCGCTCTCTCACTCACTCAAATAAATAAATAAAATCTTAAAGAAAAAAAAAAGACAAAAAAGAAAAGCAAACTAAACAGACTCAGCACTGGAAATATTCAATCTGTCATTGCACATTTAGATTGGAGAGGAGGGGCCACAAAAGAACTGTATACATCTGGATTTGATTACTTTATTCATTTAACAAGTTGAGAATCCACTATGTTACCAGGAATGTAGACCATAAACCTATAAGAATGAATAAGAAATGGCTGCTGCCCTTGAGGGACTCAATCCAGTAAGAGAAAAGGAATCTGCCTACAAGTTTAGGCTAGAAACGAGGGAGGAAGTTTTCAGAGGATGATGGGTTCATTCTCAACCTAGGGCACACATCAGAATCACCTGGAAGGCTTCTAAACATCCCAGTGCCTGGTCCACATTCTGGGCGTGGGGTTGAGGCAGGAGTCGTTGCTTAAACTCTCCAGGTGATGCCAATGCACAGCCAAGATTAAGAAAGCAGTACCTTGGCTCAGAAGAGAACACCTGGGATACCTCTTCCTTTGAAGCATTTGGCAATAACAATGGGTGTGCAGGGTGGTGGAAAGGACAAAATGTGGGAATATGAGAATTTGATTAAAGGAGCTCTGGCCAAATAGCTTGATGATATATAATTTCTCTGTAAAGAAAAAGTATCAAAGGCTGAAAATGAGATTAAAGCAGGCATCTTAACAGGAATGGCAAAGTTTTACAGTAGAGTCTGCAGAGAGTATGAAAAGGAATTAATCAGAAAGAAGTAAAAGCATTTCTAGGCAATTATAAAGGTTCAGTGAAAATGGGAAATCATACATTGGTAGTAGCATCCATTTACAAGGTTGTGCAATTTTCCCTAAAAATGTTTGGCAGTTTGAGAGCATGAACAGAGAAAATATTCATTTGGGAATGTAGGTTGACAGGTCAAAAGGATAGAGGGAACTAAGAGTGCTAGTGAGAGTTAAAAATCTGTAGAACAGAAATGAGGCATGGCCTGCAGACTTTGATGATGGTAAGAACACTAAATGAACAAAGGAATGAGAGAGATCAAATGAGAAGGAATTTGAGTCAAAATGAGATTTCTAAATTAAGAATTTCAAGATAGGACAGTACAGATTGAGTTAGAGCAACAGAATCCTAATTGGTCTTCCTATCTGTCTTTGCCTTTCCCCAGTTCATTATCCACACTACCCAAAACATGTTCTAAATTAAAAATCTGATCATCTCTCTCCCACCCTCAAACTTCAATCTTCCAGATGAATTCAATCAAAACCCAACCAGAAGACTTAATTATCACCTCTATTCTCCTGTTAGCTAATACCCCATTACTCTCACTCTCCCCCAATATTTTTTAAATTTTTAAAGATTTATTTGTTTATTTGAGAGAGAGAGAGAGAGAGAGAATGAGAGTGCACACACATATGAGTAGAGGCAGTAGGAACAGAGGGAGAGAGAATTCTAAGCGAACTCCCCGCTAATGGTGGAGCCTGACACAGGGCAGGGCTTGATCTCAGGACCCGGAGTCAAAACCGTGAGTCCCATGCTCAACCACCTGAGCCAACCAGGTGACCCCTCGCCCAATCTTATACAGACTTTTATGGTGATAGTTTTCACATTGTGTTTTACTTTACAAAAGTGTCTCCCCCACTAGATTATGAGTTCCTTGAAAGTTGGAACCAAGTTTTCATCATCTTTTAATCCATATTTCAACAGCCTTCCTAATATATTCGACTCTGGCATTTCTTGTTTGCTTACCTTTAATGATGGTTTCTTTGGAGAAACTCTTAGCCTTTTCAAATTTTTATTTAAATTCTAGTTAGTTAATATATAGTGTAATATTGATTTCAGAAGTAGAATTTAGTGATTCATCATTTACATATAATACCCAGTGTTTATCATAACAAGTGCCCTCCTTAATACTCATCACCCATTTAGCCCATCCCCTACCAACCTCCCCCATCAACCCTCACTTTGGTTTCCATCATTAAGAATCTCTTCTGAATTGCTTCCCTCTCTTTCTTCTTTTTCTTCCCACATGTTCATCTGTTTCTTAAATTCCCCATGTAAGTTTCTTAAATCCCACATATGGTATTTGTCTTTCTCTGACTGACTTATTTAGCATAGCATAACACACTCTAACTCTATCCACATCATTGCAAATGGCAAGTTGTCATTCTTTTGAAGGCTGTGTAATATTCCACCATATATATATGGTAAGATATATATATATAAAATCACATCATCTTCATCCATTCATCAGTCAATTGGACATCTGGGCTCTTATCATAGTTTAGTTATTATTGATAACGGTGCTATAAACATCAGGGTGGGAAGCACCTGGGTGGCTCTTGGTTTCAGCTTGGGTCATGATTTCAGGGTTGTGAGACTGAGCCCCACATTGGGCTCAGGGCTCAGTGTGGAGTCTGCTTATCCCTCTCCCTCCCTCCTTTTTCCCTCCCCCCACCACTGGTGTGCAATCTCTCTCTCTCCTCTTTGGATAAATAAACAAAATCTCCCCCCCAAAATCAGGGTACATGTACCCCTTCCAATCTGTATTTTATTTTATTTTATTTATTTATTTGACAGTGAGAGATCACAAGTAGGCAGAGAGGCGGGCAGAGAGAGAGGAAGGGAAGCAGGCTACCTGCTGAGCAGAAAGCCCGATGCGGGGCTCGATCCCAGGACCCTGAGATCATGACCTGAACCGAAGGCAGTGGCTTAACCCACTGAGCCACCCAGGCGCCCCTCCAATCTGTATTTTTAATCCTTTGGGTAAATACTAGTAGTGCAATTTCTGGGTCATATGCTAGTTTTTAACTTTTTAAGGAACCTCCATACCATTTTCCAGACTGGTTGCACCAGTTTGCATTCCCACCAACAGTACAAGAGTGATTACAGTCCAAGAGACAACTCTTTGGACTACTTGCCCATTTCTGTGGAGGTTTATTTAGTTAAAACTGGATTGATAATATCATCTACAAATACACTTAACCAGTCACATTCTATTATGTTACCATATGCTGATGCAAATAATTAGAGGAAATTACTAATTTCAACTCTCCCAAGTTGTGAATTCCCATTCTTCCCTTAGGATACCCCATTTATTATCTGTAACATGTGTCTAAATGTAAATGCAAAGTAAGGACACCAGTGTCAATTCATGTATTTAAAAAAATTAATGAAACAAATTTTTCCTGTCTGTAGATACAATGTAAGTTAAATTTCTAATATTTTTCTGCACTCCAGTGGGTCATATTGCACACACCAATGAAGTACATCTATCACCACTTTAGGTGTCATTGGTCTAGACATGAAGTAATGAACACCTTGTCAGACACTAGCAAAAAAAAAAAAAAAAAATCAAGATGCATATCATACTATCTACAATACTATTTTTATAAAGGTTCTTTTTATTTTTTTAAGCTAAAAATTTGGGGGAAGATTTCAGGTATTCAGCACTTTGTATGATCTTAGAAATACCGCTTTCATAATACCTTATACTGGAATAAGAATTTAGTTTCGGGGACAGAGAAAGAAAGCATTAAAAAGGTGATCTAGAACACTTATAGGAAGATCAAACCTCCAAATTAGAATTCAGGTTACTGGGTACAGGATGGAAGTGAACATTTTAAAGTGCTCTGAATTCCTCCTTGATATTTCATCACACTTTACTTTATTCAACTTCTCTCTTACCAGATTAGCTATAAAATCCCATGAGAGCAAGGGCTGTTCTTTTTGCCTGCTATATCCGTAGCCACAAGAATAATACCACGTGGCACACAGTAGATGTCCAAAAAATATTTACTGAATGAATGCATAAAAGAATGAAGTGGTATAATTGAAGTCATGATTAAGAAACGAATAAAAGAAAAGAGAACCCAAAAAAGTGCTAAACATTGAACATAAGGAATACCTACAGCAAAGCCATCAGAAGTACCAGCAGAAGAGAATGGACAAGTCAAAAGAGGGAAAACCAGGAAATACTATGGACCTATAAAAGGTTGTGTCTTTGGGAAGGCAGTGAGTGGAGTCACTGTGGAAGTCTGAGAAAAAGCTCATGAGTTTATCAAGAAGTTAACTGGCAACCTCAAGAATGCTATTTAGGTGTAGTTATAGCAATGGAAGTCAACTGCATTGAAACAGGCAGGAGATGGATAATAAGGGAACAGAGGTGATACACGAGTCTTATCAATTGTCAGTGAAACAAGAGAAACAGTATTACAGCTCTAAAGGGCTCAACAGGAAGAAGTTAAGTTGTTTTTTTTTTTCCAAGTTAGGAAAATCTACGTTTTTGAGAAAGACGATTTGGAGTTTTTTTGATTAATGATGGACACAGTTTTGTGATCCTAAAATGGAATGGACATAGATTATGGCAAACACACTTATTGTGAAGACAGATGTCTGGAAAGAGAAAAAGTGCTTTTTTACATGAAAATCTAAAATGAACAATAAATGAAAAACAAGGTTTCTGATTACATATTTCCTTTTTCTATATCTCTGGGAAAATAAGTTGAGATGAAAAATACATGGGGTAGTTTTGGTCCTGGATACTCATTCTTTTGGATTACTTTAGAAAGAAGTGATTATTTCTGTCACCATCACAAAAAAAAAAAATTAAAAAACACAAACATTTATACATATCTGCTGTTCTTCATGTCTTTAGGAACTAATCTTTCCGTCTTTAACAACAGGTACTGCTTCTGTGACTGCTTCAGTAAAACACTAAAGCACAAACATGAGCTCATTTCATTGCCTGCTGGGCCTGCATTTTCCCAGCCCTAAAATAACAAAAGGACCCAACGACAAAAAATAACATGGAGTGTTTTCTTATTCTCGAAATACTGTCTCTCCCTCTGCACTACTGCCCGTTTTAAACTTCATTCAAGCATAGGTTGGTAGCATGAAATGTGCTTAGGAAGTTACTTGGAATCATGGGCTCTTGAACAGATTTCACATCATATTCTCATTTGTTACTAAAATTCCCCAGGCTGAGTGTTAAGGGTTAAGAGTTAATTCCACCTCACTCACCATTTTATACTTGAGTCTTCCACCTGGCACATTTCACACAGTAGGCATCTAGTGCTGCTCCCGCAATCCAGCGTGTGCCCCCTGCCTTAAGACAGTCACGAAGTCCCTGCAGCGGCAAATAGTTAACAGCGCTTCAGGACGGGGTGGAGAAATCCCCGAAGGTTGTCAGGCAACCCAACTGAGAGCTCCGTGAGGCCGGGGACCGTCTTGTTCAGAAAGGTATCTCAGCACCTGATTCAGTCCTAGTACACAGAAGATTCTCAATAATGCTGCCGAACACACTCGGTGGGGACTCTAAATTCAACCGTTTTTTAATAGCAAACGTTCGCCGAGGGCCAGCAGGCGTGCGGGACCAGCAGGGCGCGCGGTCGCTAGAAGACGACAGGGTAGCTGTTGGTTCTAATTTCACAGATGGTGTGATTCTATACCACAATTTTCAGATTTCCTCTTAACACAAAAAGGGGGATTTGGGTTGTCTCTGCTTTTAGTTTTCAGGGCCTTAAATGCAAACCGAGATCCCTTCTCGCGACTAACAGGACCCTCCCTCTTGTGCGGGCGTCGGAGCTTCCGGCGCGCCCCGCCCCGCGACTGCGCCGCGGCGATCCAGAAGGGGTCGCTGTTCCCGCGATAACCTCGGGGAAGGCTCCACCCCGCGGCCCGCGCCGGCTTCCTCCGTCCGAGACCCCGCCCCAGACGGCGGATTACCAGTCCGTCAGTGTCCCGCACGCCCATCGTCGCTAGTGCGGACGCTAACGCCCCACTGCCTGCGGAGCAGGCCCTGCGTCTCGGCCGCCGCCGCCGCCGCCTGGGCGCGCGGCCCGCCCCGAGGCGCTCGTTCTCTCTTCTCGCCCCACCCTCTCGCTTCCCCTTCACGGAAACGACAGCTGCGGCGGCGGGGCTGGCGCCGCCTCCCTCCACCTACCACGTCTGCCCCCGCCACTCTCGCCCGGCGCCCCAGCCCGGCCGCGGCGCCTCCCCGCTAGGTCAGCCGGCAGCTCCGCCCGGCTGCCGCCCAGGATGAACATCATGGACTTCAACGTGAAGAAGCTGGCGGCCGACGCGGGCACCTTCCTCAGTCGTGCAGTGCAGGTACCGCGGTGTGGGGGGAAGGGGCGGCGGCGCCCGAGAGAGAGGCCAAGGGGGCCGCCTGAGGCGGCGGCGCTCTCCGCACCCGGCCTCACCGACTGGCTGGCAGGCCTGCGGCAGATGGCCTGGCTGATGGGCGCGGCCTGGTGCCCCTCCGGTCCGGCGGCCGTTTTCTGTCCCCTTCCCGTTCAACCGCCGCGGCTCCGGAAGCGAGACGGGGTGGAGACGGGGCCGGGAGCGTCCCCCGCTCCTGAAGGACATCCAGAGTTCGGCCCCGGGCCGAGACACAGCACCGCCCTCCTTTCTGGCCCCACGACGACGGTGCTGGTGTGGCCGCCCTCCCGGGACGGGCGAGGGCCCTGAAGACGGACCCTTCGGGCACCACCCCCACCCTTTTCCTTTCGTCTCCCTCACTCTCCCCGCCGAGTCCAAGAAGGAAGTTTCCTTTTCCTGCCCCTGAACCCAAAGAGCTGCCAAGACCGTTCCCTCCAGCCCTCTCTCTCCCTGGGGAAGGACGGTCGCTGGGCTTGGGCGGTCCGCGGGTGAAATGGAGATTGCCAGTTGGCGTACGTACTCCGCCAAGGCCTTGGGAAGTCTGGAGTTTGGGGGTTCCCACTCATTCTCAAAATGGGAAGCACCGGCTGTAGGACATGGAGAGGGGGAGGGGGAGACTCGTCTTACGCATGTTAGAGTTTTGTGTTTCAGATACGCTTTTAAGGGGGGAAATTTGGCTCTCTCACGGCTTTCCGCAAAGAAGTATCAGTCTAGGGAACTTGGACAGTTTTCCATAGTCATCACCCACATTATGCCAACTCAGTTAAATCTATGAACAGATGTAAATTTCACAACATGAGTTATAAACAGTCTGGTGTTTGTTAATGGCATAGTCACGGTAGCAACAACATTCTCTTTTGTAAAGAGAAAACACAAATAATTTTCTAATATGCATACCATACTGATACTGAAATGTAAATCACTTGTCCTGCCTTTACTACTTTGTCTCCTTTACCCCAGTTTTACTGATGTGATTGATCTTAACATTGCACTGCTCTTGGCAAAAGAATGGTAGAACTAGTGCAAGGTAATAGCTGCCTATATTGTGAAAAAACTGTCAAACATTTGCAAGGCAATTGACAGATTACCTACTATCCTTTCTGTAATTTTGCCAGATAGATGTTACTAACGCCTTTTATATATGAGGAAGTAGCCTTAGAAAGGTTAAGAAGCTTGATTAACTTGCATGGCTAGTAAATGGCCAAGTGCTCTCTCTAATCTACTAATTCATTTCAAGTTACTTCTCTCTTCCAGGATAGGCATTGCAGATAGAATGTTACAGGCTAGAGAGACCTTAAAGATCATCTGGTACTACAGTCTGAGCATTTCAACAATACTTAAACAAACAACACTTGAGGCATGGGAAATTCCTTCTGAGTCTTGATTTCTCAGTTCCAAAATCTGCATAGTAATAAGCTAGCTGCCTTAACCCTCAGTTCCCTATTCTCCATGAAATTATAAACTGTATTTTAAAGACAAATGAACTATATGGTTAAAATAATTTCTTGATTTAAATTAACCTACTTTTAACAGCTCAAAGATGGGGGTGTGCAAAAAGAATGAGTGGTTGAAGGTCTGAAATGAATTTGATTTGTGAGACTTAATGTTAACTGAAAAGAGGCCTTTGGTGTTTATTGCTGATTCCTAATGATTTTGTTTGCGGAGTGGAGATTTGACATTATGACACTTTTAAAGATGGGTATGTTTTCAGGTACATAATGCACAGTGCTTAAATGGAACAGACACGTGTACTGGAATTTGATTTAAATTGTCGATAGAGTTGATATAAAAAATCTAGCAAAGTTCTCAAAAGATGTACTTCCTAGGTGAATTTTAATAACTTGTTGTTTCAGATTTTTATTTATTTTATTTATTTATTTTAAAGATTTTACTTATTTACTTGACAGAGATCACAAGTAAGCAGAGAGGCAGGCAGAGGGAGCAAGAGGAGGAAGCAGGCTCCCTGCTGAGCAGAGCCCAATATGGGGCTCGATCCTAGGACCCTGGGATCATGACCTGAGCTGAAGGCAGAGGCTTTAACCCACTGAGCCACCCAGGCGCCCCTGTTTCAAATTTTTTAAAAGTCTCTCCTAATCTGTTGAGCTATGAAATGATTTTCAGTATTAAATACTTTCATGCCTATTTCATGTCTGCCTTACACTATTTTGGACACTGGTGACAGAGCAGTGAATAAAATTAACAAAACATCTGCCCTCCTGGAGCTTATAATCTAACAGTAAATATATCAGGTGAAGGAGAGGTGGTAAGTTAATGGCGGGGATGGCAGTTTTTGCCATGTTGTATAGGCATAATAATCATGGCAAGCCTTTTCAATAGGATCAAATTCCAAGAGACCTCAAGGAAGTGACAGTTCCAGTTTTTTGGAGGAAAAGCAATTTAGGCAGAAGGAAAAAGTATGAAGACTGAGGTTCTGGGGTACCTGGGACATTGGTTAGGGAGCTATAGCCATAGGATGGGCAAAAAGTAATAAAACTTAGGTGAGAGTGATAGCAGAGAAGGTTCAGAATCTATTCAATATTCCTTCCCAGATTGGCTCTAGGTTAGGAAGAAAGATGAGTTAAGGGTGTCTATACGGTTTTGGCTTGAGCCATTTACTGAGAAGGGAAAAATTTCAGCAGAAATAGACTCCTCAATATGTCTTTTTGTATTAAATCTGTTAGAAATAGATTCTGAAATATTTATGTATGAACTATATCATGTCTGAAGATTGCTTTAAAATACTCCAGAAGAGAGAAAAGTTGAAACATTGACAGAATGTTGACAGTTACAAAGCTAAGTTTTAACATACTATTAAAATTTAATGTTTGACATTTTGCACAGTACTTTTTTTTATTACATAAGGGAAAAAATTCATTCGAAAACATAACACGTGAAATTTGGAATGTTGTGTGGTAACTTTCAGCAAAAACACTGCATTGTCATTTTAGTACTTAGTTGATAACTGAACTCCCAGTCAGATTGCATTGACATCAGTATAGTGTCAGGTGCCAAGTTTCATGCTAAGAATAGGTAAGAGCTATGCCAGTCACTCATTATAAGCAATAAGAACAGTAGGAATGGAATTCAGCTTTCACATTTCTAAATAATAATTTCTGTTCAAATTATACCTTAAGGAATAGGCCATTCTTTGAGTGACCAACTGCCATATCTTTCATTTTACTTAAAAATTTTTAGGTTAACAAGTAAACATTCCCTGTTTAAAAAAAAAAACAAAACTATTAAACATACAAATGGGTTTTACCACTCTACTCTCACTCATAAAATCTGTTTATATGTCTTGCAACTTTGAAAGAATGTTGAGGTAAAAATGTATAATCAATAGGAATATTCATTCTTTAACAGTATGTTTGGGTGCTTTTGTTATTCTTAACTCCCTCAAAATAAAAAAATACAAAAGCATCAGGTAATTTGACCTCCATAAATTGTTACTTTATTAGTATCTTAAAAGCTATTCTTACTGTCTTTTTGGTAGACTCCTTAGTTGAGCAGCCTTCTCTTTTCTCTCACTCATATAAATACTGTATTCCTATCAAATTATTTTTTAATTCCCCAAATACTTTGTACTTTTCTAACTCTAGACTTTATGTTCATACAGTTAAACTCATTGTGAACACCCTCCACCCCCTACCTCTTTGTGTATTCTTTCCTTCCCTCAAGATAAATCTTAAAGTCCATCTCAGACCACAAGAGCTTGATGTGAACTCCTGTGTCATTTTTTAATTCTGTACAATCATGTGGCATGATCTAATAAGTGTTATGTAAGGTCCCTTGGAGCTATAAAATTCTGGCTTTCACATCTTTATTAAGTTTGTATGTCCTGAGGAATCAACTGTTTCTTATTCCCCTCTCACAGTATCCAACATTGTTTTTTTAAATTTTTTATATCATTTTAGCCAAGCAGCATATCCATATGCAAAGTTTACTCTTTGAATCATTTAGCATGTTAAATGATCTTGTTATTTTTATTAGTATTTTTCTAACATATCTGCTGAACTTGGAGTTGATTAATGCCAGTCTGAAATATTAAACTATTTAATTCAGTCTGTATTTATTGAGTACCTCCTAGGTGCTTAGCACTGAAGTACAAAGATGAATGAGACCTATTTGATGCCCTCAAAAACTTCATTGCCCCAGTTGTCATAATTGTTTTTTTCTTTGTAGTAAATATCCATTTTTGAAGTATTGTTCTGTTACTTCATTTGATAAATGTTCCAAGTGGACACATTTTTATTTCAAAATTGATACTGAAGCAAAACTTTTGCTCACCATCTTTAAAATAAGACCATATACTTCCCCCCCTCCCAAAATTTTCAACTTTAATTACTTAGGAGTTTCATTTTAATTTTCTAACATTTCCTTTGACCTAACTACTGAAGTTATACTATGAACTTCATGAATGCCAGCTATTTTCTGAGAGGAAAAAAAAGTCTTTAAAATTTAGTTGCAAGCTTGGCTTTCATCTCTGATTTAATTTAACAAGTAATGGTGTGTCTAACCTGGAGAGTTAAAGATGAATACAATGCTGCCCTCAACTAACTCCTCTATTAGATTGTATCTGGATGGATTTCCAAATTGGCTAAACATTGGTCTAAGCCCTTTTGAAATCCTGTTTCCTTTATGGAATTTAAACTATAACAACTTTATATGTCTCTTAAATTCTAATAAAACTTGTCACATTCAAAGTCCATACATTTTCTTGTTATGTAAAAACTTTGCATATTTGCTGTTACCCAAAACATCATATCCTTTGGTATTATTGGTGTTAATTTAGTAAACTACTAGATAGAAGATGGTTAACCTGATGTTAAAATAATCACCCGTGCATATGATCTCCCTGATATGAGGAAGTGGTGATGCAACATGGAGGCTTAAGTGGGTAGAAGAATAAATGAAACAAGATGGGATTGGGAGGGAGACAAACCATAAGTGACTCTTAATCTCACAAAACAAACTGAGGGTTGCCGGGGGGAGGGGGTTTGGGAGAAGGGGGTGGGATTATGGACATTGGGGAGGGTATGTGATTTGGTGAGTGCTGTGAAGTGTGTAAACCTGGTGATTCACAGACCTGTACCCCTGGGGATAAAAATATATGTTTATAAAAATAAAAAAAATAAAAATAATTAAAAAAAAAATAATAATCACCCGTGTGCTTAGAACAGTATTTCTCAGTCTTAACTGCACTTAAAATTACGTGAGGAATCTTTACAGAATACACCCCAGTCTAATTAAAGTGGAATCCTTGGGATTGGATTTGACATCATCGTTTTTGAAAGCTTCCCCAGGTAATTCCGAAGAGCAGCCAAAAATGAGAATGAGTTGAGAAGGACCTACTTTACAGTTTACTAACACATTATAATTAAAATTCGTGTTATACATTTTTTCCCCAAGAAGTTTAGATAACTTTTAAAATATTACTTTACCCATGAATTGAGGATAAGAGTTCAAACTAAGTAGTTGCCTTTTATCACAAAGCCTTTTTACCTGTTGTCCTTTTCTCTTTGTGATAAAGCATGGTATGGAATCCAGGCTCCGTGTTTCATACTGTAGACTATATGGTCATCCTGTAATAAAGAAAGGATCACTGTGCTTGGCATAATGTGGCTGACTCATAGTCCTTTCCTTAAAGCAATGTTTACAGAAAATGTATAAAGAGAGGGGATTAAGCTTTCTGTTCTCATGTCATTTTACTGTATTACTAATGAGATAATTATGAGAGAACTGTACATCAAATAATATCTAGGAAAACATTGGGTTTGGATTTCTGTGATATATTCTGACTTTCATTTTAGATTGTTTTCACAAAGGTTTTTATTAAAAAAAATTCATTAAAATGCTTAAAATCAACTATAGTTTTTAACAGCTGGTAGGAGACTACAAATAGTAATGATTTTAGACTTAGATTTTTAGTATTTGGGAAAAGGATTTTTTTTTTTAAAAGAAAGAACAGGTCTTTTATCTTTCTCAGAAGCAAACTGTTATTATCATTTTATGTTTCTTAAGATCATAAAATCCTTGATGGCAAGAATCATGTCATGTGCTGATTATACATCTCACATACAATAGAAGAAAATATATATGCCACAAGTATTTTGATTAACAATATAAAGCTAAATTTAGTTGATATAACTCTTTTCTATAGTAGATGCTTTGTTAAAATGTATTAGAGAAAATGTATTAAATGATACTATATTGCTAATATGTCATACTTTCTGGTTAATGATGGAAAAAATCCTTAAACCCCTACAATAAAATCATGGGAGATATTATGTCTTTTACGAGACATATTGTATATGTCTTTTTACATATTACATATTAACATATTACATATTTTTTACAATTACAAGACATATTGTATATGTCTTGCAATTAAATTATTTTAATATAATTAATTCTTATGAAATTATAAATATATGATATATAAATATATTATATAAAATATATTTTAATGTAATTAAATACATATTTAATAAAATTTAAATGTATGATTTCAGCTTAAATATATGATAACATTAGTAATGTTTTTCTGTACCCCTGCCTTTTTTTATTCATTCCAGATAGGATTAAAGTTACTCTTAATTTGATGATTATTGAATACATGTAGGAAGCCGAGGTGGGCTGTAAGATCCAGCTGACCAGAGTGCTATGAGCAAAGACACAGGGGCTAGGAAGAACTGAAATATATTTGTATAATGGTAGTAGAAAATATTAATATCTTAAAATCAGCAAATATTTACTGGAAGTCTTATAGTGTAATGAGACTATGATTGAATAAACATGTGGAATTAAAACATGACACTGACACCTTAGGCAAAATGTTTATCAATAAAGTTTTGATTCTTACCTATATATTATATTGATTCTTACCTGTTTATTAAAAAGGGTTTTTTTGGAATATTTGATATAAAATGTACAGCTTATATATGGCATTTTCTTTTCTTTTTTTTTTTTTTTTAAGATTTTGTTTATTTATTTGAGAGAGAGAGATCACAAGTAGGCAGAGAGGGGTGGGGAGGAAGCAGGCTCCCTGCTGAGCAGAGAGCCTGATGTGGGGCTCGATGCCAGGACCCTGAGATCATGACCTGAGCTGAAGGCAGAGGCTTAACCCACTGAGCCACCCAGGTGCCCCTATATGGCATTTTCTAATTTATACTAAGCCCTGACACTGTTAAAACCACAGAAGTTTAAAAAAAAAAAAAAAAAAAAAAAAAAAAGTCTTTATAAATGATCTTACTGAGAAAAGAAAATGTTAAAGACAAAAGATAAAACAAGAACATAAAAAAATAAAATAAAATAAAATAAAACAAGAACATATGTAACATACTGGAATTCAAAGCACAGAGTTAGGTAGAGTAAAAGAATAGCAACTGTTTTTACTCCCAGAAAATGCGAGTAAATATCAGACTTTATTACTGGTACTTAACAAACTGCTCACATGGGCTTTCCTACAGAACTGCTATTTTCTAAACTGGTTTTCTATAATCAAACTTTACCTCACTCATACTTAGGCATTCCTTATATTTTTGGGTTTTGTTTTTTACCCTTCTGAGCTAAAATATTAAAAACCTGCTTACCGTGTTTATAGGATCTTACATTCTAAGTCAGTTTACTTTATTTCTTGCTCAGACTCATACAAAAAATAGCTTGTTGCAAATACTGAGCTTTGCAGTTATACTTTCACACTCTGTCTTTTCACTTAAAAAGCAAAGTATTTAAGGAAAGATATTGTAAGGTAGTATAATGAGAATCATAAAGGAGAAACTAAATAATTAAAGGAATCTTCTGACCTAAAGTTTGAAATATTTTATTTTCCAAATAATTAGCTTTCTAGTTGTTGGTTCTCTGAAATATTATTGGGAGAAAATTTGCCCTGAAACCTAACTTGTGTTAGATAAACTTATTGATGAACTACTGTTTATAAATTGCTATTTATAAACATTTTTAAGTAAGTTCTAGCCTGTACCTCTAATTCCATTGTTTCTAAACGATGTGTTAGATAAAGTTAAACATGATTTTATGTACTGAAGAAACTAGGCCTGTAAGTTTATATTATTTATATAATAGTTTTCATTTAGCTCTCCTGTAAACAGCAACCACGTCTTCTATTTCTTAGGAGAGTGCCTTGCACAAAAACTGACCTACCTAATACTGATTTTTAAATTATGAGTCTGTGAATTGTTTTAATTCATTCTTGGCTGTTAAATGTAAGTTAAGGACTTCTATTAAAAAAGTAGGATATATAAAGATGGTGCTAATGATTCTTCTAGAAATGCAACTGGAAGATAAATCATCAGAGAACTCTATGCACTGCCCTTAGAAACCCTCATTTCTTAGCGTTCACTCTCAGGCCAATTGTTACCTGCTCAGAGAAGGTCTCTGTCTAACCACCTACATCTCACACTCAAACTTCTCTTCTCCATGTCTAGGCCAAGATTGCATATCCTTCTCCCCTTGAAGCCTTCACTGATTCTCCTGTTTCCTTCCCTTCCTGCAGATTGAATTCTTCCTTCCTCTATATTCAAAGTTATTGATTCATTCAGTTAATTGTTCAGTCACTCATTCAAGAAATAATAGGACCACCTGTATCAGTCCTCTGTCCACTGTCTTTTTATCTTTGTATCCTTATTATCAAATTGTTTGTTTTTTGCCCTCCTAAGAGCAGAAACCTGTCTGTTTTTTCTGGCTGCTGAAATCCTTGTGCTTAGAATAATGCCTGGCACACATGAAGATGCTTGATAAATATTTGTTGAAGGAATCAATCAAATAAATATACTTTCTTATTAAGGTGCTAAGTTAAGAATTTTTTCTACTGGTAGATCATTCTTTATAGGTGATGTTCACCTGGGTAAATTACCCTATTTTTCCCCCCTTCTGTTCCTTGCTTTATCTGAGAGATAATCTATTTAACCATTAGAGGTAGACTTTGAACATGTGGAATTCTAACCTTTCCCTCTGTAGAAGGTCTGTAGCCTCAAATCTTCAGGGATCTGTAGAGAATACCATAGTTCTCTTTTAAAGTGAAATTGCAGGGGCACCTGGGTGGCTCAGTGGGTTAAAGTGAAATTGTAGTAGTTATCCAACTGACCTTGGCATCAGGGTTTTGATCTTTTGCCCAATGCATCTCCTGTTCCTCTCCTTGGTTACAGTACACTGCAAGATTGTGGGCTTAGGCAATAGCTTTGGAAGTGATATTCTCCGTTCCACCTACCAGTTGAGGGCTTGGCTACAGTGCTTGAAAAGACCTAAGGCTTTACAAAAGCTATTGAAGCATTTATTTCTAGCCCCTGAACAAGACCTTCAAGGGGGGCTTGTAACCAGACTCTAAGAATAACGTTCTAGAGGACTTTTTAACTAAAAATATTAACTGGTAATCATAAAGTATTAGGCCAATAAGAAGGATGCTGAAAGAAACATAATAAAACTCGGAAAAATGGAGCAACAGAAGATATTTTATGAAATGAAAGGGGAGAAAAAAACAAGGTATATATTATATTCTTTCAGCCAGAAATGAGTCATGGCTAATGAGTGTAGAATTAGTGTTAGTGATATGCCTCTGTTAAAATGGGAGAAAGCCACCTATTCTAGAGGTATTTAATTAAAAGTCTTCAAAAGTCTCCATAAAATTTACATAGTAGTCTTTTTATCTCTTTCCTTATGTATGGGCAATGCTGCCTTCCCTCAAAAACCAACACACTCAAGGTAATAAAAATTGATAGGCTGAGTATATTTAACTACGTATTATGATCTTTAAAAAAATGCTCTTCCATAGTAGAAATGTGTATGTTCCAGAAGTTAGTTTGTGAATCAATTGTTGGAACATATCCTGAAGAAACAACTTCAATGATAGTTTCCCAAAACATCCCATAAAAGCCTATCTAACTAGGTGTGATTAAAGTGCCATTAATATAAAGCTGTATTAAACATAAGCAGCCCTTTTTAAATTCAAAATAATAATTACCAGGCACTGAAGAAAGTGATTTACATACGTACTCTTACTTAATTCTCAAGGTACTGTACATTATGTATCATCTCTCTTTAATGATAGAAGATACCTAAGGAAAAAAATACTCAAAAGCCTGATTAGGTCACAAAATTAGTAGTGCAGTCGGGATTTGAATTTAGTACTGACTGACGTAAAGTTCTTATTACTTACCACTATACTAACCTACTTTATATGTAAGAAATATTTGTATACTTTATATACCAGGCAGCCTATAGATTTTTCTAGAGTTTACCCTATCCATTCTAGCAGATGTAACCTTAAGAGAAGGTCAGGGTAAGTGCTGTAAAAAAGGTACGGATAAATTTCCATAGGGGCAAAAAAAAAAGCATTCGGTGCAATGGTTTACATTTATTTGTATGTTCAGGACTGTCTGGGTTTGAGTTATTAATTATTGATATAGGTTCCTAAAATGTATTTGAGATATATTTAATTTTTTTTGTAATTAATAACAGTTCACAGAAGAAAAGCTTGGCCAGGCAGAGAAGACAGAATTGGATGCTCACTTAGAGAACCTTCTTAGCAAAGCTGAATGTACCAAAATATGGACAGAAAAAATAATGAAACAAACTGAAGTGTTATTGCAGCCAAATCCAAGTAAGAAACTTTTTACCTTTGTCTACCGTATTGACTAATCTGATTAAAGGATACCGTTAGGTTTTTTTAATGTTAAAAAAAAAACTAAGCAGGTTTTGATGGCTCTTGAAAACAGTCTTTGGTTTATGGCTTTCAGGTGTATTGGTTGTGTATGTGTGCGCGCGCGCGTCCTTTTGGTGAAGAAGAGGGTGATAAACACCTCTGTGTACCCTCTAACAGATTCACTGCTTGGGTTTTCCATGTCTTTATAGAATCTTTTTGAAAATTTAAGGGAATGAATTTTGGTTTTGAAAGAGAGGAAGAGAAATACAAGTACCCCCCACACACATACCTCGAGGAAGAGGGAAAGAGAATCCTAAACTCAGTGTGGATCCCAAGGTGGGGCTTGATCTCAAAAACTAAGATCATGACATGAGCCAAAGTCGAGGATCAGAAGAGTCAGCATCAGGAGAGTCAGCACCTAATAGACTGAGCCACCCAGGTACCCTAGGTGTGGCTTTTAATTTTAAGAGTTAGGAAGGGCTATGGCAATAAATTAATCTTCCTTTCATGGGGGGGATAATTGTCCCTAAATAATTAAGGGAAAATTATATGGAAACTTACATAGTTACCAATTATTTATGTTAAGTTTGATGTTTTTACATAAATTATTACATTTGATTTTCAGACAACTGTAAGGTTTTTCAGATCACCCATCTCAATAATTTATCAAATAAGGTACATGATTGTTTATTAATTGCAAATCATAAGTTAGCATTCTATACAGTGTAGAATAGCTAATTAGAAGTGGAAACAGAACTAGAATCTGGTGCATCAAAATCCAGTCTTTTCACTCTGAGCTTTACACATCAAAACTGAAGAACAAGGGCAGCAAATGCTTTCCTTCCCGTTTTCCCCAGTGTTGTGACCATGTTGTGAAATGCAATAAGCTCATTTTTAGATACTAAAGTTCCAAACTTTAATCTTTGCTGCTATCCTATGAACCTAAACAAAACATGAGTAATTCTGTACCATTTTAATTAAATCATGATAATCTTTTGAAATAGGCCTTCTACACTTTTGAGTGAGGCCTATTATCTTTGGGCACCATGTGGTATTTCTTACTCATTTAAGGCTACATAAATTATGTACCAGAGCACCTTAAAAAAGTAGTAGACATGGAGTGGCGGGGTGGCTCAGTCCTTAAGTGTCTGCCTTTGGCTCAGGTCATGATCCCAGCATCCTGGGATCAAACCCCACATTGGGCTCCCTGCTCTGTAGGAAGCCAGTTTCTCTCTCTCCCACTCCCCTTGTTTGTGTCCCTCTCTCACTGTTTCTCTCTCTCTCTCTGTCAAATAAATAAATAATCTTTAAAAAAAAAAAAGTAGTAGACATTTTTCTGTATGTTCCTTGCTCTGTCCAGAGTTCTTCACATAAGTAGTCTGTTCTACATATTTTTCTGAGTGGCAGACAAACTCATACACAACTGGTAAATGGGAATTTCATTAGTACAAAGTTACAGCAGCTCATATAATACAGTTTTACATTAGTGTTTTTTTAAGTCTAAAGTAGTAAACAAATTTAGATTTTTGTTTGTTTGTTTGTTCTCTGATTATAAAGTTACATAGATTATGATTGGTCAGGCCCAAACCTCTTTTACATGTAAGTCCTGTAATTTTTAGGGTATAATTTTCCACAACCTAGGGTTTTTCAAAAATATCTATCGCATTATAGCAGTATTGCCCACATATTCTTTTAAGATTTTATTATGGTCTGTTGATGTCCTATTGAAATGAACATTTACTTAAAATATGCCAAATTGTTTCACTAACTGAATGAAGTCAACATAGGATTCAACTTTAAACTTTTGACCAAATAAATAGAAATGCACCAAAGCTAAGAATGACTCTCTTAGTCAGAAAATGAAATTCTGAAATGTAGTTAGCATCTTCTAAATGGTTATGTTTTGAACTGACTCATTTTGGTTTGAACCAATTTAAAGGTTTTTAAAGTCCTGCTTAAGAACTTCTGATGCTGCTCCAGAGTCTACCACAAAACAAGTATTATTCCAGTAGCCTATTTTATGTATTATAATTAATGCTTGTGCTGACTCCTCAAGTGCTTCTATTACTGGTTCAATTCACTTTTTAAGTTTTCAGTGCACTGTGTGAAACTTGCACTTGTGGAAGAATTATCTGAGATCCTTAAAAGGAGCCTTTTTTTTTTTTTAGCTTCTCTTTGGATGATAAATTGGATTTATAGTTAATCATTACTTCTGGAAACTGACCTTTTTCTCATTTGTCTCTGTCATATCTATTAGGCAGGTGTGCAGGTGTGAATATTTTGTATATTGCACTAACCAAGCATTTATTCAGATTTTACTGATTTTTTTTCCTTTCTATGTATACTAGCATTCTGCTATTTCTTCTAACCTATCTCATATTTTGACCTCTTTTTTTTTTTTTTTTTTTTAAGACTATTTATTTATTTGTCAGAGAGAGAGCAAGCGAGAGCGAGCACAGGCAGACAGAGTGGCAGGCAGAGTCAGAGGGAGAAGCAGGCTCCCTGCGGAACAAGGAGCCCGATGTGGGACTCTATCCCAGGACTCTGGGATCATGACCTGAGCTGAAGGCAGCTGCTTAACCAACTGAGCCACCCAGGCGTCCCTTGACCTCGTTTTTAATGGCAAAAACTTTTGAGTGAATACATGCTGAGAGATATCTATATATCTTGTACTTTAAATAAAATTAAGCCATGACTTCATATTACTGATGTCGGTCTGTGACTGTTCCAAACCTAGGTTGTTCTATTCCTTAATTTCCCATGCCTATATTTAGACTCTAGGAAGGAGAGAGAGCATGTGAGCAAGCAAAGCATGATAAAGGTTTTAGAAGTATGTGACTCCTTGGTTCTAATAGACACTTTATATCCATATTTTCATAGCTAGAAATCCCTGGTTTTTGTTTTTTTTTTTTTAAGATTTTTTTTATTATTTATTTATCTGACAGAGAGAAACCACAAGTACACTGAGAGGCAGGCAGAGAGAGAGAGAAGGAAGCAGGCTCCCTGCTCAGCAGGGAGCCCGATGCGGGACTCGATCCCAGGACCCTGAGATCATGACCTGAGCCGAAGGCAGCGGCTTAACCCACTGAGCCACCCAGGCGCCCCAAATCCCTGGTTTTGAAATTGAAATGAACATACATTCAAAGTTAAAAATCAGACTGTACAAAGAGGCAAAGACAACTTCATTAGACATTAGGTGAACAACGCTTTTAGAATCTCATAGAATATTCATCATATGATATTTTTACTTTAAGTAAATATTTTTGTGCCAAAATACTTTATCAGCTTTCTAAAGTATAAGTTTCATAGAGCTATATAATATTCTAGTATAAAAATTAAAAGTTAAGTATGAAGATACGTACTTAAAAGTGCTAACGTCATCTTATTTTACAGGGTGATAAATGGTAGTAGGTAAAAAAAAATTTTAAATAGTTTTGCTTTTTGAAATCATTGATAATTTTAAACCTTTCTCCTAGATGCCAGGATAGAAGAATTTGTTTATGAGAAACTGGATAGAAAAGCTCCAAGTCGTATAAACAACCCAGAACTTTTGGGACAATATATGATTGATGCAGGGACTGAGTTTGGCCCAGGAACAGCTTATGGTAAGCAAAAGGCAAAAAGATCTGCTAAAAACTAGCTTTACTTATAGATTTTTACTACTTAGAAACATCATGAACATTTATCTAATATTAGTAGAATCAATTTTCACTCCAAATTTTTTGTTTACATTTTGGATAAAGTGAGAAATACAGGTGCCCAGCAAATATGAATAGTTCAATTTAATATTTAATATATTTAAGTATCTATTACTCTGAGAATTCACGTTTATCACTTTACATCTAAAAAGTTAAATGAATTCTTCACTTGTACTCCCATCGACTCTTGCAACCTCTGTTATAGTACTTCTTTTGATGTATTATAAACTCTGTTTACATATGTCTCCTAGGTGATTTTAAGTTTTCTTGAGGTTTTATTTATTTTTATAATAAAATGTCTGGCACATAGTGTTTGAACACACCACTAGTGCTTTCATTACATGATAATGTCAGTACTACAAAAATGTTAACAGTGATTATCTTCAGATGTTTGGATTATATTTCATTCTATTTTCTTCATGCAGTTCAGATTTTCTATAATCATGTTTTACAGTTATGTTTATTAGTTGCTTTGTTAGTTGCTGTGCTGACATTTTAAATGTATAACTCTAAAGCTTATTATCCCTCAAATCTAATTTTCTCAGAATATAAGACTATTTCAGATTTCTATAGCTTCTTTTCCTATTGTTCATGGCAAATAATTCTCTTTATTAAGACTTCTACAGGAAATTGGTCCTTATGTGGGTATGAAATGTAGGTAAATTAAATGATTTTCTACATATTGTACTGATTTATAAAATAGTTCATAAATTCTGGAACAAAATGAACATGAAGTTTTAATAGTTACCTTATGTCAGAAGGTAATAACCTAAATACTGTAAAATGAATGGCATTAATCCATTGAATAACTGTTAAATGTACAATTGAAAATTTTACATCATGGCCTTCAGGTGTTTGCAATCTTTAGATAAGCTATCTAGCTGATCTCTGGCTAGCTGAAGTAGTCTCAGCCTGCTACTTCTCCGCCATCTTGACCACATCATGGCCTTCAAAAGATACTTCTTTGAGAAGTCTGAAAATGCTTAAAATCTCTATAGTTTTATTTCTAAATTTTAACTATTAATTTTAGGAAAATTTTACACATTAAACAGGTTTAATCTTAAATTTACTTTTAAAATAAAACTAATGACAGCTAGTTCTCTTGGATTTTTTTAAGTAAACAAGTGATAACTAACTTTAAAGCAGATCAGATTGCTGATTTTATTTTCTGAAATTACCAGAAGATGGTAAAAAAAACAAAACAAAACACTTTTTTCCTTTGCAGGTAATGCCCTTATTAAATGTGGAGAAACACAAAAACGAATTGGAACAGCAGACAGAGAGCTGATTCAAACATCAGCTTTAAATTTTCTCACTCCTTTAAGAAACTTTATAGAAGGAGATTACAAAACAATTGCTGTGAGTTGGAAAATGTTCCCTTTTTTTTGTAGTAAAATAATTTATATATATTACTACCATTTTAATGAATAATTTGCCCTCCTACTGACTGTGTAGATGTAGCAGATTAGAAATTTAAGTAATCTAGCTAGGTACATATTCAGTGGGACGCAAAGCTAACCAAAATGAACTATTGAAAATATATATGTCATCTTTGTGTCCCTGCAGTGTTATTGAGATTATATCAGCAGTTGTTCATTACCAGCACTAAAATTTGTAGAGAAGTTCCTGGAATGATTATAAAAATATGGCACAAAATATCTCCATAGTATAGCCATGTTGGTTTTTCATTTAAACTGGGAGCCAAAAACCTAGTTACTATACTTCTGGCTGTTGAGCTTTCTGTTGTTTGCATCCCTAGAAGTCTGTTATCTTCTCTTCACACAGCTGTGTGTTATTGCTGAAGAAATAAATAATAGCCTTCCCAAGCCTAATACTACTTTTTAGTTTGTTTTTCCAGCAATGGAGAGTTAAGATCTAGGTGGATTTTTTTTTTCCTAAGATTTTTGCAGGATTGTTCTTTATTGTGAATACTACTTTAAACTTTAATTTGCAGATTCCTTATTATAAAATATTCTAGAAACTCAGTATGTTTACAATGAATTTATCTCTGTGTATAAAGTATTTTGCCGAGAACAGGAAAAACCACCAAGTTGAAATATGATTTAAAGGATCTTAGATTGTCAGTAGGATGAAATGTGATATATGAAATCTGAGAATTAATAAAGCAAGCAGTGAATTTTTATAAACTTGCCTATTGAAGTTACCATGAGGGATTCCAAGATACCTTACTACTGTTTATTCAGTATTCAGTCTATAAATTTGAAATTTCCTTTGGAGTAGCAGAGTTCCTTTCAGTGCTATGGCACATTAAGGGAGCCTGCCCAGTCCTTGATGTAGATCACTTGGGGTGTCAAGGAACTTTAACCTAGGCCCGTACCTCCTTTACCATAGGTACTTCCTAGATAATCTCTTTGAAACAGTTCATCAATCTGGGCATTACTGATATTTTGGGTAAAATAGTTCTTTGTTGTAGGAGCTGTACTGCACTATAGGATATTTAGAAGCATCCTAGCTTCTGCCTAGTAACATCTCCCACCCCCTAGTTGTGACAACCAAGAAGATAGAGCAAAACATTCCCTAAATGGCAAAACTGCAAAATATTAAAATTGGCATTCCTTTGTGCCATCACCTGCCATCTTTCCCAGATTTCCTGGGCATCTAGAGTGTCTCCATTATTTTAAAATTGAAAACCATAAGAAAAAAGAGTCCAGCGTCACTTCAGAGCCAATTTTGTAATCATTGATCTTTGTTTATCAGATTATTCATGTATTTAATGGAGAATGATACTTTAAATGTACATACTCGTACTGGATTTTTAACATCACTAGCCTTTATTTTTTTCTTCCCTATATTTATAGAAAGAGAGGAAACTATTACAAAATAAAAGACTCGATTTGGATGCTGCAAAAACCAGACTAAAAAAGGCAAAAGCTGCAGAAACTAGAGCTTCAGTAAGTGGTGTTTTTTCATAGAAAAACGTCTTGGGTTGATAAATTTAAAATGTGTAAAATATTTTACTCCTATACCATGCAAACTACAGTCTGTTACTAAGACTATAATATGACTTTAGGGTATTGTTTTGTGTTTAAACAAACTTATCAGAACTTAATACATCCAAATCAGTGCAAAGCAGTCATATCCACAGGCAGTACTGTTTCAGTGATACACCTGTTGCTAAAAAATAAAAGTTATAAGAGCTCCTAAAGCTCTGTCATGTTCTTTATATATCCTCAGTGATGAAGGCAAATACTCTTTTGGAGATAGGTTTATTATATTTGAAATAGAAAAACAGTAATTAAGATGAGAATGAACCAAGTTTGAGATTGCTCATGTGTGACCTAAAAATTAAACTTTACTTCCTTTCCATATGTGAGTCAAACTGACTAAAGGCATTGTCACCAAGAATGGTTCCAAAACAATTCAAATAGTTGCAGCATGGACACATAGGTGACTATTTTGAAGAGTAGTAAACCCATTTGAATACATAACTTCTGGTATATTTTTCATAAAATCAACCTCAGAATAATCTTTTTAAATGGAGTTGGTTAAATATTAAATATAATAATATAATGATTTACATTAAGGTTTTATTTATAAACTTATTTGACCTGTTATTTATACAGTTTATATTTTCATTCCAAAGATTGAAGACATTGATCAAATAGTACAATATAAACAAGTCTGAATTTATTAGAGGAGGCTAACAAGTTAATTCTTAATTTATACTAAGGGATATATTTTGTCAAGAAGCTTGACATTCGCCCTGCCTTCTGTTCCCAACTCACTACCACTGTCATCAAGAACCTTTGCCTTAACGAACATACGCCACAGTGCTGGTGGAAGACAACTTTGGCTCCCTTGTTTGGGAAAAGAAGAGGTTCAGATTTGTTTCACAGTGAAATTTTAAACTGGTAAAATTGGCATTGGACAGTGATGTCTTGTGAAAGTACCCTAACACTTTATATGAGCAGAATAAATTGCTTATAGAAATATTTTCTTCTAAACAGCCTTTTGGAGATTCTGTACTAGTCACTGCTGGAGGAGAGCTTGCTTTGACAAGACATTAAATCCAAATTCTCTGGCTATTTCACCTCAGGATTTATCATGATGTCATCATCAAGAACACCCCAACTTCCCAAAACACACTTTCCACAGAATCAGAACTTTAAAAATGAACACTATGGGTGGCAAAGTACTCTAAATTAGAATTAGTTTTAGTTGCTAATAGTAGATTTATGTGTAAAATAGAAATTGATTTTTAAGATACTAATTTCATAATCAGGAAAAATGTTAAGATAAATAAGAATCATTTGGAAAAAAGTCAAAATCTCTTCATTCAAAATGCCTGTATGTGCCCAATAATGACTGTGGAATGAGAATACTGTCATCAAGTATCAGTACAAAATTTTCTTTAACAAGCATTATTACGGAATAATGTAATCTTTTTTACCTAGAAAAGTTCCAGAAAATTTATGGATTTAACACCTTATAAGGACCTTTGGTTATTCTAAATTATTTTACCATTACCATTTACCATTTACCATATAAAAATATGTAAGAATCAGTAGTAGACAAATTTTAAAAGATTCTTTTGATATATCCAGATTTTTTCTTGACAGTTTTTTTGTGCTAAGTATTGTTGAGGACAAATTTTTTCCATGAGAATTTACATTTAAAATAAAAATGAAAGATTATACAAGTGACTTTATTGAACAATTTCATTTATACATAGCTTTTCTAGAATTTATATATTGCATAAAACAAATTTAACTATAGTCAAATATTTAAAATATTAGTTTAGGCAGAAATTCACATTTCCTGATTATAATTGTGTTCTTTTCCCCTAAATAACCAACCCATTTTTCTTCAAACTTTATAGCAGTAGGTCTGAAATACTTTAGAAAGGAATAGTTCTCTTATTTTATTATTACATAAAGCCTTGAGACATGCCTATTATTTTGTGACCTTTGGTGGAGGGGTTTTCTGTATTTCTTTTCTGTTTATTTGAAGAATACAGAAAAATAGAAACCACTAGGAGTTGTGTTTGCTTTTTTCTTCTTTGACACATTTCCTCCTTCCTAGTTGGCAGCTTGAAGAGCTTACTCTAATCTCAGAATTTCTTTGAATTCACTCCATAAATTGTCTTGGATTGTTTAGTGAATAGTTATTTCTCTGCAAGTAAAGTTTGGGACCTGTGTGTATTGGCACTTTTTTTTTCTTTAACTGGTTTACTAGTTTCTGGTGACTTCTTTAAAGTCTATATTTATCAAATGCTTATTTTGTACAAGGCACTTTGCTGAGAAATTCAGAGATAAATGCAAAATCTCTACTGCACTCAGTTCACAATCTAGTATACTAGATTGAACTTTTTGATGATTTAACCCTGTCAGTAAAATATTTATGCCTGTATCCAGTATTACGATTTTATTAGCTTGTATTTTATTAGTTAGCATGTTGTAGAATGGTAAGGCAACATCAAAGGCATTTCTCAAAAATATACCAATTGAACAGAAAGAAAACCTACTTGAAAGTTTCACAATGAACAAAAACACAATTTTGAAAATAATATAAAATTTGTCAAAGAAGCAAAGACAAAATTTCTGCATTTAAATTATGAGGAACTGACATTCATTAACCCTTCTTTAGTCTTATATAAATTTTTTTTAAAAATATTTTAGACTTTTGTTAAAAGAGAGAAGAAAAAAATCATCTGGTTTCAAAGTTCTCTCTCATATTTAGAGGTTTAGACCTCAGTTTTGGGTATACAAATGTGGAAAGTACATCTTCACAATACACAGTCTTGTGAGTGTCCCTCTGCCCACTTGAGCATTTCCACAGATGTCTAAATATTTAATCTGTAAATTGAGCACCATCATATAACTTAACCTTAATGTACACATATAAGAATTTAAAACTTATTAAAAATACAAGGATTGACATACCTTTCTTATTTCTTCAGGTTATGCCAAGACCTGGCTGAGGTTGACTGAGAGAGAACATGGTTGAAGGCATCATACATTCATAAAATAGAAATGATTTTTGATTAGGGAAGTTGTGGATAGGCAGAAGGGCTTTCATAGGTGAAAATTTAATAAAAATTGTAGGTAACTGGCAGTTTTTAAAGTGATGCATTTTTCCTAAATGATTCTAATTTAAAATAAGCATCAATCAAGCATCATGTTTTTGTCTTTAAAAATCTGAGTCTTTTGGAAAAGTTGAATAGGCACCACAATGTGAAATCCCATAGAACAACATAGTTTTCTTTTTAAGTAGAAAACCATTTTATCAGCTTTCTTAATACTTGTTCGTGTGTTCTTTATTGTGAAGAAGTGACTTGTTTCACTGTGTTCATTGGTATAATGTGTTCTTTGTCTCTTACCTATGCACTTAAGCAACTTAACTCAGCTCGCCTTGAAGGAGATAACAATATGGTAAATTTCTCTTACATGCTCAACTTCCTGCATGTAAAATGGCTGAAGGTTTGTTGGCCTACTGTGTTTTCTACATCTTGAGTAAAGTGCCTTCTCTTGCTATTATCTGCATGTAAAAGTCTAAAGTAGTCAAAGCCATGAATTCCTTAGTCCAACAAAAATTACAATATTAGCTGAAGTAATATTGGAACTTGAGGAAAAGAAATTTTGTGTTCTAATTGCCAACTATGTTAGCTATGCCAAATTCAGATTTTAGAAAATAAATTTATATATAAATAGATAGTGCCTTTTATTCTAGTGAAAGACATTAATTTAACTGGCACTTTGTATTTTCACTTTTGGCAAAGAAAACAAAATTTACTTAGAGAAAAGTGTAAAGTTTATAGTTTGACTTTGTTTTTTCATTATCTTTGATGTTTACCTTAATATTCACCCAAACTCTGCATAGAATTAATTACTTCTGCAGTTTCATGCCAAGACATACTCACCCCCTATATTTCTGTAGTAGCAAGGCCAATTCCCTATTTGGTACTAATTTACTTAAGAAAGCTGCAGAACAGTGATAGTTTTGGGCAAGAATCAGAAATGAGAATTGTTCTGTAGTACCCAATATATATATTGAGCTTGATTTGAGGAAGTTTTTGAGATGTTAGCAATTTTTAATTTTTAACAAAATAGAAATATGTAAAATCTGAATATAGCCCAAAAGCTCATAAACATTAGCCAATAAAGATTTATACATGTAGTGTTTGGCATTATACTCCTAGATACATTACATTCATAGAAGTGGTATGGAATCTGCAGTACAGTTATAATAAATTCACAGTTAATTGATTTTATTCCATTAGCACTGAGCTAAAAGGGAGGAAATTCATGTAATAGGAAAGTTTATATACAGAATACTTAAAATGCATTTTTGTTGTTCTAAACTACTCTAATTATTGAAGCGTTGGCTAATTTAAGGCTTTCCTTAGATAGCAAGAGAATGCATTCATTCATTTCCATTGTCCTAGCTGTAGGTGAATGAAAATGTGTGAGCTATTTCAGTCATTGGTAACTTCAAATATAAATCATAGGTTTCATTTTAGGTAAGAATATCCTAAACAAATTAACAAGACTTTGGTTCACTTATTAGGCATCTGTTTTGCTACTGATGTCATCTACTTATAATAAGATGTGTTTAATTCTGGTCATTTTAAATTCATTATATCTCAAGTTTATTGTGCCCCTCTGGTGGCTATATCAATGTCTGTTTATCCCTGCTTTATTTTAGTTTCCTAAAATTCTAGAATTTTAGACTTAAATGAGAAATTAAAAATTGTTTAGTCCAAACCTTTCATTTTACAGAGAGAACTATAACTAATATATTCCCAGTTTTAGAAAACTATTACTTAGTAACTTATAAAATTAGTATAAGATTCAAAAACTAATAGTATTGATACATATGAAGGCATACTTTCACAGTACATTAAGCTGTACTGATTTAGTTACTACTATGTTAATGTGATTCTGAAGGAGAGTATACCCTTGAATTAAAAAAATTACATTTTTCTATACTAAGTTGTAGAAAATGTTAAATTCAACTTTCTTTCATGCTCTATTTTTCTCTAATTTTTAATGCTGGCTAGATTTGGGCAGAGGAAGTGACAAAAGTAAGTAAATTATTAAACTACAGAATTATGAAACAGTTGTTATTCATTCAGTAAATATTTATTGGACAGCAGCCATGAGGCCAGTCATAGTCTTTGCTACTATATCTTATAAAATCTGGAAATTATCATAGAAGAGTCAGAACTGTTTGGCTAATAGTAGCTCCACAAAGCAATGGAACAATGTTACAGAGATGTGCTTTGCACATGCTCTGATACAGTGTTACATTAAGTAGTAATCTTGCCAGGAGACAGTTTAAATACTTGGTTTACTTACATGACAATTATGTAAAATACAGTTTATACCATGTTATTCAGTGATTGAATATGTGTATTGTATGTCACACAAATGAATTTCTTAGATAGCTAAAGCTTGTTCTCTTCAGTACCAGAGCTAAGTCTACTGTCACTTTAGTTGAAAAGATTTGTAAAATAATATTTTACTGCTCCATTAAATACAAGATAGCATATATTTAATTTTACTTATAGTTACGGTATGAATGTACATTATTGTACCATGTAACAATTAGATCTGTTGTTTGTTTTTGAAGTATGTTGTCTCCTCCCTCAGTGTTCAGACTGTCACTTAGAAGCTGTCCATGTGACTGCTACTAGTAGTCCCTCTTTCTGTGTTACCATTTCTAATCTTTCCTAGGATGAGATGTAAAGTAGTTAAGCAAGAATTTAAGGAATAAATTATGACATTAATGTAGATTTGTCTCAAATGCTATTTGAAGTCTTAAGAAGCATTTTTTTATTTACTCCTCATGTTTGTGCCTACCAAAATTTGACCTCCAGATGAGGACAGTACTTAAGATTGAGGGCTTAAGATTGAGGACAGTACTTAAGATTGATAATTGTGGACCCTGACTTTTTCTTTCCTTTTCCCCAACCCAGTGTTAACACTTTATTTTCTGATTTTGTAGGATTACCACCTATATGGTCTATTCTGTGCATAGGTTGTGGGGAGTTTGATTCTATGAATTGGAAATCCAGTGTGAAGTTGTTGACTCCCACTCTCATCCCCCTTTGTAGAATCCATTTATCAACTTAGTTATAGTTTTCCCTTGGCCTTTGATTTTTTTCCTGAACCTCTAGCTTGAAAAGAGGACAGAGTAGCGTGGAAAAGAATATAGGTTGAACAATAAAACCAGGGTCTCTTCCTCTCTGATTAGCATGTAGATACACCAAAACATTTCTGATTCTTCAGTCTCTCTAAGTTCAGGAAATTTGTGATATTATGGGAAGAAGCTCATGAAACAAATATTTACATTTTGAATGTAAAACTTAAGAATATATCAAAATAGATTTGGGAAGATTTTTTTCTTCTGTACTTCTCACTTCTGCCATTTTTATAATTTTAAAACTTCATATTCCTTGAATATTTTAAGATTTAGGCCTATAGAAAAAAAAATAGGTGACAGAACAAGATTGTCACAGCAAATGCCTCAAAAGCATGACCAAAATTTCTAACTTACAGTGACTCAGACCTGATATCACAGATAAAACAAATTCTTGCCCTTTTCCCACGTTACAGCTTCAAAGAATTCTTGCTTCCCTAACCCAACTTCTGTCATATACTCTGGCAGGAGAAGGTATCTTTCCTAGAACTCTATGTCTTAACTATAAAATTAAGTCAGGAAATGAGATCTTCTGGAGGACAGAATAAAAATAAAATAAAAATAAAAATTGATTCTTTCTTTAAACCCTTTTTATCTGTCTTTCTAATATGGATCATTCTCTTCCTAAGTAAATTGACTATGCCAAACCTATTTCAGTTACCTCTGCCTCTCAGATTAGTTATGATCATTATGTGTGTCAAAAGTAGAGATGGTTTGAGAGATTAGACTACAGCCACCCCAGGCATACACTGAAACTTGTTCAGGAAGTGAGATTCATTTCCTTCCTGTCATTTGCCTTTTCTAATACAAAATATGTTGTGCAAAGGTTGACTTCCTAGGCTTTGTAATACAGTGCCTTTCTTCATAATTAAATTATTTATATTTTGCTCAAACACAGAAGACTGATGCCTTATACTTTCTGAGATCATTTTATAACTTTTTCCACCTCGTGCTCAAACTTCCCAGTCACTTACTATGTTATCTAGTTCACTTCCTTATACCTTAAACAGAAATAAAGCCATTTCGAAGGCTTTTCTGCCATTTCTCCTAATGGTCATTAAATCAAATTGTACTTTCATAGAGACCCAAATGGAACTAGTCTTGTTTACTTTTAAAGTTCATTTATTTTTGGTTTACTATGGTTACTTCTACTAATCAAAACTTTTTCCTACTCAACCAAGCAGAAGAGTAAATAAAGCATATCTAACCCTGAAGTGATTGGTTTTCCTTAACACTTTACTTAGGAAGATCATTGATTCTTTGCTTCTCCTGGGACTTGATTTTCTACTTCATACTATCTTCTAGATGACGCATACTTCAGCCTTGCATTCTGGTTTCAGTCAAGTAAAATTTAATCTTGAATTGTTGAGTAATTCAAATTTATATTCATAAATCCAATCTAGTGGTCACTTCTAATCACCTCTCCCAGATCTGTTGCCAGTGGGATGAGAATGACTACAGCAACTGTAGTCATTTTGTTTTGCTGCTACTTCCTTTTTGACTGGTTCACTAGATTAACTGTTGGCACCAAAAGGTGAAGGAGAGGGAGATGCGGTGTGCAAGGAAAATGCTTAGACCTGATTTTTATACTTACTACGTCTTAGAAATATTTTAATTACTTGGATGTGGGGGGACCTATTTATTCTGGAGAGGCAGAATAGCATTATTAATGACATTATCATCAGTGATGATTCCCTGTGTGGGATAAGCTATTTTGCGCAAGTGTGAGATTTTATTTTTCTCTTCCTCACTTACCACCAGCCAAGCTAAAGGTTTAAGATTTTTTTTGCCAGTATCTATTATTTTTAGGTCCCGTTGATTTTTTTAGTGAACTATTTTTCCCCAGCACTGAACCTATATCAGAGGGCCAAAGCTAGTCGTAGTGGTGTGCTATTATATATACCTTTTTCCAAACCTGAGGTCAATGACTTCACCTTGGTAGCTTGAAACGAGCTGTGGTTGGAGTATTCGTACCATGAAAATCAGCACAGTAGAACTTACTCATCCCACTCCCAGCACACCATGGTGTGCCCCATAACTTTCAGAAAAACCCTAGCATATCTTGTATATAATAATGATACTTAAGGCACATTTTATATAAAGTTTGAAAAGAAAACTGAAAAAGTCATTTATTCAAGAAAGAGTACTTTGAAAGAAGCTTAGAACTGTGTGCCTAGAAACAATATGTTTGGTAACTAAACAGAAGAGGTTAAAATCCTATGTCTTCACTTTGAAGTTTTTTCATTTGAGATTAAAGACTTTTTTAAAAAAAATAAAATTAAATTTTAAAAAAGTAATATATGTTGAATTTGTCTTACAAAGAAGCCAATAAATAAATAAATAAATAAATAAAGACTATCTTTAACTTCAAAGTAAAGTAGCTCTAGTGATAATTGAGAATTTTTTTTAACAATTTTTTTTAAGGATTTTATTTATTTGAGACAGATACAGAGAAAGCATGAGCAGGGGGAAAGGCGGAGGGAGTAGCAGACTCCCTGCTGAGCCAGGAGCCAGACGTGGACTATCATGACCTGAGTTAAAGGCAGACACTTACTATCTGTGCCACCCAGGAGAATTTTTTAAATATTATTTTATACATATAAACCAATATTCTTAAAATGTCATGACAGCATATTGACTGTCTCATGGTAGTGTTTCTAGGCTTTTTTGTATATACCATTAAGCTTTGACATTAATCGATTCTTTTGAGTGAAGTACTGGTAGGGAATTGGATAATGTAGAAAAGCTAAGGTATCAAAAACAGGGACATTTAAACACAGCAGAGTCGGGGAATTGCCAGCTTCTCATTTAGGGTTTACTTGGGGGATTTTTAAACTGTCTAAACAAGTGTACATAAAATGTACTAAGTCCTCAAATAAAATTCTAAAACTGTGTTCCAATTTAAGTCTGAACAGGAATTGAGAATAACTCAAAGTGAATTTGATCGTCAAGCAGAGATTACAAGACTTCTGCTAGAGGGAATCAGCAGTACGCATGTGAGTGTTTATTCACTGGGAATTCATTTGAAACAGAAGACTTTGATGGTC
This sequence comes from Mustela putorius furo, assembly GCF_011764305.1. NCBI lineage: Eukaryota > Metazoa > Chordata > Mammalia > Carnivora > Mustelidae > Mustela > Mustela putorius. The sequence goes on from NW_025422005.1 coordinate 72,632,163, forward strand.
CTAAGGCACTGTGAGGGGGGAAACTGAAGTTCAAAACTTTTTCAGTTATTTATCAAGGAAATTTAAATTGCAGTGCTTTCCAACATATTTAAAGAAATATTTTAAATTTTTGTTTACACCTCAATACCTAGTTCTCCCACCATCATCAAATCCATTTGTTGAGTTTTGTTAGCGCCATAATTTGTTCTTACACTATTAACTGAGGTCAGCCTTGATAAGCATGGTAGTAAAATGCTAGATACTGGTGATTTTCCCTGAGTATATGTGCTCTCCTTACCCCTTGGAATTTAACACGTTTAAGTAGATTATAGATCTAAGAGGTAACTGTAACTTTCCTTTACAGGCCCATCATCTCCGCTGTCTGAATGACTTTGTGGAAGCCCAGATGACTTACTATGCACAATGTTACCAGTACATGTTAGACCTCCAGAAACAACTGGGAAGGTTGTAATTTCCTTTTCACACATGAAACTCCTGATAAGAGAAGAAATTCAGATTTTTGTATATGAACTAATAATGGAGGTGAAGAATAGAAGAATTAAAGGCTTTTATTAGCTTACTTAAAATCAGTTTTGTTTTGTTTTAAGGAAAGTAATTGTCAGACTCGTGAGGTAACAAAACCATGGTGTGCTCTTCTGGCACCCAAAAACTTAACAGGGATGAGAACATGGTTTAGGTGAATACTTTTTTAGTGCTATGTAGAGAAAACTTAAGTGTTTGAAGTATACTTCTCTCTTAAAATACCTTCCAGTTAGTTGAGGGAGATTACATTTGCCCTTAGAGATAAACTAATTTATTCTTACTCATTATTTACCTGTCCACTATTTAAAAAAAAAAAAAAAAAAAGTTTTAGAATAGTCTATAAGACCTCAAGCCCATGATGTAATTACTAAAAATTATATTTTAATATACTTTAAAGCAAAATGATAGCACAAAACATGCATGGCTTGGTCAGTCATTCACCAGATGTTTATTGAATACCTGTCATATACCAGGCACTCTTCTCTAGGATTACATCAGCAAACAACAGGCAAAATTGCTTTCCATTATGGAGCTCACATTGTAAGGAGACACTAGAAATAAAACAATGTATAGGACAAACATGGTCTCTGCTAGGTCTAGATAGAAATACCTCAGTATTTAAAGTCTAGCTAGAAGTAAAGGGCCATTGGCAGATAGGCAGTAAGTGGAAAGTAGAAGTGCAGGTTTCTGTGAAGGACCTCTAGCTGTGACTCAGGTGGGTCTGACAAAATTTCACAGATGAAATTATTCTAGTGGAAATAATGTAGATAAAAGTAGCCAGGACACATTTTCCAGACAAAGGAAGAACAACATATGTGGAATGGCCAGAGAAAAGAGATAGTGGCAAGTTGAGGGAACTGACAGTAGTTTGTTCTGGTTGGAGCATACATAGTGTTTGAGTTAAGAATGGAATGGTTGATAAGGCTACAAGAGTGAAGCAGGGTCATATCACCAATGCCTTGTAAAGTAAGTAGTGATAAGGAGTTTGAGACTTATATAGTGAGGAGCCATTAAGGCAAGGGAGTGATATAATATTTAAGGAGAAATATAAAGAGAAATTATTTTCAAGGAATAAGTTCTTTTAAAAATCACTTTGGTGTTCCTTTCTGCATATTAATCCTTTAAAACTAGACCTAGAACAAAATTAGGCACATCCACAAAACCAATTTTAGACCTAAAGATTAATTGTAGCCAGATACCACTGGTTATTCCAATAAGGTTTACAGAAGATTCATACTTCTGTATATTTGAAGTTTGTTAATGGTATTTAGTATCTGAAAGCAGAATACTACTTTATCTCCACTTCATTACAACTATTTTAAGCTCAGGAAGGCTTAGTACTTTCTTTTCACTTTCCTGTTACTCTGGGAGTGCAGCAAAGGGATTGCTGTTGTTACCATTCATACCTGTACTCCATTTAAAGCCACACAAATGCTTGGAACTCTGCCATTCAAACAAAATGCTAGTATTGCACTTCTGGATAAGCTCAAACATTACAGACTGAAATGGGTACTATTGTTCTAGGGAAGAAGTCTGGCTTATCTCGCTACCCGCAAAGAATTAGATTACTGGTAAGGACCAATGATAGAGTGTGGGGGGACTTTTTAAGTCTTTAATGTTGCAAGTTAGGCTTTTTAAGAGAGTATATAGAAATACTCAAATGCAGTATTGGCCAAATCATCCAGTTACACTCTAATTCAGAAGCTATTTCTGCAGAGTAGAGCCAGGTTGTCATGTTAATTGTTATAGTAGTGTTGGTAGTAGTAGTAGTCGTAACTGGCAGTCACTTCGGAAGGGCTCCAGTTGTCCTCAGGCACTCCTCTGGACACCTCATATGTAATGTGATAGTCCTCACACCAGTAAGGGTAGGTATTGGTATCTGCATTTTACAGATGAGGAAACAAGTCACAAAATTTGTAAATGTATTTTATTTTTAAATAATCAGAAGGTTTTAATATATCAAGCTACAGTGGCAAAAAGTCTGTAGTTTTTAAAATATATCAGTAAAAGTTCTTAGAAAGTAAAAATGGTCTTTCAGGGTTTTGTTGTTTGGTTGGGCTTTTTTGTTTTTGTTTTTACCATTAATTTCTCAAAATTGACATAGGTAAACCTCAGTGGTAAATGAAGGCTAATTATACTAGTAAATTTGAAAGTAAAATTCCATGGTTAGAGACTTTCAAAACCCCACATATGTGGGGAATGAGAGCTTATTTTTATTTTTAATCTTCAGAAATATATATATTTAGTCACAGCTGAGTTCCTCAGTTCACTGAGGAAGAGTTGCTAGGAAAGGTGTTCCTAACTTTAGAGTAAAATCTGAATTAGAAATTAGGATTTCTTATCATTAGAACCCTGTTAATTTGTCAGAGAAATATTTGCTTTAATTTTTTAAAAATGCACTATTCCAGTCAGGAAGGATACAATGTAAACAAAACAGACTAAATCTCTCTCTTCACTGAACCTACATTCTGTTTGGGGGCAGAGGGAAATAGAAAATCAATAGGTATGTGATTTGCATAGTGTATTAGAAGGTGATAAATACTGTGGAGAAAAATAAGCAGGGAAATACTTCTTGATTAGGAGTAGAGGCTTACACTAGTTAGGGAAGACAGACTTGAAAGAGGAAGCAAAGCAGGCAGGCAGGCATCTGAGAGAAAGTGCTCCAGGAGAGTGTATAGTAAGTAGAAAAGCCCTGCAGCAGGAAAATAGCTGTGATGTTCAGGCAGCAGTAAGGAGGGCTTGGCTGGAGATGAATTGAGGAAACAGGAAGCTGGGAGAGAGAGGGCTTTGGCCTTTACTCAGACATGAGGAGCCCTTGGAGAGTTTTACTCTGACCTTTGATAGGATCGTTCTTGCTCCTCTGTTAAAGGTAAATGTTAGGGGGCATGTGTGGAAGCTAACAGACCTGTTAGAATTTACCATCCAGTCAGGAGATGATGGTGGCTTGGATCAGGGTGATTGTGGTAGATGTGGTAGAAGCAGTCAAACCCTGGGTGTATTTTAAAGGTAGAACCAGCAGGATTTGCTGAAAGACTTCATTTATATGGGGCTTAGAGGAGTCCAGATTACTGTAGGTGCTTGGCCTAAACAACGAAAAGAATGGAGCTGTAGTTCGTTAAAATAGGGAATGCCACAAGAGGAGCAAGTTGGGGTAGTGTATTACCCCAGGTTTATACCAGAAGCCCAGTTTTAGACATCTGAAATTTGAAATGCCTATCAGACATCTAAGTGGAGATATGGAGATACGCAGCTGTAGGACATACAGCTTTTGAGTTTGGGGGATAAATTAGAGGTAGAAAGTAGAGAGTGGTCAGCTTATCAAGGGTATTTAAATCTGAGACCAAATGAAAGCCTAGCTCTAAGTATAGGTAGAGAAAAGAAGAGGGCTCAGGGTTGAGCCCTGAAGCACTCCCAACACAGCTTAAGGAAGCAGTGGAATGGAGTGACAGGTAAGATGTAAACCAAGAGTGTGACCTGGAAGAAGATAGAGGAAAGTGGAGGGAAGGGATCCACTCTGATCACTAGATAGGCCAGGTGAAGTGAGTATTAATAGACTGCTGGATTTAGAACAACAAAGTCATTGCTGTCCTCAACAAGAGTAGTTCTAGTGGAACAGTGGAGGCAAAAGCTTGTCTATAATGTAAAAGAACAGGAGAGGGACTGTGATGTTGAATTTAGATAAGTCTTTCAGATGCGTTCTAGTGTAAAGAGGAACAGAAAAATGAAGCAGTAGCTCTAGGAGAAAGTGTGTCTAGCAGATTCTTATTTTTTAAGATAGAAATTAGCATATTTGTAAGCTGATGAGAATGATACAGTACATGGAGAAATAAGATAGCATGGGAAAGAAAAGGAAGATTGCTAGTGTGATGTCCTTGAGAGGAAAAAGAAAGTGAGATTTTTGTGCAGAGGTGAAGAAATTAACCATAGAAGTGTAGACAGCTCATCTGTAGTAAGAGGACAGATGATCACAAAAGCCTAGATGTTTCGTGATTGTTCTTTTTCTACTCAGTTCAAAAGGAAACAACTCATTGACTGATTATAAAGGTTAGGAGATTATTGCTAGAATTTAACTGCTTTCTTTATGCTGTTGGCTGACTGTGATTTCCAGATGGCACAATGGTCATAAAGAGAAGGAAATTGGATTTTATGGAGAGATAAATTTCACCCACCTTACCAGATGAGGTCTTTTTATACTTATTAAGATTTAAGTATGAATTTTCAACCTTAGAAATGGTTGGGTGAGAATGAATATAGGCCAGCCATTGTATGCTGTTTTCCATTTAGTATTGGAGAAACATTGAATGAAATTTTAATTATCTTTAAATTTTAAGATATATTTATAGCACATGAATCACAGAGATTTTACTCATTTCTAATAAAACTTTTATTTTTACCCCCTAAAAAATAAAAGACAGAATGAATTTGTGAAATTTGCCCTATTCTCAATTTGAGTCTTCAATATGATAATTACTAGTCGTAGCATAATATTTGAATGCCCATGTCGTCACCTGTCTGTATGCCCATTAAGGAATGATATTTTTTCTTCTTAGTATCTTCAGCTTGTGGTAGTGGTTCTGGACATGTGAATGCTCCTTAATATTTGTCATTTAAATAAGTAGAAGAATGTGATTGGATCAGTTTTATAAAAAAGTATGGCTCTTGAAATATTTCTCAAAGAATTAACTTGAGAAAAATTTCACTCTTTTGATAGTATCTAATATAGAAGTAGTTTTTCTTGTGTTTAACAACTCTTAAAGTCAGGAAAAGATTAATAAAACATACTAGTGAAAGTTTTTTGGAAGTGTTTTAAGGATAAACAATTTTTTCAGGAAAAAAATGGCATTTTTTTAACTTTATAATTGTGAAGAGAGCTTTGAAAAAAAAAAACAAACTTTAAAGGACTTATATTTGGAAAACACCTGAATTTTCTATTGTATAACTGGCCCGAAAGGCTTAAGTTAGATAGCAACCTTTGTCATTAAAATATTACTGACTTCTGTCTTTATCCAGTGGAAGTTGGTAGAAAATAAACACTGCCACCAAGTGGTGGTATTCAGAAGCTCTAGTAACTGGTCTATTGGACATTTTCTTTTCAACAGTTTTCCATCCAGTTACTGTAACAACAATCAAACTTCTGTGGCACCCGTGCCATCTGCTTCATCAAACGTGATTGGTTCTTCTGCCTTGTCTTCAACAAGTGGCCTAGTAATTGCCTCTCCTACCAACCTCATTGACCTTAAGGAGTGCAGTGGCAGCAGGAAGGCCAGGGTTCTATATGATTATGATGCTGCAAACAGTAGTGAATTATCACTTCTGGCAGATGAGGTAAGTAATATATGGGTATAGGAAAACCTTTATCATAGATTGACGTATTTTCTAGTATTATAGTAAAGTGTAAATTCCTCATTAATTTTTTGGAAATAGTTTATCGTGAATACTTTCATAGATTTAAGATGGTTATATTAGCATTTTATTAAAAAAATTTACTATTCTTTAACAAAATAGAATATCACAGAACTATTTAAAGCTATTAACTGCTAAGTAACTAGAAGATTTCTAAAACTACCTCTAATAAAATCCTTTATCTTTTACCAAAATTGAGAAAAATGTTTAAAGAACTTTAGTAATGAATAAACAGATTACAAATCTTATTACTCTTCTATTTGCTTATTTTGTAACATAGTTAATAACTGGAAACATTTTATTTTGTAGGTGATCACTGTGTTCAGTGTCGTTGGAATGGATTCAGACTGGCTAATGGGGGAAAGGGGAAATCAGAAGGGCCGGGTGCCAATTACCTACTTAGAACTGCTCAATTAAATAGGTGGACTATGGAAAGATTACCCATCATGAAACCAGTATTTATATACAATTAACTCTAAATAAAGCAGGTTTAAGTATCTTCCATGTTAATGTTCTTAGGAGACTGAAAAGAAAATACCAGCCACCAGAAGCCAGCCTTTCTGCCAATAAAATTGCATGGTACATATTTCATTACAGAATTTATGTTAGTGCTTTCATGCCAAGAATGTTTTCTTACAAAATTCTCTTTCTACTGAGGTTTCACTAATAAGCAGCTTCTACTTTTGAGCTCCAACTTAAAGCAGAACTGTTTTCTACTGAATTTTTCATTAATGGCAAGCTTTTTCTTTTATGTAAAATAAATTTATTGTGAATTGATATCAGTGACTCATTTATTAGGTATAATTAATAACCAAAGAATAACACTAAAATTTGTTTTAAGCTGTTGTTTTAAAAAGAGCTCTAGGATATAATCCTCTTTTGTGGAAAATAGATTATTTCTGAATGTTTCCATAAACAGAAATGCAATTATACCATGTTTACCTTGTTTTCTAACAGAAATTGAATTATTTCAATACTGTATCTCAGTGGTTAGTGGGTTTTGGGGGTTTTATTAAACACTACTAAATGATTTCTTCTAAAGTTAAAAACTAGTCCTTGAAAAACATTATTACTCTGGTATATTTTCAGCTAAGGTTCTAAAACATCTGGATCAAGATCAATTCACTAAACAATGTTTTTTTAAGATTGTTCAGTTGGAACAATGTAATGCATAATCAGAATGAGATATGTTTAGAACATACTTCAGTAAAGAAAATTTGTTCTTATGGAACAACAGTCCTTATCAAAATATAGATTAGTGCAACTACACCCATCATAGAAAAATTGTATACAAACAGAATACATTTTTGGTTACTCTAAGCCTACTAATTTTGAATGTTTATTAATGAACTTAGGTTATCTTGATCAGGATCTTTGGTTATGAAACACACTAATGAAATCATTGGTGCCACCCTTGCAGTCAAAAAATTGCTATTTGGACCATAGCTGTTAATCAGATTGTTTCCATGTTAGGACTTCTGCATTCATTTTCATTCATTCATTGTTGAGGGCCAGGAACTATACTGATCTACTGAGCTGCACAGTCCTTCCCCGGCATACCTTAAAGACCAATGGAGAATACAGAAAAATAAACAGTTGCCATATAACAGAATCCATGTCATGATAGAAGAAATACAGGGTACTGTGTTTGGGAACTTTGGGAGTCACCTAAATCAGATTTGGGGAGTAGGAGATGGTTTGGAGAGGAAGTGTTCCAGGCAGAGGGAAAAAGATGTGCAGGGCCTGGAGGAAAGAGAATGTAGCATATTCTGACAATTACAAGTAGTATTTCAGTCTGGCTTACACACGAAGTGCAAAAGTGTAGTTGATTTCCTCAGAGAATGTTAATGTATTGAAATATTTTTTGGTACTTTAAAAAATGATGAACCTTTAACACAAAAAAAGGTATTTTTAAATGTGTTTAAGAGCTCCTAGTAAGAGCTTTGTAAACATGTTGATAATAATTTAGTTCACAGTCCAAACTTCAATAAGTAGTTGTTACCCTCTTATTTCTGTGCTGAGACACATTCCTCTGCAATTTTTTAATTGTACAAAGACTTTGATTCACACTGTGAATCACCATACTCAACCCTAAAAGCTGTTCAAGCTGTTTAATTAGCTGTAGCTCCAGGTGAGTGAGTGAGCTGTTTATTTTCCTAGAAAGGAAGTTCCAGAGCCAGCCTGGAGTACTGTCTTTCATGAGACATGAGTTCAGGTTTAGGTTTTAAAAGATCATACAAAAAATCCAGGTCAACTCAAACAGCAACTATAAATTAGGCTTATGGGAAGTAGAGTAGTAAAGTAGGGGAAAGTATGGGAACTGGAGTGAAATGGCCACAGGTTCAAATCCAATCTTCCTCACATCCTGTTCTCTTTGAGCCTGGACTCCCAACACTGTATCAACTGTTGTTTCCTCATTAGTAAAATAGGGATAATAATTAATGCCACCTAAGGTTACTATGAGGATTCTGTAGCAAATGTTAACTTGCTTGGTAAGTCATTTTTAGGGAAAAGTTTAACACATAGTAGAAACATTCTGTAAATACCAGTTTCCCTTCATTAACCCCTATAGCTTCCTGGCCTTATTTATGACTGTGTACCACAGATACCTTTTATACCCACGCTCTATTCTACTCATCGACCCTGTCCTCCACCCCACTTAAAAAGGAGAACTAGATCTAGGTTTAACCTCACTGCAGCCAGCATAAGTTTTTTATCAGAACCTTCTGTTTTCCATCAAATGAATGTTGATTATAACCCTATGTGCAGTAGCCTTCAATAATACTAAGATTCGAATGCTTCTTGTGCCTTTGTCTACCACAAATCCACCATAATACGTGGACTTGTTCTTACGTTTGTTGCTTTTTACTTTAAAGGAGTTTTGTTTGTGGGGGTGGGGGGGGTAGCTTGGTTTTTTTGTGGGTTTTTTTTATTTTGGTTTTGACTTCTGAAGTCATGGATTTAATTTTTACTCAGGTAAAAGCCCATAAAGGTTTTTAGGCATGGAAGAAAAGCTTAGGAAGGCTAGTAACATGGTGCAATTTTAAATGACTTAAATAAGCTCTGTGCCCCTGAGCTTAACCTAAAAGTTTAATAACATGTGAAGGATGTACATATGAATGAAATAATAAAATTGGAAATAATTATAGGCACTTTTTTAGACAGACAAAAATGATTGGGTTGTTTCTACATTTGTTGTCAAAATAATCTAACATCAGAGGTCATGGTGTTAAATTGTTTTTTATGGTGCTAGTCAGAAAAATTCATATTGTAGGACATTAGGTCCCAGAAATGGGAATGTGCCTCATTCTGAATAACAGGAGAGCTAAGAGACCTGAGGCTGGGGTCGCCAGTGGCTGAGAGGCATCCTCATAGTCTGCCATTCTCCACCAGAACAAAGGAACAGAATGTGAATGGAGGAGCTGGTGTGCGAGGGCATTTCTGAGATATACTGTGGGAAAGATGACAGAGTGCAGGACAGGAATCAACAGCTTTGTTTACCCAGAGAGGCCCAGCTTACCTCCATGCGTTGACTGGATTCCTCAAAAGATCTCTTCCCTACCTCCCGAGTGCTTGAAATTTTGAAATATCTTTTCTAGCATGTAGCACTTAAGGCCTGAATAAGGAGCTATAATAGCTAGCTAGCTTTGCCTCAACCTCTCCTCCAGATGACTAAGTGGCCCCTACTTAGTGGTGAGACTCTAAAGGGGAGAAGGGAGTTGTGCCCTTTCTCCCACATTATCCTAATTAGAAAGTCTGTTCAGTAGGGCAGTGGTTCTCTGTGTTGAGACCCTAGGAAAGGCAGCATCAACATCACCTAGGGACTTGTTTCAAATGCTAATTCATATTTCCAAGTACTTTCTACCTTTATTTGTACTGAATTTTTTGTCTTGAGGCTATAGAACTAGTCTTAGTTCTTCCATGTAACATTGTAAAAATAGTTAAAGACAAAAACTGTCTTCTGATCTTTACTGTATTCTAACACTGTCATAATTATATAGTTCTATAATTTATTTGATTAGTATGTATCTGTCAGTCTAGAATGCAGGCTCCCTGAGGTAGAGGTTATAATTTTTTTTATCACAATTAAATTTCCAACTCTTAGTACAAGACTTAGCACATTGTATGTACTCAGTAAATATTTGTCAAATGAAAGGGGAGGAATGCAATTCCTAAGCCTTATCCAAGATCTACTGAATCTGTTTTTACAAGTTTGAGAACCACTTCAGTAGAAAACAAAAACTTGTCTTCCACCTTCAGGTACTACCTGACATCACTGGAGAAATCCTCCCTGGCTTCCGCACCGTCACCCAACACTGCTCTCTCAAGTGTAGAGGCACCTTGCTGGGCTGTATTATGAGTGCTCGTGATGGAATAAGGGTATGATTAGGGTATGCAAGGAAAATGGTTCTTGGAATGCCAGGACTTGGTTGCTGTGGAGGGTTTCTTGGGAATGGATCCTGTAGTCTGAAGAAGGGGTAAGCACTACGACCATGCATGTCTCCACTTTAACACAGTGACAATTTGACATTAAAGCATCCTGGCAAACCATGAATGAGGTTTCAGATTAACGTTTACATCCTTATGCCTCAGGTGCTAAGCTCTTTCATTTCTACTTCACAGGAGACTTTTTAAGAATTGTTAAGGCTTTTTTTTTTTTTTTTAAATAATACAAGTCGTAGATGTATTGGTAAAAAGGAAACAAAAATGAAAATTTAGTTTAAAGAAAAATCACCTATAATCCCACCATCTGGGAGAACTGTGATTGAGGTGTATAGCCTTCCAGAGTCTTCTGTGCATTTATACATTTTTTTAAATGGAATCAAGTTGTACATACTGTTTTGTAACTTTTTTTCACTTGACAATACCACAACTATCCTGCTGTGTCAAATATATTTCTACATCTTTTTTAATGGCTGCATGGTATGCCATCATATGTGCCACATTTTATTAAACTATTGTTGATTTTTAGGTTTCCAGTTTTTCACTAATAAACTGCTTTAAAGAACATGTTGCTAAATCTTTTGTGTGTTCTTAATATTTCCTTAAGATGAATGCTTGGAAATGGAATTGCTAGTGGAGAGGATATGCCAGTTTTTTTTAAAAGCTTTTGTTATTGCCAGTTTGCCCCCTGGAAGACTTACCAGTTTACACTTCTATCAGTAGTATGTTAAAAAAAAAAAATAAAAATACTGTTTCTTTTTTGAAGGGCTTCCAACCCAACATTCTTAGGGCCTTCAGTTTAAAAATAAAGTGCAAGAGGAAGATAAAGAGACCCTACAAAATTAAAACAAGATAAGTCTTAAGTTATTCCAGCATGACCTTTACTGTTCTACCTTATATTGGGTGTTTTGTGATCCTTTGGGAATGTTTGTCTTACCAGCTTGCTCCTTGCTTTAATTCAGTCTCCTGGAAGCACAATCATCTTTCTGACTTTTGCTGAAATGGTAGGAGAACAATTAAGTAGACCGGAATCTTGTGATAACTCTGATACATGGTTCTTACTGGTTTTAGAGAGTATAGCCATCATAGAGGAAGTAGAAACTTGGGAAGGTGAGCAGAACACTGATCTCCCTCTTGGTTTCCTGGTTCTGTGTCCATTAACCTCTTTGAGCCTGTTCGCTCAACTCTAGGATGAGAATAATACAAACCTCCTTTGTAGGACTGAAAGGATTACCATGTTATGGACAAAGTGGCTGGCACCTAATAGACAATTTATTAGGATTTCTGGTCGAGTGTGTTAGAGCAGTTATTAACCTCTATAGAGTAAATATCACGGCCATTACCAAATCTTCCTGGAATCTGTCATAATAAATGGATTTGGCCTGGTATATCCTACTATACCTTCAAAATCTGGTTCATAAAAAAGCTGCCTAATTTTTCCACCCTCAGGTATTCAAGTATCTAACCAGATAAAACTCCCAGACAAGGTGTATAATGGTGTATAACAGATTTCAACTGCTGTGCTTTTATGGCCATCTATCAAAGTGGTAATCATATTATTCTAAAGTACTGAGCTGGACATGCCAACCATGCCAAACCTCTCCTTCTACCTGAAACTAACCCACACTTGTCTGTGAGACAAGTCTGTGAGACAAGTGTGGGTTAGTTAGAAGCTGGCACAGAAGGCTCAGCTCAAGAAAAGTAAAGGCAATTAGCAAAGTCCCAATAGCATCCCCAGAACTAGAGACCAGAATTGATCGCTAATGAAAGAACTTTATCTAGACATGTATCTGAACTCTGAAAGTTGCTCAACAGTATTTCCAAAAGATAGGTATCTCAGGGTTAACAACTAGTAATAGCAAAGCCCCAGAAACCAACTCGTCACATTTGGACGAACCCCCAGGAAGTTTAAATTAGCCTCTGGCTTGTTGATTATAACTGGGAGCCACTCAGCCAATAAAAAGTGAGTAGTAAGAGAACTGAAGAGGGATGTAAAGAAGGAAGCCTAGGGGAGGCTCCAGGTTTGTTTGTGAGAACAAAGCAGATATTAAATAATTATGAGGCCAAAGACAATGAGCTATTATTGCAAGCAACTTTTTGGAAGCCTGATGCACCAGGGTACAGTGCAAATGTTTCTGCCTAGTCCCATGTAGTGATGTTGTCTGAAACTCAAGCCGTGGTAAGTAGTCCCCAGCAACCACATACCCTGATGGCTGCTTGCCTTCTGTGTGGTTTCCTGCATTCAACCTGTCTGAAGACCCTCATTTGTTAAGAGCAAGTCCAGAGGCTCCCTACTCTACAAAGATATTCTGGACTCCTTCAGGCAGAATTAATTACCCACGTGTATACGTGTGACTCAACTATGGCATTTATTGCTTTGAATTACAATTACTTGCTAAACTGGCTGAGCTCAAGGACAGGGATTCTGTGTCCCCTAACACCTAGACACCTGAAGCTGAGTTTCAGCAATCCCCATACCTGCTTCCAGTATTCTAATTTCTACAAAAGACGTACTAATGGTTCAGACTTAGCACTATTATGTGTGTCTTTGCCCTAAGAAGCATTGCTCCTTTTGCACATCAATATCATAGAAATTGCATGTCTACTTTTCTTTGAGAATAAATTGCAGAACTGATCATCTTTATTATTTCCGGTTGACCCTAATTCACTTTATTTTGCGTTATTTTTTGTAAAGATTGGATTTATTTATTTGACAGAGAGAGACCACAAATAGGCAGAGAGGCAGGCAGAGAGAGAGGGGGAAGCAGGCTCCCGCTGAGCAAAGAGTCCGATGTGTGGCTCTATCCCAGGACCCTGAGATCATGACCTGAGCCCAAGACAGAGGCTTAACCCACTGAGCCACCCAGGCGCCCCTGGTATTTTATTTTTATTTTTATTTTATTTTATTTATTTGAGAAAGAGAGAGAGCATAAGCAGGGGTAAGGCCAAAGGCAGAGGGAGAAACAGACTCCCCGCTGAGCAGGGAGCCTGTTGCAGGGCTCCTACCTATGACCCCAGGATCATGACTGGAGCTGAAGGCAGACACTTAACTGACTGAACCACCCAGGTGCCCCTCTAGTTCACCTTAAACAACGCTCATCACTAACTTGTATTTTGCAAAACCATAATTTATTAGGGAATGGAGGTATGGCTGGTTAGATCTATACTTGAAGTTAAATTTAGGGTTAGTCATCTCAAGTCAAGATTGAGCTATTTATGTCATTAACTTTTCCATGTAAATGTTCTCTGTAAAATGGGTTAACTTTCCTTCCTGTCTCTTCTCCTCTACCTCTTTTTAATCCTACCTTTCTTTCTATTTCTGTGCATACTCCTCCTTCCTTCTTTCAAAAAGATTAGATGGTTAGGAAAATGTATACCACGTAACAGAGAAAAGGTAACAGACAAAAGAAAAATGACTGAATAGGGGCACCTGGGTGGCTCGGTCAGTCAGTCAAGCATCTGACTCTTGATTTCAGCTCAGGTCATGATCTCAGGGTTCTGGGAATCAAGCTCTGTGAATGGCTCCTGCTCAGCACAGAGTCTGCTTGAGAGTCTCTCCTTCTCCCTCTGCAACCCTACTCATGCACTCTCTCTCTTTTTTTCTCGCTATCTACAATAAATAATCTTTTAAAAAAGGAAAGAAAAATGATTAATTTTTTTAAAAAGTATGATAGATTATGCTGAATCACTATTCCTGAGTGGCAAATCTGACTCAGATTTTAGCAGCCAAGGAAAAGAAGGAAGCAAGATCAAACTTCAAATCGACCATTCACCGATAGAAATACACTGTGCTCAGAAAGCCAACGACGTGACACCAAAGACAACAGAGTTAAATAAAGAGGCCAGAACTCTTGCCCTGATTCAGGAATTACATGTTATGGGACTGCTATATTGCAGTTTTCATCAACCTGGGAGTAATTATTAATGAGCACAAAGTGATTCATTTAACTCCTTGAAATGCAACAACTCTGAGCCCTCCCCTGTCAAGGATTCCCCGTCCCTACATATTTCTAGCCCTCTCTAGGGACACTGAATGTCCACAGACTGATCTTCTGTCTAGCTGCTAGTGCAGAAGGGATTCAGGGACCCCCCCCCTCCTGCCTCATTCCAGGGTAGCTCAGGCACTCTATGCACCTCACACCCCATTCCAGTTGCCTCGAAAACTATGGCCGCAGCCAGGGTGGCAGTGGTCTAGCGGGCCATAAATTGGTAAAGCTGGAAGGTCACCATTGGCTTCTGGTGTAACATTCTACAGAATCGAGTAGGGAATGATGTTTTAATTAATTTAATTTCACTGGAGGCAATGAAGTTGTTCGTCATGATGCCAAGTCTTGCTGTTACATGATAGAGCTTTTCCCCTCACCTCTGCAGCTCATAGGGGCCTGTTACCTCAGCAACACACGGTGACAGGGATCTTACCCAGACACCTGTGCTTCTCGCTAACCCCTAATCCACTCCCTTTTTCAGTGCTATCTACAGTCCCCATGCCAGGTCTCCTGTTCCCTCAGACAGAGGTAGAAATCAGAGCACAATGGCCTGATAAGCCATCTCTTCCTCCTTATGCTCAGCTGAGGACCTCTCAAAGCAACCTCCCTGAGTTCAAGCATTATTTCCGTTGATACACACAATTCTTTCAGGAGCAAGCCCAGACGAGGATGGTGGAGGAAGACAAATTCGACTACTCTACACTTTGTGGTGTCCACCTGGAATCAAGGGTCCTCTTCACCCCATAGCATTTTGATGGTTGTGGGGGCAGGGAGGGGCTGCTCCCCAGTCTACAGGCATACCTTCTTGGGTTGTACTTTGTTTTATTGTTCTTCACAGGTATTGCATTTTTTACAAATTGCAGCTTTGTGGAAATCCTACATCGAACAAGTCTGTCGGTGCCAACAGCATTTACTCCCATCTTGTCTCCGCATCATAGTCTGCTAAGTCTTGCAAGAGTTCAAACTTTTTCATTGTTATTATATTTGTTATGGTGATCTGCAATCAGTGACTTTTTTTTTTTTTTTACTTTGGATAAAATGTTTTTATTTGAGTGTAGTTGACACACAATGTTGTATTAGTTTCAGGTGCACGACATAGTGATGCGACAAGTTTATACGTTATAATGGGCTCACCGCAATGTAGCTGCCCTCTCTCCCCAGACAACACTATTCTGGTAACACTGACTCCATTCCCAAGGCTGTACCTTTTATTCCCGTGGCTTCCTCGTTCCATAACTGGAAGCCTGTACCTCCCACTCCCCTTCACCCATTTTGCTTGTCCCACCATCACCCTCTTTGGTAACTATCAAGTTGTGATCAGTGACCTCTGAGGTTACTATTATAACTGTTTTGGGGCACACGAAGTGCACGATTATAAAATGAGGAACTTAATTAGTAAAGGTTGTGTTTGTTCTGACTTCTCTACCAAGAAGATATTTTCTTGTCTTTTTCCCTCTCCTCAGGCCTCCCTGTTTCCTTGAGACACAACCAGTACTGAAATTAGACCGGTTAATAACCCTACAGAGGCCTCTAAGTGTTCAAGTGAAAGGCAGAGTCTCACTTTAAATCAAAAGCCAGAAATGATCAAGCTTAATGGGGAAGGCATGTTGAAACCCAAAGTAGCTTAAAGCTAGGCCTCTTGTGCCAAGCAGCTAGCCAAGTTGTAAATGCAAAGGATAAGTTCTTGAAGGAAATTAAAAGTGCTCCTCCAGAGGACACATAAATGTTAAAAAATAAAACAGCCTTCTTGCTAATATGGAGAAAGTTGTAGTGATCTAGAAGGAAGGTCAAACCAGCCACAACATCCCCTTACGCCAAAACCTAATCCAGAGAAAAACCCTAAGCCTCTTCAATTCTGTGAAGGCTGAGAGAAGTGAGGAAGCTGCAGGAGAAAAGTTGGAAGCTGGGGCACCTGCGTGGCTCAGCTGGTTAAACGTCTGCCTTTGGCTCAGGTCACAGTTCAGGGTCCTGGGTGGAGCCCTACGTCGAGCCCCATGCCGGGGCTCCATACTCAATGGGTGTCTGCTTCTCCCTTTCTCTCTGCCCCTCCTTCTGCTTGCGCTCACACACACTCTCTCTCAAATAAATAAAAAGAAAGAAAGGTAAGAAAAGTTAGAAGCTCACAGAGGTTGGTTCATGAAGTTGAAAAAAAGCTTTCTCCATAACACAGAGCACTAGGTGAAGGGCAAATGCTGATGTAGAAGCTGCTACAAGTTCTCCAGAAGATCCAGCTGCAAGAATTCATGAAGGTGGCTACACTCAACAACAGATTTTCAATGTAGACCAAACTGACTTCTATGGGAAGAAGATGTCATCTAGGACGTCCTTAGCTAGAGAGGAGAAATCAATGCCCGGGTTTGGAGTTCAAAGAACTGGCCGACTCTGTTGTTAGGGGCTAATGCAGCTGGTGACTTTAAGTTGAAGCCAAGGCTCATTTATCATTCTGAAAATCCTAGGGTCCTTCATAATTATGCTAAATCTACTCTGCTTGTGTTCTAGAAATGGAACAACAAAGCCTGGATGACAGTACATCTGTCTACCACACAGTCTATTGAATGTTTTGCTCCCGCTGTTGAGAACTACTGCTCAGAAAGGGGGGAAAAAAAAAAAAAGATTCCTTTCAAGATAGTTCTGCTCATTGACAATGTACCTGGTCATTCAAGAGCTCTGATGCCGATATAGAATGAGAGTAATGTTTTTATGCTTGCTAACACAACATCCGTTCTGTAACCCATGGGTCAGGGGGTCATTTCAGCTTTCAAGTCTTATCATTTAAGAAATATATTTTATAAGGCCATCCCTGGCACAGATACTGATTCCTCTGATGGATCAGGGAAAACTTCTGGGAAAGATCCACTACTCTAGATACCACTAATAACATTCGTGATTCATGGGGAGAGGTCACAATATCAACATGAACAGGAGTCTGGAAGAAGTTGATCTCAGCCCTCCATGGATGACTTGGAGGGCTCAGGAATCCAACGGAGACCAGAAGATCAGATGTGGTGGAAATAGCCAGAGGACTAGAAGCAGCAGAGGAGCCTGAACATGTGACTGGATGGCTACAGTCTTCTCATCAAACTTTCATGAATGAGGGGGTGGCCGGGTGGCTCAGATGGTTAAGCTGAGGTCATGATCCCAGAGTCCTGGGATCGAACCCCACATCGGGCTCCCTGCTCAGTAGAGAGTCTGGTTCTCTCCCTGCCTGCTGCTCCCCCTGCCTGTTCTTTGTTCTCTCTAAAATAAATAAAATCTTTAAAAAAAAAAAAAAAAAACCTTTCATGGATGAGGAATTGCTTCATAGGGATGAGCATTGCACCATCTCAGTGGTTTCCCAAGATGGAATCTACTCCTGGTGTAGATGCTGTGAAGATTGTTGACAGCAAAGGATTTTGAATGTTACACTCGTTGATTAAGCAGCAACAGCACTTAAGAGGACTGACTCCAATTTTGAAATAAGTTCTACTGGGTTAAAATGCTATCAAGCTGCACCACGTGCCACAGAAAAGTTGTGCTTGAAAAGAGGGGTCAATCAACGTGGCACACTCATTGTTACCTAATTTTAAGAAATTACCCAATCACCCCAACCTTCAGCAACTGCCACCCGGATCAGTCAGCAGCCGTCAACAACAAGGCAAGACCAGCAACAAGATTATGACTTATTGAAAGATCAAGTGACGATTAGCTTTTTTTTTTTTTTAAGATTTTATTTATTTATTTGACAGAGAGAGATCACAAGTAGGTAGAGAGGCAGGCAGAGAGAGGAGGAAGCAGGCTCCCTGCTGAGCAGAGAGCCCGATGCAGGACTCAATCCCAGGACCCTGAGATCATGACCTGAGCCGAAGGCAGCGGCTTAACGCACTGAGCCACCCAGGCGCCCCACGATTAGCTTTTTTTTTTTAGCAATAAAGGTAATTAATTAAGGTAAGTACATTTTTTTTTAATTTATTTGACAGACAGAGATCACAGGTAGACAGAGAGGCAGGCAGAGAGAGAGGAAGGAAAGCAGGCTCCCTGCTGAGCAGAGAGCCCAATGCGGGGCTCGATCCCAGAACCCTGGGATCATGACCCAAGCGAAAAGCAGAGGCTTTAACCCACTGAGCCACCCAGGTGCCCCACGATTAGCTTTTTTTTTTAGCAATAAAGGTAATTAATTAAGGTAAGTACATTTTTAAGACATAAGCTATGGCGCATTTAATAAGCTACAGTATACTGGAAACATAACTTTTACATGCACTGGGAAACTAAAAAAAAAAATCATTTAACTTGCTTTATTGCAATACTCGCTTTATTACAGTGGTCTGAAACCAAACCTCCAGTATGTCCAAAGTGTGCCTATATTTGAACCTCAGTATTGGGAGCAATAGAGTCCTCTCTCTATCCTATTGCTAAGCTATAAAATGTCACTATTACTATTCTTCCCAGACAGTATGTCTTCTTGCAAAACCACCTAGCACAGAAATTAAGACTACATGTAGACTTTGGGATTAAAGAAATAAATTTTCATATCCCATCCCTGCCAATTATTAGTTGTGAATAGAGCAGGTTAGGTAACCTCAATTCCTGTTTCTCCAGCTGTAAAGTTTGAAATACCTATGTCGTAGGTGTGTAGCAAGCAGCAGTTCTCAAAACATGGTCCCCAGACCAGGGGCATCTGCATCACTTAGGAATGTATTAGAAATGCAAGTTCTCAGACTCCAACTGAATCAGAAACAATTTGTGTTTTAACAAGCCCTCAGGTGATTTAGTGCATGCTGGAGTTGGAGAACCACTAATTATGAGGATTAAAAAAAAAACAGTGCATGAGAAGACTTGACTCAGTAATTGGCACATGGTAAATAACAATTTCTATTCTTTTTATCACGGTTATTATTGTTATCACTAACAGAATTTCTAAAATAATGAATGAACTACACTCGCTTCAAGCCAAGTTCCATATATATTTTTTCATTACCAAGTTTTTCATATGAGTTCAGCTGCTAAACGTTTGAAGCTAAGTTCTTAGATGAAAATACAGAGTACATATCCCTATACGTTAACCAATTGTGTAAAAATGACTTGAGGGGTGTCTGGGTGGCTCAGTCATTAAGCATCTGCCTTCAACTCAGGTCATAATCTCAGGGTCCTGGGATCGAGCCCCACATCGGGAGGCTCAGCTTCTTCAGTTTCTTTCTCCCCCACTCCCCCTATTTGTGTTCCCTCCCTCTCGCTGTCTCTCTCTGTCAAACAAATAAATAAAATCTTTTAAAAAAAAAAAAAGAAGAAGAAAAAGAAAAAGAAAAGAAAGAAAGAAAAATGAGTTGAATTTTTTCTACCCAAAATTAACCAACTATAAGTATAGAAAGTCAGTCTATCTCTGCAAAAAAGGATCAATTGGAGAAAGGGTCAAGATTTTTCTTGGAAAACAGTCCAACGTGTACTTATATGAATAGAAAACAGAGGCACTGAAGCTCCAATGTTCTGTATCATAGAATACACCCGTAATCATTTTGACCTGAAATTTTTGAAAGCATATGTTGTCAATTGCATGTTGTGGAAATGAAATAATTTCAATGATGCGATCATAAAATGGCTAACTTTATTCCATGTAACATCCTGATGAATGTCTCAAGATACATGTTTCATAATGCAGCCCTGAGAAACTAAATTAATTTACCTTCCACTTAGAGCGTGTGGACATAAACCAATTACGTATCGCAGGAGACTAAAATACTTGTGGTTTTAGAAGAGTTCATCCTAAGCCATTCCTTCTGAGAGCATTTAGAGAGCAAGTCCAGTAAAAATTAAATTCGTGGTTATGTACACTTCAGGCAAATTATTCATTTAACCTGGCAGGTTTCTTATCTGTAAAAGGAAAGGATTGAGCCTGGTGATCTCTATCATCCTTCTAGCTCTTGCGTCCTAAGACGCAAACTTATTCATGTTTTAGTAGTAACTGATGCTAAACTCCAAAATTATTAATTAATTTAAACAGAAACTAACTTAAATAGATTGTTCTATTGGTAGGTAATCATCAGGAATGGTTTATTTATATTTAAATTTTTTAAAAGATTTTGTTTATTTATTTGACAGAGAGAGACAGGGAGAGAGGAAACAAAAGCCAGGGGACTGGGACAGGGGGAAGCAGTCTCCTTGCTGAGTAGGGAGCCTGACTGGGGGCTCTATCCCACGATACTGCGCTGGAATCATGACCTGAGCTAAAGGTAGACGCCCAATGACTGAGCCATCCAGAAACTCCTCTATCTTTAGTTTTAGAGAACAAAACTCTTCAGTGTGAATTTTCTAGAAAAGATCGAATGACAATTTGTGAGAGATTCCTTTGGAAATCCTTCTCTACTTGGATTGACAGAGCCTAACCTTCACCTCAGAGGGAAAGAACTCACTTTGTCCTCAGGTTTATTAAAGTGTTCTTTTCTTTTCTTTTTTAAGATTTTATTTATCTATTTATTTGACACAGAGAGAAATCCAGACAGAGAGAAAGCACAAGCAGTGGGAGCAGCAGAGGCAGAGGGAGAAGCAGGCTCTCTGCTGAGCAGGGAGCCCAATACAGGACTCCTTCCCATGACCCTGGGATCATGACCTGAGCTGAAGGCAGATGCTTAATGAATAAGCCACCCAGGCACCCCTATAAAGGGTTTTAATGAGCAAATATGAACAGTGGTACTAACAGTCTTTGTTGGGTATTATTGAGTTTTTACATTGCTTTGAAAAATATTGCTAATATTTACTGAGCAATGTATACACATTGACTTCTTTAAATCTGGCAAGAAAATATTCTTGACTCCATTTTAGACAAGGAAACAAAGTTCAGAGAGACACAGAGTCAGATAGTGGCAGAGCTGACCTCATTCCTTGTCTGCCACCCGAAAGCCCATGTTCTTAATCAGTGTGTAACACAGACACCAGTTTTGTTCTGTTCTTTAAATGTGTCTCAAAAATGGTCAATACCTTATTATTTCCTGCATTACCCCTAGGTTGGTAACTTCTTGGGGCAGAAAAAAAAAATGTTCTTGACATGAAGTATCTATAAATTACTGCTTAAACAACTCAAGAAATATCTACAAAGTTCATCGAGCCAAGTGGGGATTGTTCATTAAACACCACACCTGAAAGTGCAAAGAAATCAGCCTTGGCTCAAATCAGGGGTTCTCAAAGTGCAGTCCTTGGAATCTATGGGGGGTGAAATCTAGCCTTCTTGTGTTTGTTTCAACAAGCTCTCCAGGTGTTTCTGATGCACATGTTTAAGAACTACTTATTTAAATAAACCAAAAGGACTAAACCTTTTTTCTGTCTTTCACTTATTTTTTTTTTAAAGATTTTATTTATTTATTTGACAGACAGAGATCACAAGTAGGCAGAGAGGCAGGCAGGGGGGTGCAGGGGGAGCAGGCTCCCTGCTGAGCATAGAGCCTGATGTGGGGCTCGATCCCAGGACCCTGGGATTATGACCTGAGCCGAAGGCAGAGGCTTTAACCCACTGAGCCACCCAGGCATCCCTGTCTTTCACTTTAAAGACCTGTAGAAACAGTAAAAAGGAGTAATGACAGTCCCCAAAATATTATTCCAAGCAATTAAACTAAGCTGAAACGTAATACCATTTTACTTATTCTACCAATTAAATAGGCCATTACTAATAAGTAATTTGATGAGGAAGTGAAAATGCTCAGAGTATTATCTTGCCAGGAATAGAGGAAAGAGTCCACAGGTTATGAGTTTATTCCAGGTGGTGCCTGGGTCGGAGCTCAGTTGGTTAAGCATCTGACTCCTGATATGGGCTCAGGTTATGATCTCAGGGTCTTGAGAACAAGCCCCATGTGGGGCTCTGTGCTGGATGTGGAGCCTGCTTGAGATCCTCTCTCGCCCTCTGCCCCTCCCCCCACTGCATGTACGTGCATAGTGACAAATCTGTCAAGATAGGGTGTGTGGTAGCAAGTCAATATCATCCTTATTATCCTTTCTAGCCAGAGTCTTAGTTTCCACTGAGGGGTTAGATGCCCTATTGGGCAGGACAAGAGCACCATTTAAAAAACAAAGAAACAAACAAACAAAATAGGTATCATTCATGAACATTTATAAGACGCCGGTCACGGTATGGTGTGCTTTACACACATCCTCTAATTTCACTCCCGAAACACTGTGAGATAGAGATTGTTGCCCTCACGGGGCAGATGAGAGAACCGAAGCTTCGACAGAGAAGGTAAGTGCGTCCTTGCTCCACGGATTTCAACGTCCTGAGTCCACAGAGACCATACATTCCCTAAGCTGTGTCTCCTTCCTCTCTCTCCCTCTCTGACCCTCACCCCTCCCATTCCTTTCCTCCCCAGACTGTCAGGCACCGGAGCCAGTGCTCCAGGTCTTCCTTCTCAGCCCATTTCTACTTTACTCCTCCCTCCCAGCATGAGGCCTGTTGTGGCCCATTTCTGCAAACCCTAGCCCTCCAGCTCCCAAACAGCTGGCCTGGGAGGGCTGCTGAGACTCGGGAGTTCTAAGGAGCTCAGGGGAGAGGAATGCCTCCTGGGAGGGGAGAGGAGGAGGAGGCATGATGGAATAGATTATGGGAAACTGTCAACAGGGATCCCGAAGAGAAAGACACTAAGCAACTAGCAAAGGGAACAACTAAAAATATGATTGGTCAATATGGAAATCGTGGAAAATGTCAAAAGTTCAGAAATATCAGGGGTAAAACCAACAAATCACTGAAGTAAATAACGAGCAAAAGTTTATCGTGCCCACACAACAAAAAGGCAGTTTGCAAACCAGGAGCATACAAACCAAAACGTGGGATGAGGCTGGGACACAGATGATTATAAAGCAGCATGTACAGTGAGAATGAAGGGACCTCTTTCTTAACAGTGACCAGTTATACTATCAGAATTTTCTTAAATGATAGGGAATTGGCCAGTGGTCTCCTCTCTTACTAAGCTTGGACACAATTTAAGGTTTGTTTATGATTTTCAGAGGCATAACCAAGAAAGAACCCAGGTCAAGTTTGTCTTGCAAGTAAACTAAATTAAGCTTTGCTTATAGAACTGAGCTGGTTTTGTCTTCTCAGGGAATTTTCAAGGCTGTTTTTCATTTTATTCTCTGGCTTTGGTTTTAACAGAAGATGGTCATTTTATAAGTACCTTACTGTATCTGCTTCACTATAATATAGCAAAACAACTAGTATGTGAATTCTTAAATGGGTTATATCAGCTTTGTGTATTGCTTTGCAATACACATGCAAAACACGTTAGGGTTTGCTAAGCACATGGCACAGTAGTCTGCTTACCACCCAAAAGTTAGAGGAGTCACTGGTCATATCCATATTTTCCTAGATTGGAGAACATATATCCACCAACAGTGTGGCCATTCAAATGCAATAATGCAAAAAAAAAAAAAAAAAAAAAAAAAAAAAAAAAAGAAAGAAAATTCCCCTTAGATTAGTAATGGACAAATATTGGTATTGACCCAGAAACTTGCTAAGCCCTTAGCCAGCCATGTGTTGACCTTAGAAACCCGAGTTGCTGGGGTGAAGAGATCTTTTGCCTGCACTCGTTTCATTTGTGTCAGCTTCACATCCCTGATTTGATACAGGAACCAAAGCCATGAGCAGGTCGTGGGCAGGGATTCCTTTGCTGGTCTCCACTACCCGCTTCACAGCTTCTTCTCTCCCCAAAGTCCTATCAACAGAGACCTTGCAACTTAAGAAAAAAGCAAAACAGTAATAGTTGCAATGATTTAAAGTGCTTCCCGCGTGCCAGGTTCTGTGCTAAAAGTGATTTGCACCCATTATCTCATTCTAACAACCAGCGAGGTAGGTACCACTCTTATCTCTGTTTTACAAAAAGGGAAATAAAGGCTTTTAAATCACCCCGCTGATAGGGTGCCAGAGCCTGGGATTTGACCCAAGTCTCCCTAATTCCAAAAGCCTTGTTCTCATTTCTACACTAAGGGTTCCCCCAATGAACTATTACACCATTAAGCCTAAGCAATGTTTAAAATGTTTAAAATGAATAAGCAGACACTTATTCTCTGGCCGAGATAGAGTGCAGTTTCTTAATGCAGCGAAACATACTAGTCAACCGCGGTTTGACGGGGACTGCCCAGTGGGTACTATTCCAGGAAGTGATTTTGCTTTCCTCTTGCCTCTGAACCCATTGCCTACTGTTTTAGTACCTCCAGCCGGTTGGGAGAGCTCCTTTCTTAAAGCAATCTGGGACCCTTCCTAGCTTCCTTCATGCCTCTTCTCCAGTCTATTAGCTCATCTCAGTAAGTGAGCTTTCCCAAGGGCCTTTTGAAAGTTGGTTGCTCAAAACTCACAGTGCATTTATATGTAATATATGGTGACAAGTCTCCCAAGTCAGCGCACCAAAATGCATTTAACCTATAACGTGCCTGAAATAGTATTAATAGTTAGAGCAGCCCAGAACAATGTAAGTTTGCTGAACGCCTCTAAATTCATCTGAGCCCAGGGTTTTTCATGCCTCTTTAGTCTTAGGACAGTGACAACTATGTAGTGGGAAATAATAAGAGCTAGCATTTATTGAGCATTTGTCAACTGCTTGAACCTACAGGCATTTGACCTTCACTTTAGCTCTAGACAGTAAGTATGATTATTAGCCTCAAGAAACGGAGGCACAGGGAACCTAAATGACTTCCCAAAGTCACAGAGGGTATAAGCAATAAAGGCAGGAATGGAGCCCAGGAGTCCAGATCTCAAATCGCTGTGACTAACAAGTGTGCTGCATTACCTCAGCGGGGCTTGTTTCTGTGTGAGGGTTGAGGAGGAAGCCCACAGAGGCTCCACCATGCGGGCGGCGGCCATGATGTGGGTGGGATGTTGCACAAGCAAGGGAATGGGGAGGGCCTGGAAGGGAGCCCGGGGGAATCCTCCGCCAAGGGAGGAAGAGTGTTCTATCCACACAGGCTTCTGTGCTTCAGACACTGGAGGGTGTCCCTGAGGAGAGATGAGGAACTGGAGAACAGGTTTGTCTTTTTCTGCAGTTTCTCTTGCTGCCCTGGGCCACAGTGTTGGGCAAGTTGGCTACTGCTCTGGAAAATAAACATGGTAACAGTTCTCACCTCTAGGGTCTTTGTGGGGATTAAACGAAACAATTCACCAGAAATAACTCTGCGCGCTGCGTGGCACCCACTTAACTGAACACGTCTTCATCTAATTATAACTATTATCATCACAGCACCGTGCCATTTGACTCTGAAAAAAGCCAACACCCACTGGAAAGTCCTTCGCAACACACATCGCTGAGACCAGCTTGAAGGGAAGGAGGTTTTGCCTTGAAACTGTGGTGTTGTGCTGACTGGCAGCTCTGGGCCCACCCTCCCTTGCCTCAGTTAATGAGGACCATAATTCCAGTCTCCTTTCCCAGCAAACCTCTGACCGACACCACCACCAAGAGGCATAATGAATTGGCATGAGTCCCTCCTCTTTATTTCTGCTTCTGTTGCTCTCAGAGGTGAGGGCTAAGAAGCTGTGAGATGGAGGAGGGCTGGTTGGCAGGAGAAAGAAAGCAGCCAAGCCAAGTGGGCCCGGAATAATCAGGCTTGAGAACAGGCCATAATTTACTCCAGAATGGCCTCTAATGGTGATGGAGGGGGGGGTGAGAACAGAGAAGGGAAAACAGATGCCTCTTGAAGTTTTTCATCAAAAATCTAATGAACCATACTTTATGAATGCAGTGGTGTTTTACGATCCACTCTGCAGTTCTTTCAAATGTCCAGGGCCAGCTCCCTGTGCTTTTTGCATCCACTGCTGAGAGAGCTGTTATCTTTTGCCTCTGCTAGTGGTATTCTTTGATTGGCCAAAGGAAAAAAAAAAGGAAAGAAAAAAGAAAAGCCATGATGACATGATGAATGTGTCCTAAGCTTAACATTTGGTGTTGCCATCTCATTATATATTAGTTGAAGAGGCTTTTGGAAGGCACAACAGAGACATTATATGTAAATCAATAACAGTTTTTTCTTTTGTATTCAAATCATGAATACTGACTAGCTAATTTTCATGGCATCTCTATAAGATAAGTGAGTTTTATTATCCTGTTCCAATTCAATTCTTCTTCAGGGTTTTAATCAGCCTAGGCAATTTTATTTTAATTTATCTACATGAAATGATTTTTGCCAGCACCCTACATTTTCATCAGATCTTCTTGTCATAGCCGGATACAGCTGGTACAGACGGTTAAATGCTACAGAATGGGGCAGACTGATGAGGAAGGAAAATCAAACAACGCATCAGCGTGAAGCACCATAAATGGCTGGAGGGGCCAGGAGAGGGGGCATGACCCACCTGGAAGCGTCAGGAAGAAAAGTCTAGTCGGTGTCCATACACCGACAAAGTTATTAGTGTCAGTGAAAAGGGGGAGCCCAGACAATAGTCATAATAGGCGAGAAAAAGGACATTTGACAGATGCAGAGGATTGTCCCAAAAAGTGAGTGTACTGCTTTCCCTCTCTTCCATGGATACTCCATTGATGCTGGGCTTGGTCATGTGACCTGCTTTGTTCATTGAGATGTGGAAGGCACATAAATAGCAGCTTGTAATGTCTTTGCATAGTTGGGCTTGCTTCTTGGGCTTCTGCCAGCACCATAAGAAGACCCTACCCTACTAGCACTAGTTCATACAGGATGAGAGACTTGTGGAGCAGACCTGGACCACACGTACAGCTGTAAGCAGGCCCAGGCAAATACATGTGTGTTGGGCGTATTCTATATAGCACATCCTATGGGCTTCAAAACCTTCACTGGTGCTGTCTCCTAAGCCTTACTCTTCACTGTTTCTTCCATTTGAGGGTTAGTGCCACTCATCCCCCACCAAGTCTGAACTTAAATGTCACTTTCTCAGAGACCCTGCCCCGACCCTGTTGTCCATCGAAATTATGTCCCTCTGTTAATTCATTCTAAACACACCTGGTTCTTTTCCTTCATTGAACTTACCACAATTTAATACTTGTCCTCTCACTAGATTACACTCTGTGAGAGTGAGGAGCATATCTTATACATCTTGTAGTTCTAGCACAGTCCTTAATGTATAGTAAGTACTTAGTAAATATTTGTAGAATGAAGTGTGCCCAAGCACTTAACTGGGGCACAAAGTTTTAACTACTACAGTGATGGACCCAGAGGCCTTCTTTCAGAGCTATGAATCTGCAGGGCCAAACCAACAGACATTACACAGTAGTAGGCTAAAACTACTTAATCCTTTTCTGCCTCTGGTCTTTATTGACCCGAGAGATTGAGGCAAAATGTCTGATTAGCTATTGCTGATATATCAAATTATATCAAAATTTAGTGGCTTCAAAGAACAATTAATTAGGGGTGACTGGGTGGCTCAGTCAGTTAAATATCTGTATCTGCTCAGGTTGTGATCTCAGGGGCCTGAGATTGAGCCCCACATCTGGCTCTCTGCTCAGTGGGAAGCCTGCTTTTCTCTCTGCCCCACCACACTGCTCATGCTTTCTTTCTCTCTCTCAAATAAATAAAATATTTTTTAAAAAATAAAATAAAGGGGCGCCTGGGTGGCTCAGTGGGTTAAAGCCTCTGCCTTCGGCGCAGGTCATGTTCCCAGGGTCCTGGGATCAAGCCCCACATCAGGCTTTCTGCTCGGCAGGGAGCCTGCTTCCCTTCCTCTCTCTCTGCCTGCCTCTCTGCCTACTTGTGATCTCTGCCAAATGAATGAATAAAATCTTTAAAAATAAAAAATAAATAAATAAAATAAAGTAAAAGAACAATTATTTACTATCTCTCAAGGTTCCTATAGATCAGGGATTTGGGAAGACCCTGGCTGGGCAGCTCTCGTTCAGGGCCTCTCATGAGGCTACAGTCAGAGGGTGGCTGGAGAAGCCAGAACTGGCCAGGTATCTTTCTCTGTTCATGGCCAAGGCCCACTTCCTATGGTATGTCTGGACTTCCTCACAGCATGGTGGCTTCAGAGTAGTTAGACCATTTCCATGGAGGCTCAATACCCTAGTGCAAGTTTTCCAGTAAGCAAGTAGAAGATACATCACATATTTTTTTAGTTGTGGTTTTAAAAAAATGTAAGATTTTCCATGTTAACATTTTTGAATGTACAGTTTAGTAATATATATTCGTGTTATTGTTCACCAATCTCTGGAACATTATCATCTTGTAAAACTGAAATTCCACACTCATTAAATAACTCCTTATTTCCCCCCTTCCCCAGCCTCTGGCAACCACTAGTCTACTTTCTATTCCTATGAATTTGACTACTCTAGGAACCCCTTGCAAATGGAATTATAAAGCTTTGTTTGTTGTGATTCGCTTGTTTCACTTAGCATATGTCTTCATATGTTGTAGCATGTGTCAGAATTTCCTTTCTTTTTAAGGCTGATTAATGCTCCACTGTATGTATATGCAACCTTCTGTTGATCTGTTTATTAGTTGACAGACACTTTGGTTGCTACCACCTCTCGGCTATTGCAGATAATATTGATATGAACATGAGTGTGCAAATATCTCTTTGAGTCCCTGCTTGCTCCATTACGTTCAGTGGCTTAGCCTCAGGATTTTAATAACATCACTTATTCCAATGTCGTAAACCCACCCAGATTGAAAGGGAAGAGCATTGTAGCATTGTATCCACCTATGATGGGAGGAGTTTAAAAGTCACATTATAAGAAGAGCATGTAGAACAGGAGATCTTGTTCCAGCCATCTTTGGAAAATACAACCTGTCTTATGAGGCTCCAGCTAGAAATAGAGGGAAGGGGTAGGAAGGACAAGGGAGCGGTCTTCAACTGTGGAAAGAGAAAGGTTGTAAGTGTTGGCCTGCAGACATGTACCATACTAATTAAGGCCATGCTGGCAACTAGCCTTCATCCTATAGAAAATGGTACTCCACCAACTTCTGTCTACTTAGCTTATTTTTTTTCTTCTTCAGAGCGCTTACCTTCCCCTCAGTACTTAACTGTATAATTGTTTATTATATGTCCTTCTCCAACAAAATGTAAATTTCAAAAGGACAGGGATTTCATCTTTTTTTTTTTTTTTTTTGCTGATTTATACTAGGTCTAGCATGGTGATTGACACAAGACAGGCACTCAATAAAATTGTATTGAATGAATGATTGGATTAAAGAAAGAGGAAAATGTAACTGTATTTTAATGTTGATTCAGGGTTGTCTAGTATAGACATATAAATTCCAATCTCATTCCATACCACCTGGGTAGCCTTCAAGGAGCTATTTAAGAAAGAGAGGAGATGGATGCTAAGGTGGCCAATACTAAAATTCATAATAAGTATAATCATGGCAAATAGAAGGTTGGGGTCAAATGATAGAATATTGATTAGGGGGCCCCTCAAAACTTGTGTGGTCCATCCCCCACATCCACCAGAGGAGGAAGTGAGGCCCAGAGATGTGAAGTGTTCTGCCCAAAACCACAGAGTGCCAAGATTAAAACTCTGGAGCCCAGCCCCTTGACTCATCCTAAACTCTAAGATTAGTCAGAACTCAACACTGCAGGTGATGAAAGCATATCTTCAGAGCAACATATCCAGCTGCAGCTGTCATGGGCAGTTTCACCTCAAGTATATCCATGCCTTCCTCTGTTCTTCCCTTTCAAGGGTTTCTCTCAAAACAGGCGCCCACTCAGCCCACACACACAGGTTCTCTAGGAAGAGAAAATAGTTAAAGCCCCCAGAGGCAAATTTCAGCCAAAGGGAAATGGAAGCCATTGGACAGATGCCCCAACCTCCAACCTCCTTTCTGATGGATAGACAATTCTGGAAGCCATTCTGTAGTCCTCAGTGATCCCTGCAGAGTTCAGCCTCTGTAGCCAAACCCAGTGACTTTGATAAAGCATTAGATTGACTTTCCTTCTCCCTGTGTACTTTCCATGTTTTCTCAGAGAATTATTTGGAATCACTTCCCAAAAAGCTAGATTCTTATCTAAATTCTTGACTTGGGTTCTGCTTTTGGAGAAACTTAAATTAAGAGATTGAGTATTGGTATATTAGAAAAAAAAACTGAATATGCCTTAGTTATTCAGAGATTGGTCGTTTAAGCTCTACCTGCTGAAGGTAGGGATTAAATGAGATAAAATATAAATAGTGTCTCCCTGAGTCCCTAACCATGGTAGATGCTTCCTCAAGGTTACTATATTTTATCTAGTCTAAGACATACCTTCTCTTTAACATTTAGCATTTCTAAAGACAAAATATATCTTAAAATCAATGAAATCTTACAGCTATAATTAGGAGCACTTTTTCTTTCTTAGAGCTACACACATATTGGGTTCATCTTGGATTTATCATTTTAAAGACTGTGGAATTTGGTAGTTCTCTCTCAGTTTCTTCTTATGGAATCTGGAAACTAATTGACAAAATGCAAAGAAAGCTCGTGCAAGAGAGCTGGTCAAGAGAGGCATACTCCTCCAACACCCGATGAACCTAAAAGCTCACAGCCAAAAGGGAAGGAGACAGGGAGGATCCGAAGGTCTTCCAGATGGATGCTGGAACTTTCAGCTCATAAAATTAGATACATTTCAATAATCTCTACCCCCTGAGCATTTGCTCAAGGTGGAGGCCTGGTAAATATTTATTCATAGAAATAGGGTGGGATGCCAAGGTGACCTCTCCTACCTGTCCTGGAAGCACGCCTAAGAGGGGGTAGGTAGGGCCAAGAGAGGCACCTTTGGAATTTCAGCAACACTAAAGTACTGGTCCAACTGAAGAGGGTGAGCCAGCTCTGCAGAGTGCTTTGTCACACCTGGGAGGGCTCTCCCTTGACTGGGTACACACTGGGGGCTGCACACCCTCCCCAGGGTAGATAGTTTGTATCTACTTCCTGACCTGCCAACTTGCTTTCACTTCCTGTGGCTCTGCAGCCTCCCGGTACATAGCTCTCACTGCTTTCTCTTTCTCCTCCTGGCAAGCAGGCTTTCCCCCTCAGAGGTCTGAGTCCCACAGCACTTCATAACATGGCCTTTCCCTCCTTTTCCGTCCATCCAAATAGAACCATCCTGGGTTCCATCTCTTTAGGCTCACACCACTCTCCAACAAACCAGATAGACGCCTTTGGCTTTCGGGGTTGGTAGAATGATTTAAATCTTAGCAGGGACTTTCTGTAGTTCAAGTCTACAATGACGAACATGTGCCAAGTACTCCACAATGAACTCACAGGTGTACTGTGGCACATTTTAAATGTTGGAGGGAAACAGAGAGACATTATGCCAGACTCTGCATGAACTAGTACAGATTAAGTTATTTGGTGTTTACTACTTCATAAATAGAACTGTTAGCTATTTCTTTTGACCTAGGAGAGCCATGAAAAAAAAAAAAAATGTACCATGAACTGAGAAAGTCCAGGAACTTCTGTCCTAGGCTAAAGGAGAAGGTAAGGGTAGCATCTGGAGCTCCTTAGCAAGCTCTGGAGGAAAGTATTGGTGAGGAGAAGTATGACTTCAGGAACCCCAAATCACACCATGTCGATGGGTGCCTACTCTTCTAGTGGCTCAATGTGCCCAGCCTTGTTGACAGATTCCTGGTCATAACCTAAGTGACATCTGACTCCTGTACTTCAGCCCCCTAAAAGTGCAGCCTAACCATGGCTCCATGGACAAAGAGAATGTGCTTAGGGATTATGAGGTTTAGTGAGCAGAGATGGGAAGAGCCTGCCCTTTTAGCCCTCCTGGTTGGTGGAAATGACAAGAGCAGAAACCAGCTACATCCTGGATCCGTTTCCAGATGGGCTGGCTTTCCTAGATCATGTTAAATGTCCTCCCCTTCCCTTCTACTATCCAAATTCCTTCCCCCTTTTTAAGACCCACACAGACAGCATGCATAATACAGTGTAGGTGTGTGTAAGCTCCATGGAGCTTCATGAAGCAGGGACTTCATTTAGTTCACTGCTGGATAGCAAGTGCTTATTAGAGTACCTAACACATAGTAGACATGCAATAAATATATTGAATAAATGAACTGTGATTCTATGAGAGAATTATTGCTCCACCATCCACTGTATGAACTAACCTGCTTCCCATGCATCACCAATGGCACTAGCTATGTACTAATCATAGAATGAGAAAACATTTGCTAAAACAGTCACTCAAATCACTGTGTGTGGTGGTTCAAAAGAGGAACCCTGGTTGAGAAAGGCTGAGTTCATGAGGGAATGAATGGATCAAAAGTCCTACTTCTGCCATGTTACCTTCTTTGGCCATCCCATTTTAGGGTCAATTAATGGTCGGTTAATACAACAAATAGAACTTGATTTCCACACAGATTCGTTGGCTCTCCCTGCAACTATTAGGTATGTCTTGGGTTGGAAATGGTTAAAAGTAAAAGGCTCCTGCTTAATGACTGCTATGCACTTAGGAGAGGGATGCTCAGCCATCCCTGTAAGGTGACTTCTGGGACCCTGGAGTTAATGGCTCTGTAAGCATATCCAGCCTTTTAAAGGTTTCACAAAAGGGCACGCACAATTGAGGCTGCAGTTCTGAGTACTGTCTGGTCCTGATAAGGCTGGATGGGAATGCCCTCTTCTATCCTTTCCCCAAATCAAATGCTCTTTGAGAGCTGGCCAAGCATTTGAGACCAACCAAGCAGTACTAAGTGCATTATCTTGTCTAAGCAAAGCATGAGAAATAAATTAAGATCCTTGCTGACCTCACCAGCCTTAAAAAAAAAAAAAAAAAAAAAAATCTGCTTTTACCTAATGTCTGGTTATTGCCCTAAAGAGAATCTTCTTCCTCCCCTTAAATTGCAGTTAGGCTAAAGAGATTTGGTCTTTTCTGCAGTTAAGTCCCACTGTACAAGGACACTTCTGTTTCGACTTTCTCTGGTCATTTCTCAACCAATCACTAGCAAAGGGAATGGGATTATCATAACTGGCTTAGATCTGAAGGATCTATCCCAGGAGCTGGGGATGCATTCCAGAAGTCAGAGAGGGAAAGAGTAGATACCTGAAAAGCAAATCCACGTTTCCTTTCTGAATTGCGTACTCAGGAATGGGTACTACATATGCAACCTGTAGTGTCCATTATAAAGGATTTCATAAGTAGGACAGATTTTAGGATAAAAACACTTTAAGTACTAAATAAAGGAAAGAAACAAATTTGCTAGGGTTGCACTTTCAGATGTTCTCTGTCAGCTGCAACAATCCAATGGTTAAAGGAAAAAACATTTTTGAACTAGTTATTTCCTTGACGTGTTGCTTTTTAACTACTGCATGTCGCCTATGTGTGAGGTACATATATCAGATTTCATCTACCTGAGCACATAATGAAAATTAATAACAACTAAGTGATTATGCAGCAAGCCGGAAGTGCACAGTTATGGACAAAGCACAGTACTGGTCAGAAGAGAAAGGACTCCCTTCCAGCTGGAAGACTTGGGAGAACTAGTACAGTCCCTGCTACACAGGACTATATGTATTGGGTCTCTTTTCCTATCTTATCCCTTTTCACCTTCCTTTTGGATTTCATTTCTTTATTATTTTATTCATTTTTTAAATGTTTATTAAGATCATATCACTTGAGAGGAGATGTGCTGGGTCCTCGGGTGACAAAGACCTATAAGATATAATCCATGTTACTGAAGAATTCACAGAATAATCATGGAGGAGACCAAAATGTAAACAAACAATTGTCCTCCTGATGGGAGACATCTTACCACAGAAGGAGTGAAATAATTTTATGGGAATCCAGAAGAGCAATATACCCTGCTTAGAAAAGTTAAGGGACTAACATTGAGTAAACCCTGCTTTGTTCATGTGGCGTAAAGTCCTTCATGGGGTTTTCAAAACCTTTTCCAACCTGCCCTACTTGTCATTCACCTGCCCAATCTACTCTCTTCTACTCCCCAGCAAGAAAGATATTTAATCTTTTCAGGCTGAGACAGGTGACCCAAGTTTTTGTCCCTGCCATTCCATTGGTTCCTGTCTTAAAGGGACCCTGGTCATATTATCCTCCTGCCACTGGACACATTTGGTACAACCTCAAAGTCCTTGCATGTGCTGTCAGCATTGAACAAATGACCAGATATCCTTTCCTGCTTTTCAGTGGAGCCATCCTAGTGAACCCCCAACCCAGTCCCACTTCAACAAAACTGTTCAGATTGTTCGAGCTTGACCTAGACCCTGCTGAATCCCCAGCTGTCTTCAAATTTTCTTGCATCTTCACTTACACTTCTTAAGAAATGAGCTTTGTGCACCCTACCTGATTTTGAACTGTCATGGGGGAGTGTTCATCACATGTTTAATTTCCAACGTATTCTATCATATTCTATGATGTCTATGGGTTCTGAATCTGTTTTTTGTCAGAATCTTGGAGCTGCATACTTAATTCATTTAATTTATAGACAACATCTATCATATAAATTAGTAAACCCACTTCTCATTGTCAAATGAATGATCCCAATCAGAACCACTTTCTGTCAGAAAAAGATTTACTTTATCTTACAGTTCAAATAAGTTCCATGTTAATGCTTACCCCTGTGACAGCCATCTCACTTTTGAATTTTAACTAGAAGATGGGTGGATGGTTGGGTGGATGGATGGATAAGCAAGCCCTCTGCTTGAGAAGAGTTTGTCTCTTGGATGAAATAAGGGAGTGCTTTCTCCCCTCAATATTTCCTGCTGGCACTTACAGGACTCCCCTCAGAAGCAAGGTATCCTGAAATTGTCTCCTTGTTTGGTGTCCTGGGGCAATATACATTCATAAGACTTAAGCTGAGTAAGAAATTTGTTTTTCATTTGTAAGAAGGAAATTTAAAATAAGAGGTGCCTGGGTCGCTCAGTTGGTTAAGCATTGACTCTTGACTTTGGCTCATATCATGATCTCAAGGTTGTGAGATCAAGACCCTCATCCAGCACCCTGCTCAGCAGGGAGTCTGCTTGAGATTCTTGGATTCTCTCTCTCCCTCTCCCTCTGCCTCTCTCCACCACTTACTCACACATTCTCTCCCTCTTCTCTCTCAAATAAATAAATAAGTCTAAAAAACATAAAAAATAAAATAAACTAAGAGGTAAGAGGAATCAGCAGAACAATTTCACAGATCAATTTTAGAAAAAAGTTCAGTTGGAAATTGAAGATCCAGAATTGCTTCACTTAAAATTAATTTAAGGGCCCCATGGAAACTCATTCATCCTCATCCCATGGGTGGCATTTCCTGGGTTGTACATTGTCATCTTAAAGTCCTACAATGAGACCCAAAACACATGGACTTGCTTGCATTAGAGAATCAAGCTTGCCAGCTTTCTGATCCACATTTTGGTTTTCAGAAACCCTCTCTGGATCATACACTCAGTCCTCTCAGTTTCCTGTTGCCCATTAACTGTGACTTATTTTCATTTACTTTCCTGAACAGAGGTCTAAATTTCCTGAATGAAATGAAAACTTATTTTAGCTTCTCTTCTCCTTCTGTCTGAAAAGAAAATCTTGGCTGGGACATCTTCTTCTTGGTTGAAAGTTATCGGGGAAACCACGTTGGAAATTTAAGGGTGGGTTGGTGAATGTAGAAGTTGAATTTGGAGTCGGGTGGTCTTACTTATGAATGATGGTCAAATAACTTAAGAATTTGAAGTTACTTGCTGCAGCTGTGGAAAAGCTTGAGCAACTTCCCCTGCCCCAACACATGCCACACACCCCTCTGTAGTGACAGGAATATTTATGGGGAAATATGCTTCTTGTCCCAGGGTGATTTTCAGTCTTCCATTTTGTGAAGGTTTCCTACTGGACTTCTTAGAAAGTGGAAAAAGCTGTATTCACTACAGGCATCTATAGTGGGACCGTCCACTGAGTTCAATTCGGTTCAGTTCAGTCACGTTAATTACATTCTGCGCACCTACTAAATTAATGAGAGAGACAGGATTTCTACCCTCAGGGAGCTCAGATTATAGGTGAGGCTGAGGTTCATACATACAATTGCAGTTACGATTGCTGCTATCTGACCCATCTTCCCCAAAACTGAAAAATTCCCGAAAACATAAAAGTGGTTTTCAGGAGACGTTGGGAGTGGATCACTTGGTGCTTCTCTCTGGATGTTGCCTGGTTGTTGCCAGGCTCTGCCCACCCGAACCAGTGTCTGACTGGACTTCTCCTTTCAAGAACGAATCCCTCTGTGAAGAATATCATGGTTGCCTCTCGGTGTTGCTTCATGCCATTTTCCTGGCAAATTAATCTCTAAACTAATCTATCCTAATAACAAGGAACTATTTCTTTACCATTCCTTAAACCAAATCCAGATTTTTCATCTTGTTCTACTATATATGGTGAGTTAAGTATTCTATATGATTTCTGAAGCATTTTCTCTTTTGTGAGGGCTTGAGAGAAGCAGCTCTGGGACATGGTTCCAGAGATTCTGGGATAAGCAAGCACTCCTGGACCTAGGTTTTGATATAATGACAGTCACTTTGGTTTTCAGTGCCCTGTGAGCTAGCTGATAAGAAGGTTGCTATCTTTCCAACTAGGGACACTTGGCTGTCTTCTGAAGTAGAGGAAGGTTTAAGGAAGTGAAATCCTCTTATTTTAAGAACCTACTCAGGAACTGAATCAAAACACCATTTGACAATACTTCCATGCATGACTCTCTAACAAAAAAGTTTTGAAGAAAAACAAGTGAATCATTTGTATTTTCCATATAGACAATTAAAAAAAATCCTGGAGTCATAGTGCAAAAAGTAGAATACAAATATTTATGATCCTGGATATCACATATAGAATAAGATTAGTACTGAGGGCAAGAGGGGATATTTCTACCTGGAAGGTCTGAAACATCAAATAAATGAACCAGAACTTGGGCCTTCATTCTGGCTTCCTTCTCCACCCTCACCTTCTGCCAATGTATAAAATATTTCAGGGTAAATCTGATTTAGTTCAAGCAAAGTGGAAAAAATCAGGGGAAAGATATCTCCTGGCAAAGATCTTAACCTTCTACCAGAAGAACAGTCTGAAAGCAAAAATGGGATTTTTGCCTCATTTCTTGAGAATAAACGTGTATCCATGGGAAGAAAAAAATGAAAACGTTCTCTTAACCAGCACAGCAGCTGAGAAAGAGCCAGGTGCAAGCTTTGGCAACAAGACAAGCTCGCTCTCTCTCCTTCTTTACCTCCATCCTTTCCCAATGCCTGTATCCCATCTTTTACCCAAACACTTTCCCCCTCTGTCCCCTTAAAAATCACCCAAAACACTGGCTTTGCTTAATGCCTAAAGGATAAGAGCAAATGTGCCTTCTTCATACATTTTTGGTTTGGATCAAACTGACTCTTCTGAACTCCCCCACTAATCCTTTGCCATCCGTCCCCCTCCTCTCCTTTCCTCCCCGAAACACGCTAATTAGTTCACCAGTGAAGGAGGACTTGACCTGGCTCTCTCCAACAGATCTCTGACCGTGTTATGCCCCTGCTTCCTGATTGGACATGCCCGCAGAAATCAGTGCAAGGCAACTTCTGTGGGAGCAGCTGCTGAGGCTGTTCCCCTGGCCCCCGTGCCCATCACCCCTCCTCCAAAGAGGGTATTTTTCTTTCGTCACATCTTGGGCAATATTTCAGAAGCTTACTCATTCTGCCGCTCAATTCCCCCACCTCTACCCCTCTGCCCCCACACAAGACATTAGGAGAGAAACATGAGATTTTATTTTATCCTAATTGAACAATAACCCTTATTTCATCTCAAGGAAGATAAATGGGCTGTCCAACTTCACTCCTCACTTTATCTGTAATGAGGCTTCTCTCTCAACTGTTTACTAAAGTATTTTTTTTTTAAAGATTTTATTTGTTTATTTGACAGACAGAGATTACAAGTAGACAGAGAGGCAGGCAGAGAGAGAGAGAGGGAAGCAGGCTCCTCGCTGAGCAGAGAGCCCGATGCGGGACTCGATCCCAGGACCCTGGGATCATGACCTGAGCCGAAGGCAGCGGCCCAACCCACTGAGCCACCCAGGCGCCCTGTTTACTAAAGTATTAAAAAGCACTTTGCAGCACCTGCTAGTATATTCCATCAAAGAGGGTCAATGGAACAGATGAAGACATTTGAGAAAGTCAGAGAGATATGGTGCCTTTATGAAACTTCAGATTCCAGACCTCTTAGAAAGAACTGCTTCCCCCTCTATGAATTGAGTGGCAAAAAAAAAAAAAAAAAAAAAAAAAAGCCCTTTTCTTCTTGGCAAACAAAGTGGTTTCTATCAGGCAGGACAGCACTTGGCAGGTTTTTCCCAGGGTCAGAGCAAGGTAGATAACTAATTGCAGCCATTAATGTCCAGGTGGTAAGAAATTGCCTAAATTTCAAGAGCCTAATAAATCATTAGCTTTTCTATACTGAATGCCCATTTGTGGACCCTTCCCTTACCCACAGTGATAAAACACATGTCTGCTCAGGCTCTATCTCCACCTGTTCTTTGAAGAGATGGGCCCTTTCAGGTGTCAATTGCTACCACGGTGAGCATGGGGGATTGGGAGCCCAGAGGACAGAGCCCGCTAGGGTTTTGATGCTGAATGCTGTGTGACTTTCCGTAAGTAACCAAACTGCCTGGCTCCATAATTTCTTCCCTTACAAAATAAGAGGCAACATGTTCCACTGATAAGTATCCTGGTACAGGTAATGAAAACCATCTGTTTGAGATTTGGGGGTAAGAATTAAGTGGTGGTATTTGATCGTGTTACAGCCACAGTCCTGTTCGAAGGCTGCGTTCAATAATTTGGGGACCTACTGTGCATGTATGTGGGGACCTACTGTGCATGTATGTAGACATGGAAATGTACAAAGTGGAATAAAAGGCACAGCAGTGTCAGTCAAGTGTCTGCTCCTCCTCCAAGACCCACTAATGTCCCTTCCTGACTGCCTTCTCAAGTATCTGAGGCAAACTATTGATCCCATAGCAGATCAAGCCTTTGTCACCTTGTACTGTCATCTGCCTTCGTAGTCTCCCCTGCTAGACCGTTAGCTTCAAAAAAGAAAAGACTGTGTCCTATTTGTTTCTTTGGCCCATGTCTCTAGTGTAGCTCCTGCAGGTGTGCAATGTTTGTGCGTAAGTAAGTGGATGGAGTGAATAAACGGGTATCAAACACAGACCCTAAGTTCTAGAAGAGAACTTTTGTGCTATGGTGGGGAAAGCCAGAAGGCCAAGGTGCAAATCACCAACCTGTCATTCTATAAAAGTCAGAATTGGGGCTCTCTGAGCCTCAGTGCCCACATTTGAAAAAATAGGCATAGGAATACTGAAACAAAACATGGTTATGGTGGGCATTAAGTGAGATAACAGAGGTAAAACACTACTAAATAGTTTCATTCTCTTATCCTGTGACCCTTTTCTCTAAGCAGTTGGAACACAGCACTGGAGTTCAAAGGAGAGACGTAGATGCAACAGTAATTTCTAGGTAATCGAAGAAGTAAGAGTTTGTAAACCATCCATGTGACAAAGTCTCAAGGCATCTTTACCTTTTTTCTCTTTTGGAAGTAGAAAAGTGATGTTCCAGTTACCCATTGGGTACAATAAGCCATCATAACTGACCTTTAAATAGGAGTGCAATTCGGATGCGGTTTTCCACAGAGTTGCAATATAGTCACACAGTAATTTAATTTCCATTTTTCAGGTATAAAAACTACTGTGCTGCAAAGTCAACATCCAAAATCACCTAATTGGTAAGAAGCCAAGGGACTGACTCTGATCTGTTTGACTCCTGCCACCTTGTTCTTCCCATAACTCTACCCACATTACTATTCACTCAACAAATATTTATTGGGCCCTGATGATGACAGGCCCACGGCTGAGTGCCAGAATATACTAGTGAACAAGCTATAGAGCTTTCACTGAAACAGGGGAGACATACAGTAAACAACTACTTGGAATTGCTCTGTGTGCTAAGAAGAACAATTACTACATAGTCATTAAAAGTTTAGGCTCAGAACCAGATATCTGTGATTGGATTCATCCCAGCCATGTGATCTTAGGGAAGTTAGCTAGCTTTTCATTGTCTTGATTTCTGTATCATAAAATGCGGGGGCGCCTGGGTGTCTCAATGGGTTAAAGCCTCTGCCTTTGGCTCGGGTCATGATCCCATGGTCCTGGGATGGAGCCCCGCATCAGGCTCTCTGCTCAGTGGGAAGCCTGCTTCCCCCTCTCTTTCTGCCTGCCTCTCTGCCTACTTGTGATCTCTGTCTGTCAAATAAATAAAATCTTTTAAAAAATGCGGATGACAGTATTGCTATCAATGTCAGAGGCTTTGAGGACTAAATGAATTTATACATATTAAGTGCTCATACTTTGTGCCTAATATATATTAGCTGTGATCACAGGAAGCTCTGAAAGAAAGGGGATCTTAGCCTACAGGATGGTGTGGGGTAGGGGTCGGTGAAGATTAAGAAAAATGTCCTCAAATAAATGAAGTTTAATAGGAGGCCCGAAGGATGAGTAGGAGTAAGGCTTGTAGGGCTGAGTGACAAGAGAGGGAGAGAGTAGAGTGGGATGAGCCGGGGTCAGGAGAGAGGGGGGCCGACAAAGGGAACAGCGCATGCACTGGCTTCATCAGACAGTAACTGAGCCAACAGTTGCCATATCTCATGATTGGCCCCATTCCCAGAACTTACTAAAATATTTGTCAGGGTAAATGGTAGGGAGTTTATTGGGGAAAGAAAATGTAAGGCTTTTAGCTCTTGCCAAATCAGTCAGTCAATTCCTTACTCTCTCTCTCCGTCTCTCTCTCTACCTATCTCAACAACACATAATGGAATGAGCACCAGACTCCAAAGGAAGCACTGGGCTGATGCTCTGGCTTCACCTCCTACACGTGACTCTGGCCATCCTGCCTCCTCTCAGGGCCTCAGATTTCTTCTCTATGAAAAAGTGGCCACAACAATTCTTATGTCAAGTGCTGTGGATTCATTTTAATACAATATTAAAATTGCGTGAACCTACTCAGGTTGAACTCCCAGCTTTTCTATTGTGTGGCATAGAGTAGGCTGCTAATCACTCTGACCTTCAGTTTTCTCATCTGTACAGTGAGATGGTAAAAATATCTTGATGAAACTGGTTCAGCCACTCTGGAAAACAATATGACGGTTCCTCAAAGGTTAAAAATGGAACTACCCTATGACCCAGCAGTTGCTCTCCTAGATATTTACCCAAAGAACATAAAAATACTGATTAGAAAGGATAGCAGCATTATCAGTAATAGCCTATATATCAATATATATCACATCTTCTTTATCCATTCATCAGTCGATGGACACTTGTGCTCTTTCCATAGTTTGACTATTGTTGAATAATGGAATATTACTCACCCATAAAAAAAGAATGAAGTCTTGCCATTTGCAATGACATGGATGAAGCTAGGAGCTAGAGAGTATTACACTAAGCAAAATAAGTCAGTCAGAGAAATATAAATACTATATGATTTCATTCATATGTGGAATTTAAGAAATAAAACAAATGAGCAAAAGGGAAAAGAGAGAGAAACAAACCAAGAAACAGACTCTTAACTATAGAGATCACCCTGATGGTTAACAGAGGGGAGGAGGTGGGATGGGTGAAGTAGGTGATGGAGATTAAGGAGGGCACTTGTGTGATGACCACTGGGTGATGTATGGAAGTGCTGAATCACTATATTGTACACCTGAGGCTAATAGAACATGATATGTTAACTAACTGGAATTTAAATAAAAACATTTAAGAAAAGAATATCTTGAGGTTGGTTAAGCATCCAGCTCTTGGTTTCAGCTCAGGTAGTGATCTCATGGTCGTGAGATTGAGCACTGTGTCAGACTTCATGCTCACCACAGAGTCTACTTGAGATTCTCTCTTCCTCTCCCTCTGCTGCTCCCATCTGCACTCTCTCTCTCTCTGAAATAAATAAATAAATCCTTTAAAAAAAAAAAGCATATCATGATGAGAGAAAATATGTCTCATAGAGTTTTTAATAAGGTTTTTCTCCTCACTTTTTATTTTGAAAAATAAATCTATGAAAAGTTTCAAGAAAACCTCGATAACCTTTATATAGATTCATCAACAGTTAACATTTTGTTACATATTTGCTCATTCTGTAGGTGTGTGTACTATAGACATCATGCATTTCCCCCTTAAATATTTTAGCATCGCCTAACAAGCACCTCTTTCTACATACCCACCATGTCATTACCACACTTAAGACAGTTACTATTGATTTTAAATAAGTAGTACATATCCAAATATCCTCAATCATCCTCAAAATGATTTTTATGACTTTCTTTTAAAAATTCAGAACCTAATCAAGTTTCATGTGTTGTACTATCATATCTGTTGCTTCCCGACCCCCATAAACTAGAATACTCTCTCTGCTTTTTTGAGGGTGGAGGAGAACTTTTATGACATTAACAGTTTTGACATATGCATGCTCTTTGTCTTCAGATTGTTCCTGGATCTGTTTGACTAATTCCTCATATTTAGACTCAGGGTCAACATTTTTAGCAAAAATACCATGTAGGTTATGGAGTGACATAGCAAGATGGCAGACCTTGTTCCCCTAGAAAGACACTGACATAGGGGCGCCTGAGTGGCTCCATCAGTTAAGTGTCTGCCTTCGGCTCAGATCATGATCCTAGAGTCCAGGAACATGCTTCTCCCTCTCTCCCTCCCTCTGCTCGCTCTCTCTCTCTCTCATATAAATAAATAAATTCTTAAAAAAAGAGAGAGAGAGAGACTGGCTTAACAACAACATAATCAAAAAGCCTTATGAGAACTCCAGAAATCAGTTGGCAAGTTCAAAGCCAAGAACAGCTACATTGAAATGAGCAAGAAAGTCTGTTTCATTTGAACCAAATCAGCAGGTATAGGGATGATGAACTCACTCAACTTTTGTTTATCTGGGGAGCTTCCTTGTATATGATGAGTTGCTTTCTCAAGAAGACAAAACTGTCCTTTTGGTTTCAGTTCAGGTGGTAATCTTGTGAGTCATGGAATCAAGCCTTTTTTGGGCTATGTGCTGGGGGAGGAGGGAGTATCCTTGAAGATTTTCTCCCTCTGCTGCACCCACAACTCATGTTCCCCCTTTCTCTCTCTTCCCTCTCAAATAAATGAATAAATCTTTTTTTAAAATGAAGGGAAGAAGTGTCTGGATGGTTCAGTCAGTTAAGCATCTGACTCTTGATTTCCGCTCAGGTCATGAACTCAGGGTCATGAGATGGAACCCTGCCTCGGGCTCTGTGCTGGGCATGGAGACTGCCTAGGACTCTCTCTTCCCTCTGCCTCTCTCCCCCACCCCCACAAATGAAGGGGAGATTAAAACTTTCCCAGAGAAACAAAAGCTGAAGGGATTCATCATCACTAGACTAGCTTCTGCAAGAATTGCTAAAGGGAGTCCTTCAAGTTGAAACAAAAGGATGCTTGACAGCAACACTAATGCATATGAAATTATAAGGACATAAAGCTCTCTATAAAGGTGAATACACAGACAAATAAGGTATATTATAATACCTTAATGGTGGGCCATAAATAATGTGCAATTCGGGTATGGAATCTAAAAGATAAAAGCATGTAAATAACTCTACCTATAAAACTATGTTAATTGATTCAAATTATAAAAAGATGATCAGTTTACACTATAATTGGTGATTCACTATTCATTTGTCTTCTGTTGGAGAGAAGGTGACTTCATGCATGCAACGAACAGTGCAGAGCCAAGACTCTATAAAGGACAAATGTTATGATGATAATGATTTGAAGGCGTCCCTTGGTGAAGTTCCTCACTTCCTTCCTTCCATGAGTATGGTATAGGCTCCTTAGAAGGATTAAGCATGATCTTGCGGTAATATATATCAAAGTCTCTAGTTTTTAGCCTACCCATGACCACTAAGAGGCTCTGAATCACTCTGGTAACCAGAGAGTAAAGATAACTGAGCTATCTTCGGAGCTAGTCTGACCACTTGACTATGGGGATAATTAAACTCGCATGCCTTGGGTTCCTTGGATGCTGACTGAGTTTTTACATGAAGCAATCAGTCTTTCTTAACCATGTAAATTTAGAATCAAAACTTCATCAGGGCTAGATTAGGAGATTCTTCATCCTCTCAGTCAGCAAATGTATATCAAGAACCAGCTAAACACTAGTACTAGGATGACAGTCCCTACCCTCTGGGGCTCCCAGTCTCCTGAGGGAGACAGACTTCTCACAGGGCACTCCCAGTGGAGCAGGGGTGCTAAAGGCAGCTCCCACACCAGAGCGCAGGGGCTGAGGGACACGGGCAGGGCGCTGGTGCACAAAAACCCACCACCCCTCCCAGTCTCAGCACTGTGCTCATATTTGTCCTTATACTCCCCCTCTAAGATGATTTCCTTAAATAGGGAAAAGACTTAAATAAACAAGACACAGATGAAGACCTCTCATGGAGAGAAAAGAGTCCCGTTATGGAAGTGCCCTAAGGAAGTGTCAGTAGAGGATGGGGAAGAAGAGCCC
Source organism: Mustela putorius furo (assembly GCF_011764305.1). Lineage (NCBI taxonomy): Eukaryota > Metazoa > Chordata > Mammalia > Carnivora > Mustelidae > Mustela > Mustela putorius. The sequence continues at coordinate 72,676,892 of NW_025422005.1, forward strand.
AAACCTTGAAGTCAAAACTGTCTGGTGTCCTTCTCACTTAATCTCCCAGAGCCTCAGCTTCCTCAACTGTAAAGGAGACAGCACCAGGCCCTCCCTCACAGGTGTGTCAGGAGTTTACATGAGATACTGCGAGAAAACTCTAGCAAGCATATGCACTGGCTCTTAACCATTATTTTTATTATTGAAGTCTTGGCATGGTCCTTTATCTAAATTGTAAATAATTTAAAATAGTAAGGATCTGGGGGGGCCTAGGTGGCTTCATCGGTTAAGCCTCTGACTTCAGCTTCGTCATGATCTTGGGGTCCTGGGATCAAGCCCCATGTCAGGCTCTATGCTCAGTGGGAAGTCTGCTTCTCCCTCTGTCCCTCCCCCCACTTGTGCTCTCTCTGTCTCTCTCAAATAAATAGATAAAATCTTAAAAAAAAAAAAAAAATAAGGCTCTGGCTTCCTTTGCAGATATGTAGAGAATTTCTGATGCTAAAATGAACAGCGGGCCAATGTCTGTGTAAAGAGCCACGGCTCATTCCTTCCCCAGTGGCAGACCTGGAATCTTTTTTCTTTCCGATTCATGGGTGATTTGGGCCTAATTTTCTGGCTTTTATTATCCCCTGCAGATGAAGACAAAGCTGCTCTTCCCACAGCCCCAGAAGCTTAGCTTGGTGGCTTTATCCTTTCTTGGAGCTGTGTTTATAAAAATAGCACCACACACCTTTCTGTTTCAGTCCATGTTTCCTTCCGGTACTGAAACTCTTATTTATCTTTCGCTTGAAATAAGTAATATGCCCTGGAACCTGGATCTTCTATAGCTATTTGATTGTTTTCATAACGAAACTTGAGCAGGAAAGAACTTGCTAGATCACATTTAAAAATCAAGTCATACAAAGTGATGAGAAAAATAATAAGATGAAAAACCAGACTATCTAGTATTTTATTTTATTGTCATCTTACAAAAGGTAATGGGAATAAATGGAAGGTGGTAACTTTCAGAGAAAATCATATAGGTTAAAGAAAAATATAAGGAGAAAAGGAATGTTTAAGGATACATATTTCAGCCTTTTGGCTAAGATCAAGTGTAAAAATAAATTGTTATTAAAACAAAAACTTCCTACATTAAATCTAATACTGAGGAATGACTTCTCTTTAGAGCATTCCAGGAGGAAATAAATAACAAATTATTTTTGAATTAGCAATTGTGGAAGATTGTATTTCTATTTTGGTTTCAAGTATGATGTTTTTAAAATCAGAAAAACAGTCAAAGCTTGGATTACTCAGCTAAAAGACTGTGTAAATTTTTTTTAAAGATTTTATTTATTTATTTGACAGAGAGAAAGAGATCACAAGTAGGCAGAGAGGCAGGAAGAGAGAGGGGGTGGGAAGCAGGCTCCCTGCTGAGCAGAGAGCCTGATGCTGGAGCTCAATCCCAGGACCCTGAGATCATGACCTGAGCCGAAGGCAGACACTTAACCCTCTGAGCCACCCAGACATCCCTAATAGTTTTTTTTTTTTAATCTAAAATTAGGGGGGCACCCAGGTGGCTCAGTGGGTTAAGTGTCTGCCTTCTGCTCAGGTTATGATCCCAGGGACCTGGGATGGAGCCCCACATCAGGTTCCTGCTCAGCAGGGAGCTGGCCTCACCCTTTCCCTCTCCCTCTATGTGTACTCTCTCTCTCAAATAAATAAATATTTTAAAAATAAAATAAAACAAAATCTAAAATTAGGAATGAACTCTGAAGACAGAAAAATGTGTTAAAACAAACACCAACTTAAGAAAAATCTCACTACACTAAAAAAGAACAATTAAAAAACAAAAAAAAAATCTTAATAAAAATCAGGTCATGAATTTGAGAAAGCACTTAAAATTATATCAAGTCCATTACATTACCTATGTAGTGTTCTAACCTTTTAGAAATAATAGCACCAGAAAATTGGGTAAATGGGACTTCATCAAAATTAAGAATTTCTGCTCTCTCTAAGAACTGTTAAGAGAATGGGAAGACAAGATACAGACTGACAGGAAATATTTGCATAGTAGATCTGATAGAAGACTTATAACCAGAATACATAAATTACTTTTTTTTTTAAGACTTTATTTTAAGTAATCTCTATACCCAACATGGGGCTTGAACTCACAACCATGAGATAAAGAGCCCCATACTCCACCCCCTGAGCCAGCCAAGCACCCTTTTAAAGTACTTTCAAAACAATAATAAAAAAAACAAACATCCTAATCAAAAAATGACAAAAGAGGGCACATGGGTGGCTCAGTTGGTTGGGCAACTGCCTTCAGCTCAGGTCATGATCCTGGAGTCCTGGGATTGAGTCCTGCATCGGGCTCCCGGGTCCATGGGGAGTCTTCTTCTCTCTCTGACCTTCTCCCCTCTCATGCTCTCTCTCTCTCAAATAAATAAATAAAATCTTTTCAAAAAATGACAAAAGATTTAAACAGACATTTCACCAAAAATATATACAAATAGCAAACACAGAAAAAGATGCCCATCATCACTAGTCACTGGGAAAATGCCAACTATAACCATAATGTAATACTACTATGTATCTACCAGAATGTTCACCATTAGAAAGACTGACCGTACCAACCGTGTGGAAGAACTGGAGCCCTCAAACACTGCTGGTGGGAAGGTAAAATAATGCAACCCCTTTGGAAAGGAGTCTGGCAGTTTCTTTAAAAGCTAAATGTACTCTTACTATATGAGCTAACCATTTCATTCCTAGGTATTTACTCAAGATAAAGTGTATGTCCATATTCAGACTTGTATGTAAATGTTCATAGTAGCTTTGTTTTTCTTTCTTTTTTTTTTTTTTAAAGATTTTATTTATTTATTTGACAGACAGAGATCACAAGTAGGTAGAGAGGCAGGCAGAGAGACAGGAGGAAGCAGGCTCCCCACTGAGCAGAGAGCCCGATGCGGGGCTCGATTTCAGGACCCTAGGATCATGACCTGAGCCGAAGGCAGAGACTTTAACCCACTGAGCCACCCAGGCGCCCTTTATTTGTTTTTCTAAAAGATTTTATTTATTTTTTTATTTGAGAGAGAGAGAGCGCAGGAGCTAGGGAGGGGGCAGGGGGAAAAGCAATCTCCCTGCAACAGATTGTGGTGTAGCCACAAACGGGATACGACTCCACAGAAAAAGGAATGAACCTGAGACACACAACAACGTGAATAATAGGCTGAGTCAAAGAACTCAGATTTTAAAAAGAGCATATTATGTGTGATTCTACTTACATAAAACTCTAGGAAGTCCAAAATAATCTTTAGTGACAGAAAGCAGATGAGGTCACCTGGGCGTGGGGAACGGCCAGTCATGGAAAGGAGAGCTTCCAGAGAGAAAAATTCTGGGGGTCATGATCCTGATTGTGGTAATGGATATGCCAAAATTATCAAACTGTACACTTTAACCATGGTCAGTTTATGTCCATTTTACCCCAGTAAAGCTGTTCTCTAAAAAGAAAAATTTTCGGAGGGCTTATACTATTTCTATTAAAGAAAGGGCTTCACTGTGTTTTCCTTAATACTCAACCTTTTTACCTAATATATAATGTACTATGAACCTTAAGCAGAAATCAACCACTCCCCTTGTTCTCTTCTTATTGTGCAGATATTGCCGTCCATAGTCAATAACCAGACTGTAGAGATCCCCGGGCTCTGGCTCTCAGAATGTATCTCAACAGCTGCTAGTGGGCGGGGACCACTTAAGCCCTTGGGCAACTGCTCAGACAGCTGAGGGAAGCTGGGGGCTGGGGTTTGGTGCAGGAGTTGGGGAGAATGGGGGCGAGGAGAGGGGCACACACCTGCCGCAGGATGCTGGGCTAAAACTCAGCCCCCACTTGAGGTCGGAGAGAGATGACTTCTGCACCTCAGTAAGAAGGCAGAAAACTCCTCTTTGATGGCAGTTCAGCTCCTCCTCTTTCCGATCTGACTGACCTCTTGGACTTTATAACCTTTTTGTGGGAAGCCCGTTGGATTTATGTCTGCCATTTTCTCAAACTTGTTCACAGACAAGGGCTGGTTAGCAAGCCTGTCCCTTTGTTCCTTTAAGTCAGAGAAAGAGGATCTTTGACCTCTGTTTCTAAGCAGTGTAAACAAAGACCTTCTTGGCTGCCAGTAAGCTCAAAGTGCTCATTAAGCAAGAAGTTTTCTGGCCAGTGGTTGAAATGACATCATGCTTCCTCCTGGAATTCAACTAGAGATAAAAATCGGGTCATTCAATTTACAAAGAGAAAATGCTCCCTTCTCCTGCCAGCATTTGGGGGTTGCTGGCTTTTAAAGAGATCAAGAAAGAGAAGAGTCTTTTTGAACTCGGGCTTTGAGAATGTCTCCTGAACTACCTCCACTTAATTCCTGATAATATGCAAAAGTTTTCTACTATGAATTGCCTGGTGTCAGAGAGCAGGGGGTGCTCCTTGTTGATTTTTCCTGAGTTTTCAAATTGAGTGTTTAACCAGACTCGGCCGTGAGCAGGGGGGTTTCATTAGCTGATAATGGGACAATCCTTCAGGGCTCTCTAACAAAGTACAGTGGGAGGCAGAAATTCATTATCTTCACCTTTTTACATCACTGATCGCAATTTGACATGGGGGAGAAGAATACATTGTGATCTTGAAGAAATCCATTCAGATTCCCTTTAAGATTAATCCCCAAAAGTACAATTTTCAGAGGATGCTGAGGTATGTCCTGTGATATTTCTTTACTTTTTAGACCACTATGAAGATCTTACTGGCTCTTACTGGCTCTATTGAACTTGCGTCCAATCTAGCAGATAGAAATTTAAAAAGATATATGGATCCCCATGTTTATTGCAGCATTACTTAGAACAGCTAAGATACGAAAGCAGCCCAAGTTTCATCTAATGATTCATCATTAGATGAATGGATAAGGAAGATGTGGTATCTGCATATAATGTGATATTACTCGGCCATAAAAAAGAAGTTTATATGGGCAAAAATGGATTTTCACTGGGCAGCACCAAACCCGAAGTGGTTAGGAATACTCCACAGATCGGAACTGGGGGAAAGACTTTTACAGAGAAGAGGTAGAAACTAAGAGAAGGAATTACTTGATTGGCTCTAGCTTAAGTAGTTGCATTATTTGGGAAAGCGTAGTTGGTTTTTTGTGATTGGTTGTCTTTAGTTTTGTATCTGAAGTTTGAAGTATTGTAGGCTTAGGTTTTGGTTTGCTTACATGGGCCATTAAAGTATTAGAACCTCTGTCTAGGAGCACCTGGGTGGCTCAGTTGGTTAAGTGTCTGCCTTTGGCTCGGGTCATGATCCCAGGGTCCTGGAATGGAACCCTATATCATGCTCCCTGCTGTGGGGGATGGTCTGCTTCTTCCTTCTCCCTCTGCCCCTCCTCCCTGTTTTTGTTCTCTCTCTCAAATAAATAAATAAAATCTTAAAAACAAACAAACAAACAGGGGTGCCTGCGTGGCTCAGTGGGTTGGGCCTCTGCCTTTGGCTCCTGTCATGATCTCAGGGTCATGGGATCAAGTCCCAAGTCAGGCTCTCTGCTCACCACGGAGCCTGCTTCCCTTCCTCTCTCTCTCTCTGCCAGCCTCTCTCTGCCTGCTTGTGATCTCTGTCTGTCAAATAAATATATAAAATCTTAAAAAAAAAAAAAAAACCCTCAGTCTAATGACCTTCTTGTTTAATTAGAGTGAATCATTAACCCTATTATCATTGTGAGTGATGTTGGTGCTTAATCCCATAAGGAAACTGCAAGAAACATTATAAAATACAAATGACAGAATTATTCCACCCAAGGAGGGTCAAGCTTGGGTATTTACACACCATTTCCTATCGGTCATTTATTGAGGGCTATTCCTGGGTAGTATTAATTCTCCAGTATGTCCTGCCTCCTCAATGGCAGTTTGCCTCAGTTCTGGAGAAAGTTCTCAGGCATAAAGAATTAGACAACAGGCAGTTGGAAATCTTGGAGTTCACTGCAGTTGTGGAGACCAAGGCCTTGGGCAGGACTGGAGGACTTTTTCTTTTTTTTTTTTAAGCATTTCCATTTATCAAAAAAAATAATGTCATCCTCAAGGTAATAGAACATAAGATAAATGCACCAACTTCCTCCTAAAACAAAGGATGGCAAAATATGCCAGATATGGCAAAATATCCAGATTTGAATCTCTTCATCAAAGGACTTTTCCTCAAGATTAGTCACATTCCAAGTATTCAGAGCACAATGCCGTTGATTTTCTAAAAGAAACATCTATTCCCAAACCACTGAGGGTTTTCATGTAGTGCATTTGCCATCAGAAGTAAATTCAACTGCATAAAATGGCAGATGATTTTTTTGTACCATGAATGGAAATTTCTGATCAAATATTTCATTATCATTTTTTTACAGAGTATATTCAGCATTTCCCGTAATTAAACAAAGACCTTTAGAAAGTATTGTCCCAAGTTACTTTTAAAAATACAGTGTGGCTTTTAAAAAAATCTAACAAATATCATTCACCTTAAAAAAAAGGCTTCTAATACTTCTTCTAGTTTTATAAAAAGAAACCTCCTATCTTCTCTGATTGGTAAAAAATGCCCTTGTGAGCTTGGAAACTGTACTGTGGTCCTGTTCAGCTGTGCTACTCTGAGGCTTTTGGAAAGTCCACAATGAGGCCAGCTGGCAAGGTAATGTGTCCTATGGACCCAGAGAGTTAGCCAAAATACCCCCCACTCAAGTGACGTGGAAACAATATAATAAATACTTAAATCCTTGCCCAGTATGTTTTTGTTTGTTTCCTTAACACCAGATTGTCTGGTTCAAACACCAGCCTCCAGCCTATGACTAGAAAATGAGATTTCTTTACAGTTCTGCCCAAATTACACAGGCACACACACACACACACACAGAAGCAGAAACTCAACTCTTCCCCTGAAGTCCCTCCCCTCTCTCCCAGGTATTTCTAAAAGGGGGTCCCACGTGGTCCATGAAACTTTCTATCAGCTGATAAAATCACCCACAGCAGCCACCATGTGCTTTTCCTGCTTGGATACCACACTATTTCCTGTGAACAGCTGTCCTCTGGCGTCCATCCCCCTCCCAAGCCTCCCAGAGACTCTCCGGAAAATAATTCTATTTCTTTCTATCGAGAGAGCCCTTGGGAAGGAGATCTCTACCATCCATCCATCGTCACTTGCCCTCTGCCTTCTCCTCCTCCTTCTCCTCTTCTCCTCTTCTTCTCATCCAGTTGCCTGGTCACTATTCCAGACCCTTCATCAAAGTTGTAGCCTCCTCAAGGGCAAAGTCTGTTTCATGCATTGTCATCCTATTCCAAGGAGAGTGTTGGATATTTCATAGGTATCTCAAAACCTGCTTTTTGAATCATGGTAATAGCTATACTTACTGTACATTGTATACCCTAAGAAATAATTACTGTTTCATGTCCATTTTGGAGATGAGAAGATTGTGGTGCAGAAAAGTTAAGTTACTATCCCACGATCACACAGGTGGTAAGCTGGAAGTCAAGTCTATACAATCTGGCTCCAGGAACCATGCTGTCTGTCATTGGGTCCAAGGCGTCACCACAGTTACCAGAAATAAGGCAGGAAGGAGACGGAACACACAGCCCCTGTTCTTCAGTAGCTTATAGAATTATTTTCAGTCTTTCTTGTGGTTTTTCATGTTTTGGGTGATACCCACTTCCTACTTTATCTTATACAGTCACATCTAATATCTCTTATATTCCCCTCCAAATCGTTCTGTTTATCCTATAAATATCTCCTCTCCCCAATCATTTTGGAAGCTCTTTGAGAGCAGGGACTGAGATTTATACTTCTATTAGTGCCCTGGCTTTGATCAAAACAATTTCATTTGCAAATAAGAGAAAAGCCAACTAAAACAGGCTACACAAGCAAGGGGTTTTGTTGATTCATAACACTGAAGACCCAGAGGTAGGTCTGACTTCAGGAAAGTCTTGATTCAAGACAACAATGTCACCAAGGTCCCTGTGTCTTTCCTTTCCCCATGTCTGCCTTTTTTCTTAAAGATGGCTTTTATGATGGTCCCCAATATCTTCCAGTAGCAACTAGGACTTTTTGCTTCCTGAGTCATATGTAGCAGAGAAGAGAAACCACCTCTTTTAAACACCCTAGAAAATTCTTGTCATTTAATATACAGAGACATGCCCAGTAAAGACTGAATTAATCATAGGGGTGCGTGTGTGTGTGTGTGTGTGTGTGTGTGAGAGAGAGAGAGAGAGAGAGAGAGATAAGCTAACTGTTATAGCCCAGTTCTCCCACTGGCTCACACAGAATGGACTCCCAGAATCATATGGGGTGTCCAAACCACACTGGGGGTTGTTGCAAAGAGAAAGGAAGGGAATGGAGCCGTAGCAATTCACTCCCTTGCTCTTTACAGAATCTCAAGATTAAAAGGGACTTTGAAAGTTGACCAATACAACCTCAACTATGATGCTTCTACTTCTGAAAATAGTCCTTTTGTTTGACAAGTTGGCCATTTAGAATACAGATATCTGATTCTAGTTGTTGATGGTAGACCTACCCCCTGATCCAAGTTCATTTGGGACAAATCTAATTTCCTTTCTTCATAAAAACACTTTTTGCATTTGAAGACATTTGAAGACTATTATTCTGCTTTCCTTCAGCTGTTCCAGATGGCAAGGTTTTATGTTCCCTCACCACCTGTTTGCTCTGCTCAGAAGTCCTTAAGAAGCCCTGGTGCTAGGAATGCAGGACCTTCCATTTCATCTGCCCTCCCCCCACCCAGCTCCGGGCCCTGCTCTTGCTGGAAGCAGAGAGAGTTCTTTCTCACTGCTGTGGCCCATGAGATGCTCCCCGGGGTTGCTGATGTCCTGACTAAAACATGTCAGGGCTATAAGTGTTAAGCTTTCAGAAGTGTATCTGTAGCTATTTTCCGGCTCTAACTCAGGCTTTTTTTTGTTCACTAGAGGAAAGGGAAAATGTGACCACAGCTCTCTCTTTATTTGGTGTCTGGAATGAAGAGATATGCCTAGCTGTTAGAAAGAGTACTCAGAGGAAAGAAATCCACTTGTGGCTTCAGGAGCAACTTGCAGAGGGCATGAGGGTAAACACACTGCTTAGGTACATAAGCCCAACCAGGTCCTCAGTTTTTCTCAAAACTGCTTCCCTCCCATGAGCTTTCCCTTGGCTACAGTCAGAGAGAAGGGGGGCAAGTGAACATATAGAAATGAGTGAAGGTAGTGCAGGAAAAGTAACAGGTCACCTGGAGAAGGGACAGCTGTGCTTTGTGCCTGGGGCCACCGGGACTTGCCAATGAGATTCTGCTGCTGGATGCTGAAATTCTTTTGGATTCCAAAGTGGGCAAGGAGAGGAGAACGGGGCCTTTATCGGATGAAAGGAGATAGCAGAGAAGGTTTGTTTTGTCTGAAGCATCCTCATTCCTTACTTGCTTTTTAAAAACTGAAATATAACTGTTGAAGACAAGAACGGGGTTCTAGCTTAAAAACTGGGTGACTGGGGCACGTGGGTGGCTCATTTGGTTAAGTGACTGCCTTCAGCTCAGGTCATGATCCCAGCATCCTGGGATCAAGCCCCGCATCAGGCTCCCTACTCAGCAGGAAGCCTGCTTTTCCCTCTCCCTCTGCCTGCCACTCCCCCCGCTTCTGCTCTCTCTCTCTCCCTGTCAAATAATAAATAAAATATTTTTGTTTAAAAAGGGGGGAACATCCTACGTGAGATCCCCATTGGGAAAAAAAAAATGGTTGACAACAGGCAGGATTCCTCTTGTTTTCATAGCCTGGAAGGCAATGGAATATGGCCTTCCCTCTTGGTGCCAACATAATCTGCTTACACTGGTTTTTTGGAGGGGACTCTGAAGAATAGTGTACCAGTCAGCCTGCTGTTCAGGACTCAGAGGACTCATAACCCAAACTGATTCATCCTGAAGCAAATGATGACAGGGCTCTGGATGGAGTCCGGCCGCCTAGGAAGGACTTGTGCCCAGAGGTAGGCCCCTCCCTCATTGAAGAGTAGAAAACTGGAGGGACTTTTGGATCGATGATGGATACCTTCTCATCAGCTCCGTCTTACTTGGTTAAGACCCCCTTCTCCCAGGAGCCTTCATTCACCATTCTAGAGAATGTAACAGGTAATAGGTGTATTACTCTCTGCCTGTGATTACACTTAGCATCTTGGCATTCGAACCATCTTTTCTAATTCTCTTTACAAACCCTGTAAGCTCTCTGAAGGGAAGGGGCTAGTAGTTATTGAGCACTCCCTATGGACCAGGCACAGCGCTTGGTACTGTTACGTCCATCGTCTCTCTTTGACAACACCTCTGTGAGATATTTCCTCTTACCCAGTTTCACAGAAGAGAACATTTTAAGTGGTTCACAGGATTTTTACCCAGTCCCCAGGGCCTATGTACTCTACCAGCAGGATGGTCTCATATTTTTAATATTCTCTTCAGCATTTCTTAGGTATGGAGTAATACTCAGTCATTATTTATTAACTACACATGTACCTGCCTATTTGAAAATTCCGAGTTGTAGTTAAGAGTTTTTATAAATGGAAGATGGTAAAAAATAATCTTTGTAATATCTAAGGATGTCTTAGAACTCATTTCACATTATTTCCTTGCCTGTGTAAGTTTTTATTTATATCCATGAGTTCTACCAACTTAGTCTGTATCCAGTACCACAGAGGAAGATAACAAACCTGGATGACTTCCATCCTCCATCTCTGCATTTTCTTATGCCCTTATTCTAATTGTTCCTGGGAGTAGTGGAAATGGCTCTCAACTGTCCTACCCTAAAGATGAAGGATGGACAGTAACTTCACCACAAGGCCAACACACTATAGTAGACTCTATGTGTGTGTGTGTGTGTGTGCGCGCGTGCGCATGCACACACATGTGTTTGCATACACGCGTGTAGGCACATGTGCGTATATGTAGTGTACAAGTCAGAAAGCAGTTACTATTGGCCATGCTAGGGTCTTCACCTTAACCTTTACCTGTGAGGTAGGTACTGTTGCCCAATGTAACAGTTGTAGAACCCAATGCTCAGAAGATTTTAACTTATTTAAGGTCCCCTAGCTAGGAAGAAGCCATGCTGACTCAGACCCACGCCTGCCTGGTTGCCAAGGCTCGCTCTTAACCGCTGTTTATATGGCTATCTCATTTCCCACAAGTAGGGGTCATCAGTTCCTCCGGATGAAAGATATTGGGAGGGGGCGCCTGGGTGGCTCAGTGGGTTAAAGCTGCTGCCTTCAGCTCAGGTCATGATCCCAGGGTCCTGGGATCAAGCCACGCATCGGGCTCTCTACTCAGCAGGGTGCCTGCTTCCTCCTCTCTCTCTCTCTGCCTGCCTCTCTGCCTACTTGTGATCTCTGTCTGTCAAATAAATAAATAAAATCTTAAAAAAAAAAAAGATATTGGGAGGAGCCAAAGATGTAAGTAAAATACAACAAATAGACGAGGTTGACAGAGAGCATATTTAAAACTAAGAGTGTAGGAAAACACTTCCCATGTGTAAAACTATAAAATTACCTTCTGAATATTAAGCCTTGTATGAATAGTTTTGTGAAACCAGTGACTAATAGAAAACACATTAACATGGAGAACAGGCAGCAAATTAATAATTTGCATTTTAAAGAGGCACTTTTTTCTGACGGATCAGAACTGTTTTATAAATTTTTAAGAAATGTTAATAGGTGTCTGACATGAACGATTAAAGGGGAACTATTTAGGATTGCAAAATGAATTAAAGCTTTAAAATGTCTCTACACAATTATGAGTAGAAGCAAAACTGCTAAAATTGGAATAATGAATTGGGAAATTGCCACTTCAAGAAAGAAAAAGAAAGATCTGACAGCTCTTTGTCTGCAAATAAAACACTCTTAAGTGGGATGAGCCTGGAAGGTGTGGCGTTTAAACCTTACCAGGAGGCACTGATAGAAAATGGAGCCCAAGCCTCCAACAGGCACCAGGGCTTGTGCAAAGGATCAGGGAGACAGCACCTTGACCAGCTACTGTGGCCTCCTCTTTCTCCTCTGCTGGGTCCTCAGCCTTTCTCTTCCCTCTAGAAGTGCACTTTCTGTTGAGAGCATTCACTGCTTTTCACAGGTGCGATGACGCCATCATATACGTAATACTGTTTTCCAAAATTGCTACCTCATAGATGTAGTGCTTGTGGAATCATAGTTCACCTCAGAAAAGTACTTATCATGGAACTAATCTATAATAACTTCATCTTCAGAGAACATGAAGATGTTATAGCACATGGTGTCTCTTCTCTTCATTTTCTTCAACTGTAGGTAACTATACAGTATAGAAATGTCACTGACACCAGGAACTTCATTCTGCAATGTAGCACAGAGGGGGAAAAAAATGTCCCAACACTCCATGCTTCTTGGGAAAACATCTTAGAATCATTTACTCTCTGCCTTTGGAAGGAATACAGGAGTTCACCCGCAGCTCTGAACTCATGAGGAGGAACAAATATGGCAGCTATTCCTTAAATGCCACTATTTTTCTTTCCCCAAGTGGTTATTTTTCATGGAGGTGAATTTAATAAAATAATTGATAGAGAAAGAAACTGAGGTACTCACACAACCAACAGTCTTAAGGAGTCTTTGGGAACTGAAGAGTTTTCAATTTCATTCTAGTAAAAGAAACGTGACAATGAAGAGGAGAAAGAAAACTCTCTTAACTGATGACCTCTTATTGTCCTTTCCCAGATATGTCTCTAAAGACAGACCTTGTCTGAATTTGGGTGGATAGTTTGACCAAGTATGAGCCATCTATAAACTGTGAAGCGATTAAACATCAAGATGCGGAGCGGTCGTTTTCATGTTTTTTTTACAGCAGCTCTGTGTACCCCCCTCAAAATCTCATGCAGAACACTAAATGCTAGTGGAAATTAAAGGGAACAGCACTGGTGTGGCCCAAGTGACAGACCTGGAACACTGTCCATGCGTTCTCTTGGGTGCTGCGAACTAGATGCATCCATATTCCAAGGAGCTCTCTTGGGCAATTTGACAATCATATTATACATCAAAGTGTGATTAACAGTTATCTAAGGAAAGTGAGATGAAAGGTGATTTCCTTTTTTTCATTTTTTGTGTGTCTTTTTTTACATTTTCACGAAGTGTAACTTTATTTTAAAAAATAACACTTAATTTTTAAAAACACATGTACAAGGAAAGTATGAAACAAGGTATGAAACAAGGAAGTATAGAATTTGGGGTTTTGACTCTTAGTGGGGGACCAGGAAGTGACAAAATAAAGGTTTCATTTTCATCACTTTTGGGCCACTTGAGAATGAGGAATGCTAGAGAGAGAGAAGCTTGATCTTCCTGTGTTCAAAGGCTCATGTTTTCTCTTCCTTAATCTGGAGATGTCAGTGGCAGATAGACGTTAACTTTGACTCTGGCCCAGATGCCCTGCCATGACCGCGTCCGCTCTCCTGCTCTTTAACATCCAAGCCTAAGTCTGACTTCATGCTGGGAACACCAGAGCTTTCGTTCCTTAGCCTTATAGGCACCAAAGATGTTCATGTTGGGGATTGGGTTGTGAACTGCCAGCAGCTGTTTCCACCTGAAGCCTGTTCTGCCCTTTCTTGGGTTAAGACATAGCCTCTGACACTGTGCAATCAGTTTGACACTTTGTTCAATCAGAATTGTCTCATCTCTGTGCCCTTTTCTGAGCAGGTTCCCCCTTGTCCTGATTTCCTAGCCACCCCAGCCAGACCACATCTACCGCGTGATGTGATTTAGGTGGACAGTAAGCTTCAAGAATCGGTAGAATGGTGGGGTCATCCCACCAGCATATAACCCAGGAGTTCCAATAGCACCAGCTCTGAGTCAAGCAGTCAGACAAAAAGCCCTGGTCTGCTGTTTCCCTGATGCATGACTTCTGCCGGGGAACGTAAGCTCTGTAAGGTTCAGATTTTTCATTTTTTTTTAAGTTTATTTATTTATTTGACAGTGAGAGAGAGAGACAGCAAGAGAAGGAATAAACAAGCACGGGCTGGGAGAGGGGGAAGCAGAGCAGGGAGCCCGATACAGGGCTCAATCCCAGGATCCCGGGATCATGACCTGAGCCAAAGGCAGAAGCTTAATGCCTGAGCCATTGGGTCTGAGCTTGGCTCCCCCAGATTTTTTAATTTTGTAAAATGGAGGTAATAAATAATACCTGCCTCACAGTGTTGCTTCACAGCCTTGCTGTAAGGATTAAATGATCTCATTTATATAGAACACTTAGAATGATATTTGGCATATAAGAAAAATTCAAATGATGTTATTATTATTATTACATGTTTAATATCTAGATTCTAGAGGCACCTCATTGGCTCAGTGAGTGAGCATATGATGACTCTTGATCTTGAGATTGTGGGTTTAAGCCCCACATTGGGGGTAGAGATTGCTTACAAATAAAATCTTAAAAAAAGAAAGAAAGAAGATTCTAGATTCCAGAGCAAGGATGGTGATGACAGTGGGGGTGGAAAAGGCACTGGACTAGTCCAGGAGACCTGGGTTCTAGCTTCTGTGAGGTGAAGACACAATATTAGAAGAGGATTTCATCACACAAGTTCCCAGCAGGACAGATGATGCCCTGTAAGGGTGAGTTAAAGAGAGTTTAATCAGGAAATTATTTACAGAAGTGTGGGTAAGGTGACGTGAACCAGCAAGAGACAAGAAGCATCCCGGGACTCACAGCAGCAGGAAGCTGTTACCTCCCGCAGCCTGAAAGGGGCAACGGTAGGGAAGGATGTTACCAGAAGCTGGTGAGAGCTGGAGCCCTGGAAGAGAGGTCCGCCCACAGGAATTGTGGTATAAAGGAATTCAGGTGTTACCAAAACTCCAGCCCGATGGGACAGAGCCAAGGAATACGTTCTAGACTTCTCTCTCCTCCCAATCTCCAATCTCCTTTTGGTGCCTTGTATTCATTAAATCCAACAGGAACCCCCAGGGCATGGAAGCCAATGTGAAGCACAGAGCTGGACAGAGAAGGGCAGCGAATGCTTGTACAGGAGCGAACAGAATGACCAGCCCAGCCGGTTTGAAATTCCACAAGTCTCAGAAGGTCCTCTGCTGCACTAGCCCGATCAACCTGGCCTGGAGGACTGAGGTAAGTAGATGCAATGCCCTCGCCTAAATGCTCTCACCACCCTCCCTGCAACACCAGGAAAAGGGAAAGTCCAACTGCTGCTCCGTAGTCAGGAAAGGAGGACCCAGCATTCTTGGGTGTGAACTGTGACTGACAATGATCTGAGAGGCAGTTTTGGCAAGGCAAAACCCAAACCACAAACTGGGCAGATCAGCCCACAGTGATGCCAGCTTGGAGGAGCCGAACAGAGAGTGAGAATTCTGGGAAGAGAAACAGGAAGAGCCCTTTGGCAGCTGGATTGATGACGAAGTCTGAATGGAGGTACACGCTGGGACTGGGGGCTTTCTGAGGTGCTGAAATGCAGTCTTCAGGGGTGTCTGGGGCTCCTGTAATTCAGGCATAGATGGCATGGGTTTCATTTGCTCCCTCATTCATCCATTCTGTCAACAAGTATGTACTGTTGACCTTGCCTGTGCGAGGCAGAGTGCCAGGTGCTGGGAATAGAAAATGAGCAGGTAAAGCTGTCCTGGAGAGCTCAAGTCCAGAGGGGTCAACATCTCATCAAAACCCAGTCTGGGGGGGCCTGGGTGGCTCAGTGGGTTAAGCCTCTGCCTTCAGCTCAGGTCATGATCTCAGGGTCCTGGGATGGAGAACTGCATCAGGCTCTCTGCTCAGCAGGAAGCCTGCTTCCCCCTCTTTCTCTGCCTATCTCTCTGCCTACTTGTGATCATTCTCTCTCTCTCAGTCAAATAAATAAATACAATCAAACAACAACAACAACAACAAAAACCCAGTCTGTATGATAAGTGGTCTTGAGGGAGCACAGGAGAGGGATACCCACCTAGGCTGGTGGGCTTGGGGAAGCTTCCCTGGGCGGGGACATCGAGGCTGACTCTGAAGACGTCAACAGCAGAGAGAGCAGGGCGAGAGGAGAGGTGGGAACAGCTAGAGGTAACGTCTGTGGAGATCGCCGATCATTCAGCGTGGACACGTGGGGAGTGATGAAAGCTGACGCCGGAGGGACAGGCCGAGGACGCTGCTAGTCAGGGTGAAGACACTGAAGACAGTGGGCGGCCAAAGAGGAGTCATGGGCCGGGGAGTGGTAAGATCAGAGGAGAATTTCCTCGGGATCAGCCTGGTTTCACTGTAAAGAGCAGATCAGAGGAGGTCAAGCCCATCAAGGGGAGAGAGAGACCAGCAAAGAGGGTTTCAGCAATCTGACGGGGACAGTGGGGTTCAGGTAGAACCAGTGGCCAGATGTGGACAGACACCAACACATTTAGGGGAAGGTCTGGGAGGACCTGATGGCTATCTGGATGTCTTGGGTAGCCGCTAATGCTGGTCCTGAGATTGGAACCACAGAGAAGTGAAACACAGCTGGGCATAGGGCAACGCAGGGAATAACTCCATGGAGATGGGTCTCTCTTTCTGGTGAGTCTGGCTGAGACTAAATAGCTAGATTACACTTTATATGTGTGTAATAGAGTTACTGAGGTGGGGAGAAGTATCCCCATCCTATAAGACTGGAAAACCATGAATTAGATCAAATGAAGCAGGAGCACCTGGCTGGCTCAGTTGGTAGAGAGTGTGACTCTTGATCTCAGTGTTGTGACTTCCAGCC
Organism: Mustela putorius furo; assembly: GCF_011764305.1. Taxonomy (NCBI): domain Eukaryota; kingdom Metazoa; phylum Chordata; class Mammalia; order Carnivora; family Mustelidae; genus Mustela; species Mustela putorius. Next base: position 72,693,581 of record NW_025422005.1, read on the forward strand.
CCATGCTTGGCATAGAGTCTACTTAAAAAATAATTTAATTAATTTTAAAAAATGAAACAATTTTTGTTACAGAAAACTTCTCAGAATCCTTAATAGTTTAGTGCCCTTGATGTCCTAAACTAAAAATACAGTGTACTGTATTTACCAAATCTATTTGATTCCCTCTCTCACATATGACATATATCTATAGCTCCTATAATGGTGTTTCTCGAACACTGTTATTCAAAGTAAGGCTCACGCACCAGCCCTCGTTCCCAATGTTAATGTCCATAAGTACGGAAATCAAGACAATTTAGAAACTTAACGGCAATTATTTGACTTTGATCTAATAATTAAAATATCTGGGCTTGTATTTTTTATGTCTGCTTTTTAAATCTCATTTTTCTAGTTATGTGTTTGTTTTTTTTAAGAGCCCAACATGGGACTTGAACTCACAGCCCCAAGACTGAGACCTAAGCTGAGATCAAGAGTCAGATGCTTAACTGACTAAGCTACACAAGCACCCCTCTTAATGATGCATTTTTATTGTATTTTACAAAATTATCAGCAAAGAATGCAAAGGGGGAAAAAAAAACCTAGCCTTTCGCCACAGACAGTTGAGAAGCACCATTTCAGAGGACACTGGGAAACACTCCAGATCAGTGATGGTCAAACTCAGCTGCCCATTTTAATCTCCTCAGAAGCTTTAAAAAGATATGGATCCCATTCCCAAGAGACTACAGGGTAATTCACCTGGGCACTGAGGGTTTAGAAAGATCCCTAGGTGATTTGAATGTGTGTCAAGGGAGAGAACTACTATGCAGGGAAAGTGTATACTCCCTGATGTTTCTGGTTTCATCCTCACACACCTCGACAAGGACCAAGGGTGGGGATGGTGGTTCTCAGCGCTGGCTGCACCCAGGAACCGCAGGGCCACTTATGAATGAACTTGGGCCTAAACTCCACTTAAACCAGTTAAATCAGAATTAGTTGCGGTGGTTCCTGGACACTGGGATTTTAATAAAAATGATTCTAGGCCCCCAGAGTTAAGAACCCCTGGGCTAGGAAGTCCGGTTGCAAATGAGACAGTTAAAAGTGGGGAGGTCAGTACATGGCTTTCCCCAGGGGCTGGAGTCAGAGGTAGCCCTCGGGATTTCTAACCCTTTACTTTTCCTGGTCTACACGGCCAGGCAAGCCATACTGTAGCAGGGGACACTTGGAGGGTGGCGGTGGGGTTTACCGCAGAGACCAAGAGAGACTGAGTTCTTGCCCTCAGCTCCCTCCCACTCCTCGCTGATGGGGCTTCTGGGAGACAGCACCGCTTCTGTTCCTTTTCCACTGAAACAGCGTGACCCCTGAGAGGCAGTTTGTCTGAAAGAGGGAAGAAAGTATGTCTCTTCATGCCTAAAGTTGTAGCGCTTTGTGCTGAGCAACAGCTTCCAGCCCTGGCGACAGCTGTGTTTCAGCCTGTTCCCTCCCTTCCTGCCATGCCCACTGAGAGAGTCCAGCTGTTTCTTTCCATCAGTCACTGAAAAGGACGCCTGTTCTCTGGGGAAGCACGAATGCATTAGGACTTTGTGGCAGAGAGGAAACAAAGAGCGGAGAAGGGAGGCTCTGTAGAGTTAAGACTGTCTTTGACATTGGCTGGCAGAAGCTGGGGACAAATAATTTACAGGTCTTTTTAAAAATGCTTGTAGGAGAATGATGGGACAGGCCAGGCATAAAGGAATGCGCCCAGTGGGTTGGCACAATGCTAGGTAGGACAGTAGTTACTTCTCTGCAACGGAACTCTGGAAGCCTCCATTGTCTTGCCTGTGCTACCAAGAGCAATTCACCAAATGCTGCGCGAAAATGATTTTTGAAATTGTCTTAAAATCCTACTTTGCACTGAAATACTTGTTTTAAAAAAAAAATCTTTTTGAAATAACATTAGACTCCAAAACCAAAGAAATGTTTAATAACAATTAAGGCTCAATAAATAATAAAGGTTTCTAGTTGAAAAAGGTCACAGATGATTTGGGCTACGTAGACACTGGTAACTAACTGTATGGATGGTGAACCCTTGGTTGTGTTATATACTGTTCAGTAGTTACAATGTTGCTCTTACTGTTTTCCATGACCTAATCATTTCGTTTGAAATATGTTGAGTGCCTACTATTTGCTAGACCATGTGCTAGGCCTTGGGGATTCAATCCACAGTGAGCAAGGTGCCCATGGCCATTGTCTCCACGGAGTTTAAATTTTAATGGAGAAAATGATGTTAAACAAACAATGACAATAGTGGTAAGGAGGACAAGTCTATTAAAGATGTACATGACTGTCTTCTCCTCTTTCCTTTCCCTTTCTTCCCTTAAAAAAAAAAAAAAATTGAGAGGCAGGGTCAGGGGTCTTGGGGGTTAGGGAGGGAAAAAATGAAGCAAGATGGGATCGGGAGGGAGACAAACCATAAGAGACTCTTAATCTCAGGAAACAAACTGAGGGTTGCAGAGGTAAGGGGTGGGTAGGGAGAGGGTGGGTGGGTTATGGACATTGGGGAGGTTGTGTGCTGTGAAGTGTGTAAGCCTGATGACTCACAGACCTGTACCCCTGGGGCTAATAATACACTATATGTTAATTTTTTAAAAAGGAAAAAAAAAAAAATCCCCGCACATGCCTTTCTTTTTTCCTTTCTCCCCCAGAAGGAGATTGGGGAGTTGCAAACAGGGTAGGCAGGCCAAACGGCGGAGACAGGCCTGAGCAGGGATGATGTCTGCACAAAATGGGGAGCACACTCCAGTGGGGTGAGAAGATCCACTACATACAGGAAGATTGAGCAGGAAGGCAGCATAAATATGCAAAGAAGAAAACCTAAAATGAATCCCATGGTGGTAAATTAGAATCATAGACATCATTGCGAACTCTCTGTTTTTGCTCTATGCAGGTAGATAGAAATAGAGAAATGTAAGCGTGAATTTCCTAGCCCTCCACCTGAAAGGATTTGGAAGCAGGGATAGCCCAGCAGCAAGGAGCACGCTGCCCGAGCAGTACTGCCCAGATCTTGGTTTCTGAGCATCTCTCCCCACTAGAAGGAATCAGGGCTCCTTAGAGAAATGGCTGATTCCAGAGTAGGAGGAAAGAAATGACAAGAGGAGCTGGGACTATCAGAAAGTTAAGGAAGAGCTCAAAGAATGACAGGGAATGTGAAAAGTACATAAAAGTCAACTTCAAAAGGCTCCCACTGGCCAAATCCGGGATAATTCAAACGTCAGAATAAACACTGATAATAATGGATTCTAATCTATGAAACAGAAGAAGGAACTTAAGATGTCCACACTGATATAAATATGGATAAATCTATGGAGAGAAAAGAAAGCTTCCCCTTACAGTAGAAAGCCAAATAATGTGGAAAGAATGACAGAATTAGAACATCATAGTATCAGTAATAACTATAGTAATAATCAGGCAAGAAACATTAGTGGGTGCTAAAACTCCTGGGTGAAAGTGGGATAAGTAACAGAAGTTTCCAGAGTCTCAAAATCTCTCTCCACAAAATATTGATTAATTGCCACCATAGACAGCCTAACAGCCCCTCAAAGACATCCACATATTATCCCAGAAACTGTGAGCACGTTTTCTTACATGGTGGAAGGTACTTAGCAGCTGTGATTAAGTTAATGATCTTGACATGGGGAGTTTAATCCAGGTGGTCCCAGTGGAACCACAACTACCCTTATAAGCGAAAGGGAGCTGGGAAAGGGAGGCAGAGAAAGAGATGTAAGAGAAGGAGCAGGGCTTGGAGTCAGAGAAAGATTTGAAGATGGGAGGTAGGCGCATGAGCCAAGGAATGCAGATAGCCTGTAGAAGTTGGAAAAGCAAGGAAACAGATCCTCTCCTCAAGCCTTCATTGGTAATACAGCCCTGCAGACACTCTGATTTTAGATCCGGGAAACGCATCAGACTTGTGACCTCCAGACGGTAAGATAACAGATTTATGGTAATTTGTTGCAGAAGCAGTAGAATTATAGATTAAAAATGCAATTAGAAATTATGAATGCAATTAGAAAAAAAAGAGTAACTTCACAGTAGAGAAATCTGGCAGATACTCTTAATGAAAATGATCAAAATTAACACCATCAGAAACTGACAAATAGGGCGCCTGGGTGGCTCAGTGGGTTAAGCCTCTGCCTTCAGCTCAGGTCATGATCTCAGGGTCCTGGGGTCAAGCCCTGCATCGGGCTCTCTGCTCAGGAGGGAGCCTGCTCCCCACCCCCCCGCCCCACCCCGCTGCCTGCCTCTCTGCCTACTTGTGATCTCTCTGTCAAATAAGTAAAAATCTTAAAAAAAAAAAAAAAAAGAAAGAAAGAAAAAGAAGCCAACAAATAGACCGTGTGTTCTGACAGTTAAGATACAATGAAAAGGCACATAGCATGTGTGATATTTTAGCCCCAAATCCATAAACCGGGTTTTATCCTGAGACAGCATCAGACAAATGCCAAATAGAAGGACAGTCTGTAAGAATGATTGGCATGTGATTTATTTAAAAATGCCAAGGTTATGGGAGTCCTAATGGACCTTCAAGGAAAAAATGAAGAACTTTCCAAATTGGAGGATACTGGAAAAAACATGACAAAGGGAGCAACATGTGATTCTGGGTTGACTCCATTGCTACAGTTGGGAGTTGGGAAACAGTTAGGAAAATTTGAGTGGGGTCTCTAGGAGAAGGATGTAGGGGATGACTTTTACTATCCTGATAACCTTTCCAGTGGAATTGTTGACCGAAAAAAAAATTCAGAGATGATTATGTTGGCAATCCGAGTCTTGTGCAAGTCATTCGTATGGATGGAAGAATGTCAGGGAGGTTGGTGGGGGATGGGAGGGCGGGGTGAAGGGAGTGAAACACCTGGCCCCAGACACCATGGCACAGTTGTAGGACTGGAGGAAGATTAGTTTAGGGATAATGATCTGAGCGGTCCTACCTTCATCCGTGAGATGAAGTGAAAATTCACCTCTGTGTACCTGAGGGGGAATCTGCTGCCAGCCATGTTTGCCTGAGCACTTCAGGGGGAACTGAGGCCTGCTAGGCATGGTGGATCTGCTCACGCTGTCCCTGGGGCGGTCCCGTAAAGATGCCTTAGGAGGCAGGGCTGTTTGTGCTGAGAAACAGCTGGAGCTTCCTTCAGAAACTCGAAAAACATCAGTGTGATCCTTCTAACTGAATTTGGCCAGCAGATGGCAGCAGGCAATTCAGGCAGAAAAAACCAGAGCCCTTGGGTACGCGGAGGTCTGCAGGGCCGGCTTCAAAGTCAGCCAGGAGAGGGCAAAGGCCCGGCTGGCTCATTGAGTTGTTGGCGGTCTTTGAATTAAAGGGCTCCTGCCAGACAAAACCTCAGGCAGTCCAACCTCACTCTCTGGAAATAATGGGGGAAAGAGGAGGAGGACCAGAGAAAGTCTTCATTGTGTTTTTAAAGAAAGCAGCTTTTATTTCTTCCTTATAATGCAAAAGAGAAAAAAGAGAAGCCCTTATTGAACAGACCCTGAATTAGATGCCTTGAGGGTCCCAAACCTTAAAAAGAAAGAGTTGGTCTTACAAGTCTTGGGGCCTACAGCAGCATCACAGATTTAGATAATAATAAAAATAGGGCCGTAATTCATTTATCTGTACAATAGGGAAGGGGGAGAGTTGAGAATTAGGTGAATGAATATGTAGAGTGTTTAGAACAGTGATAGATACATGGAAAGCATGCAATAGAAATTAGCCGTAAATATTATTTACTGAGCACTTACAGTGGGTCAGGCATGGAGCTAAGTGTCTTATACGTATCCTTCCTACCTTACATTCCTTCATTCCTTATGTATCGTATCCTCCATTCCTTACAATAGTCTTGTATATTATCTCAATCTTTTTTTTTCTTTTTTTTTTTTTAAATTCAAGCTTAATAAACTTAAGTCATTTGCTGGTGGCTCAGTTGGTTGAGAGTCAGACTCTTGATTTTGGCTCAGGTCATGATCTCATGGTCCTGGGATCGAGCCCTGCGCAGGGAGTCTGCTTGAAGATTCTCTCCCTCTGGCCCTCCCCTCACTTGTACACACATGTTCTCCCTTTCTCTAATAGATAAATAAATCGTGAATAAATAAATAAATAAATAAGAAAAGAAAAGCAAGCTTAAGTCATTTGCTTAAATTCATTCAAGCATTTACTGACTGCCTCCTAGGGAACGAGGACAGGTGTGGTCCCTGCCGTCCTGGAACTTATCGTATAGCTGGGGTCATGGAGTGATTTCAGGAGCAAAATCAGATTTGAACTTCTGTCTGATTCTAAAGCCTTGCTTCTATGACCCTCTGTAAGAAAGAGCTGACATTTACTGAATGCCTGTTCTGTGGCAGGAACGTTCCATGTTCTCATACTGACCCAGGTGGGAATTATGCTGATCAGCATTTTATAAATAAGGAAATCTTACATGAGTTGCCCAGTGGCCGTGCTGTTAAGGAATAGTCAAGTGCCTTATGTATTTGAAGCCCATGTTCTTCTATCCTTGGCAACATACTCTAGAGGTTTCCTAGGGTTAGAATGGATCTGTACCAGCATCACCTCATTCTGTCCAAAAGCTACATCAGTTACAATAGTGATAGATTATGAGACCAGAGAGATATCTCTGTGGTTGAGAATCCTCTGAGATCATCAGACTTAGCACTCTGCACATGTTGGTGAGACAGCTTTGCTGTTAGCATAATGGATTCAGAATCAAAGTTCCAAAATGGAGGTTTTGCTTTCTCTTTCATGAGTTCCATGACTTTAAGCAAGTCATTTAACCTTCCTGGGACTTCCATGTCCTTGTTCATGAATTGTGACTGATGTGTATTGCATTGGTAACTAAAGATGCAATGAGATCATTTGTATGAAAGTGCTTTGTACACCCTGAAGGAAAATCTAAGAATTATGTTCATCCTTGCAAAAATTCTTGCATTGAATCTGGTCCAAAACCTGGTATTCAAAGTCTTTTGTACTCTGGTTTCAAATTATCTTTCCAGTCTTGTCACTTTCCTTTCTTCTACATGTAGACTTAAAAATCCCAAGTAATTAAAAAATAATAAAAAATTTAATGGAAAAAATCCCAATTAAAACTGGCTTAGGAAATAAAGGGATTGTGTTGATAAATGTAATAATTGATTGGTTAATGGCATAAATAAGGACTACTTCAGCTTCAGCAGTACAGTGGAGACCAGTCTGTCTGTCTGCCTAAAAGATGTCTTTCCTCTATCCTGGCTTCCTTCTTAGATTTTCCCCTCAGTGTCACAAACTAGCTGCAGTAGCTTCTGCCTCCACATCCTCTTAACTTCAAATCCAGTGAAAAGAAAACTCTCAGAGTTGAAATCTCACTAGATCTCTGCCACATTCAAATAGAATTCCGGCACCTAATTCTCATTGGTTCAATAATAGGTATGTAAGCTGATTTACACCAATCACTTTTGCTAGTGAGCTGGACGAGCTGATTAACTGAGACCAAGCAAGGCCCACCTTTGAAACTTAAGGTTGTCTGTCTCATATAACCTGTCTCCCATCTAATCAGATAACACCAGGGAGGGTTATTCTCAAAGTACAATATGCAGTATAATTATATACTAAAAGAAGAACCACAACTAGATGAATAGTTGTGGTTGTTGAGTGGTAAAAATAATAGATGTCTCCCACATGGGCATTACAGTCAATAGAACTATTTATAGTGTCTGAAGCACATTCTGTAATTTCCTGCTAGTGAGCTTATTATGGTCCTGTTCTTTTCTTGATCTGGAACACTTCTCTCCCTCTTTGAATCTCTATCAACCAATCCTCCCTGGTCCTACAATTCAGATATTTTCTCCTTAGTGTTGTCCTTTCTCTGAGCATAATGCTTCTCACAATTCTATTCCTCCATTATTTTTTAAAGATTTTTTAAAAATTTATTTGACAGAGAGCACTAGTAGGCAGAGAGGCAGGCAGAGAGAGGGAGAGAGGGGGAAGCAGTCTCCTCACCGAAGCAGAGAGCCCAATGTAGGACTTGATCCCAGGACCCTGGGATCATGACTTGAGCTGAAGGCAGTGGCTTAACCCACTGAGCCACCCAGGCACCCATATTCCTCCATTATTTTACATTATTTTAAATTCTTTATGTATTTGTCTTAATCCAACTAACCCTAAAATTTTATACTGAATTCCTTACTTAATGAAAAAAGGCTCTGATAATCTGCAGAGGAAGGAATTACCATATTTAGAAATTCCAATCCGTTGTGAAGATGAATATTTTAATGAATTAAAATCTAAATCAGTAGAATCAAAATGAATGAGAATTCATTTTAGAAACCTACTATATTTTAACAGCAAAATTTATTTTCAGAGTAACTAAAGTTATCCAGGCACATTTTCATTGCAATCCTTATTGAAAGATTGATCCTGAGCTGTCTTTGATGCTGCAGGATATCTCTGCAAGTCTGAAAGTGAATCACAAATATGAGAGGTAAATTTTGTCTTTCCCTCTGTAAAATCCTTGACATTTGTGCTGAGCCTATATCTCCAGAGCCAATCCAAATGCCTAGAATACAGATACTCCATAATGTTTGTTAAATGGAGGCATAAAGAAATATAAGCAATAACACTTTGGGGAAAGCATGTGGCTACTCTCTTCAATATTTGGAAAGAAATCCCGAGATGTCCATTTATTTTTCTATCTTTTGCCTAGATTTGTTTAAAAAAAAATTCTGGGTCTTCTGGGTGGCTCAGTGGGTTAAGCCTCTGCCTTCGGCTCAGGTCATGATCTCAGGGTCCTGGGATTGAGCCCCGCATCAGGCTCTCTGCTCAGCAGGGAGCCTGCTTGCCCCTCTCTCTGCCTGTCTGCCTACTTGTGATTTCTCTCTCTGTCAAATAAATAAATAAATAAAATCTCTTTAAAAAAAATTCTGATAGAGGGTTTCGAGGCAAAAGCTGATAAAGACTGGTAGAACTAAAAGAACTATTCATTGTCAAGTGTGCCTGGCATTTTAGCAGACATTTAAGTGGTATGGATATGGAGTAGGTGAACCTAAATTTACTATGCATAGAATCATGGATTAGCTTATACAGTCAGGGTTCTGATGGCCCATCCAAAATGGACAAAGGAGGAATATTTAAAGAAGGGACTATTTACAAAGTAAGAACATAGACACATTTTCATTGCAGTTAGGTTCCCAGGGATGGTGATGTACCCCAGGACTAGCAACAGCAGTGAGTCATTACCACCTCTAGACCATATGGGGCTTGTGAATGTGAATGACACATTTACCCAAACCTGGAAAGGACCATCTGGCAGGAGCCATACTCGTCAAACTCCGCCTCTGACACCCCAACCTCTATCTCCTTCTATCCTTTGTTTTTCTGGCACTCTCTTTCATTGGCCCAACCCAGTAGGAAGGCAGAGGACAGAGAACCTGTTGATGCAGTCTGTACAGATGAGCCTCCTAGGAGAAAAACAAAGAGGGGATTCGTAAGAACAAGCAGAGAATATTGGTAGAGATCTTGGAGCTCTACTGGTCTCACAGTTTTTTTGTTTTTTTTTTTTTTTTTTTTTCAATAGAAACCTTTCTTCTTTGTGTATTAAACTTAAGAAAAAGCCTGATAGGAAGTAATGGAAATGATGTTATGGAAGGAGGATGGAGGGAGCCATCTGTTGGGTGTCCCCTCGCCCACTATGCCATACTCTTAGGCACTGCCAAGCAAGCCTTTCTTCTCTGTAGTCCATAGTTCTATGTAGTTCTAGTAGTTGAAACTATTTATTACAGATGAGAAAACAGAGATCCCCAAACTTTAGTAAGTAACGTGTTAAGTCTCCAAGTGACTTAGTGGCAGAGCTGTACACAAGAATTCAGGCCTCCTGGTCCCCAATTCCATACTCAAGTATTATTCAGGCACTGAGGGTATGGCAGGGGTTTCTCAGAAATGTGAGGCTCTACCAGGCTGGTGAGGGAAGTCAGCACAAGTCAACATCAGAGTTAGAGAAATCTAGATTCCAGTTCTGCTGCTGGGACTTTCAGGACAAGTTGTGATTAAACCTCTCCTCCTTAGTTGCTTCGTTAGTAAAATGGAAATTAAAAAAACAAACAATTTTTAGAGCTGTTGGGAAGTTTATTAAGTGCTTGAATACTGTTTGGTGCTGGGACCTCATCAGTAACAACTGGTTGTTATTACTGGTAATTTCTTAAGTGTCTATGAAATCACATAAAGGTCTCATTGGCAGGACTTGAGAAATGTCCAAGCTCAGAATGCACCCAACCATGAACTGGATGGAGAAGTTTAGTAATGGGCATTTGTAGGTTTTGCCCTCCTAGCATTCTTTCCTTTGGACAGCCTCTCCCTTGTTTTCAGGCCCTGTGGCTTGGACGTGGCTGACCCAACCCCAATACCTAGGCTTCTGGTTGTAACCCAGGCCTAAGCCAATCAGTGTAAATCCATCCTCTTCACCACAGTCATAATCCAAGGGTGGGAAACTCCCCAAGCTGTCAATTGAGAGTAAATGCAAGGACTTTTCCAAGTTACTGGAGTTGTTGGGAACACATATGAAGCCCAAAAGTAAAACCATTTCCAACAACTGTCATAGCCAAGAATCCCAAATGACATGATTTGAGCCCCAAAGCCAGAGGCTGGCAAACTTTTCCTAGAAATGACTACATAGTAAATATGTTAGGTTTTGCAAGCTTTCAGGTCTCTCTTGCAAGTACTCAATGCTGCTGTTGTAGTTTGAAAGCAGCCATAGAAAATATGTCTGAGAACAAGCATGGCTGTATGTTAATACAACTTTACTTACAAAAACAGACAATGGGCTGTTGTTCACCAATTCCCACCCTATGGCCAAGCCTAAAGTTGAATAACACTGGGGCTTCTCAGTTAGGTTGGCCACTAAATTCCCTTTTTGGCTTAGACTAGTTTGAGTCAGATTTGTAGCAATCCAATGGAAAAAGTCCTGATAAAACTTCAATTTGATCAAATATGACCATAATTAACCTTGAACATCACAGATTGATTGCCTCATGGTAGAGAAATTAGTCATTTTTGTCACTGAGAAGAAACTTCTGGGGGGAAAAGTTCCCTTTCTAAGAACATTTTGCTGCTATTAGTGGCTTAGGGTCACGTGCATGTCACTGCCTCTGAAGTTGAATTTTTTTTTTTAGATCTATTTATTTATTTATTTGACCAACAAAGATCACAAATAGGCAGAAAGGGAGGCAGAGAGAAAGGAGGAAGCAGGCTCCTGGCTGAGCAGAGAGCCCGATGAGGGGCTCGATCCCAGGACCCTGGGATCATGACCCGAGCTGAAGGCAGAGGCTTTAACCCACTGAGCCACCCAGGCACCCCCTGAAGTTGAATTTTAACTAGTATTTATCTCCTTGTCCCCAAAGAGGAACAAGTACTCCCTTGTGGCTTTGCCTTAGAGCACACAGTCCACAAGAGATCAAAATCCTCCTCTGAATGATTCTAGAGGGTGTCTGTCTTCCACAAATGCTAGAAACCCCACAGAAGTGTTCTTAGTCTATGTGAAACAGAGGTGAGGTGGTGGTGTGTGGCGGGGGACAACTGGATCGTTAGAAAAGACCTAAATGTTCCTGTCAAGGAAATTCCTCGCGTGTCCTAGGAAATGACTCTCCTATAAGGAGGATCTTACATTCTTTGGAACAGGACTGCTTGTTCTGTCCTTTCTGACCAAGTTTCTTGCAGTTGCTCAGACTTTGCTGGAATGAAGCTGACTTCTTGAAAGCTGAACTGCAGTCTTGATCCTCAAATATAAGGAAAGTTCCTCCTGCACATTGCAGGTATTATGAATATCTACTTACCAAGTTCCAGTGTTCACTGAGCAACCTAATGTGTTAGGAGCAGCAAAAAACGTAACAGACCACAACTTTACCTGAAAACTGAAGGGATATCCCCAGTGTGGGATAGCTTCAAACACTGAATTGTACAGAGCAAACTTGAAATGCCATCCCCCTATAGAGTATGAGATGGTCTTAGGTCAGCGGGCTACTATCACAAAATACCATAGACTGGGAGGCTTAATAAATCACACGCATGAAATCGTCACCATTCTGGAGGCTGGGAAGTTCAAGACCAAGGCACCAGCAGATTCGGTGTCTGATGAATGCTTGCTTCTTCATTCACAGATAACCATCATCTTGCCATGTCCTCACAGAGTTTGCTCTATGGGCCCTATGTCCCTTTCATAGGGGCACAAATTTTATTCATGAGGATTCCACTTATATGACCTAAACATCTCTGGAAGTCTTCATACCTTAATACCATTACACTGAGGACTAGGATTTCAACATAGGAGATTTTATTTTATTGTTTATTTTTTTAAAAAGATTTTATTTATTTATTTGACAGAGAGAAAGATCACAGGTAGGCAGAGAGGCAGGCAGAGAGAGACGGGGAAGCAGGCTCCCCGCTGAGCAGAGAGCCTGATGCAGGACTCAATCCCAGGATCCTGAGATCATGACCTGAGCCGAAAGCAGAGGCTTAACCCACTGAGCCACCCAGGCGCCCCTATTTTATTTTATTTTATTTTATTTTATTTTATTTTATGTATGTATTTGACAGAGACACAGTGAGAGAGGGAACACAAGCAGAGGGAGAGGGAAAGGGAGAGGTAGGCTTCCTGCTAAGCAGGCAGCCCAATGCCAGGACCCGGAGATGATGACCCGAGCCGAAGGAAGATGCTTAATGACTGAGCCAGCCAGTTGCCTCTAACCTGGGTCCTCTTTTATTTCAAACTAAATTTCACTTATTTGGAAAGTTGAAAAATGAGGACCAGTGTTCTTGAGCCCAACTACACTGGCCTTGCCGAGCTGGTGACGACACCTCGTGGAAAATCCGCAGGATCTTTTTATTTTCTGGTCTGTGGAGTAATTCCTCTGGTGTTCATGCAGCAGCTTCAGCAAACATGAACACTGGGCAAGACTACGTCATTTCAAGAACTCTGGCAAAATGTTCTATTTTTTCAAATGTCTCGGTGTGTATAAGAGAAAGCACTTTCGGAGGTAGGATTGTCATCAGATTCTTCTTTGAAACAAATTTTCTCATAGAAAATTGAACTTAAGGGAACAAAGATGTTAAACACACATTTGTAATGCTAAGCCCAGGGGAATAGAATCTTCTAACACTGCAAAGGCAGAGCATAAATAGACTCCTATTTCTGGGTAGAGAAGGTGAATTCTTTTCCTTATTATGAACGATGATGTTCCCTCCTGAGTTCCGCCTGAGTGACAGATGTAAGTGAACTCTGGGTGGGTGACACAGATGATGGGACCTCAGGGTGCATGGGGGTGACACTTCTATGTTACAGAAATAGAAAGGGCCCTTTGGAAAACCTTTAAGATATAAATGATGTCACTGCCACTTAGTAAAATGTTTGTGTCACGTCAAACAAATTTAAGGGCGTCTCTAGGAAAGTATATTTTATAGATTAAAAGTAAATCCAGTTGGGCAATTTACCCAAAGCCCCTAAACTCAAAGTCAGGAATGATTATTGTTTAATTTTTCAGGGTATGGGGTCTACAGAATGCCCTATAAATGGGTCCTTCCCACAGAATACTGGAGGGGGGGAACTGGGGTCCTGAGAAGAACTGTCATTAAATAGCTATACAATCTAATGCAGTCCATGACGGGGTTTTTGGCTAAGATGGTGTTTAAGAAACTTTCAGTTGTGGGTGCCCTTCTATGGAGTATGTGTTTTTTCTTGGCCAGAGTTCTTATCCCTCCCTAGTAATTCTATCTGAACTGTGTGTAAGTTACCTGCCCGGCCTGGCTCCTGCTACCGTTTGAGTTTTAGACACCAGCCAGAGTGGACAATGGAGGGATATCTGTAGGGTGGGCAGAGGAGAAGAACCAACAAAGGATAGAAGAGAACTAGGAAAAGGGTGCTGATAGCCAAAGGTGTTCCAAGACCGAAGAGAAATTGGCATAGAAAGACCAAGTAGAATGAGAACAGAGATTAGCAATCAGGAATCCTGTGAAAGGTGGGACCTAGACTTGGTTAGAATTGGGTTAATCGAGGCATGGAATTGAACTTGTTCTAATAGCTAGTGGAGCTTTGACTAAACACAAATCATGAATCAGACTTGGACTCAGACCTTCTCACTGATAGGCAGCAGTCAGCACCTGGCTTATGGTTTCTAGAACAAAGTAATTTCTCATCGATGAATCTTAGCTACAATGTCATACTGACTCTGAGGCTGATGGAAGGACCTTAACTAAGGTCACTGGAGAATATAAAAGAGCTGCCAAGTAAAAAACAGGTTAATTTCTTAGCACAAGGAAGCAGAGGTCTTTTAGAAGCCACTAATGCATTTTACATGATTGCTTAATTTCAGGAAATCCTGACTCACTGCCCCTATAGAGTAAGTAGCAAAGGCTGGTCTCAATTTACAATTCTATAAACCAGCTTTGAATAGAGCAGAGATTATTCTTGGCAGAAATATGTCTGTTCTGGCCTATTTTAATTTGAAAATGTTTTGGTATGTGTATGTTTTATTTTATTTGAGAAAAGGCTTTATTTGGGATGTTCTGGATATAGTTAAAAAGACTCCATGGGCTGGTAAGCCCTCCAGGCTTAACTTCTGAATGGAAAATGGGAATATCATTATCAAATCTATACAGACAAGTGTGCCCTTGATAAACGGCCCAGGTGAAGTCTGACTAAAGAAAAAGAAGTTAGAACTAGTCAGCTAAACCAGGGTACTGGTGTTGAGTAATACAAGAAACAATGCTACTAATGTCACTGAAAATTAAACCACATTCTTCTTTAATCTTCATGGTAGTGCAGAATGTTCACAGTAGCTATCCTTAACCCTATTTCACAGAGGAGAATAACATGAAAAATAATTAGGTAATGTACCCACATTCACAGATGAAGTTAGTGAAGATACACGGTTAAACTCCAAATAGGATGATCAGTGTAACTCTAGATCTGTCCTCTATCCACTATTTCTTCTACTTTCCTCAGCAACCATTCCAAACCTTTTAAAACATATCCATTGTGTATTTTGGTCTTTCTCAAATCCTGATGAACGTGTTTGGCCTCCCATGTCACTGAGAAAGCAGAGGTCCCTAAACTTTCCATATTGTCTTCCTACCATGTTATCTACGCTCTAGCTGGTTCTTCTCACTTGTCTTCTAGGCTTTCCCTTCTGATTGAAGCCAAACCTTTCCACACGTTCTCTCTTTATCTCTCCTTCACAGGCATATTCCCCTCTGCTTGTAAATGCACTCAGGTTTCTCTCACACTAAAATAGAACACAACAAATCATCCTTGAAGCTCCAATCCAATCTAGCTCTCTCTTGTCTCATTCAAGTTTCTCCCAAAATTTTTCCTCCTTCCCACCTCCCAATTTCTCAATTCCATTCTTTCCTTACCTGCCTGGAAATCAGGTTGTTGGCAGTATTTTGGGCTGAATTGTGTTCTCCCTTCCCAATTTATATGTTGAAGTCTTAATCCTCAGTACCTCAAGATGTCCTGAGAGCATGGAAGAGACAAAGTTCTTATGTACCCAGCAACTGAGAAAAGTCAGCATGAGGCCAAATATTAAAAGAGAGGGCAGAGGGACCACTTTCATAAATGACTAGCACCAAGGAATGTGAAACTGAAGCAGATTTGTAGTCCAAGCCAAGGGAAGTCACAGGTAGGGCACACAAAAGTCAAAGACCAATGGGGGGGAGGGAAAAAAAGGGGAGTAAGGAAATCTCCAGTTGTCTATACTGTTTATTTTAATTTATAAATATATCAACATAAATAAAAATATAAAGTCTTATCCCCCCCCCCCATTGGATATTCTTTCCTGCTTTGTTGAGGACTAGTTGACCATAGAGTTGAAGGCCCATTTCTGGGGTCTCTATTCTGTTTCATTGATCTATGCATCTGTTTTTGTGCCAGTACCATGCTGTCTTGATGATGACAGCTTTGTAATAGAGTTTGAAATTGGAAACGTGATGCCTCCAGTTCAGGTTTTCTTTTTCAACATTCCACTGGCTAGTAGGGGTCTTTTCTGGCTCCATACAAATTTCAGAATTGTTTGTTCCAGCTATGTGAAAAATGCTGGTGTTATTTTGATAGGGATTGCATTGAATGTGTAGATTGCTGTGGGTAGCACAGAAACTTTAACAATATTTGTTTTTCCAATCCATGAGCATGGAATATTTTTCCATTTCTTTGTGTCTTCCTCAATTTCTTTCAGAAGTGTTCAGTAGTTTTCAGAGTACATAACTTTTACTTCTTTGGTTAGGCTTTTGGTGCAATTGTAAACTGGATTGATTCCTTGGTTTCTCTTTTATGCTGTTTCATTGTTAGAGTATAGAAAGACCACAGGCATCTGTGCATTGGTTTTATATCGTGTGACTATGCTGAATTCCTGTATTAGTTCTAGCAATTTTTTGGTGGAGTCTTTTGGGTTTTCTACACAGAGTATCATGTCTGAAGAGTGAGTTTGACTTCTTTGCTGATTTGGATGCATTTTACTTCTTTCTGTTGTCTGATTGCTGAGGCTGACTTCTATACTGAACAACAGTGATGACTGTGGATGTCCCTGCCATGTTCCTCACCTTAGGAGAAAAACCTGTTTTTCCCTGTTGAGGATGATATTCACTGCAGGGTTCTTGTATATGGCTTTGATGATGTTGAGGTATTTTCCCTCTATTCCTACATTGTGAAGGGTCTTTATCAAGAAAGGATACTGTATCTTGTCAAATGTTTTTTCTGCATCTATCGAGAGGATCTTACGGTTCTTATCCTTTCTTTTATTAATCTAATGTATCACACTGATTGCTTTCCGGATGTTGAACCAGCCTGGTAGCCCAGGTGTAAATCCCACTTGGTTGTGGTGAATAATCCTTTAATGTACTGTTGGATTCTGTTAGCTAGTATCTTATTGAGAACATTTGTAACTATGTTCATCAGGGATATTGATCTGTAATTCTCCTTTTTAGTGGGGTTTTTGTCTGGTTTTGGGATCAAGGTAATGCTGGCCTCATAAAATGAGTTTGGAAGTTTTCCTTCCATTTCTATTTTATTTTGGAATGGTTTCAGAAGAATAAGTATTAATTCTTCTCTAAATGTTTGGTAGAATTCCCCCTGGGAAGGCATCGAGACTTGGGCTCTGGTTTGTTGGGAGATTTTTGATTTCTGCTTTAATTTCTTTGCTAGTTATGGGTCTGTTCAGGTTTTCTATTTCTTCCTATTTCAGTTTTGGTAGTCTGTTTTTAGGAATTTATCCATTTCTTCCAGATTGCCTTAAGTTAGTTGGCATATAATTGCTCTTAATGTTCTTTTATAATTGTTTGTATTTCTTTGATATTGGTTGGTATTGGTTGTGATCTCTCCTTTTTTAATTCGTAGATTTATTTACTTGAGTGCTTTCTCTTTTCTTTTTGGGAAGTCTAGCGAGGGATTTAATCCATCTTGTTAATTCTTTCAAAGTACCAGTTCCTGGTTTTGTTGATCTGTTATTCTGATTTCTGTATCATTGATTTCTGCTCTAATTTTTATTTCTCTTCTCCTGTTGGATTTAGACTTTATTGTTCCAGCTCCTTTAGGTGTAAGGTTGGGTTGTGTATTTGGACTTTTCTTGTGTCTTGAGGAAGGCCTGTATTGCTATATATCTCCCTCTTAAGACCACCTTTGCTGCATCCTAAAGGTTCTGAACTGTTGTGTTTTCATTTTCATTTGCTTCCATATATTTTTAAAAATTTTCCTTAATTTCCTGGTGGACCCATTCATTCTTTGGTAGGATATTCTTTAACCTCCATGTATTTGTGGTTCTTCTAATTTTTTTCTTGTGATTGACTTCAAGTGTCAAAGCATTATGGTTTGAAAATATACCTGGTTTGATCTCAATCTTTTTGTCCTGATTTGTGACCCAGTATGCATCTATTTGGAGAGTGTTCCAAGTGCACTCAAATAATGTATACTCTGCTGCATTAGGATGAATTGCTCTGAATATGTGATAAGTCCATCTGTTCCAGTGTGTCATTCAAAGCCCTTTATTGATCTTCTGCTTAGGTCATCTGTCCATTGCTGGGAGTGGTGTGTTGAAGTCCCCTACTATTATTGTGTAGTCAATGAGTTTCTCTAATTTTGTTATTGACATATATTGGCTGCTTCCAAGTTAGGGGCGTAAATATTTACAATTGTTTGTTAGATCTTCCTGTTAGATAGACCCCTTTATTATGATATACTGTCTTTCCTCATCTCTTATTATATTCTTTGGTCTTATTACATTCTAGTATCTGATATAAGGATGGCTACTCCAGTTTTCTTTTGATGTCCATTAGCATGATAAATGGTTTTCCACCCCTTCACTTTCAATCTGGAGGTGCCTTTGGGTCTAAAATGAGTCTCCTGTAAGCAGCATACTGATGGGTCTTACCTTTTTATCCATTATGATACCCTATATCTTTTGATTGGAGCATTTAGTCCATAAACATTCAGAGTAACTATTGAAAGATATGAATTGAGTGCCATTGTGTTAACTATATGAAAATATATATTATATATATAATATATATTTTATATAAGTTTATATGTACATAAAATTATATAAATGTGTAAATATATATAATATGAATATATATTTATTCATGTATATATTTATAAAATATAATGAAAGAAAACAAAATACAATATAAAGTATATATAAAAATAACTTAAAAGTGAAAGAGGAATTGAAAAAATAAAATCACTAAAAACAATAAGACTAAAGAATAAAAATACCAAGAGTGCTATATATGGTTTTCGCCATGAGCGCAAGCTTTGCAGAACTCTTATGATCAGTAAACATGGTGTGAGCGAGTTGTTTGTGCTGGTCATCTGGGGGAGGGACCTGTCGTGGTTTCTCAGGTGGAATTGCCCTAGTGGAAATATGGCTGCGGTGCACAGGGGAGGCAGGCCTTGGTGTAAGTGGCTCCAGGCTCCACTAGGTGGTGCTGTTTTGCTCCCTAAAGTCTCCAGCGATGATGGGTGGGCATGGTGGCACCCCACTCTGTGCTGAAAATTTGTGCCCCTGCCCTCCACTCTTCAGCGAGCCCTCACAGATCAATCACTCTTGTCTCTCTGGTTTCTGTCAGAACTCTGTACACCTTGCCCGTTTCCCAGTGTTTTTATCTAGGGTACATGACTGAGCTTTGTGACTGCTTGACCCCTTGGATATAGTGGAAGTGACACGATGTCATATTTGGGCCCAGGCCCTAAGAAATGGGCAGTTTCCACTTTTGCTTGTTTTTGTGTCCTCAGCACAATGTGAGGAAGCCGAAGCTGCCTAATGGAAAGGAATTGCCAGCCAGGGCCAGTTTCCCAGCTGTATGAGTGATCATCTTGGAAGTGGATCCTCTTGTCCCAGATGATGGTGGGTGGAACAGAAATGAGCTGTCCTTACTGAACCCTACCCAAAGCATATATTTGTGAGCAAATCAGTTATGGTTTTAACCCATTAATTTTTTGGAGTGGTTTGTTATGCAGTAAAAGAAACTAGACTAAGATGTTTGGCTGGGATCTGGACTGGGCTTGTGGGGTAAGATCTAGCTAACACCAGGTGGATAGGCAAGGGGCAGAGATGGGACAGATATCATTCCATATGGGAAAGAACTGAGAGTTCTGTATTGTTGGACTAAGATGCAGAGAGAAAATATGTGGATTTAAAGGAGACGAGTTTGTCAGGAAAAGACAAATCAGATCATTAAGTCTGGCATAGTTGTGCCTGGATGGCTCAGTCGGTTAGGCATCTGACTCTTGGTTTTGGCTTGGGTCATGATCTCAGGATCTTGAGACTGAGCTCTATTTCGGGCTCTGCAATAGACATGGAGTCTGTGTGAAATTCTCCTTCTCCCTCTGCCCCTCTCCCTACTCATGTGCATATGTTCTCTAAATCTTAAAAAAAAAAAAAAAAAAAAAAAAGTCTGGGCTGTAGATGAGAATCCAGACATTCAAGCCAGGCAAGAATGGAAACACAATTCAGGCCAAGAGATTTAATTTCAAAATCTTGAATGGCAAACAGAATAGTTTAGTTAGGCTTTCATGATGTGAAAGATTATGCAACAGGAACCAGGGACTTATAGGTCAAAGGTCTGCGTATAGGAGGAGGTCAAACCAATCCCACAAACTCTAGTACTAGTTACTACAGAGGTGGTGACAGAAAAAAGACCATCTTAGATGTTGAGTCAAACAGTTTCAAGACTGGGGCTCCACAATCTATCAAAGGAAGTAGAACTGAGATTAGAGTTTAAAGATGGCAAGAAGAATGCCTGAGTGTGGTGTGAATAATCACTTTCTGTTAGTTCACATAAGTAGTGAATATTTTAATCCACTTAGTATCTATACAAATGAATATTAGACTCATAAAATTTAACATTTATGCTTAGGCTTGTCTTTTTTTGTCCTAAAAGCAAGTTGAAGAGTAATTTTTTTTTTTAAAAGATTTTATGTATTTATTTGACAGATCACAAGTAGGCAGAGAGGCAGGCAGAGAGGGAGGGAAGCAGTCTCCCCACTGAGCAGAGAGCCCGATGCGGGGCTCGATCCCAGGATGCTGAGATCATAACCTGAGCCGAAGGCAGAGGCCCAACCCACTGAGCCACCCAGGAACCCCAAGTTGAAGAGTAATTTAAAAAAAATTTTTAAGGGGGGGGAAGGGGAAGAGAGAGAATCTTAACCATGTTCCCTGCCCAGTGTGGAGCCTGACACAGGGCTTGAGTTCACAATCCTGACATTAAGACCTGAGCCAAAATCAAGATTTGTACCCTTAACTGACTGAGCCGCCCAGACACCCTGGAGGAATAGTTTTAAAAAGGAAGTAATATACAGAGGTTCCTGAAGAGATTATTAGTCCTTAGTGAGAACACAGATAAGGTATTTGTTTACACAGGCATAAATGGATATTGGTTGGTTGTTCATGACCTCTAGAGTTGACCATACTGGATTTTATGTTGCCCCTGCTCAAGGTTTTATTCTGAAAGCAACTTAGAATACAGCTGAATTCTTAGGATGACATGTATTAAATCTTCCCAGCCTACCTTCACAACTTCATTTCCTACTACCCTTTCCCCTGCGTTACTACTTTCCAGATACACTGGCCTTCTGACAGGTATGTGAAGTTTCTAGACTTCCTCCTAAAGTCAGGATCTTTGCACATGTTCTCCCTTCTTACTGGAAGGCACGTTAATTCACACTTCACCTGGATAGCTTCTGTTCGTATTTTAGTCCTCAGTTTAAATACCATATTCTTCAGAGATCTCTAAGTTCATTAGTTCCCTTTGTAATTCCCTTCTAGTAACTTTTTCATAATTTTTACCATAATTGTTCTATTTGTGCTTTAATTGTTGGCTTTCACTAGAATGTGACTTCTATGAGACATGGGGACATTAGGCATATATATATAATTTTTTTTTCTTTTCCTTAGAGGAGTATGTGTGCAAGATGGAGCAGAATGGGGTAGGGTGAGTTAGGTAGAAGGAGAGGGAGACAATCTTAAGCAGGCTCCATTCTCATGCAGAGCCTGCCTTGGGGCTCAGTCTCATGACTCTGAGATCATGACCTGAGCCGAAATCAAGAGTCCAATGCTTAGGGGCACCTGGGTAGCTCAGTGGGTTAAAGCCTCTGCCTTTGGCTCAGGTCATGGTCTTGGCGGGGTGTGTGTGTGTGTGTGTGTGTGTGTCCCTGCTGAGCAGGGGACCTGCTTCCTCCTCACTCCCTGCTTGCCTCTCTACTTGTCATCTCTATCAAATAAATAAAATCTTCAGTTCAAAAAAAAAAAAAAGTCTGATGCTTAACCAACTGGGTGGGTGCCCTGGGGACATTAGTTTTTTTTTAATAACTGAGATTGGAGAAGAGGAAAAGGAAATCCAGTAAGGTGACTGTAGGCAGAAGAGGCAGGTAAAATGGAGAGAATAAAACAGAGCATATAAAGAATTAAACAATTGCAGTCTGAGGACAGTTAATGGAGGACAAAGTATTTAACACATTTTTAGTAGCCTGTGATGAGTACTCCTCTTAATGAGATATCAGGAAATTTAGGATGTACAGAAATTGGAACCCTGTACATGACTGGTAATGTAAAATAATGTAGCCACTTTGGAAAAGTTTGGCTGTGCCTCTGTGAGTTAAACATAGATAGTATGACTCAGCAGTTCCCTTCCACGTAATAGAGCTTAGAGAAATGAAAATATTTCTACAGTCTTGTACCTGAATATATACAGTTGCATTATCTGTAACAGCCCCAAAGTGGAAACAACCCGAGTGATAGTGATGATGGTTGCACGGCCCTGAATATACTAAAAACACACTGAATTGCATACTTCAAGTGGGTTTTAAATGTGAATTGTATCTCAAAAACAAAAATGCAAAGTTATATAATCCATTCTCAGTGCTCACAGTCATTCTATTAAGTTGCAGCACACTGAACTTATAACAGACCATTGCTCTCAGAGGACATATAGGCAGGGTGAAGTTCCTGGAAGCCTCTGGTCACAAAATTTTCGTCAACCTATCTATAGTCTTGTTTTATGTGTTTCTATTTAAAGACTCTTTAATGCATATTGTTCATTTATAATCACTGAACTCATGGCCCACAAGCCATGCCTCAACAAAACTTCACTAAACGCATTTTTTCTGTAAAGTGCATCCTAGCCTTGTTGCTCTTATTAGGAACACTGGACAGCATTTGAGCACTATACTTGGGGGTCATTTTAAAAGGCTAAATCACCAACATAAAGCACAAAAATGCAAAAAACTAATTAGACTATGAAAGGATACTTGTTTACAGCATGAGAGCTCAAGCAAGGCAGGGTCCCCATTTGACTTGAACTGGGAATGTGCTGCACTGAGCGACTCAAGTGTTTTGTTCTGTGCCCATTCACGAACTTCAAAAGTACCCGTCATTACAATTGTGGGGTAATAGATAACTTTAACCAGTAGGTGTATTTGTAAATATGGAATTCATGAATAAGAAGTATCAATTATAGCTTAGTCCTTCTACCAAAAAAAATTTTTTTTTAGGGCTAAACAGTCTTCATAATGCTACAGATATATAAAAGCTGTAGTTGTAGTATTTCAGGAGGGGCTAACAGGGAAGGACTAGTTACAGAGGCTGGAGACAATTATTCTTAATAACTGCCTCTGCATTTCTAAATAACCATGTCTCATGTTACTGATTTCTGACAAAGGGGCAGTTTGAGGTAAAATGTCTGCCAAAAGTCTACTCTGAATTTCTAATCACAAATGCAGGCCTTTTCCTAGAGCAAATCCTCTGTCACCACAGAATATAATTAAAAGGCATTTTACTTTTCAAGTAAAAAATACTTACCTAGTTGTGCTCATATCTCCTTCCCATGCATTTGCTTTCTCATATAAGGAAGGGCCAATTTTAACTTCCAAAGTTTTGCAGTATTTGCTTTCACAAGTGGTTGTGTTTTTTTTTTTTTTTTTAATTTTATTATCTTTATTTTTAGACTGGCTTTTAAGCTTCAAATCCCCTTAAAACAGGAAATGTCAGTATTTGTTCATCGTTCCTTTTAGGAGGCTTCGACCAAATTCAGGAATTTAGAGATAAATTAACTGTTTTAAGTTATAAGTAACATTTTGGCAGGGGGAACAAATTTATAAATATCAAGTATTATATATCCCATATTTGTGAACCAGAATAAGTTTAATCAAATTTCAGAACTGGCCTACAAAATGGCACTTTCTGGATCAGTATTTCTCTCTCATTTGTCTTTTTTTTTTTTTTTTTTAAGAGATTTGAGCTGTTCTTTGATTAGAACTGGTGAAAAATAGTTGGAATTGACGGATTAATCTGAGCCTCTCAATTAAAATAGTAGAGCTTGGTGTATACATGGTTATTCATCAACTCAAGAACTTTAAGCTCTATGATACTATGGGGTTCTTTAGCGTCTTTGCTCTCTCATAATAACTTCAATATAATAACTTGAATAGAGTTTTTAAGCTTTTCTTTATTTTTTTTAAATCAATGCCAGCACTCATTTAACTGGCTCTTCCAGCCCAATTAGTTTCCTGTGCCAATCCCAGTTTTGAAGTTTCATCCCTTCTATCCTACTGTTCATCTGTAGGTGGTGGCACCTCCTCCCACTGTTTTTCCTACTGTCCCTGACGGGCTTATCCTCCCTCTTGTTCTGAAGTAATAATGGCCACTGGGGATTAGTGCCTCACCATCCAGGGTCTTGTACTATCAAAACGATGGCTCTCCCATTACTGTAAGTGATCAAAAATAGATCCTAGTCTGTTTGCCAGGACTTCTCATTGTATTTTATTTTGATTAACCAACTTGCCTAGGGTTTACTCTCTTCATGGTTTTACAAATGTACTTAATTTAAAATAGGAGATAATACAAAATGCTAGCAATAGTAACCAAACTCTTAAAAATATTCTATAAAAACATTTCATGGTAGTGTCTTTAAAGATTTCCAAATATCCTTCATTGACAGCTTAAATTCTTTCTTTTTTATTTTTAAAGTTTCTAGATTAAGAGTTTATCCTGAGATTAAGCTGACGTAAGATTAGACCAATATGATAAGAGGTTTAAATGACCTAAATTCATTTGGATGAATGTTGTTCTTTGTGAACCACCAGACAAAAGGTCAAGCAAGAAAAATCATTTTTAATAGCTCATAAAAATTCTGCATTTTAAAAGCTATTCCTTAAAGGAGATATCAATAAAAAATGCATTCAGGGATAAAAGCACTTTGAGAAACTGTTAGACAAGTATAAAGCAATATTACTCACAAAAAGTTTGAAACACTGTAGCCATCTTAACATTCTGGATAAAACAGGGCTTCTATGAAAAAATAAAAACACTGAGAAATGCAGCATTTTTAAACATGAGAGGACAAATCAGAAGAATTTCAAATTCGATTTTTTGGGAAACTTTATTTATATTTTGATCTTAAAAGAACATTTTTTATTTTTCTGTAAGAGTGGGAAGCACAAAAATTTGCTAAATATCAGATCCACACAAACCCTCCTGAAGGTTTTCTGTGTAGCCTTCATTAATGCAAATCTCTGAATGTTTCACTCTTACTGTAGATCTTGAATCTGTTTTACAATAATGAAGCCATAAAGTTTTACCGCAGCACATTCATTATGAACTATAACATTTCTATTAAAAGGACAGCCGGGAGAATGAGAAGCAGGCAATCTGTTGAGGCTCAGTGGCTCTTACTTGCTTTGTAGTTCTTGCTGGTGCTTTCAGAGAGCACACAGCACATGCATGGGGCACAGTAGGCATCTCCCTTATTAACCTCCCTAATCTAAAAATCTGTTGTTCATAAAACTGGACAAATTACAAACTATCATTTGCATAATTAGCCAACTCTGTTATGAAGCATTTCGTCAGTGGTACCAACAAATGTGGAAGGAAGGCAATGTATGAGAACTGGGTTTTGTTAAGTTTGCCGATTCCTCAGATACCGCGGGCTATGCTACCACTTCCACTGTTAATGAGATGTTTAATGCCTCACAGAAAGTGATCAAAGGAAGGAAGCAAAACTAAAATATTCTCTAGGTACTGTAATCTTTCATCTGATAAAGTAACAAAAGGATAGGACAAAATTGAAGCAAGATTTATATGCGTTCCAACTTTTCACTCAGGAATTCTTCTACACTGTCTGTGTTCCATTTGAGGATGCTTAATTCTTCAGCAATGTTCCCGCTGTCATCCAAAAGCTTTAATACAGGATCGGAACCACGAACATACTACAAAAAGAAGGACATGATTTTTATCTGCTTAGAAGAGCCTTCTCAGCCTCAAGCATAAACCCAACCAACAATTCAATCCAGGTTTAGCCAGTTTAACAGTAATTTAAAAAAGGCTTCTAGATTATAATAGGTGTTACAGGATTTCAAAAAAGGAGAACTAAGTAATTACATTTACCTCTAAAAAGAAAAACATCTGTTGGTATCGAGACGGTCTGAAATTTAAGGTGATTGAATGTAAACAAATATTTTATAGACAACACTCAAAGTCCACATGAGCTTAAAACCTTGAGAAGACAAGTTTAGGATGAGAATGACTGTGTAAGACCACTGCTGGAATAGGCAATGCACCAAATTATCAACATTTATACTGAGTTTTGAATTTTCCTTAAGAGATACATTTTTTTTATTTGTAATTAGTTTGTAATTAGGCTAGACTCTGAAACTTGAGACCCATTAGTTGACCCTAGTAATATCTGACAGGACTGAGCAATTCTAACAGTGACCAACATGATCACTAACAGCGACAAACAAGATCCCAATTCATTAAGAAATCAATCAATCTTCAATGCTAAATTAAGTAGAACCACATAACCCAAAAGGCAGCAGTGATGATGAAGGAAGCTCTTAGAATTTCTTTCAGCAATTTATGCTTCAGTTCTCTAGTTTGTGAACTCTAGCATTTGGTATACTTTCCACCCATTTGCAATGAATACCATTACTACTTAACTACTTTTGATTAGATTATCTATAAGCTATTTTGAAAGATGTGACTGTTCAAAAACTCATTTTAGTCCACAAAAGATAAAAATTTATGTAGAATGTAGCTGTAAAAATCCTCAACAAAACATTATCAAACCTACTAATGCATGAAGGAATTATATACCATGACTAATTTGGATTTATTCCAGGTCTACAAGCCTGGTATAACGTTTAAAAATTAATGAATACATCCCCACCAATAGGCTAAGTAAGAAAAATATTGTATCAACAGATGGAGAAAAAGCATCCTGTTATATGCTTCAAGGTGGTTGAATCATGGGGACATCATACTAAGTGAAATAAAGCAGCCATGATAGGATGAATACTGCATGATTCAACTCCTATGAAGTTCTAAAATAGTGGAAATCACAGAAACAAAGCCAAAGAGCTGGGAGGAGGAGAGGGGGAATTAGTGTTTAATAGGTATACAGTTTGTTCTGCAAGATGAGGACATTTCAGATCTGCTGCCCAATGGTGAAAAAAAGAAAAAAAATGTATATATGTATATATGTAACACCACTGAACTGTATGTTAAAGAATAGTTTCAAAGGTAAATTTAATATTATCACAATTAAAAATTTAAAAAGTGGGCTAAAGAGCTGAACAGATACTCGAAATAAGATCTACAGATGGCAAACAGGCTTATGAAAAGATGCTCAATTAGGGAATGCAAAATAAAACGAGTTAATACTATGTACTTATTACAATGGCTAAAATGCCAAGCACTGAAAATATTTAATGCTAGTGAGGATGGGGAAGCATAGAAACTCTTGTAACTAGTGGGAATACAACATAATACTGCCAATTTAGAAGACAGTTCGAGAATTTCTTAAAGAGCTAAAAAATTTTACTATATGATCTAGCAAATGTGCTTCTAGGTAATGAGTAGGTTGAAAACTTATGCCTACACAAAAATGTGTACGGCAGCTTTACTTATAACTGCCAAAGACTGGAAGCGACCAAGATGTCCTTCCACTGGTGAATATGAAAACATTGGTACAACAGAATATTTCTATTATTTATTTCTTATTTTTATTTTTTTGAATATTCGTATTATTTAGTGTTACCAAGAAATGGTAAGATATGGGAAGAACCTTAATTGCACACTGCTAAGTCCAAGAAACCATTTGAAAAGGCTACATGCTGTATGATTTCAACCATATGACCTTCTGCAAAAGGTAAACTACAGGGAGTTAAGATCAGTGGTTGCCAGGGGTTAGGGGGAGTGGGTGAGGCAGGAAGAAGTATGAACAGGTAAAGCACAGGAGATTTTTAGGGCAATGAAACTATTCTGTAAGATACTGTAATGGTATATACATGGTATTATATATATTTGGCAAAACTAGAACTATGCCATACAAAATATCCCAATGCTAATTATGGAATTTAGTTAATAATGCATCCATATTGGTTTATCAATTGTACCACATAAGTTCAAGATGTTAATAAGGGAAATGGAGTGGCAAGATACAATGAGGGAGGGGGTATATATGGGAACAGCGTACTTTTGGATCAATTTTTCTGTATACCTAAAGTTACTCTAAGGTATTAAAACCTTCGATGTGTAAACCTGGTGATTCACAGACCTCTACTCCTGGGGATAAAAATATATGTTTATAAAAAATAAAAAATTAAAAAAAACCTTCGAATATTTTAATTAAAAAATATACTGGAAAAAAGGAATTCCAATAAAATCCTCTTACCTTGATTTGTAGTCCTCTGAATAGTTTGGGTTTATCACTCCTGACAAAAGCTTAAGAAAAAATTCCAATTATTCACTTCCAAACTCAAGCTAGCTAAAAGATTAATATAAAAAGTACAAATACATTCAATAAAACATCAGATCCTATATTAAAAAAACTAAGGAAATTCAAACATATAAATAAATGGAAAGGCATTTCATACTATTCAATAAGAAGAGTAAGTATTTTCAGATGTTAATTGTTACAAACTTAATCAAAATCCCAAATTCTAATGGGATTGAGGGCCTGGTAGTAAAGCTCTGTGACAAGAGTAAATAATGTAAGAAGTCTGGGTAGTTTAGAAAAAGTGAAATACTGGAGGAGAATCTGTTCCATTGTTAACAGATGATGTGATACTGGAATAGAAAAAACTGGTTAGGAAATCAAGAGAGACTCAGTATCTGTCATTGTTTAGTATGGTAAAACTATAAAAGGGAAGAAAAGAATGATGTGCGCATGTGTGTGTGGGTCTGGGGTGTCTGTATGAATTATTTAACACATTGGAGAAAACTTGTCAAACTAGTTGGGAAAAATAGGATACAGCTACCTATTTTTCTATCTTCTATCTAAATGAATTCCAGATGGATTAAGATTTTCAATTCATTCAACAAATATTTACTGCAGACCGAACCGTATGCCAGACAAGAGAGATAAAGCTATACAAAACAAGATTCTTGCTCTTACGAAGCTTACAGTCCCGTGAGGAAGAAAGATACTAAACCAGTAATCACACTAATAATTTCAGCTGTGAGAAATATTACAGAAAAGGTAACATACACAACTTCAATATGGAATATAAAATTCTTCCTCACTATGACCATAGAGTAAATGCTTTATTGATATGCCTATACAAAAACGAAATCTTCAGGACAGTTAAACACCACTAGAAACAAAATTAAAAGTAAAAATTAAAAGTATAAATGAGGGACACCTGGGTGGCTCAGTTGGTTAAGCAGCTGCCTTCGACTCAGGTCATGATCCCAGCCTCCTGGGATCGAGTCCCACATCGGGCTCCTTGCTCAGCGGGGAGCCTGCTTCTCCCTCTGCCTCTGCCTGCCACTCTATCTGCCTGTGCTCACTCTGTCAAATAAATAAATAAAATCTTAAAATAAATAAAAATAAAAGTGTAAATGATACACTAGGGAAAGTCTCTAACAATGTATCAAAGTGCTCATAAATTATTAAATACATAGTAGGTGGACAAATGGACTAAGGACAGGAGGATGTAATGTACAAATATACAAGTGGTCAATAAACATTTTAAATGTTCATTAAAAACCAAATGTCAAAACAATGAGGTATCCTCACTCAGAGTGCCCAAAATTCAAAAGAATATTTAAGGTTAGAGAGGGGATGGAGAGAGGGATTTTCTTGGGGGTTATTTGCGGGAGAAGTATAGACACATTTCCAGAGAGGTATTTAGCAAAATGAACCCAAAGTCTTAATGTACATATTCTTTAAATCTGAAAGTTCCCTGTTGGGTATTTCTTTATTCTGAGGAAATAACTCTAAAATATAATGCAAAGCTATATAAGGTCCTATTAACCACATCTAGAAATTTGGAAAAAATCTAAGTCTGTAAGAAGCTACAGGTAAAATAAATTAATGTGAACCACACCACAGAATGTTCCTAATCATTACAAATTAACCTGTTGGCCTTTTTCAAAGTGCTGGAACAAACAATCCTAAAATTTTTATGGAACCAGAAAAGATTCTGAATTGCCAAGGAAATCTTGAAAAAAACAGAACAAAACAAAACAAAACTGGGGGCATCACACTGCCTGATTTCAAGCTTTTCTACAAAGCTGTGATCACCAAGACCGCATTGTACTGGCACAAAACAAACACATAGACCAGTGGAACAGAGTAGAGAGCCCAGATATGGACCCTCAACTCTATGGGCAAATAATCTCCGACAAAGCAGGAAAAAATATCTAGTGGAAAAAAGACAGTCTCTTCAATAAATGGTGCTGGGAAAACTGGACAACTATGTATAGAAGAATAAAACCTGACCATTCTCTTACACCATACATAAAGACAAACTCAAAATGGATGAAAGATCTCAACATGATACAGGAATCCATTAAAATCCTGGAGGAGTACATAGGCAGTAACCTCTTCAACATTGGCCACAGCAACTTCCTTCAAGACATGGCTCCAACAGCAAAGGAAACAAAAGCAAAAATGAACTTTTGGGACTTCTTCAAGATAAAAAGCTTCTACACAGCAAAGGAAATAGTCAATGAAACAAAGAGGCAACCCATGGAATGGGAGAAGATATTTGCAAATGACACTACAGACAAAGGGCTGATACCCAAGTCTTTAAAGAACTTCTCAAACTCAACACCCAAAAAACAGATAATCATGTCAAAAAATGGGCAGAAGACATGAACAGACACTTCTCCAATGAAGACATGCAAATGGCTAGCAGACACATGAAAAAATGTTCATCATTAATCATCATTAGCCATCATGAAAATTCAAGTTAAAATCACATTGAGATACCACCTTACACCAGTTAGAATGGCAAAGATTAACAAGGCAGAAAACAACCAATGTTGGAGAGGATGTGGAGAAAAGGGAACCCTCTTAAACTGTTGATGGGAAATGCAAGTTGGTACAACCACTTTGGACAACAGTGAGGAGATTCCTCAAAAAATTAAAAATAGATCTACCCTGTGACCCAGCAATTGCACTACTGGGTATCTACCCCAAAGATACAGATGTAGTGAAAAGAAGGGCCACCTGTACTCCAATGCAATAGCAGCAATATCCACAACAGCTGAACTGTGGAAAGAGCCGAGATGCCCTTCAACAGAGGAAGGGATAAAGAAGAAGTGGTCCATATATACAGTGGAATATTACTCAGCCATCAGAAAGGATGAATAGCCAACTTTTGCATCAACTTGGATGTGACTGGAGGAGATTATGCTGAGTGAAATAAATCAAGCAGAGAAAGTGAATTATAATATGGTTTCACTTATTTGTGGAACATAAGGAATAACATGGAGGATAGTAGGAGAAGGAAAGGAAAAGTGGAGGGGGGAAATCTGAGGGGGAGATGAACCACAAGAGACTGTGGATTGAGAAATAAACAGGGTTTTAGAGGGGAGGGAAGGAGAGGGATGGGTGAGCCTCGTGATGGGTATTAAGGAAGGGACATACTGGGTGTTGGACATAAACAATAATCTTGGAACACTGCATCAAAAACATGATGTATTTTATGGTGACTAACACAATAAAAAAAATTATCCTATTTAGTGACATAGAAGCAAACTCATATATAAAAAGCAAGTTTCAGGGGCGCCTGGGTGGCTCAGTGGGTTAAGCCTCTGCCTTCGGCTCAGGTCACGATCTCAGGGTCCTAGGATGGAGCCCCGCATCGGGCTCTCTGCTCAGCGGGGAGCCTGCTTCCTCCTCTCTCTCTGCCTGCCTCTCTGCTCTGTCTGCTTGTGATCTCTGTCAAATAAATAAATAAAATCTTAAAAAAAAAAAAAAAAGCACGTCTGAGATCAGTTTGTTTCTTCTGCTTGTCACAAAAAAATTTAAACATATTTATTCATAAATCTTAAAAAAATTAAACTAGGAAATATAAAATATATGGCACAATACATATAACCTTTAAAATGTTAACTATTATTTTAATAGAGGACTATATCTGGAGTGCAGGGTTTGGGGAAGTTTCATTTTTTAAAAAGTTTTAAAAAGATTTTGTTAATTTGACAGAGCATAAGCAGGGAGAGCGGGAGAGGGAGAAGGAGATGGAGAAGCAGGCTCTCTGCTGGGCAGGCAAGCCCGATATGGGGCTTGATCCGAGGATCCAGGGATCATGACCCGAGCTGAAGGCAGATATTTAACTGACTGAGCCACCCACATGCCTCTTGGGAAAGTTTTAAATCAATGTTCTCCCTTTTCTGGACGGTTGATCTGTATTTTACCATTTTCCCCCCCAGCAATGATCACATAAAACTGTTCAAATGAAATCTAGAACACATTTTTCTAAAATACAAGTAGGTTATTTCATATAAATACTTGATACTTCTTAAATTTTATGGTGACATGAGAACTTATTTCTTAAACTTACCATTAACTAGCAATAGCATTATAGATACGTTTCATTATGAAGGTCTCTACTCTTTGTTTTACTGTCCTAAATGCAAGTAGTTTTTCTTTTTGAGAACTTGTTGGAAGAGACTCAGATATCCTATCTATACTTCCCCTATAGAATTTAGTTCAAAATAAAGCTGATTGTTAGTCTGTTTATTAGAATTTCTTCTTTATTAATCCCATCCTTTAGAATTTGTCCAAATACTCTGCAGACTCCTGAATCCCAAAGCAAAAAATGATCTCATGGTATCCTGTTGCATTTTACACCATCCCTTTGGTAAATGATATTATGCACACCTGTGCAAAACACTGGTTAATACTAACTGTGTTGTCTACTGCACAAGAAAAATCTCTAGGGGAAAAGGATTGTTCTTATATCTTTTTTGAATCCATTAATAGAGGCTAGCACATTTAATAATATTCATTCATTTGAAAGATTTTTTAATAGGCTGAAATGAATAAATTTAATATGAGTCACTAATGACTATTTTCATCATTCTTTGCTCTGCTAAGTATAGATCTACAAAGCCTCCTAATCTTGAATGAGGGGGATATCTGCTAAATACTCTGTAGTAGCAAATCACATTTTATAAGTGGTGAATTAATTTTTTTACAGATACTTGGGTGCTTTTATGTACACATGGCAGTAGGATGGGCTATACAAGAATATAACACTTGCAAAAAGATGCATAATAACTTTTCTAGTTTACTTCCTGCTGCTTTAAAAAAGCTCAATAACATCAGTTTGAAGATTCCTAAAGAAATCCATG
The DNA here is from genome assembly GCF_011764305.1 of Mustela putorius furo. Taxonomy (NCBI): domain Eukaryota; kingdom Metazoa; phylum Chordata; class Mammalia; order Carnivora; family Mustelidae; genus Mustela; species Mustela putorius. The sequence goes on from NW_025422005.1 coordinate 72,726,665, forward strand.
TCACTGGGATGCCTGGGTGGCTCAGTCCAGTTAAGCATATGTATTCAGCCCAGGTCATGACCCCAGGGTTCTTGGATGGAGTCCCAAAAGTGGTGGGGGAGAGCAGTCCCTGCTCAGCAGGGAGCCTGACTCTCCTTCTGCCAGCCACTCCCCCTGCCCGTGCTATCTCTCTGACAAGTAAATAAATAAAATCTTAAAAAAACAAAGAACAAAACAGCCACTGCATTTCCAGAAAATGTTCTTATGCCAACTTATTTGGTAGTTATAAAGGCAGTTTTGTGAATAGTACTTTCAAGTAATCAAATACACAGAAGTGATTATAAAACACATGAAATGGTTCAGCTTTTCACTCTGGATTCTTGTAAGTAGGTCACTTGCACAGCTCCCTTAGAGATGAGCTTAGTTTTGCTATATGTATTACTCAGAAACCTATAGAACTCTTCTAATTTGGACTCTTCAAAGGTAACTATAAACAATATTAAAAAAAAAAAAAGTATCTTCCTAGTTCCAGAAAGAGGGTAAAACTGGGGATGACAAGATAATAGGGAGCATATGTCTTAGGATTAAAGAAAAATGTTTAAATTATTTTCAAAATAAGTGAAAATATAAATGAAAAAGACAATACACTTGGCTAGATGTAATGATACATCTTTGATCACATCAGGAGTCCGTCATATAATGTATTCCACTGGTTTTAAGACTTAATTTCATTGTAAGGGGTTACAGAATTATGGTTAAGACTGTGAACTATTATATAAAATTATAAGGAATGACAGATGTTTTCCTGTTGATAAAAATAACCATTTGAATCATCATATATTCTAAATAAAAATGTCATATATCATACCCAGAAACAATACAAAGAGAATGGCCAACAACAGCAGACAACAGAACTGAATTCTCAACTATGTTTAAGCAAGCTTCTGGGTACCTAAGTATCTCTAAAATAAAAAACTTACTATTATATACACACCATCTAGAGTGTAGTATTATGAGTCATTTGGGTCTTCCCAAGATGACAATTTAAAAGCACTTGAAAACATTCAAGAGAAAAGCAACTTAAATAACTGAAATAATCTGAGGAGACTGGAGGTACAATGAAGACAAATGAAAAAGTTAACTTCTTAGTACAGAAAGATAAAGTCAGAAAAAGAATGTCTGAAGACTATATAGGATATATTAACCAATATAAACACAGGCTTTTAGCTGGATTATCCTTGAATTAGATAAATTTTGTAAATCCATTTATCCATTCAATAAATATTTGAATTCCTCTTAATATGAGGTACAGTGTTAGATTCTGGGTATATATATATGTGTGTGGATATATATATATATATATATATTCCCCCCGGGTATATTAATGACACAAAAAAATTCTGGAATTTAAGAGTTCCTAGTTTGGCAGAGGAAAAAGAGCAATAAAACAAATAAAAACATTATAATATTATGTGGCAGCTGTGGAATATAAAGTGCTAAAGGCCACAAAAAATGTTTAGACTAAATTTTTAAAGAGTAGCAGTTTACCACAAGAAATGGAAGAGGCATAAGCCAGGAGGAACATGCAATATACGCAAAGCCTTAGAGGTCAGAGCTCAGAGACATGCAGATAGTTGTGCATGTGAACTAGAGGTGTGAACACAATCAAGAAAAGCATGTTGTGCTGAGTCTTGTATCGTGAAGCTACTGAATTTGTCATTTATTCTGTATGTGATGGGGAGGGCCACAAGTACATCTATTACAAAAGTTCTTTTTGGTAGTTGTGTAGAGGATGCAACAAAAGAAAGAAAAGGGAACAAAGATACCTGGACCAGGTAGCAAGTAACTAATCTTTCTGGAGAAAGATGCCAAAGGCTTGATTAAAATCAGAGAAGGCCAAGGGAATAAGATTTGAAAGTTCTTAATAAGGAAGGGAAGAAATACCATTTGGTGACTAACTTTGTATAAAGTGTGAAATAAAGTGCTTGGTCATATTGTCATTTGTGGAAAGAGGAAAGAAGATGGTATTCTTTTGTAAGAGAAGAGTATAAATTCAGTTTTTCGATATGCTGGGTTTAAGGCCTCTCTACCAGAAATGTGGGCCACAGCCTAGAGGATTACGAGAAATGCAGAATCTCAGAATGCACTCCAAGTTTACAGAATTTACAATTAACAAAATTTTCAGATGATTCATATGTACACAGGCTTAAGGTATCTATAAGACCATACAAACATGTCTGCTTATAGTCAGAAATGTGCTTTCTAACAATAGAAAGCTGTGACCTACAGATACTGGTTAAGAGTGTCATCAGGTAAATACTGTAATTGGAACAGAGGGGATGGGACATTCAAGAGTAATAAAAGAAGAAAATATAAAGACAGACCCTGACTAAAACTAACATTTGAAAGGTGGGTGGTAGAGGAGATGCCAGGAAAGGAGAATGAAAATCTTGTTGGATGTAGGAAAAACTAGGAGGTAACAAATTCACAGAAGTAAAGGGAAGAGAGTTTCAAATGCTAGAGTTGAGTAAGATGTAATCATCAGGAGGTAAACTGATAGAAACAGGAGCCAAAATATCATAGGTAGAAGAATGGCTGGCAGCAAATAAAATTCTGCTTATTATAAGAAGTCAGGCTGCAGTTCTAACTGATATTCTGATCTGAGCTATTTTTATTTTTTATAGACGGCAGATAAAGGAATGCAGAAATGCCTGATTGTTACTAATGGAAATTTATTACCTAAAGAGAGAGTATGTTACAAAAACAGTACCCTCCAAGTAATACCTCGGTACTAAAATAGTGCTTGACACACAGTAAGCACTCAATAATTCACAGAATTACAGAATAGTTTACTCTGCATTTGTTCGTGCTATGCACATACTAAGTGCTTTAAGTGTGTTATTTAATCCTCAAAACAATCTTATAAGGTGGGTTTTTATTGGTTTTAAACCATCTATTACCCATTTTATAAATGAGAAAAACTGATGAAGTGAATACTCATGAATGATACTACTTACAGGAAAACTCATGATCCTAAAGGGATTATTACTACTGGCATAAGAAGTTGGTATGAGAAGTGAAATCACAGTCGGTATTAAGAAGTAAAAACTGAAAAAAAGGTCCTACATTATTTTAAAATTTCAAAGGTATATGATTCTAATAAGGAATTGGCAAAATATAGTCTGAGGTCCATAATCTAGGCGGCTGCTTCAGGAAGTACAGTTTTACTGGAACAAAGCTACACATTTAAATATTTTCTAAGGCTGCTTCTATACTACAGAAGCAGAGTTCAATAGTTGTAGCATAGACCTCTGTTGCCTATCAAGCTGAAAAATTTGATCTAGCCTTTCACACAAAGTGTGTAATATTTACATAATTAGGGAAAAAAATTTTTTTTGAGACACACACATATACTTAACATTGTAAGACTCATGCTTAAGAAGGAATTGTCATCTATTATTTTTCATGCTACTATAAATGATAAAACATTAGGTCCACAGGGCCACTGAAAGTGACTCCTGGCCTGCAGAGGGGGAAAGATAACCCCTCAACCCAGCATGACTGCAGTTCATGAAGCTGATCCTCTTAGCTGGTTGATCAGGGAGGAAGCCCTGCTCTTCCTTGTTCCTGCAGCTGTGGCAGAGAGGCTAAGTGTGGACAACTAGGATGACTGCTGGTCCACCCACCAATGAACCCATACCAGCCACAGGTGAACCTCTCAACAGCATGGGGAGCAAACCCAGCCCAGTGTGCCCACAGAAGGTAAAGTGGGTGACTGCAATCAGCTGCACTGAAGGCAATCACAGCTCAACCACAATAGAAGGTCACAACAGCCCATAGAGGGGATATCCCTGGAGCATGCGATGCTGGTGAAAAAAATGAACTATGCTTTAGGGCACCACAAGACCACTTCCTCAGAAGGTAACTGCATTTTTTTTTTTTTTTTAAAGATTTCATTTATTTGTCAGAGAGAAAGAGAGAGAGTAGGTGCACACACAAGCAGGGGGAAGGAGAAGCAGGCTCCTCTGTGGAGCAAGGAGCCCAATGTGGGACTCAATCTCAGGACCTGGGATCATGACCTGAGCCAAAGGCAGATGCTTAACTGACCGAGTCACCCAACTGTCCCACAGTGTAACTACTTTCAAGACCAAAAGTTGTAGTTGATGTAATACACACAGAGTAAGACAAAATGAAGAGCGAGGCATCTGTCCCAGATGAAAGAACATGACAAAAATCACAGTAAAAGAGTTAAATAAAACAGATAAGCAATATGCCTGATGAAACTTTAAACTAACAGTCAAAGATACTCAGTGGATTTGAGAAGAGGAGATGAACACAGTGACAACTTCAACAAAAAGAAAATACAAAGAAGAACCAGTCAGAATTGAAGAGTTCATTAACTAAAATGAAAAATACACTAGAAGGAATCAACAGCAGATGATGGAATACAGAAGAATGGATCAGCAATGCAGAAGACAAGGTAACAGAAAGTAACCAAGCCAAACGTCAAAGAGAATAAAAAATGAGAATAGGTTATGAAAAATATGGAACATCCTCCACTGTAAAACATTCATATTACAGGGATGCCAGAAAGAGAAGAGGAAAACAAGGGATCAGAAAACTTATTTTAAAAAAATGGTTGAAAATGGGGGCTTAAGTGGGTAGAAGAAGAATCAATGAAACAAGATGGAATTGGGAGGGAGACAAACCATAAGTGACTCTTAATCTCACAAAACAAACTGAGGGTTGCTAGGGGGAGGGGGGTTGGGAGAAGAGGGTGGGATTATGGACATTGGGGAGGGTATGTGCTTTGCTGAGTGCTGTGAAGTGTGTAAACCTGGTGATTCATAGACCTGTACCCCTGGGGATAAAAATACATGTTTATAAAAAAAATAAAAATTAAAAAAAAAATGGTTGAAAATTTCCCTAACCCGAGGGAAGGAAACAAACATTCAGATCCAGGAAGCATGCAGAACCCCTAAAAAGATAACTCAAAGGAGGTCCACAACAAGACACATAATTATAATCAACGATTAAAGACAAAAAGAGAATCTTAAAAGCAAAGCAAGAGAAAACAGTTATAATCAGGGAAACCCCATTTTTCACCAGAAACTTTGAGGCCAGAAGGAAGTGGCATGATAAATTCAAAGTGCTACAAGGTAACAACCTTCGAGCAAGAATACTCAAATGAGGTTATGGTTAAGAACAGGAGAAAAAAAAAGTTCCAGACAAAAGTTAAAGGGGTTTTCACCAATTAAGCAGAAAGAAAAGGCCATAATGAGAAGAAAATTAGGAAAAGGAAAAATTCTCAAAGGTAAAGGTGGTAGATTAAGCCAATATGGAGACTGAAACAAAAAAAGTAGCAAAATCAATTATACCTACAAAAATGAGTCAAGGGATACACAAAATAAAAAGATGTAAAATATGAAATCATACACATAAAAGTGGCCATCAACTTTATATAAGACTGCTATACACACAGAATGTTATATATGAACTAAATAATAACCAAAAAGAAACATACGATATACACAAAAATCAAAAAGGGATCCAAGAATGTTTAAGAAAGCCATCAAAACGAAAGAGAACAAGACCGAGAACTACAAAAACAACTACAAAGCAATTAACAAAATGACAATAAGGACACACCTACAAATATTTAATTAAATGTAAATGGTATATGGGGCGCCTGGTGCAGTGGGTTAAGTGTCTGTCAGTCTCTCTCTCTCTTCTTTTTTGCTTTTATTTATTTGAAAGAGAGAGAGAGAAGTTGAAGTGGAGGGTCAGAGGGAGAAGCAGACTCTCTGCTGAGCAGGGAGCCTGATGTGGGACTCTATCCTAGGACTCCAGGATCATGACCTGAGCCAAAGGCAGTCGCTTAAGCAACTGACCCACCCAGGGGCCCAAGTGTCTGTCTCTTAATTTAGGCTCAGGTCATGATCTCAGAGTCCTGAGATCAAGCCCTGCTTAAATTCTCTTTCTCCCTCTGCCCCTCCCTACGTATGCCTGCACTAGCATTCTCTCTCTTTCTCTTAAAATAAATAAATAAATAAATAAAATAAATAAAAAAAAGGAAATTGACCAAATGCTCCAATCAAAAGACAGAGGGTGACTGATGGGTAAACAACAAAAAGGACCCATCTGTATCTTGTTTACAAGAGACTTGCTTCAGACTTAGACACATACAGAGTGAAAAATGAAGGTATGAGTATAGATATTCCATGCAAATGGAAGAGAAATAAAAAGACTGGCAAGAATACTTTTATCAAAGACTATAGCAAGAGACAAAGAAAGGCATTACAGAATGATAAAGTGGTCACTTCAACAAGAGGATTTACAATTATAAATATCTCTGCACCCAAAATAGTATCACTTAAATACACATAAAGCAATTATAAAAGTTATAAAGTAAGAAATTAGCAATAATACAATAGTAACACCCCACTTACATCAGTGGATAGACATTGTGGATAGAAAATCAACAAGGAAAAAAGTAGCTTTGAGTGACACATTAGAAGAGACAGAACAGGTATAAACAGAATATTCCATCCAAAAACTGCTGAATATACAGTAAAGTGCACATGGTACATTCTCCAGGGCAGATCCTATCTTAGGCCACAAAGAAGTCTAAATAATTTTATAAGTCTGAAATCATGTATCTTTTCTGATCATAAAGGTATGAAACAAAAAATTAGAAAAAAACTCGAAAAGCAAAAACACATGAAGGTTAAAAAAACACACTACTGAACAACAATGGGTCAGCAACAACAACAACAACAACAAAAATCAAAGAGAAAATAAAAATATATATGAAGAGAAATAAAAATGAAAACACAATGGTCCAAAAATCTAAGGGGTGCAGCAAAAGCAGTTCCGAGAGGGAAATTTATTGAGATACATGCCTACATCAAACAAGAAAAACCTCACCTTACATCCAAAGGAACTAGAGAAAGAACAAACAAAGCCAGTGAAAAAAGAGGGAAATGATAAAGATTAGAGTGGAGGGGCATCTGCCTTTGGCTTGGGTCATGATCCTGGCTGAGGTCCTGGGATCAAATCCCACATCGGCCCCCTGCTCAGCAGGGAGTCTGCTTCTCCCTCTCCTTTTGCCCCTCTCCTCTGCTGATGTGCATACTCTCTCTTTTAAATAAATAAATAAAATCTTAAAAAAAAAAAGAGTGGAAATAAATGAAAGAGCAACTAAAAACTAAAATAGGAACTAAAAAAAAAAAAAAAAAAAAAAAAAGAGAGAGAGAGAGAAGTTCAGTATCAATTTGAATTTCCACCAACATTACTCCAGAGCTGGTACTCTGAAAAGAGGAAGACTCATTAAGAAAAAGAGGGCTCAGTTCAGTATTTGCAAATCATTGTGATACACATTAATAAGAGGAAGCATACAAACCATATCATCATCTCAATGGATGTATAAAAGGCATCTGACAAATTCTACCTTTGCTTATAATACAATCTTAAAATGAGTTTGGGTTAGGAGGGAATACACCTTGACATAATAAAGGCCATATATGAAAAACCCACAGCTCACACAACTCATACTCAATGGTCAAACACTGAAACATTTTCCTCTAGGATCAGGAACAAGATAAGGACGTTCACACTTACTCAACACACTACTGGAAATCCTAGCTGCAGAGGAGTGATCATGACCAAATTTGTAAAGAAGTAAAACTGTTACCATTTGCAGATGACTGGATATTTTATATAGAAAACACTAAAGACAACCAAAACTCATTAGAACAGATACATTCAGCAGTTTGAGGATACAAAACTAATACACAGAAATTGGTTTTATTTCTACATACTAATAATGAAGTAGCAGAAAGAGAAATTAAGAGAACAATTCTATTTAAACTGTACCAAAAAGAATAAAATACTTACAAATAATTAAACCACGGAAGTAAAACACCAGTATTCTCAAACTATGGGACACTAATGAAAGAAACTGAACATGACAATAACAATGGAAAAATATTCTGTGCTCATGAACCAGAGGAATTACTACTATTTTTAAAATTTTATTTGAGGGGTGGAGAGAGAGAGAGAACATGACTGGAGGGAAGGACAGAGGGACAGTGAGAAGCAGACTCTGTTGAGCAGGGAGCCAGACGCCAGGCTAGATCCCAGGACCCTGAGATCATGACCGAGTCAAGGAAGATACTTAACTGACTACACCACCCAGGTGCCCTGGAACAATTACTATTGTTAAAAAAAGTCCACACTAGGGGCGCCTGAGTGGCTCAGTGGGTTAAGCCTCTGCCTTCGGCTCAGTCATGATCTCAGGGTCCTGGGATTGAGTCCCACATAGGGCTCTCTGCTCAGCGGGGAGCCTGCTTCCCCCTCTCTCTCTGCCTGCTTCTCTGCCTACCTGTGATATCTCTCTCTGTGAAATAAATAAATAAAATCTTTAAAAAAAAAGTCTACACTACCCAAAACAATCTACTGATTCAGTGAATTTCCTATCAAATACCAATAGCATTTTTCACAGAACAAGAACAGATAATCCAGGGAGGAGTCAAGATGGCGGAGAAGTAGCAGGCTGAGACTACTTCAGCTAGCAGGATATCAGCTAGATAGCTTATCTAAAGATTGCAAACACCTACAAATCCATCGGCAGATCGAAGAGAAGAAGAACAGCAATTCTAGAGACAGAAAAACAACCACTTTCTGAAAGGTAGGATTGGCGGAGAAGTGAATCCAAAGCGACGGGAAGATAGACCCTGGGGGGAGGGGCCAGCTCCCGGCAAGCGGCGGAGCAACCGAGCAAAAAATCAGGACTTTTAAGTCTGTTCCACTGAGGGACATCGCTCCAGAGGCTAAACCGGGGTGAGGCACACGCTGGGTCAGCGTGGCTGACCACGTGGTCCCGCAGGGTCACAGAAGGATCGGGAGTGTCTGAGTGTTGCAGAGCTTACAGGTATTGGAACGGGAAAGCTGGCTACAGAGACAGAGCCAATGGTAAGCTCACAGCTTGGCGTTACCTTGAACCGGTCGCAGGCTCGGTGAGCTCAGAGCGCGGCCAGAGGTCAGGCAGATGGGAATTGCTAGGCGCTATTCTCTGAGGGCGCACTGAGGAGTGGGACCCGGGGCTCTCGGCTCCTCCAGGCCGGAAACCAGGAGGCCGCCATTTGTATTCCCGTCATCCAGAACTCTATGGAAAGTGCTCAGGGAACAAAAGCTCCTGAAAGCAAACCCGAGTGGATTACTCAGCCTGGCCCCTGGTAAGGACGGTGCAATTCCACCTGGGGCAAAGACACTTGAGAATCACTACACCAGGCCCCTCCCCCAGAAGATCAACAAGAAATCCAGCCAAGACCAAGTTCGCCTACCAAGGAGTGCAGTTTCAATACCAAGGAGAGCAGCAGAATTCTAGAGGAGGAGAAAGCAAAGCACGGAACTCATGGCTTTCTCCCTATGATTCTTTAGTCCTGCAGTTAATTTAATTTTTTTTCTTTTTCACTTTTTTTCTCTTCTGCTAAAATTTTTTTAAACTTTTATCCTTTTCTTTTTAACATTTTTAACCAGTTTAACTAATATGTATATTGTTTCGTTTTTATACTTCTCTTTATTTGTTTTCTTTTTAAAATTCTTTTTTTTTTTTTTTAAAGATTTTATTTATTTATTTGACAGAGAGAAATCACAAGTAGATGGAGAGGCAGGCAGAGAGAGGGAGGGAAGCAGGCTCTCCGCTGAGCAGAGAACCCGATGCGGGACTCGATCCCAGGACTCTGAGATCATGACCTGAGCCGAAGGCAGCGGCTTAACCCACTGAGCCACCCAGGCGCCCTTAAAATTCTTTTCTTTTCTTTTTCTTTCTTTCTTTCTGAACCTCTTTTTATTCCCTTTCTCCCCTCTCACGATTCGGGATCTCTTCTGATTTGGTTAAAGCATATTTTCCTGGGGTTGTTGCCCCCTTTTAGTATTTTACTTGTTCCTTCATATACTCTTATCTGGACAAAAGGACAAGGCGGAAAAATTCACCACAAAAAAAAGAACAAGAGGCAGTACCAAAGGCTAGGGACCTAACCAATACAGACATTGGTAATATGTCAGATCTAGAGTTCAGAATGACAATTCTCAAGGTTCTAGTCGGGCTCGAAAAAGGCATGGAAGATATTAGAGAAACCCTCTCGGGATATATAAAAGCCCTTTCTGGAGAAATAAAAGAACTAAAATCTAACCAAGTTGAAATCAAAAGAGCTATTAATGAGGTGCAATAAAAAATGGAGGCTCTCACTGCTAGGATAAATGAGGCAGAAGAAAGAATTAGCAATATAGAAGACCAAATGACAGAGAATAAAGAAGCTGAGCAAAAGAGGGACAAACCGCTACTGGACCACGAGGGGAGAATTCGAGAGATAAGTGACACCATAAGACGAAACAACATTAGAATAATTGGGATTCCAGAAGAAGAAGAAAGAGAGAGGGGAGCAGAAGGTATACTGGAGAGAATCATTGGGGAGAATTCCCCAATATAGCAAAGGGAACAAGCATCAAAATTCAGGAGGTGCAGAGAATGCCCCTCAAAATCAATAAGAATAGGCCCACACCCCGTCACCTAATAGTAAAATTTACAAGTCTTAGTGAAAGCAGCCTGGAGAAGAAGTCTGTAACATACAATGGTAAAAATATTAGATTGGCAGCGGACTTATCCATAGAGACCTGGCAGGCCAGAAAGAGCTGGCATGAAATATTCAGAGCACTAAACAAGAAAAACATGCAGCCAAGAATACTATATCCAGCTAGGCTATCACTGAAAATAGAAGGAGAGATTAAAAGCTTCCAGGACAAACAAAAACTGAAAGAATTTGCAAACACCAAACCAGCTCTACAGGAAATATTGAAAGGGGTCCTCTAAGCAAAGAGAGAGCCTACAAGTGGTAGATCAGAAAGGAACAGAGACCATATACAGTAACAGTCACCTTACAGGCAATACAATGGCACTAAATTCATATCTCTCAATAGTTACCCTGAATGTTAATGGGCTAAATGCCCCTGTCAAAAGACAAAGGGTATCAGAATGGATAAAAAAACAAAACCCATCTATATGTTGCCTCCAAGAAACTCATTTTAAGCCCGAAGACACCTCCAGATTTAAAGTGAGGGGGTGGAAAAGAATTTACTATGCTAATGGACATCAGAAGAAAGCAGGAGTGGCAATCCTTATATCAGATCAATTAGATTTTAAGCCAAAGACTATAATAAAAGATGAGGAAGGACACTATATCATACTCAAAGGGTCCGTCCAACAAGAAGATTTAACAATTTTAAATATCTATGCCCCCAACGTGGGAGCAGCCAACTATATAAACCAATTAATAACAAAATCAAAGAAACACATAAACAATAATACAATAATAGTAGGGGACTTTAACACTCCCCTCACTGAAATGGACAGATCATCCAAGCAAAAGATCAGCAAGGAAATAAAGGCCTTAAACGACACAGTGGACCAGATGGACATCACAGATATATTCAGAACATTTCATCCCAAAGCAAGAGAATACACATTCTTCTCTAGTGCACATGGAACATTCTCCAGAATAGATCACATCCTCGGTCCTAAATCAGGACTCAACCGGTATCAAAAGATTGGGATCATTCCCTGCATATTTTCAGACCACAATGCTCTGAAGCTAGAACTCAACCACAAAAGGAAGTTTGAAAAGAACCAAAATACATGGAGACTAAACAGCATCCTTCTAAAGAATGAATGGTCAACCGGGAAATTAAAGAAGAATTGAAAAAAATCATGGAAAAAATGATAATGAAAATACAACGGTTCAAAATCTGTGGGACACAACAAAGGCAGTCCTGAGAGGAAAATATATAGCGGTACAGGCCTTTCTCAAGAAACAAGAAAGGTCTCAGGTACACAACCTAACCCTACACCTAAAGGAGCTGGAGAAAGAACAAGAAAGAAACCCTAAGCCCAGCAGGAGAAGAGAAATCATAAAGATCAGAGCAGAAATCAATGAAATAGAAACCGAAAAGACAATAGAGTAAATCAATGAAACTAGGAGCTGGTTCTTTGAAAGAATTAATAAAGCTGATAAACCCCTGGCCCGACTTATCAAAAAGAAAAGAGAAAGGACCCAAATAAATAAAATCATGAATGAAAGAGGAGAGATCACAACTAACACCAATGAAATACAAACTATTTTAAGAACATACTATGAGCAACTCTAGGCCAATAAATTTGACAATCTGGAAGAAATGGATGCATTCCTAGAAACATATAAACTACCACAACTGAACCAGGAAGAAGTAGAAAGCCTGAACAGACCCATAACCTGTAAGGAGATTGAAATCTTGCCATTTGTGATGACGTGGATGGAACTAGAGCGAAATAAGTCAATTGAAGAAAGACAACTATCATATGATCTCCCTGATATGAGGAAGTGGTGATGTAACATGGGTGCTTAAGGGGGTAGGAGAAGAATAAATGAACAAGATGGGATTGGGAGGGAGACAAACCATAAGTGACTCTTAATCTCATAGAACAAACTGAGGTTTGCTGGGGGGAGGAGGTTTGGGAGAAGGGGGGTGGGGTTATGGACATTGGGGAGGGTATGTGCTTTGGTGAGTGCTGTGAAGTGTATAAACCTGGCAATTCACAGACCTGTACCCCTGGGGATAAAAATATATGTTTATAAAAAAAAAATACAAAAAACCCCCCCAGATAATCCTAAAATTTTTACGGAAATGTAAAAGACCTTCAATATCCAAAGCAATCTTAAGAAAAAGCTAGAGGTAACACAATCCCAGATTTCAAGATATACTACCAAAGCAGCAGTAATCAAAACAGTATTGTATGAGCACAAAAGCAGACAGATGTCAGGAATAGGATAGAGCCCAGAAATAAAACCCATGCTTAAAGCGTCAATTAATCTATAACACAATATACAAAAGGAAAAAGACAGTAACGTCAATAAATGGTTTTGGGAAAACTGGACAGGCATATGCAAAAGAATTAAGCGGACCAGTTTCTAATACCATTCACAAAAGTAAACTCAAAATGGATTAAGGACCTCTCTGCTCGATCGAGCCTGATGAGAGAAGCAGGTCTCTCTGCCTGCTTCTCTGACTACTTGTGATCTCCCCCTGTCAGATAAATATAAAAATCTTTAAAAGAGCTTATAGATCACAAAGGAACAAGTCCCAGAACCTTGCCAAATAATGAGGAAGCTGCTGGAACTCTCTCAGTCAAAAGAGCAGGTGAAGAGGTGCCTGGGTGGCTCAGTGGGTTAAGGGTTAAGTGGTTAAGGTGGGTTAAGGCCTCTGCCTTCGGCTCAGGTCATGATCCCAGGGTCCTGGGCTTGAGCTCCACATCAGGCCCTCTGCTGAGCAGGGAGCCTGCTTCTTCCTCTCTCTCTCTGCCTACTTGTGATCTCTGTCAAATAAATAAAATCTTAAAAAAAAAAAAAAAAAAAAAAGCAGGTGAATACTATGCTTTACATTCTCCCTCCACCGTGACAGTGTAATCAAGATCAGGGCCCCCAGACCACATCAGCCCCAGACATAGTGGAGCATGGACGGGGTTGGGGGGTGTTTATAAGTTCAAGGAGAATTTAAAGATCCAGCACTAGAACTCTGCTAGATGGGGGGAAAGCTGCTGGAACTCTCTCCAGGTTGCAGGGGCTAGTGAGAAACATGGTTCACCATGTTCTCCATACCTTGATAACTTGGATGGGAGGAGGGTCCACGTACCCTAACCAGCATGTTGCTTCCTGGGTCCCCAGCCCACATCAACCCCAACCACTCCACCAAGCAGTTTCAGCACAGTCCACACCAGGACACCCCTGGTCAGATCCAGCAGTTGTGCCAATGTGACATGAACACAAAGCGCTCTGGAACACTCCAGGTCCACACCTCTTTGGCTCCTAAGAGTTTCCTAGGACACCCCTGGCACAGAGATTACTGGGACCTCCTGGCTCTCACCTGGTTCAGGTCCAGGAACCCCCAGCCCATGCTGGCCCAGTTCTATAAACCTGCCAGGACACTCGCTGCACTGAGCATTCTGTGATACCCTGATCCCACCCATTTCAGCTTCAGCTGTCCCACCAGATGCTTTCTGCCTGAAGAGCCCTGGGGCAGCCGCAGCCCATATCCATTGTAGCTTTAGCTGTCCTCTCAGGGCACCCTGGGCACAGAGAGCTCCAGGATCACCTTGGCCCATACCTACTTCAGCTACAGATGTTCTACCAAAATGCCCCCTACAGAGAATACCTTAGGACCTCCCCCAGGCCCATGCCCCACCTTAAATCAAGCTGCCTTGCCAGGGTGCTTTCTGGAGAGCCCCAGGACACCCCAGCACACACTTGATCAGCTTCACAGTCTACCCAGGGGACAACCATACACAAGACCATTCCTCCAAGTTTAGAAGTGGCTGTTCTGCCTAATTCACAGAAACAAGCACTTTAGAAAGTAAAGCAGATTGGAGAGACGGAAGAATATGCTACCAAAGAAAAAATAAGAAAGAACTAGAGGAAAAGAACTAAATGAACATAGATAAGCAATGGTCTGATAAAGAATTGAAAAAAAGTAATGATCATAAAGATGCTTACTGGACTGAAGCAAGTAAAAGAACTAAGGGAGGACTTCAACAAAGAGAAAACATAAAGAACTATTAGAGTTGAAGAATACAAGAAGTGAAATGAAAAATAACTGGGGAAATCAACAGTACGTTAGCAGATGCAGAACAATGGAGCACTGATCTCAAAGACAGGCTATGGAATGCTTACTCATTAAGCATCTGCCTTCTGCTTAAGTCATGATCTCAGGGTCTTGGTATTGATCCCTGCTCAGCAGGAAGCCTGCTTCTCCCTCTTCCACTCCCTCTGCTTATGTTCCCTCTCTCACTGTGTCTCTGTCAAATAAATAAAATCTTCACGATGGGGTGCCTCGGTGGCTCAGTGGGTTAAAGCCTCTGCCTTTGGCTCAGGTCATGATCCCGGGGTCCTGGGATCGAGCCCCTCATCAGGCTCTCTGCTCAGCAGGGAGTCTGCTTTCCCCCTCTCTGTCTCTGCCTGCCTCTCTGCCTACTTGTGATCTCTGTCAAATAAATAAATAAAATCTTAAAAAAAAAAAGGTATGGTGGGGGGTGGACAAAATGGATGAATGGGAGTGAAAGATAAGGGCTTCTAGTTACGGAATGAGTAAGTCATAGGGAAGGCAGTCAATGGTATTATAATAGCATGTGTGACAACTCACCCATAGTGAATATAGCATAAAGTACAGACTTGTCCAATTACTACAACTTACACAAATTATACCTGAAATTGATGTAAAATTGTGTGTCAGCTATATTTTAATAAAAAACAAGGTGTGGAATACACAATGGCATATTACTCAGCTACAGAAAAGAATGAGATCTTTCTATTGATGACAACATGGATGGGTTGACTAGAGTGATTAAGCTAAGTGAAATAAGCCAGACAGAGAAAGACAAATACCGTATCATTTCACATATATGTGCAATCTAAAAAATAAGTGAAATAACCAAAAAATGAACAGATTCTTAAATACAGAGAACTGGTGATTGTCACAGAGGAAGTGGATGGAGGGGATTGGTGATTAAGGGGATTAAGAGATACCAGTTTCCAGTTATAAAATAAATTCTAAGTCACAAAGATAAAAATAATATAGTCAATAATATTGTAATAACATTGTATAGTATCAGATGATGGTTACACTTAATGTCATTAGCACTGTGATTGATATATATATATATATAAATTACCAAATCAGTATGCTGTACACGGGAAACACTGTATGTCAATTATTCCTCAATAATTAAAAATACAAAGGATTATAAGAAAGTATTCATACTTAACACAACCAAAACATGGAAATTAGAAGAATTTTAGGACCTGAACCTAGAATTGGCTTTGGAATATAATCTGGGACTTTTTTTTCCACAAACATTGAGTGTTAAGTTCAATAAAATGTTTCAAAATTTGATTCTCTCTTCTGGTATTATTTAACATTAATTTACTTTTCTGTTTTATGACATGTCTGTTTTAATTAGGTGAATTTAAAAAATTACAATTATTGTTAAGATAAAGTATAATGAAAGTTATGATAATCCCAGAGGGTACTGGATATTGATGACAAAAGACCATAATGCAATGATGACATGAAAATTAGCTTGGTATTTGTAATTACTGTAAAAAGTGACATCTGTCCTTCATGCCCTATTCCAGATTATCTATAAGATAGTGAGTCAGAGGGGCGCCTGGGTGGCTAAGCAGGTTAAAGCCTCTGCCTTCGGCTCAGGTCATGATCCCAAGTCCTAGGATTGAGCCCCATAATCGGGCTCTCTGCTCAGCAGGGAGCCTGCTTCCTCCGCCCCCTCTCTCTCTGCCTGCCTCTCTGCCTACTTGTGATCTCTGTCTGGCAAATAAATAAAATCTTAAAAAAAAAAAAAAAAAAAGATAGTGAGTCAGAAAGTGGGAATATAATAATGGTTATACTTAAAATATACCACCATCTCATGGACACCGAAACACTGGAATTATACATAATTGTACTGAATATGATGGATACACATTACAGAAATAATCACTTCCATTTAAAAAAAACTTGTGTATTAAATATTTATACACAGAATTAAAATCCAATTGCTTTCAAAAGGAAAAGACAGTATGACTACATGTATCCTAAGTATGACAATTTAACTACATATAAGAAATATATAGAATTAAATTCCACTACAAGGATTGATAAACTCCACTCAAGCTTTTAAAGACTGAACTTCTGACTATAGAAATTACTACCAAAGACATGATAAAATCTGCTATCACAAATAGGGCTAACTGTGGTAGTATCAAAGCTATTCTTAACCTAATGAAAATCTAAGTCACAGAAGATTATTAGTAAAACAAGTCAATAAATGTGAATAATATAATTAAAACCAATTTCTACGATGATCAAACTATCATTTAGATAAGTGATATTAAAACCAAAACCAACTATGGTACAATTCTGAGTACACTGAAGGGAAAAAAAAAATCAGCATGAGGAATTTTTCCCTAAGCAGTAGATACATTCTGTCCTATAGGAGAATGTATTTATTCTGACAAAGAATGTATTTAATTAGATGTGTATCTGCTTTGGGCCTATATAATATGTCCCCAAGCCAAACTATTATTCTATTACATTTCGGTCCCAAAAAGAGCAATATATTATTATAAAATAATTCTAGGTCAGCAATAAAGGGCATGTGTGAACACAGATAATTTAAAAGATACTAAGTCCAAAAAATTCCCTTGCCATTAAGTAAACAAGGTGAGAAGCCGTGAGAAAGTGAGCAGAAATAAAAACAAGGTGTATAAACCAAGCACTTACATATTTCAGTTACAAATGAAACAAACAAAATACTTCATTACCTTTATACAATTTCAGTTTTATAAAACTGATTTTTAAATGACATGCCAGGACAGAATAGAAAATTCTTAGTCCAAGTCTTTCTGGAGATGCAAAGCTCCATTACTATTTGATGTCAACCAAAAGGATACATTTTCAGAATTATCCTTTCAAATGTTTTTCCTTAAAATTTCCTGTGAGGATGTACATGGATGACTGCTTTTCCTCTGTACCTCAAGTTCTATGGTAATTAATTCTCTTAACGATTTGTCGCTTTGTACAGGTCTATTCTCACTTACTCCAACTGTTCCTTATGAGCATTTTATATAAATCAACTTACATTTAAGATACATTAGAATGGTATGTTATTTAAAGGGATTACATTTATATCTGGTAAAACAAAGGCTCCTGTAAATTTACACTTAAGTAAAGGAAAGGCTCTCCTAAGAATATAACCACGTCATCATGTGTTGTATCACACATTATGCCTACTTAAAATAACCTTATATTCAACGATTACTATAAAACTCTACCTCCAGAAAACAGAACGTGGAAAAATACATATACTGTTGAGAAAGTATAATCCTATAATATCTTATTCTTGGGAATATGTAATGAAAGTATTCTTGTAAAATACTGATTTTAAATTAAAGTGAGAATTTACTGGAGAAAATTTTACATACCTTGGACTTGAGGGAACCTCCCCAATTTTCATCCACAGACTTCAAGAATAGCTCCTGCATAAAGCTGCAAAAGGAAAAACAAGAATTTAAAAAACTGGTATCATTTTAAGATTTTATTTTGGGAAGGGTAAAAGAAAGTACGAGTGGGGGCGGGAAGGCAGAGAGGAAGGGTGAGAGTCTTTCAAGCAGACTTCACACTGGGCGCCTGAGAGCAGGGCTCAGTCTCAACAACCCTGAGATCATGACCAAGGCCCAAAATCAAGAGTTGGAAGCTTAAACAACTGAGCCACTCAGGTACCCCTGTTGTAATTTTAAAAATGTAGTTATTTCAGTTAAAACAAATATTAAACAGATAGAATCAAATGTTCAGAGCTGAAGAGAGCTATGTAGTTCCATTCTGATAGACGAGGAAATGAGGCCCATGGATGTTAAATGATTGAGGAATTTAAGCCCTACTTAGTAAGAGATTGAAGGAGATGTCATTAGAAAGAATTTTTGTTAAAGATCTGAGAGAGACAGAGAGGAAGAGAGACTGTGCACACCTGTGTGTGAGTGTGTGTGTGTTGGGGGGGGCAGAGGCCCAAGGTGGGGCTCTATCTCACACACCATGAGATCATGACATCAGGACCTGAGCCACCCACACACCCCTCATTAAAAAGAATTTAAATGCAAATATTTTCCCTTAATGAATTCACTTAAAATGAATTAAATGATAAATATAGCTTTTCTAGCTATATAGGACCTGCACAATTTACAGTAAAAGCCCATTATAAAAAAAACTATAATGCAAAAATTTTATTACAATGAATTCAGCTGAAATGGATTCAATGGTATACATCACTTTTTTTCAGCTATAGAGCCTGACCATTCTTTTTGTAGTGACATAGGGATGCTAGGGCTCTAAGAGAAGGAAGGCTATTATAAAAACATACTATATCCATTTTATTTATTGTTAGTCTTTACACTTTTTATTCTAGGTCTAAAAGCTGAAGATGGATTTTACTTTTAAGTTCTAAAATAGCATAAATATCCCATGTATTATGCAGGATGATTATTTTAAATACTTTGGAAAATACAAAAAAGTACAGAGTAGAAATTAGAAATTTACTTCATTTCCATTTATACCCAAGAGATAATTTTTTTTTTTAATCAGTTTGGAGATTCTCACCTAGATCAATAGTTCCTAAATTTCTGAGGGCCACTGATACTTTTGAGAATCTGATGAACTTTTGCTTTGAGGCTATTCATGGACTCTGAAACCACTGATGAATTTCAAATTAAGAACTCTGATGATCTCCAAAGATTCTCTGCAGCATTAACAATTTGATATTAGGGGGATTTAATTTTATGCAGTAAGCTGCTTTTTAGTTACTCTTGTTGGACAAGCCCACAAAGTATCTTTAAAAAATCAGGTCATATTACCAATAAGATAATGAAAAGATGTTCAACATCACTAATCATTAGGAAAAAAGCAAATCAGAATCACAATGAGCTACCAACCATTTCACACTAGATAGGAGGGCTATGATTAAAAACAACAACACAGAAAACCAGTGGTGGTGAAGATGTGGAAAAATCAGAACCCTTGGGCACTGCTGCTGGTAAGGTAAAATAGTACAGGCACTACAGAAAGTAAAAAGGCAGTTCCTTAAAAAATTAAACATAGAATTATATGATTCAGCAATTCTACTTCTAGCCAGAAATTAGAGGCAACCCAAATATCTATTGGCCAATGAATGGATAAACAAAGGTGGTATATACATATAATGAAATATTGTCTTAAAGAGAAAATTATGACACATGCTTTAACATGCATGAATCTTGCAGACAGGAAATAAAACAATTACAAAAGGATAAATATTACATGATTCCACTTTCATGAGGTACTTAGAGCAGTCAAGGTTAGAGACAGAAAGTAAAACGGTGGTTGCCAGGGGCTGGGAGAGGGAAGAAGAGAAGCATTATATATTGAGAATGGAGTTTCAGTTTAGAAAGATGAAAAAGTTCTGGAAGGACATGGACACTTAAAAATAGTTAAAATGGTGAAGCTTATGCTATATATATATTACCAGAATTAAGAAAGTTAAAAAAGCAGTAAGGCCATATTAAAATTTGGTTATTAGATTTAGCTTTTATTTTTAAGTCTGTGATCCCCTGGAAACTAAGTGGAGATTCCATTACCTTATATAATAGCATTTCTCTACAAAACTGTTTCCCAATATTCTCCATAACATGACATGTGGAAAATGGTTAACAACTTTATGAAGCTTAGAACTGGAGATGACTAGCTTGGTGGGCCCTGTGCATCCCAGTCCCTATTTGGCTGTTGCAAGGACTGAAGGAGTCTATATCCCAGCAGACTTCTAAGGCATTCATGGAAAGCACTTTTCTGTACAATAAAACAAATGGTTAAAAATACTAGAAACATGTTCAATGAACAGGCAGCTCTGATGTGACTTTGTCCAGAAAAACTTTCGTTGATTTCCTATCCTGCAAGTACTTTCTGCAGAATTCCAGTTTTTTTCTTTCTTTCTTCTTAAAGATCTTATTTGACAGAAAGAGCGTGTGCACACGCTCACAAAAGCAGGGGAAGCAGCACAGGGAGAGGGAGAAGCAGGCTCTCTGCTGAGCACAGCCAGATGTGGGGCTTAATCCCCAGGATCCCTGGATCATGACCTGAGCTGAAGGCAGACTCTTAACTGACAAAGCCACCCAGGCACCCCAGAATTCTGTTCTTATAATGTGCTGTAAATATTCTGTAACTTAACTGTGGAAAGGAAATGTCTTATTTATCATAACTATCCCCAGAACTAGATACAAAGCTTCTCACTGTATGTGTGTTGGAGAGAATTACTCATTTAACAGAATTAAATACCTTTTTTTTAAAAAAAAGATTTTATTTATTTGACAGACGGAGATCACAAGCAGGCAGAGAAGCAGGCCCAGAGAGAGGAGGAAGCAGGCTCCCTGCTGAGCAGAGAGCCTGATGTGGGGCTTGATCCCAGGACCCTGGGATCATGACCTGAGCCGAAAGCAGAGGCTTTAACCCACTGAGCCACCCAGGCGCCCCCGAATACCTTTTTTTGTTACATAACTTTAAAAATATTTCAAGTTCCTTTGACATACTTGTAGAGTTCATTGTACTTAGTTTCAGTGTAGGGTAAATAAAAAGAAAATTTATCTTCGAGCTGCCTAACATTATTAATAACAAATTCTAAAAGAATTAGTTAATTTTTAAAAATGATTTTATTTATCTATTTGACAGAAACAGAGTAAGTAAGTGTGCACAAGCAGGGGGAGCAACAGGCAGAGGGAGAGGGAAAAGCTCCCTGCTGAGCAGAGCCCAACTAGAGAGCCCAACATGGGGCTCAACCCCAGGACTCTGGGATCATGACCCGAGCTGAAGGCAGATGCTCAACTGACTAAGTCACCCGTTCCCCTAAAGGTATTAATTTGTGATGACACTTGGCATTTCACTTATGAATTTGTGGTGTTCATAGGAAAACACTGGTTTTTCATGTTGAGTAAGTAATTTTACTACAAATTCTGATAAATTTTCAGTGACATAATCATAAGCATCTTTGGCATTACACAAATTCAGGTAATATGTAACTTATAATAGGAATTCTCTAGGGCATAAAGGATTAAAGAATTTAAAAAGGTTAAACTTGGGGCGCCTGGGTGGCTCAGTGGGTTAAGCCTCTGCCTTCGGCTCGGGTCATGGTCCCAGGGTCCTGGGATTGAGCCCCGCATCGGGCTCTCTGCTCAGCGGGGAGCCTGCTTCCTCTTCTCTCTGCCTGCCTCTCTGCCTACTAGTGATTTCTCTCTCTGTCAAATAAATAAATAAAATCTTAAAAAAAAAATAAAAATAAAAATAAAAAGGTTAAACTTGTAATTCCTTGACTTTCCCCCTTAGCATTCGGACTTTTTAAAGTAACATCACTGGCATAGAAAAAATGCTGACCTTCAACATTTGTGGATAGCTACCCAATGGAAGAGAAATAAAAAAAGTGATGTAACTTTTACAGAACAAGCTAATTTTTAAAATACCACGTTGGTAGGCCTCTTTTTTGTAGGCCTCAAGAAGCTCATTTGTGCAATCTATCTCTAGACTCTAGGAGGTACTTATTCCATTATATTATAATAACCCAAATAACTTAAATGGAAATACATGGATACCTTTAGAAAAATATAAAAATGACATGCAAAGCTGCATTTTTCCCTTGGGAGTCCACACCTATTTCCCTATATAAGTTATGATTAATAGGTTTTCCTAAACTTTCTAAACAATTCTCCTGTTGAGAAGCAAAAATATCAAACTACTTCAGCTCTGTAACTAATCTGCCTTATTAGTAACATGACTTTTGAATCCCCTAATTTTCACCTCATTTAAACTGGTGTTTAAAACTGAAGTATAGGGAGGCCTGGGTGGCTCAGTGGGTTAAGCCGCTGCCTTCGGCTCAGGTCATGATCTCAGGGTCCTGGGATCGAGTCCCACATCGGGCTCTCTGCTCAGCAGGGAGCCTGCTTCCTCCTTTCTCTCTCTCTGCCTGCCTCTCTGCCTACTTGTGATCTCTCTCTGTCAAATAAATAAATAAAATCTTTAAAAAAAAAAAAAACTGAAGTATAATTAACATAGTGTTATATCAGTTTCAGGTGTACAATATAGTGATTCAGTTCTATACATGACTCAGTGCTCATCAAGATAAGAGTGTACTTTTTTTTTTTTTAAGATTTTATTTATTTATTTGACAGAGAGAGATCACAAGTAGACAGAGAGGCAGGCAGAGAGAGAGAGGGAAGCAGCTCCCCGCTGAGCAGAGAGCCCGATGCGGGACTCGATCCCAGGTCCCTGAGGTTATGACCTGAGCTGAGCTGAAGGCAGCGGCTTAACCCACTGAGCAACCCAGGCGCCCTAAGTGTGTACTTTTAATCCCCTTTATTTCAGCCATCCCTGCTACCCACCTCCACCCTCTGACAGCCACCAGTTTATTCTCTGTATTTGAATCTTTTTGTTGTTGTTGTTCATTTTCTTTCTTAAATTCCATGAGTGAAATAATAAAGTACTTGTCTTTCTCTAACTTATTCCATTTAATATTATATTCTCTAGATCCATCTATGTTGTAGCAAGAGGCAAGATTTCATTTTTTATGGTCGAGTAATATTCCACTGATGTGTGTGTGCACTTGTGCATGCATGTGTATATATACACATCTTTATCCATTCATCTATTGATGGATACTTGGGTTGCTTTCATATCTGAGCTATTGTAGATAATGCTACAGTAAACATGGGGTGCATAACTCTCTTTAAGTCAGCATTTTCATTTTCTTTGGGTAAATAACCAGTAGTGGAATTACTGGGTCATATAGTAATTTTATTTTTAAAGTTTGGGGAGAGGGGTGTCTGGACGGCTCAGTCGTTAAGCCTCTGCCTTCAGGTCAGGTCATGATCCCAGGGTCCTGGTATCGAGCCCTGCATCAGACTCCCTGATCCGTGGTGGGCCTACTTCTCCCTCTCCCGATCTTGCTGTACTCCTTCTCTTGCTGTCTTTCTGTCAAATAAATAAATAAAATCTTAAAATAAAGTTTTGGGGAAAACGTCATACTGTTTTCCGTGGTGGCTATATCAATTTGTATTTCCACCAACATTTCTTCATATACTTGCCAACACCTGTTATTTCCAACAAGAGGGTATAAAAATTTCAAGTATCTATGTACCCAATATAGGAGCACCCAAGTCCATAAAGCAATTATTAATAGAAGTTTAACATAACAGAAGTTTAACATAAAGAAGTTTACAGTAACACAGTAATAGAAAGGGACTTTAGCACCCCACTTACATCAATGTATAGATCATCCAGAGAGAAAATCAACAAGCAAACAGTTGCTACAAATGACACATTAGACCACATGGGCCTAACAGATGTATTCAGAACATTCCATCCAAATAAGAATACTTTTTTAAAAGATTTTATTTGAGAGAGAGCGCATGTACAATGAGGAGGGACAGAAGGGAGAAGGAGAGGGAATTCCAAGCAGATTCTGTAACAAGAGCTGAATAATAATATGTGGGGTTGATTCCCACAACCTCAAGATCACTACCTGGGCCAAAATCAAGAGTCAGATGCTTAACCAACAATGGAGCCATCCAGGAGCCAAGTGCACATGGAACATTCTCCCCAAAAGATCATGTTAGGCCACAAACAAAAAGACTGCAATCATATCATGCACCTTTTCTGACCACAACTGTATGAAAAACACTCAAAAAAAGATATGGAAAGAACACAAATACACGGAGGCTAAATAACATGCTACTAAATTATGAATGGGTCTACTGAGAAATCAAAGAAGATATCAAAAGATACATGGAGACAAATGAAAACACGATCCAAAATTTGGGAGATATGGCAAAAATTGTTATAAGAGCAAAGACTACAGCAATATAGGCCTACCTCAAGAAACAAGAAAAATCTCAAACAACCTAACCTTAAACCTAAAGGAGACAGAAAAAGAAGAAACAAAGCCCAAAGTCAGTAGGAAGGAAGAAATAATACAGATTAGAGAAGAAATAAATACATGGAGACTAAAAACACAATAGGACAGATCACTGACACCAGGAGCTGGTTCTTCGAACAGATGAACAAAGTGGATAATAAGTATTTAGCCAGACTCACCCAAAAAGAGAGAGAGAGAGAGAGAGAGGTTTCTCAAAATCAGAAATGAAGGAGAAATAACACCATAGACATACAAAGGTTTATAGAAGATTATTACGAAAAATTGTATAACAAATTGGACAATGAAGAAATGGATAAATTTCTAGAAATATATAATCTTTCATAACTGAATCAGTAAGAAATACAAAATTTGAACAGCCCAATTACTAGCCATGAAACTGCATCAGTATTCAAAAAATTCCCAACGAACAAGTCCAGGACCAGATGGCTTTACAGATGTATTCTACCAAACATTTAAAGAATTAATACTTGGGGGAGGAGCAAGATGGCAGAATAAGAGACCTAATTATCATAGGGTCCTAGGAGTTCAGCTAGGTACTTATCAAACCATTCTGAACACTTACAAACTCAACAGGAGATCGAAGAGAAGAGCAGCAATTCTAGGAACAGAAAATCAACCACTTTCTGGAAGGTAGGACTTTTGGAGAAGTGAATCTGAGGCAATATTCGGGAAGACAGACTGTGAAAGGAGAGGCCAGCTCCCACCAAGCAGCAGAGCAGTGGAGCACAAAATTGAAACTTTTTTTTTTAAAGATTTGATTTATTTATTTGACAGAGAGATATCACAAGTAGGCAGAGAGGCAGGCAGAGAGAGAGGGGAGGGGAAGCGGGCTCCCCACTGAGCAGCCAGCCTGATGCGGGGTTCAATCCCAGGACCCTGAGATCATGACCTGAGCCAAAGGCAGAGGCTTAATCCACTGAGCCACCCAGGTGCCCCAAAATTTAAACTTTTAAAAGTCTGCTCCACTGAGGGAAGTCAACCTAGAGGCTAAGGAGGGGGTGGAGTCTTCACGGGGACAGTGTTGTCTCAGGACCACAGGGTCACAGAAAGACCAGGGGTGTCTGAGTGTGTCAGAGTTCCCAGGTATCAGAGCGGGGAAGCTGACTACACAGACGGAGCTGAGGAGGGGGCTCTCAGCTTGGGGTCTATCTTAAACCGTGATCCAAGGCAAAGTCGGGCCACTGCTCTTTGAGCAGGGACTCCACAAGAGGCAGTTTGGGGAGAACCTCTCCTTCTACCTCTGGAAGAGCGGTGGGGGAGCCTGCTGCAGAAATCTACTGGGTTTGGAGACTCCAAACAGGGCCGTGCCAGAGACAGAAACTCTTGGTCACAGGCCGGGTGAGCGTGGAGTGCGACCAGAGACCAGGGAGATGGGAGGGACTGACTGCTTTTCTGAGGGTGCCCTGAGGAGTGGGGCTCTGACTCTCGGCTCCTATGGGGTTGGAGATTGGGCGGGCCACCATTTTCATTCCCGTTCTCCAAAGGCGTATGGAAAGCTTTCAGGGAATAAAAGCTCCCGAGAGCGAACCCGAGCATATTTATTTAGCCTGGTCCCTAGCGAGGGCGGTCTAATTCCACCTTAGGCAAAAACATTTAGGAATCACTTTAACAGACCCCTCCCCCAGAAGATCAGCAAGAACATCCAGCCAAGACCAAATTCACCAATCAATGAGAACTGTAAAACTTCAGAGCTATGGGAGTATAGCACACAGAATTCATGGCTTTTCTCTCCATGATTCTTTTGTCTTTTAAAGTTAAATTAAAAAAAATTTTTTTTACTCTATTTAAAAAAATTTTTCCTCTTTCCTATTTTAATGTTTTAAAACTATCTTATCAATATCTTTTTAAAAATCTTTTTAAATTTTCATTTTTTTTATAGTCATATTCTATCCCTTCATTGTATTTAACCTTATTTTCTCTATACATATACGTTTTACTTTCTTTAAAATTTTGGGATACAGATTTTTTCTAACAGATCAAAATACACCCTAAATCAAGCACATGGTTTTGTTCTAGTTTCTAGCCTTATCACATTCTTTCCTTTTTTTTTCCTTTATTCAACCAACTTCTTATCAATTCCTTTTTAAGAATCTTTTTTAATTTTCACCTTTACAATGATATTCCATCCCTTCATCATGTTTACCTTTATTTTTGTATATATTTAAGTTTTTCTTTCTTTAAAATTTTGGGAGGCAGTTTCTTCTAACAGACCAAAGTATGCCCAAAATCAAGTGTGTGGCTCTATTCACCAGTCTAACATAATATATATGTCTGTGTGTGCGTGTAAATTTCTCCCTTCTTTCTTCTCTGCCTGGTTTCGGGTATCTTCCCATTTGGTTAGTGTATATTTTTCTGGGGTCATTGCTACTCTATTTATATTCTCTCATTTATCTATTCTTATCTGGATAAAATGACAAGAAGGAAAAATTCACCACAAAAAAAGAACAAGAGGCAGTACCAATGGCTAGGGATCTAATCAATATGGACATTAGTAAGATGTCAGAACTAGTCAGAATGACGATTACCAAGGTGCTAGCTGGGCTTGAAAAGAGTATAGAAGATACTAGACAATCTCTTTCTGGAGAAATAAAAAAACTAAAATCTAACCAAGTTGAAATAAAAAAAAGCTATTAATGACGTATAATGACATATAATAAAAAATGGAGGCTCTTACTGCTAGGATAAATGAGACAGAAGAGAGAATTAGTGATATAGAAGACCAAATGACGGAGAATAAAGAAGCCAAGCAAAAGAGAGACAAACAACTACACGACCGCGAGGGGAGAATTTGAGAGATAAGGGATACCATAAGACGAAGCAATATTAGAATGATTGGGATCCCAGAAGAAGAAGAAAGAAAGGGAGAGGGGCAAAAGGTATATTGGAGCAAATTATACTAGAGAATTGCCCTAATATGGCAGAGGGAATCCAGGAGGCACAGAGAACCCCCCTCAGAATCAATTGTAATCAATCATCTAATAGTAAATAGAATCAATAGAATCAATCATCTAATAGTAAAACTTAAAAGACTTAGTGACAAAGAGAAAATCCTGAAAGCAGCTTGGCACAAGAGGTCTGTAACATACAACAGCAGAAATATTTGACTGGCAGTAGACCTATCCACAGAGACCTGGTAGGCCAGAAAGATCTAGCATGATATATTCAGAGCACTAAGAAATATATGCAGCCAAGAATACTATATCCAGCTAGGCTGTCACTGAAAATAGAAGGAGAGATAAAAAGCTTCCATGACAAACAAAAGTTAAAAGAATTTGCAAAGACCAAACAGCCCTACAGGAAATATTGAAAGGGATCCTCTAAGCAAAGAGAGAGCCTAAAAGTAACATAGACCAAAAAGAACAAGAACAGAGACAATATACAGTAACAGCTTACAGGCAATACAGTGGCAATAAATTCGTATCGTTCAATAGTTACCCTGAATGTATATGGGCTAAATGCCTCAACCAAAAGACACGGGGTATCAGAATGGATAAAAAAAACAAAACCCATCAATATGCTGTCTGCAAGAAACTCATTTTAGACCCAATGACACCTCCAGATTTAAAGTGAGGGGTTGGAAAACTATTTACCATGCCTACGGACATCAAAAGAAGGCTGGGGTAGCAATCCTTGTATCAGATTAAGTAGATTTTAAGCCAAAGACTATAATAAGAGATGAGGAAGGACACTATATCACACTTAAAGGATCTGTCCAACAAGAATATCTAACAATTTTAAAAACCTATGCCCCTAACATGGGAGCAACCAATTATATAAACCTGTTAATAACAAAATCAAAAAAACACATGGACAATAATACAATAATAGTAGGGAACTTTAACACCCCTCCCCCCCGCCACTGAACTGGACAGATCAACTAAGCAAAAGATCAACAAAGAAATAAAGGCTTTAAATGACACATTGTTCCAGATGGACATCACAGTTATATTCAGAACATTCCATCCCAAAGCAACAGAATACACATTTTTCTCTAGTGCACATGAACCATTCTCCAGAATAGTTCATATCCTGGGTCACAGATCAGGTCTCAACCAGTACCAAAAGACTGGGATCATTCCCTGCATATTTTCAGACCACAATGCTCTGAAATCAAAACTCAACCAAAAGAGAAAAGTTGAAATGAACTCAAATACATAGAACCTGAAGAGCATCCTACCACAGAATGAATGGGTCATCCAAGAAACTAAAGAATTAAAAAAAATTCATGGAAACAAATGAAAATGAGAACACAACTGTTCAAAATCTGTGGGACACAGCAAAGGCAGTCCTGAGAGGAAAGTATATAGCAATACAAGCCTTCTCAAGAAACAAGAAAGGTCTCAAATACAAAACCTAACCCTACACCTAGTGGAGCTTGAGAACGAACAGCAAAGATAGCCTAAACCCAGGTGATGAGAAATAATAAAGATCAGAGTAGAAATCAATGAAATAGAAACCAAAAGAACAGGAGAGCTGATCAACGAAACTAGGAGCCAGTTCTTTGAAAGAATTAATAAAACTGATAAGCCCCTGGTCAGATTTAAAAAAAAAAAAAAAAAAAAAAAAAAAGAGAAAGGACCCAAATGAAAGAGAGATCACAGCCAACATCAAAGAAATACAAACAATTGTGTGTGGTTTTTTTTTTTTTTTTAAGATTTTATTTATTTGACAGACAGAGATCACAAGTAGGCAGAGAGGCAGGAGAGAGAAGGGGGAAGCAAGCTCCCCACTGAGCAGAGAGCCCGATGCGGGGCTCGATCCCAGGACCCCGGGATCATGACCTGAGCCAAAGGAAGTGGCTTTAACCCACTGAGCCACCCAGGCACCCCTAGTAGTAAAGCTTTTGTCAAGATTTCACTTCCAGTCACTGAAGCAGCAGGTAACTGGTTTATCTGCTGACACCTCCACACACTTTGACTAATGGCATTCTTGCAAAGGCATAATGAATGAACTTGGAGGATTAGGGAAATGAGTTCAACTTTACTATTTTAGCAAATGAAGCTGGTAAATATAATTCTCTAATATTATATCCTTGAGATTATAGTATTTTTAGGTACTTTCTAGTGAACTCTGAAAAAACAAAGCAATGACTATATCTAAGGAAGCTAAGGATAAAGCTTATTCTACTACACTATAAAATGATATTTATTTTTGTATCTTTAGTTTCTGCCTTAAGATTGAGAAAGCTACAAAACAAGCAAGGAAACATCTACCTTAATTTATATTAAGTTCTGAGAAAGTAAGAGAACACTGGGGGAATCTTTCACTAAGATATAATTACTGTTCCATTGAAAAGCTCAATGAAAATGTATTAAAGTACAACAAAATGAAACAAAAACCAAGAAATAAAAAAATTTTTTTTTACATCACTACATTCTAAATTAAATTACACTAACTACAAAATCTGAGGGAAAACAGGGGTGCCTGGGTGGCTCAGTGGGTTAAAGCCTCTGCCTTCAGCTCAGGTCATAATCCCAGGGTCCTGGGATCGAGCCCCACATCAGGCTTTCTGCTAGTCAGGGAGTCTGCTTCCCTTCCTCTCTCTGCCTCTCTATGCCTACTTGTGATCTCTCTCTCTGTCAAATAAATAAATAAAATCTTAAAAAAAAAATCTGAGGGAAAACAGAACAAAGTTTCTTCCAGAATTGTGATGAATACAAGAATTTGTTCACGTACCTAAAACAAAGAGACCTTCATAATCAAGAATTAGGACTATAATGATTAGACTTTCAACTGAAAACAAACACACCCATAGATATACCCCCTTCCCTATTAATAGTTACTGGTATGAATAATCCAGGGTCATCACCTGGGAACAATGTATTTAATTCTACTGATATTTAGGAACTATAATAGAATGAAAAGAAACAACCAGACACAACACCACATTTCCTGAGGTCAAAACATCCACAGAATTGGTAAAAATGATCCTGAGCTTGAGTATTTTTTTTTTCCTAAAGATTTTTTTCTATTAATTTGACAGAGAAAGAGAGAGAAAGAGAGACATCCCAAGGAAGCACAGTGGCAGGTAAAGGGAGCCGGAAAAGCAGGCTCCCTCCTGAGCAAAGATCCAATGTGGGACTTGACCCCAGAGCCCTGACATGAAGGCAGAGGCTGAACTGACTGAGCCACCTAGGTGCCCCCCTCAGCTTAAATACCTTAGTAAATAGTTTTTTTGTTTGTTTTTTAAAATTTTACTTATTTGTTTGACAGAGAGAGACACATAAGAGAGAGCACAAGGAGGGGGAGTGGGAGAGGAGAAGGAGGCTTCCCACTGAGCAGGAAGCCTAATGTGGGGCTCGATTCTAGGACCCTGCGATCA
This sequence comes from Mustela putorius furo, assembly GCF_011764305.1. Taxonomy (NCBI): domain Eukaryota; kingdom Metazoa; phylum Chordata; class Mammalia; order Carnivora; family Mustelidae; genus Mustela; species Mustela putorius. Next base: position 72,757,549 of record NW_025422005.1, read on the forward strand.
CGACCTGAGCCGAAGGCAGACACTTAACAACTGAGTCACCCAGGTGCCCCTAGTTAGTAGTTTTAAAATAAAACCAACTAGCCCCTTGGTAAAAATATTTTAGAAAATGGCAAAGTAGTACTTAATAAAGATTTCATGGTCTTTCTGCTCCTAAATGTTTGAAAAATACAGCCCATTTTCCTCTTAATTTGAAGAACTGAGATCCAGACAAAAGTACAGTTCAATACCCAAATATTCAATAGTCTCCAAAAATACCACAGGGATGCTATTATATAGCAGCAAAGGCTGCTTTTTAAAAGAGAATTCAATTGTTAGTGGTATTACCACACCAATATTGAACATGATTATCTGTCACAAAAATGGGCAATTATGATCATCTTTAAGCAAGGCTGCAAATATCTGAAATAAAAAACAAAACAACTGGCACAAATTGCATTATGGTTGCTCTCTATTAAAACTAAAGGTAATCACCTCATATATACTAAGATACAAAAATAAAATTGTAATAAAATTTAGGCAAAAGCCTAAATATCTTAAATACTAAGAGTGTCAATATGAAAGCAGAACAAAAGACACTAGGCTGTTGCAAACATTTTGATTTTTTGCCCACTTTTTGACAAGCACACTATCAAGTTTAAAACTCATTACAGTACCCAGATGAGCTTTTAACACTTTTCTTCAAAAGGAAAACAGAAAACACAGTTTCTACCTATGAGGTATGCTTTTATGAAAAGTTATCCTCCTTACTGCCCCTTCCCCCATCCCCCACCATTGCACTAAGGGGCTACCTTGTAACTAGTTGAAGTCTACTGTAGCCTTCTTTCATTGAGGCTACCAGTTTCTCAAGGCATCTTCACTCACCCTTCCAACCCAGTTAATCCATAGATCCTGAAGGTTTTATTGCCTAAATCTTTTCAGATCTGTCCCTTCTCCATTTTTACTACCAATATGTTGGCTTAAGCCCTTTATCTTGCCTCTGGAAAACGGCAATGTAGGTTATTTTTCTGGCAACAGTATTCCCCTCTGTCCTACCAACTATCCATACTGATGACAAAATTCATTGAAATACAAATCTGATGCCAGTTGTTTATAATTTTTAAATTTTGTCCCCTGCCTACAGGATAGAGTCCAAACTTCTTTTCAAGACATACAGGCACTACTCTTCCTAACCAGCATCATCTATTATCATAACCAAGCTATTTGATTTATCTAAGGCGGCCATCTTTTTCATGACTTTGCCTTTTCAGTAAAGTTTCCTTTTGCCAGAGAGGACTTTCTCCTAATAATTTTCCAAGTTAGCATAAACAGCAACTTCTGGATAAGCAAGTGGTGGTATTTACCTCAACTGTCAAAAGGTAGTATGTCCTTCCTTCTGTGTGCTATCATGGCACCTGAGTACATTTTATTTACACCATACTTCTTAATTCTTTAAAGAAACCAATGCATCTGGAAATAACAAAGAAACTATACAGAAGGGTACAGAAGTAAAACTTTTCCTCTGCCCCCCACCTGCACTCAGTAACTTTTTAACTATTTTTAGTTCTTCTGTTGGTCACTTTTATAGTGATTAATGTGGTTGTATCTATAGTTCTGAATACATCAACTTTAAGGGACTATTAGACCTTGTCCTCTTTCCAACTTATATTTATTTTATTTCTAACTCTTTAAATGGGCACCTTCCTAATACTGGGTATTATGTTTTAGCCTAATAAAATATCCTGCCAACTGCATTCTACTTCCATGCCTATTTCTTCTACTTGACCCCTTGAGGACAGTGACTACTGTCTTATTTTGACATTCTCCAAGCCTACGCCAAGAAGAAATATTTATTTTTTATTATTTTTTAAAGGACTTTTTTATTATTATTTATTGAACAGAGAGCTAAAGAGCACAAGTAGGCAGAGCAGCGAGCAGAGGGAGAGGGAGAAGCAGGCTCTCTGCTCAGCGGCTCGATCCCAGGACCCTGCAATCATGACCTGAGCCGAAGGCAACTGCTTAGATGACTGAGCCACCTAGGTGCCCCAAGAAGAAATATTTAGTGTATAAACAAAGTTTATTTTGACTCTGAGATAGGTATACAATTGTAAGGCAGCCTGGTAACAGAACATGAATTACTTTAATGGTTTATTTCCTTTTAAAATATTGTAATCTGCAAATGTGATTAAAATGTTTTAATATGCTTAGACTCTTGATCCTAATTTATAACTACCAAAAAAACTGATTTTTTAAAATTAAAGACAGATGAAATGCTAAAAAATACTAAAATATTAAAAATAAAAAAATACTAAAAAATTACTAAATACTAAAAAATACTAAAATACTAAAAAATTAAATATTTTAGTTCAATTAAATAATTATACAAAATGTTTAAAACTTTTGTTACATAAATATGATACATATATTTATAACCATTTACTATCTGATGACTTTAGGTAAGATTCTATGTCGAGACTCAATTAGAAAATGGGGATGATAATGGTACTTATTGCAGAGTTGTGAAGATTATATAAATTAATTCAGATAACGGACTTGCAACAGCACCCTTCATCTAGTAACAAATGTTAGTGGCTATTACGAAGTAAATATTTGTGTTGGTATGCAAGCCTTAGCAATTCTTTCAGTAAATTAGAACTGCTGCCAAACATTATTCACATCTTTAAAAAAAGCTCCTTAGTGACTAATGTTTTTATATTATAATTAGAATAATCTGTTTAAAATTTATATTTGTTTCCTTTGAAGAAATCAGTTCATGTATTGATGCTACAGACACACTACAGAAATGAAGCTATTTTAAGCAACTGTGAAATTTCTTTAGTGACTACAATTTCACGCACAGTTGGCTAAACCTCCATTTCATCCTATATGTTTCACACACCAGTAGCATCTCTACCCATAGCAGATAGGTTAAAGCTTAACACATGCCACTTTCTTGAATAATGTTGCTTAAGCTGTCTTCTAAATTACTCTGAAACTGGCTACAGATTTTCCATGTAAATTGAATAGAAGTAAATGTTTTGATGTTCTTTTACCTGAATTATGAAATACTATGTGACTTATTTAAAAATGTCTGGGCCTTAAATAAGCCAAATTTGTTAATATATCCTCAAAAACACCAAGTAATGGGAGTCATTAATGTCTATTGTATACTGAAAAATAAAGATTAAGTAATTTAAAATAAAAACTATTGATGGAATTGTGTTAACTAGAAATGCAAAAGAAACCTTCGAAAAGCCAGTCTGGTATTTTATATTTAACTCATTCATTTTCTTCCAGTAAGCCTGTGAAATAGGTATTCACATTTTCAAGATGAGAGACAGAATAGAGGTAAAAACTTGAGACTCTAGAGTGCCTGGGTAGCTCAATTGGTTATGAGTCTGCCTTTGGCTCAGGTCATGATCCCAGGGTGCTGGAACTGAGTCCTGCTCTAGGCTCCCTGCTCAGTATGGAGGCCTGCTTCTTCCTCTCCTTCTGCCCATCCCACCCACTCGTGTTCTATTTCAAATAAATAAAATCTTAAAAAAAATGAAGTAAAAATAAAAACTTGGGAATCTGGAGTCAAAAAGACTTGAGATGAAGCCAGGTTATGGCACCTAATTGCTTAGGTAACTTTGGATAGATAACACCCTAGTTTCCTCTTCTGTTAAACAGGGATAGTAGTATTACATTATAGTTGTTGTAAGGATTAAATAATGTAGGTTAGATACTTTAGCGTATAACCAAGGTACGATAAACACTCAAAGGTGAGCCAGTTAATTACTTAACAAAAATGAAGATTCCAAAGTAATTTGCTAACTCAAAGTCACAAAATTAGTAGCTAAGATAATAACTAAACTCTTTCAAAAACTTCAATAAACAGGAAAAAGGGGATAAACTTCTAATAAACTAAACCTATATTAATATTTCCTCTCTACTGTCTCTGGCTTGCTAGGAATGGACGTAAATGTGAAGGAAGAAAACGGGAATGCTACTATATGCTATACAAAGTGGACCAATTAGCATTAGTCTAATTCCAGTCAAGTAATGGAGTGGGAACTGGAAGGGATCTAACTATAGTCTTAAAATTATTTTATGCACTATTTAGGTCCACTCATTCAAATTTAGTGTAATACAATCATTACCAAAGATAAATATTTTTTACTTTCTAATATTATCTTAGTATATTTTTAAGTGAAAATAAAAGCACTCTATCAAATGTCTGAGCTGTTGAGCTATTTTTCAGAACCAGTAATGGTATAATTTGGTGATCTGTAGTCTAGGCTTCTACTTGTATCCTGTAAATGAGACCAAGATGTTCCAAAATTCAAATAAAAGAAATTTTAAAAGTCCCTTTAAAGCTTTTCTCCTCCAAAATTTTCTTAACCTTTGAAATCTGTTACCATGTATTAGTTTACAAAGATAAGCAGCAGAGGTATGTTAGTAGGAAAATAACTGCAATTAGTTTGATAACTTGCTTTTTTTACAAAGTGATCATTTCTATATTACAAATATAATTTGATTTACTTTGCTATTTCTGCTTTCATAGAATATCATAGCCTTAAACTGATGTGTCATCTGAAACTTTGAAAACCAGTAATATATTTTATTCTAAACTTACTTTATAAATTTATTTTATTTTTTAAAAGGATTTTATTTAATTTGACAGAGAGAGAGAGAGACGCATGAACAAGCACAAGTAGGGGGAGCAGCAGAGACAGAGGGAGAAGCAGGCTCCCTGTTGAGCACAGAGCCCTATAAAGTGCTTGATCCCAGGGTCCTGGGATCATGACCTGAGCCGAAGGCAGATGCTTAAACAACTGAGCAACCCAAGCACTTCCTAAATTGACTTTAAAAAAAAGGGTCTCATTCAATTTCTGGAATAGGTTTGTCGTTAAAACAAAACTCCACTTTATCAATTTTTTTTGAGAGAGAGAGGGGACATGTGAGTGGAGTGGGTGGGAAGGGCAGAGGGAGAAAGAATTTTAAACAGGCTCCATGCCCAGCATGAGTTCAATGAGGGGCTCAGTCTCCTGACCCTGAGATCATGACCTGAGCCAAAATCAAGAGTCAGATGCTTACCGATGAGCCACCCAAGTGCCCTGGTTTTGAAATCGTTTTTTTTTTAGTAAAATCCTTTCTCTCCAAATGCAATTTTCATATGCATTTTAAACTGATCAGAATGCTACATATTTTTAAAATTCATTTTTGTAGTATTTTTAAGATATGTTAATCAGCAGGACTAAAACATTTGAAATCAGGGTTATGTCTGGCATAATTTATTTCTGCATTTTGTTCCACATAAACAAGTAGTTGTGAATGGTGAAAAAGTTTTCATACTACTAATTCTGTTACCATATTTCTTCTTGTTCTTGATTCAAAAGAACAGCTCAAAAGTGGAGTAACAGAAAATTTTGTTCCAAATTTTTAAGACTGGGGAGTATAATAGTTCATGTTATATCTCTTACCTATTTTTTTAAAATCCACTTTGCCACTAGCAATTATTATTATTATGCTATTCTTGGGTCCTCTAAATTTTTCGTTTTTAATCAGTAAATCAGATACTACTACTAGCTCCAACTATTCACCTAGGATTTATTATACGCCAGGAACTATTCTAAGCAGTGTATACACATTAACTCGTTTAATCCTCATAACCACCCTATGAGATGTTAACTATTATTATCTCTAATTTATAAGTAAGGAAAAAGACACAGAGTGATCAAGTAATTTGTCCAAGATTGTCAGCTGAGTAAAGGCTATTTTTTAAAAAAAGATTTTATTTATTCATTTGAAAGAGAGCAAGCAAGCACATGAGCAAGGGGCAGAGAGGCAGAGGGAGAAGCAGAGTCCTGACTGAGCCTGGAGCCCAACGTGGGGCTAAATACCAGGACTATGACCTGAGCCAAAGGAAGCCTCTTACCCATCTGAACCACCCAGGAGCTCCAAGACTTTCTGAACCTAGTTTGGTTCCAGAGCCTGTGCTCCTAACCACTACTCTAAATTCTCTCCTTACACAATCAAGAATTAATAAACAACAAATTAAGCTGAAATCACTTGCTTTTGGGTTCGTATTTTTGACTAATTCAGCTAACTCAATTTTTTTTCTCTCCGAAGGTATGCTGTTTCATCACTAGCCATCTTCAGGAAGATAACTCACAGATAAGGTAGGTGTAAATGCAAAAGAACAGGAAGTACTGAAAACCAACTAAATAACTGATAATTATTTAATTAAATAATAAATTAAAATATTTCAAAAGAAAATGGGAAGCAGTGGGACTATAAGGATCTTGATGAACTAAGGTCTTAAAGAGAACAGGTGCTATCTAAGGAAATAGGGGCAAACAATGAAGGAAAAATACAAAAATCCTATAATAACTATGTCCAGAAGAAGCTGAAATCATTAAGATATGAAAACCTTAAATGAATGAGAGGAAAAAAAGCACAAGTTGCCTTAATCAAGTTCAAATACACAGAACTGCTAAGATTATAAAAAGATGAGAAAAACACCCATCTATTGAAATACTATAATCTTATAAATTTCAGATAACAGAAGTTAAAAAAATTCTTAATAGAAAAAAATTTGATTTATGCTTCTCCTCAGGAAAATTCCAAGAAACTTTTAATCTGATAGTGGTGTACTGTTTGAAAAAATACCTATTAAGGTTATAGCAGTCAGACCTCGATCTCAAAATCTGTGTTAAAAAATTAATTAATATCTCTTTTTAGATTTGGGATGCTTGCAGTGTCTTTATAAATAAAATATACAAATCAGAGATTAGATGAACAGTTATAACAAGTGTTATTCATCAGTAACTGCCAACAAAAAGACAAATCTTTTTATATTCAGCATAAGTGAAATATATGGACACATATACATATATATTTTTTAATTACCTTTTCTATGTCTACCAGTAGTTGATCAAGTTACTTACTCTCTGGCCTACAAACTTCCACTGGTTCCCATTCCCTCAAGAGAAAGTCCAGACCTCTTAGCATAGCTTGTAAGATTCACGATGTCCTGGTTCCTGCTTGTATTTCCCTTGCCACTTTGCACTCTTGGTCTATCTCCTGTATCCAGAGATGCCATTTCGACTCCCGTTTCTTCTACTCACCTGGGTGCATTTTCTATCAATTCTCAACCTAGATCTTACCTCTCCTAGGCTTTGTTCTCTTTACTCCTAGCACACCACACCTATCCCTCTAGCCTTACTTGCCTGCTTACCAGTCTATCTCCCCACCAGACTGACTGTAAGCTCCTTGAGGGTAGAGACTGCCCTTCAGTTTTTTTGTTTTGTTTTGTTTTGTTTAAGATAGATTTATTGATTGATTGAGCAGGGAGAGAGGGAGAGAGAAAATCTCAAGCCAACTCTGGAATGAGCGTGGAACCCGATTCAGGGCTTGATCTCAAGACCTAGATCAGGACCTGAGATAAAATCAAGAGTTGGATGCTTAGCAGACTGAGCCACCCAGGTGCCCGATGCCCTTCAATTTTTGTATCAGCAATGCCTAGGTTGGTGCCTGGTATATAAAAAGCACTTGGTAAGTGTTTAATGGAAAAAAAAAAAAATCACCGTTTCCAACTTATTCTTAGTAAAAACAGCCTCACTCAAGGACAAAAACTTATGAAATACTATATGCAAAGGCCAGGGATTCAGAAAGACACCATCTTAGACTTCAAAGAGCATAATTTTATGGAATGAGAAAAAAAGCGCAAAATAACAGATACAATATGGTGAAGGTAAGTGCATATCAAGGTCTTTTCAGTGCTTTGAGAATACAGACGTGTAGATAACATAACCTGGGAGTCCTATGGTAAGAGAGGTAAGGGAGCTGAAATTAGGGAAACCTTCCCAAAAGGGTAGACACTTGAGCTAAATCTTTAAAAAGACAGATCAAATAGTAGCTATTTACTCTAGTCACAGTAGGGTATGGGTAGGAGGGGAGAGTAACACGTATCTATGGGATTGCTTACCTAGTATCTGCTCTTCAGTGCTTCATCTCTCTGTACACCAGTGCAATATTCCACATAGCTGCTGTGGCAGCCAATGGGCCTTGTATTATTCTCTATCTTGGCCAACAACTGGTTAGTGATCTAACCTGAGCTAGTAACAATCCCTGCCTAAAATATTTCAAAAATATCAATGAGAAAGAATTAATCCTTTTCTCATGGGAAAAGCTGAAAGATACAACATTTGGGAACTGGCAGTTACTATGTTGTCCCACCACAAGGAAAAAGTCAGTCAGTAGTGGAAAAAAAAATGTTCCCTTCCTTTTCATCTTAAGATTTTATATATTAAGCTGAAGTTACTCATGCTATATATATAAAATACTAACTGTATAAAAGTAGCACCAAGATTTAAATATTTAAAGTCAAATATTTTTTTTCATTAGCTTACCTTTTTCCTTCCAATTACAAATCAGTACGCTCTTTACATTTAAGCCAATATCCTAATGTATATAAATGGTATCTAGATACATAGTTATGAAGTAGTAAATTAACTTATCAAAAATTCTCATTCTAGCAGTATTTGTGATGCTTACTAGTAGGTCCTATATGAACAGAATGGGTAGGAGAGAAGGAGACCCAATAAAAATAATGGAGTACATATTTACGGAATAAGAGATTTAAAAGACATTTTCTGCTCTTAAGACTTTTTTTAATTTTTTTATTTTTTTAAAGATTTTATTTATTTATTTGACAGATAGAGATCACGAGGAGGCAGAGAGGCAGGCAGAGAGAGAGGGGAGGGGTAAGCAGGCTCGCTGCTGAGCAGAGAGCCCGATGCGGGACTCGATCTCAGGACCCTGGGATCACGACCCGAGCTGAAGGCAGAGGCCTTAACCCACTGAGCCACCCAGGCACCCTTAAGATTTTTTTTTTAAAGCAAATTTTAAGCTTCTGGCTATCAAAGACTAACTTCAGCCTGTTAAGTGAGTAAGCATTACTAAAAATGATTAGCCTCATCTCTGGAAAAGCTTATAAACCATATCACTAAGAACCAAAGTGAATGATACTGGTTACACTTTTTTTTTTTTTAAAGACTTTATTTATTTATTTCACAGAAGAGAGATCACTAGTAGGCAGAGAGGCAAGCAGAGAGAGAGGCGAGGAAGCAGGCTCCCTGCTGAGCAGAGAGCCTGATGCAGGGCTCGATCCCAGGACCGTGAGATCATGACCTGAGCTGAAGGCAGGGGTTTAACCCACTGAGCCACCCAGGCGCCCCACACTTCTTAATTATATATAAATTCCTAAAACATTCCTGTACATAAAGTAATTTTCTCTTCTAAAGAATTTGTATTTATGATGATTTACACAGACACATACACACCGAGACATGTTTAAGTGCTTTTAATGTTTTTAATGTAAGGTACTAATCTATGCAGATTTTTACTTTTATTAAACTAAGACTAAATTAAACTATGATTTCAAAATTAAGCCTTAAGTCAGGGTTGAGATAGACAAAAATATTGCATATGTTACATATGCTCATGTACTAGTAGTCTAGACAGCAGTGTTACACACATTAAATCAAGTCTCACTTTTATACTTGAATGTGGTTTGCATCTAAATGGAGGCTTGTCCAACATGCCATACTCTGTATGCCCAGCAATATTTCTAAGGGTTTCTGACATGTTTTGGTTCTACCATTTACTGATTTTGTACAACACTATGCTAGCAAATGCTTAATGAGAAGTAAGCACATTGTAGAGATGAGGGGAAAGGTGTAAAGAAAAAACAATGGATACAGCATAAAAGTTATGTTAGGATACAGGCTCACTTGTACTTACAATTACTTCAGCTTCTAATTAGTTAGGCATATATTAACTGGTAGAGTATTTGCTGATGATTATTGCTGAGCTGTAAGTGCCGAGGATACCACACAGAGCTCAATTAATAATTAAAAGTGAACGGGAATATAATTTGAGAAGCATGTGATTTAAGATTGGTTGTATTAAAAGCATAACATAAAAATGGTATGCTATGAAGGATTACTGAGAAAGGGTAGGAAGTAAAAAAAAAAAGCTTTTATATGTACCTGGTTTATAATTTAGGAGTATTTGATACCACTTAAAGGAGAGAGCTTCTCAATTTAGCCTAATTATAAGACAAGGAGTGTGATAAACACTGTTTATTATTATAAAACACCCCTTGTTATTAAATTCTTTTAAGTTTGGTGTCTCAGGAAATAATCATTGTTGATTAAGTAGTATGGACCATAGAATAACAGCATTATGATTAGAAGATGACATACAGATTCCTCTGGCAATTTGTCCCACATGAATATCTCTAAATAAATAAATAAATAAATAAATCAAGAGGGAAGGGTCTTACTAAATTAGTTAAGTCATACATCTTAAATCTATTTAAAATCAAGTTTTTAAAACTTGTTTAGATAACCTTACATGCAATGAAAACTAATTCATATACATAGAAATTTTTTTTTTAAAGATTTATTTCTTTGACAGAGTGCGAGTGAGAGAGCACAAGCAGGGGGACTGGGAGAGGGGAAAGCAGGCTCCCTACGGAGTTGGGAGCCCAATGCAGGGCTTGATCCCAAGACCCCAGGATTATGACCTGAGTCAAAGGCAGACGCTTAACCGACTGAGCCACCCAGCCACCCCTAAAAATCTTCTAAATGTGAAAATGTATCAACAGTATGTGTGAACCAAGAAAACGAAAAAACACGGAAGACTTAGGAGACATCCTGGGACAGGAGGAATTTCAGGTTCATAACTGAGGAACTGAATATTAAATTTTGGTTAAATATTAACACTTTTAAAGGTTTGCTTCTTCTTCTTCTTCTTTTTTTTTTTTTAAAGATTTTATTTATTTATTTGACAGACAGGGATCACAAGTAGGCAGAGGCAGGCAATGAGTGAGAGGAGGAATCAGGCTCCCCACTGAGCAGAGAGCCCAATTAGGGGCTCGATCCCAGGACCCTGGGACCATGACCTGAGCCGAAGGCAGAGGCTTTAACCCAATGAGTCACCCAGACGCCCCTGCTTACTTTTTTAGAACGGTAAAACGATACTTGGTGTTATAAATAAACCTTTACTACCTAGCAAGAATACAATTACAGAAAGCTTTACAAACTGTTAACACCTTGAAACAGAATTCAGTATGTACAAGTGAAAGAGAATGTGAAAAGGAAACCTAACAGAGATGCTAACTCTTTTTCTCATTCCAAACACAGGGGACTCACTGACTCAATTTTATCTGGCTTATATAAATGATCTTTTCAGGCTACTTCTTCATTTTAAAAAGTATAGAGGCTTTTATGAAAAAATTTAAGAACTGAGTAAGTTAACTATTAATTTGAACAATGGGACAAAATGGTAGATTTTATTGGACAGTCAGAACTACCTATCCTTAGCTGTTTTCATGTGTTAAAGATGAGATTAGCTGTCTATTAATATTAGTAACAGTCATGTAAGTTAACAGACCATATTCTTTGTTAACTAGATAAAAAGTTTATTTATCACCTAGAATTATGTGCCAGGTAGTAGGTGCTATACTTTCCTTTTTTTTTTAAAAAAGATGTTATTTATCTGGCAGAGAGAGAGAGGGAGAACATGCACGCATGAGAGAGAAAGCACAAGAGGGGTGGGGGGCATAGGGAGAAGTAGACTCCTTCATGAGCAGGGAGCCTGATGCAGTGCTTGATCCCAGGACCCCTGGGATCATGACCTGAGCTGAAGGCAGACGCTTACCCTACTGAACCACCCAGGCACTGTAGGTGCTATACTTTCATCTCAAATTTCACTGTAAGACTGAGTTCTTATTACAAATGAATAGAAGCATCTTCATGTGGCCAGAAGGATCCAAGCATGCTATAGTAATTTTGTAACTCCTCTGCTAAACCATGGTAGAATGGGGTCCTGGTAATATAAACCCTAACTTTTCCTACCTAGTTGCTTTAATTGGTCTAGTGGCCCAGAAAGAAATCAGTTGACTTTTTAAAACTACAAAATGTAAAAGCTAGGGATTTTATATTTAAGTTGATTAGGCAATTCAACATTTCACCATATCTTAAGCACACCAACTAATGGAAGAGAGATACTAGAAAACAATACCTTTTTAGTTTCAAATTGTGCTTCTTCCTGACAGCATCCTCTACAGTCAGGATCCAACTGAAGCAGGTTAAACTGTCCAAGAAGATCACAAGAGCTGCAGAGCAAGTTGCTGGAGAAGCCCAACTCTCTGCAAGCCTCTGATGAAAACTCTGCCCCGAACGCAGACACCTGAAAATAAACAAAATGAGAAATAAAACATTATTCTATATTTATATTGGAAAACAATAATTCTTACATCAAACAGATTGAGGTAAGATGAATGAAATGACTTGTGCAACCAATCAGAACAATCAGCAAAATCAGGCTTTCAAAAATATCTGTTCTCTTCCCTTATCCATTCTCTCATGCATCTCAGTGAATACAGTATACCTTCATTTAAGGTCAATCCCTCTACCTGTGGTTTGGGGCTTATCTTCTGCACTTCCATAGGGATTTAATTTAATTGGTAAAACTCAATTCTTCAGCCCATTCAAGCCTTACGGTTTTAATTGCTCTCCCCACGTTCTGTCATCTCTGAATTGTTACTATAGTCTAGCTTCCAACCCTACCACTCAACTAAACTTGCCAAAAATCACTAAATACAAAGGTATTCAAAAGGCTCCAGCTGTTCTTCCCATTGCCTGTCCTCCTTCTTAAGTGCTGCTGTTTCCCATTTCTATTTCTGGCTCTCTTTTTGCTTTACATATTTTCTATAGATGACTGCATCTTCCCCAAGGCTTCAAATACCTACTTACTGAGAACTCCTGAGTCTTTTACTTGAGTGTCAAACTTCCAAAGCCAACAGTCTAACTGACCTCATTTATATTATATGTTCCACTGGCATAGCAAATTCAAGATCTCTAACACTGAAACTTATCTTTTCTGCTTAAATCTATTCCTCCCAATGTACTTAATAACTTAGTAAAATGGCGCTATTTTCCGGGACCATCTAGTTGCCCAGGCCAGCCATCCTAGATTCTATATTTTCTGCCATTCTTATAAACAATTAATTAACAAGCCTTGACAATTCTGTTTCTTAAAGAGCTTTCAAATCATCTCTTGCCTCAGTGGCTTAAAAGGTCATTGCCAGTCCTACCTTTATTAACTTCTCCAATCCCATTCTACTTTTCAACTATAATGAATTCCTGGAAGAATAAAATTCCTATTCATACATTTGCTCATACTTTTCCTACATCTAAGGCTCCTTTTCACCTTCTTAATTTCAACTTATTTCCAAGAACCTGATCAGTATCAGTCTTCAGTAAGCCCTCTGGGGCAGTGGGGGCGGAGAGTCAGATCCTAATTTTTAGCCATAGTGCTTTTAGAGAAATAAATTTGTGCACAGTTCTAAGACAGCATCACTCATGACACTACTATGTAAATGTAGAGTTGTTTGATTCCCTAGTACTGCGAACTCTTTTGACGCCAAGCATTAAACTATTACTCTGAGTCAGATCCTAATTTTTAGCCATAGTGCTTTTAGAGAAATAAATTTGTGCACAGTTCTAAGACAGCATCACTCATGACACTACTATGTAAATGTAGAGTTGTTTGATTCCCTAGTACTGCGAACTCTTTTGACGCCAAGCATTAAACTATTACTCTGTTTTTAAAGCACCTGTGCTAATTCTCATGCGTGCTGAACAAATGAACTGGTGAAAACTACAGCCTCAAGTAGGGGGAATTTCAGATTGTTTGAATGGAATTGGCTGATCGTTTAGATCAAGGGTATGCAAACTTTATGTAGAGGGCCAGATAGTAACTATGCTAGGCTTTGGTGGCTAAATGTCTTTTTGTTTTTTGAAAAAAATTTTTTTCAGTATTCCAAAATTCATTGTTTATGCACCACACCCAGTGCTCCATGCAATACGTGCTCTCCATAATACCCACCACCAGGCTCATCCCCCCTCCCCAATCCTCAGTTCTGTTGCAAATACTCAACTCAGGTACAAAGCACAAAAGCAGCACAGACAAAAGTAAGGGAGTGGGTGTCTTCCAATAAAACTTCACATAAATAGGGCCAGCTGGACTTGGCCCACCAGTAATAGTTTGTCAAACCTTCTTCAGGATGAACAAGGTAGATAAAAACCCAAGGGCATTTGCCAATGTGAAAAACCAAGGAGTTCTGGCACACTCTCCCAAAATGTTGATTATCCCATTGGTCTTGTGCCAGCCAGTCAATACCCTAATTTGATACCTTATACATCTTTCATTTCACCTGAGTAATAATGTGGAATGTATGTAATATTCAAAATAGATCGCAGCCCTGTGGGAGGCACTGAAGACACATGCTTCTGTACTAGTATTTTGAGTAATTTCTTGATTAGTAAAGTGGTATGCTTGACCTATTTCACAGGTTAATTTGTATTTTCCACAGATGGCCACACCAATATATATACATCACCCCACGTGGTGTTCTTACAATGTGACTGGCACTCTTCTACTGAGAAGTTTATTTTCCCTTCCCTTGAATCTGGGCAGGGGCTTGTGACTGATTCTGACCAACAGAGTACAAAAGAAGGAATACTCTGTGGTTTTTGAGGGTAGGTCATAAAAAAGGAAACAGCCTCTGCATGGTCAGTACTCCTACACACTGTGTCTTTGCCTCTCCCAGAATACTCAACTTTGGAACTTAGCCACCATGCTGTAAGGTAACCTAAATCAGAGGAACAATATGGAGAGTCCCAGGTAGAGAGCAACTGAAGCCCCCAGCTGACAACCATCATTAATTAGACGTATGAATAAAGAACTTCAAATTTCAGACCTTTCATCAGAGACGCCATGGAACACATAACTCACCCTGCTGTGACCTGTCTGAATTGGAGACCCACAGAATCTAAAAGCAAAATAATTGTTTTATACCAATGAAGTTTATGGTGATTTTTCAACCATGGTAACTAACAAAGGCAATAAAAGTGAAATCACTTTGAAATCATGAACTTGTTAACAAATATAAGAAATTTTTATTGCCAAAGCACATTTTACAAAACAAAAATTTCAAGTGAATGATCATGCAGTCATATTATTGGTGTTATTATGGCATTTACTGCGCACCTATGGACAGGTGGCATAAATATGCAAAATGTGTTTTTGGAGTCTGATGACATCTTGATTCAAATGCTAGCACACAGCAATCTTACTTCTGAAATTCTGAATAGGAATAATTGTGATTTATCTAGCAGTTTTGAGGATTAAAGGAGAAAAAGTGAATGAAGCATCTAGTTTTCTACCCAGGACACAGTGGGTTCCTGACAGATGTTTGCATTACTCACTTTCTAGTACTCTTAAAAACCCTCTTAAGAAATACAAAACACTACTTATGTTTTAATTATTAGACATGGAATACAGGAGAAGTGTAGTGGAGATACAAGGTTTACTTGAGTTTCATGAGTGAATTACTTCTTTCTAGCTCTTCTACCATTAGTTTTACAGACTCAAGGCTTTGTTTTTGGGGGGAGAGGAGAGGCAGAGATGGGGTGGCCAGAGAATCTCAAGTAGGCTCGATGCCCAGCACAAGCCCGACGTGGGGCTCTATCTCACAACCCTGAAATCATGACCTGAATTGAAATCAAGATGCTTAACCAACTGAGCCACCCAGGTGCCCTGCTCTGAGGGATTTTAGTGAACAAATACATATGAGGCACAATATGAAAAAAAAAAAAAAAAACAACACTAAAATAAGGTCTCTGTATTCCCTTTAGCTATATTCTTGGCATAGGAGCAGGGGGAGTGGAGGGATACAAACACACAAAGTATGATACTGTTAAAATTGTGTATCTGTGTAATAGAGTATAAGATATGATGATAGAATATGCAAGGGAGAGAGTATATCTGAATCTGCATATCTGGAGGTGGTATGTAAATTAAGCTTTGCCTTTTATCTAAACACTTGAGGCCTGGTTGAGGAAGAACATGGTATGTGAGACAGGCTAATAAAAAAAAAAGACCCCAATTCTTCACCTTATCTTTTGGCTCTTACAGCAGCGGTAAGTTCTGGGACTTAAGCCTGGCTCAACAAATAAGTATCAAGTGAAACAGGCCTTGTTAAGGAATGTTCAGGAGAACAGACTTCACCTTAAAATCAACAGGAAACCACTGAAGAATTATAATAAAGTTTGAAAAAGATGACTGTGGATGCACTGTAGAGCTTGGATTAGAAAGGAAGAAAATGAAATATGGAACCCAGTTTAAGGAAACTGTTGGGGGAATTCCAGGCAAGCAAAAATGGTGGTCAGAATTTAGGTAGTGCCTGTGGACATAGAATTAAGTGGACTGGCTTGGAGATTTTCAAGGGTTTAATGACTAATTGGATTCAGAGAGTGAAAAAGAATTTAAAAAAGACTACTTGCTGGCTTGGGCAACTGGGAAACTTACAAAGCCAACCATTTAGGTTCTGATAGTTAGAAGAGTGAACTAGAAGGCTATTAATGCTAATGAGAGATGTTGTGGCCCGAATGAGGGATTAACATTAAGTGCATGGATCTGAGTGATATTTAGAAAGGAAAATAAAAAAGAGTTGGTAATTGCCTGATGTAAGGTAATTAAAAAATGTCAAAGATGATACCCAACTTTTTGACTTATGTGTATGGTCATGGTAGTAGATTATTTAATGGCCATAAATTCCTCCTATCCTGGTATGTAATTTCTTTGCCAAGTTTGTCACTCCTCCTGGGAAAAAAGATGGAGTCTATTTTTCCATCCCTGAAATCTAGACCAGTCCTATGATTTACTTTGACAAGTATTGTGAGGTGGAAGTAACATATGTGATTTTCAAGGCTAGCCTTCAGGAGGCACTGCAGCTTTTTTGCTTTTCAGGAGCACTATTCTGAGACTGCTAAAAAGAAGTTGGGCTGGAGGACGAGAGGTCACACGGAGTAGAACCAAGTCACCCTTGCTGACAGCACCAACTAAGAATGAAGCCATCTTGGACCTTTCAGTTCAGCTGTCCTACTAGCTGAACACAACTACATTACACGAGCCAGAGGAAAACAGGAACTCTACGGCAGACCCACAAAATTATGAGAAATAGTTATTTTAAGCCAACAAAATTTGGGGTGGTTACACAACACTGATAAAGACAGAGAAATCAGAAGTCAACGTGATATGTTATTCCTTATCTTTGCACGGTGGTAGACTCTAATTATCTAAGGCTGGCAAAACAAGAACAAAAATTCTCCAGTAGAAAGTTTAGAGAAGGGTCTTTTGGTAATTTCTAAGGGGGCACCAAATGCCTGAATAACAAAGTACTATGATGCTAATTAGAGAAGTTAAAAATCCACCTGTAAGGTATGGTTGCAAAACAGGCAGGAACTTCAAACTCTTTGAGGAAAGAAAAGCATGGACTGTTTATGGAAGTCTTTGGTAGAGGCATTAACTCCCCTAAATTGTGGTGAAGTCAATGAAACCATGTCTCCTAGGAGAAAACTGTTCAGCAGGCTCAGTAATGAAAATACCTGAAGAATTAAGCTGATTAATGAAACGTGTAAAAGCTTCCGCAGTGCCCAGAAAAAAAAGTTACTCACATAGCAAAATTCGGATCGCAAGCTTCTTAGGAGACATAAACAAATACTAAGTTGTACATAAATGAACAGAAAAATAAGACAAAATTAGGCCTTCTCCACTCAAAGATTAAGAACGCGTCTGTTGGGTTAATGAAGAACGAGTTTAAAAAGTTGGTTAACACTGCCAGATTTTAAACGATAAGAAGGCTATCGTTTTAGAAAATCGATTTCAAAAATAAATTGTGCTTTAGTATAGAAGAGCTCCTTTTATTGCAACAAGGTTGTTTAAAGCCACAAACGGTACTGAAATGCATCTAGCAGCACATGAGTAACAGAGATCGGAGATAAAAAGCTAACAGTGAATTAGAAACCACTGACAACTGAGAGAAAAAAGTTAACAGGAAGTGTTACCCTGGGGTACACAGAAGTGTACCCTGGACCACAGATATGGGAGCTTTCGTCTAAGATTTAGGGAGAGCCTTATCACTAAGAACGGTGGTCTCTTGTATTCTGCCCATTTAAAAACAATTTTCATTCCTTTCTAAGATTCATTGCTTTCTACCCGCCCCCCACCGTGAGGTTTATAGGTTGTTTTTTACTGAAACTCTGCAAAAGAAGTACAACTCAAGATACTCTGAAGTCAAGAGAAAGAACCGCTAGAAATCCGGGGCGGGAAAGGAAAAGCATCAAATGAGGAAAGATGCCACGTAGCATTCAAGTCGGACCAGTCCCTAAGGAAGTCCAGTCCTCCCACCCTCTCCAAGCGTGGCTACCATGTAGGACCGAATGTTTCGTATTCCTCAGCGCCCACTCGTCCTGGGCTGCTGCGGAGATGATCTCCACTTACCGCTTGAAGTACAGCAGCCAAGAGCAACCGCAGCGTAAACGCCGGCCGGAGCGACCCAACCGACCCAGCCGCCATCGCTACCATCTTCCGTAGGTTTCCTACTGCCCGGAGGGCCTCTCAGCTAGGGGCGTCCACTCCAGAGCCTTATCCAAAACAGTCTGTTAAAGGCCGTTGTTACCCAGTCTCTTACTCTTCAGAGATAGGCATTACCTAGAAGTATATTGAAACTTAAAGGTAGTCAAATATCTTTATATTTAATATAAATACAAAGTCGCAGGGTCCTTCCGAAAATCCCCATCAGGCATTTTCCTAAACCCCCCAAACCTGTACGACTCCGAGCCCCTTCCTTTTATTCACGACAATTCGTCAAGCGGCCAAGAAGCCCCGCCTTCGCCGGTTTCAGCCCGCCTCCTTTACCCAATCGAATGCCGCTTTGGTTGACACCCAAGGCAAAGGAAACCAACCATAACACGAACCAAGAGCGAGGCTTCGGTCCAATAGGCACAACTGAACTCGAGCCGAGGGTGGAGCCTCCGGTTGCCGAGCAGCGTACGTGGATGCGTGCGCGTGGTGGCGGAGGGGGATGGGCGGGGGCGGAGCAGAGGGCGGCGCAGTCGCAGCCGCCGCACTGGCGGAAGAGCGCGCGGCCGCGAGCAAAGGAGGGAGGAGGGAAGGAAGGAAGAGAAGGAGGCGGGCAGGCAGGCGGGCGCGGGGGTCGGGGACTGAGGCAGTAGAGACGCGAGAGCCCGGCAGCCGCTTCGCGCTGTTTGCTGCGCGGGCTTTTGGAGGGGGCGGCCGTTGAGTCGGTCCAGGAGAAGCGGGCACCGGCGGCGTTGGTATTGGCGCCTGGGGGCGGGGGACTGGGGCGGCGAGAAGGGGGGGTCGCTGCGGTGGTTCTCTCGCTGTCGCGCTTTCCCTGCCTTTCTCGCCGCTCGGTGGGCTGCCCCCCGGCGTGTCACTCGCCTCCGGGGCCCCGCTCCCCGCCCCCCGCGGTATGTCTTGATCCCGAGCAGCGGGTTTCATGGGGCTCCTTAGGATTATGATGCCGCCCAAGTTGCAGCTGCTGGCGGTGGTGGCCTTCGCAGTGGCGATGCTCTTCTTGGAGAACCAAATCCAGAAACTGGAGGAGTCCCGATCAAAGCTAGGTAAGGAGCAAAGCCACTTCGGGGTGAGTGGTGTGCAAGGGGCCGGGCCAGGGAGGCATGTCCAGTTGCTCCCGTCGCAACCTGCGGTCTGGCTCGGGGGCAAGAGGGTGAAAGAGCTTGCAACGAGAGCTGGGACTGGGGGCATCGAAAATACAAGCTCCAAGAATGGTGTGAATTAAGCTTGAGTGAGGTGCTGGGCTCGCGAGGTCACGGGGCAGAGGTTGCTAAGGTGAGCTTTCCCGTGCCTAAGGGTTACCAGAAGTAGGCATTCCACGGGGGAGAAGCAAGAGAAGACCGAACTCGGTAGGGAGCGGGAACTGCTGGAGGAGGCAGGACGGCTCAGCCTTCTGTGTTTTCCAGAGTCTACAGAGAGCCCCGGCATTGCTAGTCGAGGGGTATTCTAATTTGAGGTGTGGGCACCTGGATACAGATCTTTTGTGGACCAGGAGGTTCACCAAGGGATGGATGGCCGGAAATGGAGGGAGATACTGGGAATCTTGGTGAGTAAAAGAAATAGACTGTAGTGAGTTGCACTCTTGTGCTGGGGGCAGCAAGGGACCACACAACCGATAGAAGTAGACTGCCAAGGTAGAACAGGAAAGCGAATAAAAAGCTTCAAGCGTGCTACTGAAAGGAGGCACGAGGCTTTTAAGTACTTTTTTAGTGAGCGAAATTTTATTAATATTTTGGACTTCAGAATAGGAATGTTTGTGTATGTGGCCCCCGGCGATGTTGATGGAGTGCGTTTAGGAGAGAAGGGAACGCTGAAGGGGAATTATAGTGAGATTTAAGTTGGTGGAAGGTAAAGTAATAAATAAACCATATACTTAAGTACCTTAAGGAGTTAACAGTGCTTACTTTAATGAGAAAAGGGGTCTGAAGTATATAATGTTGGAGTATGAAGTTATGAAAAACCAGAAAAATTCATAGATAATAGGTACTTTCGGATTAGTAGGGAACTTTGGCATTTGGGAGGAGTTTGGGATGGGGGAGGGAGTGTTAAAAGAATGCGATACATTTTGATTTAAAAATGTATATGGCAGTTTAAAAATCAGCTCAAGAGACTCCAGGTTGAATATGGAAAAGTAATATGTTTTTATGTGTATACTTTCACTTCAGCATTGTTTTAAATACTTTTTGAGAAGCACGCAATAAAACATCAGGAGCAAAGTCATTTAGACTGAGTAACAGCTATCACCTGTGGGTGATAACATTAATGAAAAATGTATTAGTAAATAATTGTAATATTAGAAGTATAGCTACCTATTTGCAGTTTTGGCAGATTTTGCAAAAAGCCTTGGAAACATTTTAAAGAACAGTCTATCAAAGAGTATCAAATTTATCTAATTGAAGTGCAACCAAAGTTGAAGAAGGAGCTCAGGATAATTCCATTCCTCAATCTAGGGTAAAACTTACCCTATACAGTTTTGAAGATATATAAAATTTATTTACCATGATTTTATTAATTACGTGTCTTGTGTGATGGAAAAAATTACTCACCTTAAACATTGAATGTTGGCCAATACACTTTTCCTTTTTGTTTGGGTCCACTTAGCATTTGGGATCATTTTCTGGCCTCTTTAATGTTCCAATTTTACAGAAAAAAATGACTCCATTTACAGAAATTTGAAAGTTATATTAAAATTAAGATTTGTATTTTTTCTTTGTTGAATCACTGTTATTTCTTGAGCACATTACAGTGGCTAGGGTAACTTCAGTTTTTTATTTTCTTTTTTTGCCTCAGATTTTTTTTCATAACACTTGAAAGTGGTTTCCTTAGATACAGCCTAATTGATTTTAAAAAAAGGATTATCTTAACATGTGGAAAGCCACAGGTAGAAAATAATGTGGTTTTTTCCCCATGATTTTTTACAAGAAACTTTTAAATTCTATCAGAAATAATAAAAAGAGATCAAATAACATACTCAAAAAAGAGCCAAAAAAAGGAGCTCAAATACAAAACACTTGAAGGAATGAATAATGCTCTGGAACTGCAAAAATATGGCAGGTGAAATGTATGACTTTATGTCAGCAGTCTTGATTTCTTGAAAAGAAAAGTCTTTACAAAAAACAGTACAAAAACAGATGTTACCAGTTAGTAGGCAGAAGGCATAGTTTGACAATCAGACTCTGTACTAGGCACTTCCATTTGTGATATTCTTATGTAATCTTCTAAGGACACCATAGAAAGCTATTTTTACAGATGCAGGAATAGGCTCAAGGGTTATATAACTTGACCACATAACTAACAGTGGCCGAGTCAGGATTGGAACCCAGGTATGTGTGATTCTAAATCAAGTGCTTCTTTAATTATACCAGATTGCTTGGGACTTTGTATTGACATTACACTAAGATTTAGCAGTTTGAATAGCATTTTTGAACAGTAATATCAATGTTTAATTGCATTTATTGCTAAGAATGAATATAATTCCAGAAAAATCTGATTTCTATGCAAAGAAATTGGTTTAGTGTAATGTTTGCTTGTTTGTATCCAAATAATAAACATAATTTATTACCCAATGAAGCAACTGAAATAAGTTATTTCTGTTGTAGGAGAAAAAAAGTCTGCATTTATTTTCTGTAACTGTTAAGCTTTCTGTAAGCTTATGCATAAGTTAAAAATTTACACAGTCAAATCTATCAATTTGGGCAAGTAGGTTTCTTCTGTTACTTGAGAAGATTGTCTCCAACCAAGATTATATACATTCTCTATATTTTGCCATAGTATCTTATAATTTTTATTTTTTACATTTAGTTCATTAAAGCATTCATATATTTATAGAGATTTATTGTCATTTCTTTCAATGAATAGCAACTATGGAAAATAATATACTAATAATTCATTTCCCACTGTATGTTATGGTTATTTTTTTATATATTACAATTCTTTTTTTCATATATTAAATTTTCCTATGTTTTTGGATTGATTTTGGACTCCATTTTTTCCGACTAATTACAGAGTCTCTAAACTTGCAGGACCTATATATAGGCTTCAAGGCATCCATGAATTCCCTGAAATTATATGCGTAGCTTTCATCATATTTGCAAAGGCATATGTGATCCCTTTAATGGTAGGACACACTGACTTGCAGTAGGTTGTTTGTATTTAATGAATACAGGTTTTTTTATTTCTTAGCTTTTTAAAATTTTTTTTCTATTTCATTGCTTTTCTTTGCCTTTAGTATTAATATATTGTAACATGGAGCTTGTGAGTTACATTTAGGATACAAACCCATTTGTTATGAAAGAAGTTCTGTGGGGTATTATGTTGAAAAATTTCATTTTACTAAAATGTATACTTAATTTTTCTAATGAGATATGGAAGATGACACGGAGTTGATGAAAAGTGTTACTTAGCATACTACTTAGCTTTCAGAATTGTGTATCAGAATTTGTTGCTTTTACAAAGTATTTTTGAATCTCAAGAAACACCTGTTGCTAATGTTGACTGATGGAATAGTGCAATGAAAGTTCTGTTACATAAATGTTAGAATTAATATGCTTTATTATTAATTTTCTATAGGGTCTAAGGATTTAAAATAATATTTGCTGTTCAAATGCTTCTAACACTGCTGTGTGAGTTTGTGAATACCTTAGGACATAATCTTTTAAATGAGGACAGTAACTCAGAATGGACTATTTAGTCCTCTTCATTGATGAAAATTATGTTACTGTCTGTGTTCTTAAAATCCTCCTAAACTAATGAACTAACTCCAGGAGTAAGGTTGAGACTGCTCTTTGGAATTTGGTAGTATTTAAAGTGTCTGAAATGATTCAACAGTACCTGTAATGTTGCCAAGAATGATAGATTTCTCTACTTCTGAAATTGTATGAAAAATTCACAGGAGTTTTGAAGACTTTGGATTAATTGGAATGCAGTTATTCTAAAATTGCTAATTAGTGCCTCACTTATGAGTCCTGGATAGGATATCTAGTGCCATGAGTAATCACTAGAAACAATTGGTCTCAATTAAGGTAATCCCAGGAAGTCGGTCTACCACTCTGTTAAGACTTCGAATAGCTTTTTGGCCCCTAGTGGAATTGAACCAATAATGAATATTCAAACACTGCTCTCCGGAAGTCTGCTTTTGAGGGAAAGCTTATAGATACCTGGACTTGCCAGTCATGGTTCAGTATAGCCTAATTACTTACAATTATCTACCCTCCTACTAGTAACTTTATTTACTCCACCTTTCTCCCTGTTAACTAGATTATCTGCCTGTTGGACCACTTGTGCACCTGATCCACTTTCCTAACCTACAAGGCATGATTCCAGAAGTTTTCCTTCATTCTCCTATAATCATTACTTCTCTTTCTGCTTGAGCGTTCTCACTAGCATATGGACATGCTATTATTTCTCCCACCCAAAAACCAAAGCAGTAGTTTCTCTTGACTACCCTTTTCTTGGCCAACCTCAGTTCCATATTTTAGCTTCCCTTTGCAGTAAAACTAAAACCTTGTCTCATCTTACTCTAATTGTCTGACTCAACAGTAATTTCCTTAAGTCCTTGGTCAATTTTTGTTCTTCATTTTATTTGACCTGTTAGTGGGATTTGACACAATTGGTCACTTCTTTTTACGTAAGTTTTCTTTACCTTGCTTCCAAGATACTATACTCTTGGTTTTCTTCCCATCTCATTGGTGGCTGTGTTAGGCTCTCCTTTTCTCCTCAACCTCTTAGCATAAGCATAACCCAGGGCTCAGTTCTAGGAACTCTTCTCAATTTATTCTCTATTAGTGGGTGACTTATATGCTGATAGCTTCCAAATACATATTTCTAATTCAGGCCTATTTCCTAGGAATTTGGCTGCTCACTTGAGTTTGGCTTTGAGTGATTAAGACCTCTCAAACTCATGGTGTCCAAAATGGATCTTCTGATAATTCTGTCCACTGCCTCATCCAACCTGAATCTATTTTATCTTTGACCTTCCCTATCTCAGTTGATGGCAGCTCTATCCTTTCGGTTGCCAGGGTTTTACTTGACTTTTCTTTTTTCACATTCTGCATCTAATCTGTAAGAAAAATCCTGTTAGCTTTACCTTCAAATATTTCTAGAATATGACTACTACTCAACACTTGTACTGTTATCACCCTAATTCAAGATACCGTCATCTTTTCCCTGGATTACTGCCATGTCTTAACTAGTCTGCTGCCACACTTGCCTTTCTACAGGCTTTTTTTTTTTTGTCTCCTTCTACAGACTATTCTTAATATAACAGCTAGAGTGATCCTTTTAAGATGTAAATCAAATCATGTCACTGGGCATAAAACTTTTTGGAAGCTTCCTGTTTAGAGTGATGCTATCTGCTTTTAAAACAAAGCCCCCAGTTTTATTGGCTAAACATGGCAAATGACTTTTTTTTTCCATTCACTTACTAGGCGATCATTTTGGTGGATGGTTTTCTTCTACATGGGTGATTGATTCAGGGTCTTGGGTACTTCCTGCCATGAAGGACATGAAAGCTTAAGGAGGCCCCCCTTAAGCTTTTTTGGCCTCTTTTATCTTTAGTTTATTATGCAAGGGGTGAGGTTGGGAAATGGGTTTTTTAGCTGGCAGTTACTGATCAGTTATAACTGTGTATTATGGAAGGGGGCAACATACATTTGAATTTCTAGAATCTCTTTGCATAAATCCTAAAATTTATTTAGGTTTGTTTTATGCTTCAGTATATAAACTCTCTTAGTTAAGTGTTCTGTGTGAATATGAAAAATGTATATTGTGTTGTTATAGGGTGGAGTATGCAGTACATGTCAATTAGGTCTAGTTGGTTGGTAAAGTTGTTCTGTCTCCTTGATTTTCTTCCTGCCACTTGTTCCAGCAACTATAGCGAGAGGGATTTTGAAATCTCTGATAATAATTGTGAATTTCTCTATTTTTGCTTGAAGCTCTGTTACTTTTTGCTTCGTGTATTTTGAAGTACTATGATTAGGTGCATAAATGTGTAGTAATGTAATGTCTTCTTGACTTAATTAACCCCCTTTTCATTATGAAATGTCCCTTTTTATCCTTGGTAATATTCTTTGCTCTGAAACTTATTTGGTCTGATTAGCCACTTCAGTTTTCTTTTGATTAGTGTTAACATGATAATCTTTTCCCACTCTTTGATGTTAACCTGTTTGTCTTTTTATTTAAAGTGGATTTCTTGTAGGCAGCATATAGTTGGGGCTTGAATCCATTTCATAATCCCTTTTGTAAATGGTGGTGTTTAGAACATTTACTATTGTAATTATTGATATGGCTGGGTTTGAATATGTGTCTTACTATTTGTTTTCTATTTGTTCCATCTGTTCCTTTTTTCCCTTTTTCTCTTTCTGGCTTCTTTAGGATTAAGTATTTTGTTATTACATTTTATCTCATTTGTTGACTTAGTGGTACACTTTTTTGTGATTTTTTTTTTTTTTTTTTTTTGTAGTGATTGCTTTAGGGTTTATGGTATACATTATACTATGTCATGTATAAGAATCTTATACTTCTGTTTCCTCTTGCCTGGCTTTTTGCTCTTGTTATTATATGTCTTATTTTTGCAATCAGTTTATTTAAGCTTTTTTTTTTAACTTATTAAACTTATTTAAACAATCAGTTATCTCTTAAAGAGAGTAAAAATTCCTGTTTTATGTTTACTCATCCATTTTCCATTCCCAGTGCGCTTCATACCTTTGTGTAGAATGCAGGTTTTCATCTGGTACTATTTTCCTTGATCCTGAAGGATTTCTTTTAAAATTAGTTATACTGGGGCGCCTGGGTGCCTCAGCTTTTAAGTGTCTGCCTTCAGCTCAGGTCATGATCCCAGGGTCTTGGGATCAAGCCCTGCATTGGGCTTCCAGCTCAGTGGGGAGCCTGATTCTCCTTCCTCTGCCTTTCCCCACTGCTCATTCTCTTTGTCTCAAATAAATAAAATCATTTTAAAAAGATAGTTACACTGCATATCTACTGGTGATGAATTTTTTTTTTCACTTTTGTATGTCTAAAAAAAGCCCCTAGTTGCCTTAGATATTTTTGCTGGGTATAGAAGTCTACATTAATATATATTTTTTCTTTCAGTACTTTATAGATGTTGCTCCATTGTCTTGGCTTATGTTTCTTAAGAGGCTGCATCATTATTATCTTTGTTCAGCTGTACATGATGTCCTTTTTTCTTTTCATTGCTTTTAAGATTTTCACTAGGTTTTAAGTTTACTAAAATGGGCCTTGCTGTAGTTTTCTTCACGTTTTAGATTGTTATCTTAGTTAATATTGTTGATACAGTATATGTGTTACTTTGGTTAATAGTAACTCTTAAAAGATAAGAATTTTAAAAATCTAGCTGCACAGTGTAAATATCATAACTGAAATCCTATTGCAAAAATGAATTTTTATTTGGTCTTCAGTAAAGAGTTGTAAACTCGACCCTATTTTTACTCATCAGAAAAGAGCTTAGTGATTAATTAGGGCTGTCTATGGTTTTTTCAGTTTCTAAGATGTTATGTAAAAGGAAAATATCTTAAGTAGTCAGTGATAAATATAATATTTTGAATGTAGGGAAGATTGTTGGAGCTTTGAGTAAATTGAGTTGAATTAAAATTGATAAAATCCTCCTTCAGCCTTGCATCTGACTTAGTTTTAGCTTTGTCCTTATCATACCAAAACTAGTTCAGTTGGTTTAGATGTGGAGATTGTTGATCAATTACAACTCAGAAGTTTGTGATTATTTTGTATTTAGATTTTAGGAAGCTGCTTCTAATTGCCAGAATTTTTTATTTCACTGTAGTATTTTTTTTTTTAGTAAAATACAAGCATCTCCAGTAAAGTGTTGCATGAGCCCTGTGTGTTACACACCTGTGGCGGAAAGCCAGTTTAGCTCAATTGTTTCTTCCATAGAAGAACTGATTAGAAAAACTGGCTTGACATGATCTTCAGGTATATTTCAGTGGACAGCTTCTTCATTTTGTTAAATAGGATAGAATAAAAAACATTCACCATTGTCCTCTAGAACATAAATTTCTTATCTTCCCTTTGTGTTTTGAAGATTGAAACAAAATGATATTTTATTGTCTCAAATGATATTTTATTGTCTCAAAGTAGATTTCTGAGCAAAGAAAATTAGGAGTATGTGTAACTTTTGCTCCTGAACTTGGGAATTGTCAGTGATAGTCTCTCTCTGATTTGGGGTGAACCTATCCAGGAATGTCTGATTGATGAGATGCCATTATGCCCCCTTTCTCTTCTGCCCTAGGTTAGAACTCTGACTAATTAAGCTTGTGACTAACAACAACTCGTCTTTCTCATGACCACTCTAACTTCCCTTTGATCTTTTTTTTTTTTTTTGAATCTCTTCTTAACTACTGGGCCCCTTTCTTCAGTGGTTTTCTGCTTTTCCCACCACTGGCAAGCCATCATGACCTCTGAACCTTCATCTCTAACAGACAATAACAACTAACACTTGTTGAGTACTTACTGTAAGCTAGGCATATTTTAAATGTTTTATTTGTATAGTTTCATGTAATATAAATGTTGCTTATTTCTGCTTTCTTTAGAGAGTAGGAAGATAAAATGATCCTCAAATGATGTAATGAACATGAAAATGTTTGTAAACTATAAAAACTACAATAGAAAAATTACAATTATAGGTTGTTATTAATAGTGATGATAATATACTTATCTTCCTTTTGTTGCTGTTGTCTTTTTGGTTTAATGTAGTGTTCAGTTTATGTTTTTTGCTGCTGTAGGCTTTGCCCAATGTCCTACCTCATAGGATTACACTTGTCTTATAAATGTTTCTATAAATCAAATGATGATGTTACATGAGTTAAAGGTTTGACATTCAGATGAAATATTTCTTTACACTTTTAGGAAGGAGTAAAAATCACTGGCAGTTCATATTATTATTTGCTCCTAAAGATAGACATCTATTTACTCTCATAAAAATTACAGAAAAGTTGTCTCTTTTTAACATGACTGAAGTTCCTTCATTCTTGCCTACTGATCTTTGCCAACTTGGCAGTTTAAGGATAGATTTTTATACAATGCACGTTAAATTTGATTTGTGACAAGGGAATTTCTCTGTGTGTGTGTGTGTGTGTGTGTGTGTGTAAAATACTTCCTTTGCTTCTAAATGATTTTTTAAGGGGTAGATAGTTAAATTAGTGGAGGAAGAAAGAACCCAAGCCTACTTCTCCATATGGAAAAAGTTTTATGTGATAGTTCCTTTATTGTCAGTTTTCCCAAAGTGATTCATTGTCATTTTTTCAAGTACAGAGGGAAAATGTGTTCTGTATCCTTTATCTTAATTGAGGAATTTAAACTTTCTTACTTATTTATTTGAATAGGGAATAGATCGTATTATAGGTTTAATGCTGAAATTATGAGAATCCTAAAGAACAGAATTCTTGAATCTTACAGCGCATCAGAGACTTTTCAACTTTCAACTACAGTTAAATATAATGCTTACTTCAGCCTCTGAGGTAAATTTTGGAGAAATAACATCATTTTTGCCTTTTATTTAAGGAGTCAGGGAAACATTACATACTTGCATTTGGTTTACACAATGAAAGTGAAGTGGAAAGGTCATATTATTTAGTAATAACAAAGACAGTTTGGGAAAATCAGGCATCTAATCCTAAGAATTGAGGTTATATAATATTGTAGCATAAATGCTTTGTGATACTGCTCCTACTATAATGCTACAGACTCTGACCGTGATTTAAGATTTTCACTGTAGAATCCACTAAGGGTAGAACCTTAAGTATTGATTATTAACTGCATTTTGACAGAATTTAAGACCACATTGTTGATTATTTAGAAAAAAAAAATTATGGTGTGTAAGTAATCTTTCTATTTGGTTTTTAATTTAAGAAAATCTAAAAAAAGTTCATAACTTACTCATATAGCCATGATAACTAAGAAAAATCAGACTAAGTTGACATTGATAAGCTACAGTTTTCAAATATGATTAAAAGTATTGTTAGATTAATATTAAAGGCTAAAATTGCCAAAGCTTAAAGATAGTTTTGAGGAGAGCTGTTGCCTTAATTTTTCTTTTCTTTATTATTATTTTTTTTAACTATTCCTTTGGTTGTTTGGAGTATAATACACTGGCATTATATACTAATTCATTTTATAGTCTAGGCAGTAGCAATCTAATTATCTTTCCTGGGGTTGAAAATATTCCTGAATAAATAAAGTGATGTACAAAAGTCATATAATGTTTTATTTTAGGCTAGGGTAATGATCAAACATATTAACTTGTGATTTATAAAATTAAAATTACTGATTCAATGAGTAGTAATTCCTAATAGTAATAGTTTGCCTTCTGTATTAGAACAGCATTAATAATGGGAGATAAATAAGATCTGGTTACTAAAAGCACATGCACTATCAGACAAAGAAGTGGGAGCTCTTTTCAAGAGAGGAGGCAGAGAAGGCAGGAAAAATGTGACAATCTAGATTAAGTTAGTGTGGTGAACCTGTCTTCCTTAAAAGCTTCTGAGCATAGTTCTGAAGAATGTAATGCAGTTATGGTATGCTTATAAGATAACAGGATGCACAATGATACTATTTTTCAAAATAGTCACCATGAGAAAGTTATACATTAAAAATAATGTAGTTGCTAAAAATATTTTGGAACTGTGTGGAATTGGTTTTGGAAGTTTTAAAACTATATAAATCATTTTGATTTCTTTATAGACATAGCTTAAAATTATAATTTAAAAATTTAAATTATAAAAGTATAGATTATTTGGAAAAAGGGTAAAGAAAAGGTAATGTTTGTTTCACATACTAACGTTTTTTGCAAGTTTCTTTCACATAGGTTTCTTAGATAAAACTGATTATAATATTTTACCTTTTCATTTAACATCAAATCATAAACATGTTCCTAGGTTGTTATCACAATAGCTAACATAATAGTGGCATAATATGCCCCCTTTCTGAGGTGGGGAAATAGGAATCTTTTGATAGGATTTCAGCCTTTCATTATGGTAAATTATGAAGTAACCACTTGTACTGATTTTGTTTCATTTAGTATAATATTCTAAATATAATAATATATGGGTTTCAGAATCTCTTTAGTTGGGTTGAAATTTAAAATCCCAAATGCATTTGATTTTATATCATTTTCCCTTGTAGGTTTCATCCAGAGCTAATCCAGGTGTTATGAGGCCTCTAGCTTTTATAATTTCAGGGGTCCTTTTTAAGAAAAAAAAAAAAAAAGTACAGAATTATGAATATAAATTCATGCCTACGGCTTTTGGAAGAGGCCCATGCTCAGTGTATGAACCCAAAGTTTAAACTTTATTAGCTTTATAGTGTAAATTCATGTGTAATTCCATCTTTCTGATGCCTCATGATACTCAAAGTCCAAGAAGGAAAGTGCTCTCTGATATACTAAAGAATTGTTCTTTCTTTTCTTTTTTTTTTTTTTTTTTAACAAATCATGTATCTTTCCATATATGTATTTCCATCTTCATACCTTGTGAATACTTGGTTTGTGAAACATTTAGATGAAATTATAAACATGGTCGATGTGGAGAGAACTGCTTGGGTCTGGGGAGCAGATAATTACCCACTCCCCCTCCCACTGAAATTTTCTACTGTTTGAGCAAACACATAAGAGAATCAGATGGAGATCCAAAATTTACAAGTGGAGATCAGAATTTTGGTTGAATAAAGTTGGATTGGAAGGTTTAGCTTAGATGTGTCACCACGATGGCCTTCTCAGTACTCTTCATCTCTGATTACAATTTATCCAGTAATTTACTGCACTGAACAACTGAAGGCCTCTTGATAGGGGCCAGAATGTAGGCTTTCCTTTAAGTCTACAGCAAAAACTGGGTGTATCTTCAGATAAATACTGGCTCTAAGTGAAAAAGAACTAATATGACACTGAATAAAGCATGCCCAATTCCATCTCCCAGATTCACCAGAGAGGTCCATCTTTTACTCCCTCCCCATTCTATGAATGCTTTCTTTCTTTCTTTCTTTCTTTCTTTCTTTCTTTCTTTCTTTTTTAAAGGTATTAAGACTACTAACTTCACAATTTTCCGTAGCTAGTAATTGGCTTTTCAGTTTGGTTCATGGTATTTTTATGTATACCATAGATTTTTATATATAATTAAAATTATTCATCCTTTAGGGGTTTTGCCTTTTTAAAAAATATATGTATGTGTGTATATGTATATTTAAATAAAGATGTAATAAATATAAATACAATTTTTTTGAGTATGTGTTTTAATGGTATTCTGGTTTTATCATTTATTTAGGCGTTTTCATTTCTTTATATAAACTTAGTTTCTAACATCTATAATTTTTGTCTCTGAAGCACTTTTAACTTTTCTTATAGGCAAGTCTACTGTTAAATTCCCTCAATTTTTGTTTCTCTTAGAAAATCTTGATAATGTCCTTCACATTTGAAGAATCATTTTGCTGGATGCAGAATTCTAGGTTGATGTGGTTTTCATGTTTTGTTTTGTTTTTCCTTTCAACACTTTAAAACATTTTACTTCAGTCTCTTGCTTGCATGGTTTCTGAAGAGAATTTTGGTATAATTCTTGATGTTCCTCTTAGATAAGGTATTATTTCCTCTGGTTTCCTTCAAGATTTTCTCTTTGCTTTTCTGTATTTGAACATGATATGCCTAAGTGTAGATTTTTTCAGTATTCTGTTTGATGGTCCCTGAGCTTTATGGTGTGTGATTTGGTATCATCTATTTTGAACATTTTCAGCCATTATTCAGATTTCATCTTCTTTTTCCCTCTTTCTTCTGATATTTTTATTGTGTATATGTTACACATTTTGCTGTCGTTCCACAGTTCTTGGATATTGTTTTTGTTTTTGCTTATGATTTTTTCCTCTTAGTTTTTCAGGTTGGGAATTCATATTGATATTTCTTAAAGCTTCCTGGTTCCTTTCTTGGCTGTGTCCAGTCTGTTAACCCATTAAAGGCATTCATTTCTGTTACAGTATTAATTGATTTTTGTCATTTCCTTTTGATTTTATTGTAGGGTTTCCATATCTCTGCTTACATTGCTTACATTATCCACCTGTTTCTTCATGGTGTACACTTTTTCCATCGAAGCCCTCAGTCTTAGTCATAGATATTAAATTCTCAGATGTCGTAATTCTAAAACCACCTGTTATATCTGAGTTGGATTCTGATGCTTACTTAGCCTCTTCACATGTTTTTTTTTGTCTTTTAGTGTGTCTTGTGATTTTTTGATAGCTGGGCGTGACATACTGAGTAAAAAGAACTCAGGTAAATAGAACTCAGTGTGAAGTTTTATGTTATCTGTCTAGGAGGCTATATTTACTGATTATTTGAATGGTGGTGTCAGAGGTTAAAAATTTCCTCTAATGTCCTTCCTGTCTGTGGGTTTCTCTAGTAACTCTAAGATATGAGCCTTATTGTTGGTAGGTAAGTATGAGGGGAAAGGAAGTGTTCTATTATCCTATAATTGGGTCTAAGTCTTTTTTTTTTTAAATTTAGAAATTTATTGTTTAATCCACAAGCTTTATATAGCTTTAGTTAAAAACTAGAAGAGTAAAAACAAGACACTATTTCAAAGCCTGGGCCCTTCCAGCCTTCCAAATATGAGCACTCTGAAAGTTGTATATACCAGTTGGAAAAACAAGACAAAATTATGAATGGAAGGATTACATTTCGTAAAACAAACTTTTATATAACTGAAGGATCTTTCCTGTCTAAGTCGTTGAATGAGCCTGTGCCTCTTGGCACTGACTTTGTGGAGTGTTTCCCTGCCCTTCACTGCTCAACACTTAGGTGACACTAGAAGTCTAGAGAGGATTGAAGTTAGGTATTTCCTTTACTCGGGGTTGGTTAGGTTTTAGTAGTTTCCTTTGATGGCAAAGTAGTTTCTTTTGAGGGCCGGACTTTGTTATGAAGAAGGGAGAGAGCCTTTGGCTATTTCAAATGGTTGCTTTCCCCCATCCCTCTCTAGAAGTATGAGGGAGTTTTTCTCAGGTCTTCATAGTACGCATCTGGAGGTAACACTTAGAAAAGTCCTCCTCCCAAGTCTGCCCATTTTCTGATTTGTTGTTTTCAAGTTAGTCCACAGGGAACTTTGAATGATTCGTCAATTGTAGTTTCTGTTCCTAGGGATGCTGACTCCACCTCTGGGCCTCACAGTTTCTGTAAGCTGTGATTCTATGTATTCACCTCTCTCTACAGGGCAGCAGTTTGCCTGGTCCTCAGTTCTCTGATGGATCTAACAAGAGTTGTTGATTTTCAGTTTGTTCAGCTTTTTTCTTACTGTGAGGATGGTAGTAATGACTTCTAAGCTCTTTTCACATCTAACCAGAAACACCCTTAGTGATATTTTGTAAGTAGTCATATAGTTTTATTCTGTTACTTTAATTTTTTGACTTTTATGTTTTTAGTCTATCTAGAATTTAGGTGTGTAGGGATATAGGGAATAGGGTGTGTATCTGGGCCATTTGTTGCACTACTTAACAATTCTTGGATGATAGGGTTTTCTGCTTTCAATTCTCATAGCGTAATTATTTTCTTTAGTACCTGGTAGGGGTAATCTTTCCTGCATGATTCTTTGCTTTACTTGTTTGTTATTCCAGTTGAACCTCAGAATCATTTTGTTAAAAAGAAAAAGAGGCATTAGGATTATTGTGACAGAATTATTTTGTTGAAAAAAAAATGGCATAGGATAATTGAAATGCTTGAGATAAATAATATGATTAGAATGATAGTGTTATGTTTGTATTTTCCCATCTGGAAATATTTATCTTTGTTCATTCAGGTTTTCTTTTACATTTGGAAGTTTATAATTTGTTTTCAGATACGCAAGTTTCTTGTGAGATGTATTTTGTGCATTTTTAAGACCTTTTTATTTTGAAATAATTTTAGATGCACATGGAAGTTGCACAAGTAGAGTGCACAGACTTCCTGTGTACTGTTTAATGTTATCTACCTCCCCCAATGATGGCATCTTATAAAATTATAATGCAGTTATCAAAGCCAGGGAATTGACACATTGGTATGATAATATTAACTATGGCCTTTTTGGATTCCATAATTTTTTACATGCAATACACACACACACACGTATATGTATATATATCTGCTGTTTTTGAACTGATCTTACACTACACACCTCTTCCCTGCCCTCTCATCCTTCCTCAAACACCCCCCACCCAAGAGTGAGAATGATGATAATTTTCAGGAAGCTACTTTGCTAACAGATTTGAATTCTAAGAGCTTTTTGGTTGCTTTCATTGAGGTTTTTAGGAATGTAATCTTCTCATTTGCTAAAGTGTTATTTTTGTTTCTTACTGTATCCAGTCATATTGCACTGGCTAGATTTCTAAGTTACAATTATTTTGTTCTGATTTTTAGGTAATTGTCCTTGGGCTTCACATTTAAGAGGAAAATTAGCTGTAGATATATGTGATTAGTTGATTTCTCTAATATTTGGTATTAAAATTAATCATTAATATGTAATAAGCATTTTTTCGTGTTTCTGGAATTCTAATCACATTATTCGAATTATCTCATTTAATCTTCACAACCTCCTAAAACAGGTGTCAATATTGTTTCTTTACAGGGGAGTAGTAAATTGGTTTAGGTTAAAAATTAACTTAAAGTTACATAGTTTGGCTCAAGCTGAAGTTTAAAAAATTTTTATTCATTTTGCATTTAACCATTCTTCTTTGTTATCTCTTATAGCAATACAAAAGATGCATTTTAAGCTATTCAGATGAATTTGATTTTATTCCATGGAAATGGTATTCTGAATTAATTACTTTTATAAAATTCAGAATAAACACTATTCCAGTGTTTAATTATACTTAACAAAAAAGTATGTTCTTTGAAGGATAGAAGTCTAAGCCTTTTCCTCCCTCCCTTTCTTCTGCAGGTATTTGTTTAGAGGTATAGCCATTGTTGAGTATTTAAATATGTCAAGATTCCTTCAGTTAGATGGATATAGAATTAATTGTGGGAGTACAGAGAAATTAATATTTTATACTTAATTATAGAGAGCATTAACTTTTTCAGGAACATCAAATGTTAACTCCCCTGCAGTTTAAGTTTAGTATGCATTCTTATTTCTGATGACTTTAAGATTTCAGAGTTTTGCTGTGACTTAGCATTAAGGAATCACAAAATAATGGACTGTTTTATTTCAGATGAGCCTTCAACGACATTTTACTCAGTTTCCTTCTCATTGAGGAATGCTTTCTTCTCTGACTTCTTTAGTATGTTATTTGTGGGAAAAGAGTTAATTTTTTATTCTAGCTTCAGTCTTTAATAATTTTTAAAATCCTGTACGTTTCTTTCTATCTTGTATGTATATGTCTCTTTCAAACTTGAGCTAGTTCTAGTGTACCTATATTGTTTTCTTTGGGCACCTTTATCTTTTGTATTGACATTCATTGGTTCCTCCACTTCCACCTGTCTTATACTTATTTCAGTAACTTAGGTAAAAGCTGGTAAAACATACTTGTGCTTACATATCATAACTGTAATAAATTAATCCTTTAAAATGAATTTTATTTTGTCATTGACTTTAGTTACATGTGTACACAGTAGTTATTCTCTGATGTCTAACTAGATCACTTGTTAAATGTTTTTAGCTTGCATTCCTTTCACTGAGCTGTTACTGTAACATCAATTTTCTGAAATCCTCTGGAAGAAAAGATAAAGATTGTATGTTGATTTCTTCCAGTCAAAGAAAAGGTGCATTGGTAGAACAGGGTTTATAAAGTATATTCTGTTTTATGTTTGAAGATGGACTATACAGCTTTCTTTTTTTTTTTTTTTTTTTTTTTTCCCAGAAGTTCTTTAGTAAGTTAATGAGAAGGTAGGTGGTCTTTTTAGGGGTAAACAGCTTGAAATTTTGAAATTAACTTGTACATAGACTTTTCTGTTTGGCATTAGGGGTATTTTCTACCACCATTGCTTAATTTTTTAAATTAGAATCTTCTTTCCCAGTACAGATATCAATCACTTTCAATTAAGTTGCTGTGAACAATTTCTCCTCCCCATTTCTCTTTTAAGCTTTTTCATTCTCTTTCCAGTTGAGTTCTTTATACTCAGTTTTTTGGACAGCGTGTTTTTTTTTTTTTTTTTTTGGAAGGCAAGGACTCCCTATGTAGCTTTTGTGATAGCCCAGTTATGAACAACAGTGGGATAAATGTTCACATAACAACTTCCTTTTATTGGCTGAGGTGGTGAGGATTAGTAGAAAAGCAAAAACAAAAATGTGAACCTTGGCAAGTGTTCAGGTATTTCTTCTTTTGTATCATTCACCTTTGGCTCAGATCAGTAAGTGCTTATGAGTAAGTTTTTCTCAGCCATAGAAATAAGGAGTTGGGAAAAAAAATAAGGACTTGAGAATAATTTGTGGTTAACTGATTAGTATCCACCTCAGAGAAATGTTGGGTAGATTAATTGATTTTTAGAGATCCTAAGAAATGTTAAAGCAGTAAAATGCAAACTACTATTAGGATACAGTAAAAGCTGTTTTGGAAAAAAAGACAACAGTACATAATTGAGCTGGTAGAAGAATCTTCCTTTAAGGGAGAGATTGGATTTTAGTTTCTCTATGATCTTTCATTCTGAATACTAATTAGTCCTTGAGCATATGTAAAACTGAAGTGTTTTTTTTTTTAAAGTTGTGAAGTGTTTATGCAAATAGGTTCAATTTAAATTTCTTGCCATATAAAGTGTGTAGGAGGGCTTCTTGAGGTTTGCTTTCAGACTGGGTGATTTCTCATCGATAGGGCTAAGCCATTTCATCATTAACCTTTGTGACTTTTATTTTCGTTAAGAACAAGGGCTAAATGTAAGTCCTTAGGAAAGATAAATGTTTCATCTCACACTTATTTCGGGATACAGACTAATTGCAGTTCTGTACAATAATCAGTTGTAAAAGGTGTTTCCTTTCCTCCCGGATCTGTGGGTTATCTTACCCATTTGCTGAGTCTGTTTTTGTGATGGAAAAATTAATTTGAGCTGCAGTATGTCAGGATCACTTGGAAAAATGTTACTGGGGGCGCCTGGGTGCCTCAGTTAGTTAAGCAACTGCCTTGGGCTCAGGTCATGATCCCAGAGTCCGAGGATCTAGTCCCAAATGGGGTTCCCAGCTCCATAGGGAGTCTGCTTCTCCCTCTGACCTTCTTCTCTCATGTACTCTCTCTCAAATAAATAAAATCTTAAAAGAAAAAAAAAGTTATTGTATGTTGTACACAAATAAAGACTACTTAGTTTTTTTTTTACTCCATGTATGTGTTTGCATTTTCTGTTTGTGGAATAGTGAATCAAGTTAACACTGTTAATCCTAGAGTGGTGGTTATCAACGTCAGTCACTTATTGGAGTCACTTCAGAAGCTTAAACAAACAAATGAAGAAACAAACATGGTGCTGGCTGGGTCTCACCCTCCAAAGACTGATTTGTTTGGTTTGGGAAATGGTCTGGGCCTCAGTTACCTGTGAGAATCACATGCAACTAAGGTTGAAAGCTTTTGTTTTAGAGACTCAGACTGAATCAACTCATTTTGAGGACACGCTAATGTATTTTAGAATTAACTCCTAAAAATTCTTCTCATAGTTACAAGACTATTATGAATATTTTAAATTGTGTTTTTGAATTTACTGTGGTTAACTTAAAATAAGCATTGTTGATGCTACCTGTATTTTGAAGGTTTACCAGATTTGGTGAAAAGATTAAAAGGCTTAACAGTTAAACTGCCTTTCATAGTGAGCTATTACTTCCTTCAAAATATAAGAAAAAGAAAAGTAGAGAAATACTGGTTTTTTTTTTTTGGTTAATTTCAAAACTTACATAATTCAGGGGGATGAATAAAATCCCACTTAGTACATTTCCTGTTAGCAGTATGTTTTCACAAGGTGTTTTGTAAATGTGCTATGTGCGTGTTAGTCCTTTTTTCCTCATTTTTCAAAATTGGAACAGATTGTTGAAGTTGTATGTGCAAATGTTATTAAAATAGATTCATCATTCTAATAATAATTACTGTTTATTAAAACTTAATATTTAAGAGCTTGTTTAGGTGACTTCATATAGGTTTCCAAATTCTATAGGCTATGCTAGGAAGGTCAGTTAGATTTAAACTGACATTTAATGTTCTGTTCAGAGTAGCTGATGTCACATGGGGAATGGTGACCATCTTATTTCAGCGTGTTTGGGTGTGGGAGAATTAAACCAGTATTCCCATACAACTTGGGGAGATGATTATTAAAAACACATTGGGAGATAGATAAGCTGTTCATAGGTGAATTAAACATATGTAATCTATAAAACTGGAAAAAGATGATATTAAGGATAATTTTAGAAGCATCTCCATGAATGGTTACAGATCAAGTCTCATTGATTCTTGGCAAAATTATTATTCGTATTTGGTGCTTGCCTGTTTTCTGGAGTCTTTACTACTCGTCTTGTGCTGTGACATCATTCTTCTTCTTTTTCTTCTTCTTTTTTTTTAATATTTTATTGATTTATTTAACAGAGACAGAGATCACAAGTAGAAAGAGAGGCAGG
The DNA here is from genome assembly GCF_011764305.1 of Mustela putorius furo. Classification (NCBI taxonomy): domain Eukaryota; kingdom Metazoa; phylum Chordata; class Mammalia; order Carnivora; family Mustelidae; genus Mustela; species Mustela putorius. Next base: position 72,796,575 of record NW_025422005.1, read on the forward strand.
CGGATTTGGGGGGGAACAGGCTCCCCACTGAGCAGAAAGCCCAATGTGGGGCTCGATCTGAGGATCCTGAGATCCTGACCTGAGCTGAAGGCAGAGGTTTATTTAACCCACTGAGCCACCCAGGTACCCCTGTGACATCATTCTTCTAAGTTAAATGTCTAGTAACTGTCTAAGTAAACTGTCTAGATTTGTCTTCCTATGAAATGTATAACATTCCCCAAATTTCTTCTTTCCTTTTGACCAGAATTTCTCTTACCCATAGGGTTTTTCCTGCAGTTGGGGGTAGGAATGGTGGGTTGAGAGATAGAGAAGGCAATTCATAAAATTTTCCTCCCGGTCATATGCTTACCATACACCATTTGGCTTTATTAACTAAGATATTTCCACATTTATACTAAAACATTACCGATATGTCAAAGCTTCTGGTACTTCTAACTAAACCCATTTCCCTTTTTCCTCTGCACAGGTAACCACTTTGTGGAGTTTATCATTTTCAGAAGTATTTTCTAAACTAAATCAATTTCTTAAGTAATAAAGTGAGTGAAATTTGGGAGGGAAATTGTTTATGAGCAGAAACTTGAAACCCCACTTAGAAGTTATTAATAGTGATAAAACCAATTCTGCATGTAGTTTTTTTTTTCATCCTGAATCTGAATGTTCTATACTGATCGTTTAAAGACTTTACTGTTAAAAAATTTGTAAAAGCTTATGAACCTAGGCTGTAAGGGGACACAAAGGATTAATTCTACTTTGTTAAAATCTTGTAATGTGTGTCGAAATGTGATTATGGCTTGTTGACAAGGAATCATTGGATGAACAGAATTCAGTATTTATGGGGCTAGGTTGTTGGCAGGCACAATTAATAGTGCTAGCATCACCAAAACCAGCCAACTCTTTTATCTCTGTCAAATAAGAGATCAATCCCTTTAAATTTTAGATAATGAATAGAATTCATTCAGACTGTAATTTACAGTGCATTTCTGAAATAGGTTATTGTTGATCAGTCTTTATGCTATTCTATTTGGTTCACATGAAAAAGGGTGAAGTAATTCAGAAGAGGGTAAAACAAAGATGATAAACCTTTTTAGAGTTCAGAACTATAAGTAAAATTATTTCAGAAATAGTGGAAATATTTTGTATTATTTCTAAAAAAAATCAACTTTTTGGAGGACTTTTCCTGGTGCACTAATTTAGCTCTTTGTGGGTAATGCGAAAGGATCCATGGATGTGTTAGAGATGGACAGATTTCCTGCTTCAAGCTGAGGCAGTGAATGGCCTCTTCTCCTCTACCCCCCGCCCCCATCCATCTCTCAAAGAAATATACTTCTCTTTATTGATAAGATAATGTTAGCATTATACTCCGTTTATTTAAAACAACAAAACAACTTTTGCTGCATTCCACTCTTCCTGCCCCCAGTTAGTTTCCCTTTTGAATTCTGCTTTGGTGAGTGATTCCTTAATATTTCCATCTCTCTTAGACTTGAAAACCAAGAGTGATCCTTGACTCTCTTCCCCTTTATGTATACCCAATTACCAAACTTCCTGGACTCTATTCTAATAGGCTTACTGTAAGGTTTTCATTTCATAACAAGCATGAGATGTGTGAGGTTTCTTCTGGCTTTAAAATATTATGATGACCTTTACAATCTAAAATTAAATGTTAGAATGTCATATTAAAGGCTTGTTGAAGGTATATTAATAATACATTTTGAACAAAAAAATACTGATTTTAGATCGGATTGATCTAACTAAAAGGATCCTAGAAATTGAGAATAAGACATTTAGAACTTTGTACTTAGTGTGAAGTCTTGGTATTAATATTACAAAAGAATCATTGAATATTAATAAGGCTTAAATGTCTGATACTGAGCTTTGTATCTAACTTTATGAAGAAAGAGCTTTGCGTTCTTATTGAAGAAAGAAGAGAAATTTAATCTTTATTGATCAGCTTCTGGGCAAGTGGGAGAATCTGGTCTCCAAAGAAAAAGTTTTAATTCAGAATTTTTATTTCTGAAATCTTCTTACAAGGATTTCAAAAGTCATTTTGAAAGATTCAGCGTATTGTGCATTTCCTTTGGGGATCATACATTTTGAAAGAGGCTATTGATTGGTTTTATGAAAATACTAAAAAAATTATGAAAAAAATTTTTTGGTAATGGAAGATGTTTGTGAGAGAGGATAGGAAGCCTAAACAAAGTTTTGAGGACAGGTAGCTGCTTTTGAGGATTTACTTTTGAGGTAGAATGGAAAGTAAATTCAAGTATAATCAGAAAAGGTTAAGTGTCAGAACTACATAAAATTTTTTGATCTTGGGAACTGAAAAAATGAAGCATTAGTGAAAATTGACATTTTTCTCAGTGGTATCTTGATACTTAGGGTTTGTTTTTTTTGTTTTTTTTGTTTTTTAAATGGTGGAAAGCATATTTGCTTAAAGACTATAATGGCTGTAGTGGGCCTTTTTCTCTAACATAGGTATCCTTATTCCTGAATCTGCATAGAAGTGTGAAAAACAAAATTTTTAATTTTCCAGGCCTTTCCTCTTATGTTCATTAACTCAAATAGTCCTGAAGCAACTTCCTGTGTACTGGGCATTCTGCTATTTTTGCCCCACTTTTGCTGTAAGTTTAACTTCGAAGTGATCCATTCCTTTGGCTTATTTCTCATGTTCAGGCTGCTAGTTTCTTCCTTCTACAAAGCAGCACCTGTTCTCTCTTAGAGCCTTCTAAATTTTCTTGGGGATTAATAATTTGTTTCCTTTTGAGCACCAGCTGCAAGCACCAGCATTCTGACTTACTCTTTGAAAGGAGTAGGTTATTTAAAGTTCCTTTGAAGGAGAGTGGAGTTTGATCAAGGATTTTAGGAATGAATAAGAATTTGACAGGGAAAATTCAGGGAGAGAGTATAACATGATCAAAAGCATGAAAATGGAAGCACATATAGTTTATTCAACATATCAGATGTGACATGTTGTGGTAAAAATTTACAATATCGTTAGGTTATTGGAGGTGATACCATTGGGAAGAGAGGCAAAAGATTGTGGGACTCAGTGAGTTCCGGGTCATTTAGTAGTATTACCTATCAATTATTGACTACCTACTGTGTATCCAAGTCTTTGTCAAGCCCCTATGAAGTAATCTCATTTAATTTTTACAAATAGCATTCCTATGTAGCTCATAGTATCCTCTGAAAACTGGGGCTTAGGTTAACTAGGTTGATAAGACTCAAAAGAGTTAAGTTGGGATTTGAATACACATCTCTCTTAAGGTATGTGTCTATCACAGGCCTTGCTAGCTAACTAAAATTACTTTGTACTGACCTGTAGATTTTATATAAGAAATCTGTAATGGTCCTGAACTTTGTTCTCATAGACTAGGCAATTACTGTCATACTGGACTGAGTGAGGAGCCATGATTATTAATGTGCCATACTATGTTCTTCTGAAAGAACTTTGAGTATAAATCCACTAGTACAGGATCATGAACCAATGGCCCCCCCCAAGAAGACTGTATTTATTTTGGATAACAAATAACCTCTTGATATATAAGGCGCTTTAAAATAATAGGAGGCCTCTGGGACAGATGTTCCAACCTATATGTTCACAGAGATGCTCATCACTCTAAGTATTTGAAAGTTTAGGTCTGGGCCAGAAGCATCTGGTTTTACTAATAATGTGGCTATGTACTTTCTGGCTCCTTGAATTTAGAAGCTGATTCGTATGTATTTGTTTTAATTTTTTTCTAACCCTGAAGTGGCATTCTTTATATTTTAAAAGAATGTTAAACAGAAGTATTTTTGTTATTGTTGTAGTAGGTGAATGAATGTCTTCCATTGAACCACAGCAGTTTTAGTAACTGATAGCATGAGAATTAGAGAAATTTGGAGTTAAAGGGATCTTAATAATTGTCCACTAAAGTCTTTTCCATATAGGTGAGGCAAATGAAGCAAGAAATTAGGTGATGTGGCTGCAGCTACTTACTTACTTATGGCTGTTAGAGCTAGAACTTTTTTTTTTTAAGATTTAATTTATTTATTTGACAGAGAGAGAAATCACAAGTAGGCAGAGAGGCAGGCAGAGAGAGGGGAAAGCAGGCATCCTGCTGAGCAGAGAGCCCGATGAGGGGCTCGATCCCAGGACCCTGAGATCATGACCTGACCCGAAGGCAGAGGCTTAACCAATGAACCACCCAAGTGCCCCTAGAGCTAGAACACTTTCCACCAAACGGCACTACCCTAGTGCAGCTCTCCTCTTTTTTTTTTTTTTTTTTTTTTTTTTAAATTTCTAACTATACACTTAACCTCCCCAATGTCCATCACCCCGCTACCCCATTTAATACATGTAGACCACTACTGTAACGGTCAGTCTCTTAATGGTTATGAGGTGGAACTTCTAAAGCGAGGGTCTTAGCTGGATGAGATACATGTGGTTGTATGTTAGAATCTTCTAGGAATCTTTCACAAAATACAGATACTGACCCCTCTTTGAGGAAAATAACGTATACTGACCCTCTTTTGATGAAAAGAGCCCATCACATTGAGAGCATCTTTAATCAGGAAGCATAGGCCCTGTGCCTAGAAAGCATGCAAAAAATTCTTGTGTTTTGAAATAGATGTCTGAAAACATGAAGCTTTTTTTTTAAGATTTTACTTATTTATTTGACAGAGATCACAAGTAGGCAGAGAGGCAGGCAGAGAGAGGGGGCAGGAAGCAGACTCACCGCTGAGCAGAGAGCCCAATGCGGGGCTTGATCCCAGGACGCTGGGATCATGACCTGAGACGAAGGCAGAGTCTTTAACCCACTGAGCCGCCCAGGCGCCCCTGAAAACACGTAACTTAATAACCTAATGATTATTGCTGATGGATACCATGAAGGTATCCTTTCCAGTGTTCATGAAAGAGACCCATATATGTTCTGAAAAACTGTTAAGTAAGAAAAAAAAATTTGTGAGACCTATGATTCTTCCACATGATTACTTTTCTGGATAGGTAAATTTTGAGATTTTATTTTAAATTGGTCAGTGAGACTGCCATAGCTTCCTGGATGCTGGTAAGAAGACTTGAGTATCAGTGTATGAGTGCCACATAGTGTATGATGGGCTGAGAAGCCCCATGAAGTGGCTTGGATGACAGCTACACACCCAATGAGGTGCATTACTGGAGAGCAGCCCTGGGTTTAGAGAGCCCAAATTCTTGATGCAGAAGGAGACATTATCCCTGTCTTCCAAGGCTGTTGCTTTATAGCTGCCTTTAAAAAAGCCGTCTGGACCAACGAGCAATATGTGGCAGCTCAGAGGGTGTGCAGAAATGGGATAAACCAGTGGAAAACTGTCTCCCAACAGGCATCATAGTATCTTAGACAAACTAGGCCATTGTTTAGTCTCAATATGAGCAAAATATGTTCAAAAGTAAACAGGGTGTCAGGAGTATGACCTCTCTGTACTTTTTTATTTCAAGAAAAAAACTTCTGTTTGCATATTACATACCCCTGCGTGTATAGTAATGTGAAAATGAACTTGCTTAGTTTTCTTGAAGGTTGTCCTGTTTAACTGAATTTTCTCTTAAGATATTCAGATTCTTGTATGCTAAAAAAACAAAACAAAACAAAAACAAACAAACAAACAAAAGATATTCAGATTCTTGTATGCTGAAAGAACATACCCTATCCCTTTAATTCCCTTCCCTCTTTTCACCTCAAAACATTTTTCCTTTTCAGCAGGTGCTTAGAATATGCCTGTCATGGACTAGGTCCTGTGTGCTAGCTTATGTAGAGATAGGAAAGATTGCCCTTTCTTCAGAGTTGATATATGCCAGACATTTTAATTTTTATTTCATCCCCCACACCAACCTATGTAGATTGAGGGAAGGAGAGAGGGTAGGCTAAAGGTTAAAAGGGTATTCCTGGGCAAGTGAGCAGCATATATACAGAGTTTGGAGAAGATGGGATCCCACAGCAAAGGGTGTCCCAAGAAGAAGAGCAGTATATGTTGAAGGTCCAAAAGAGATAAAGAATGTAGAATTTTAAGTACTTCATGATACTGATAGAAGAACACTTTTAAGCTAAAGTTCTAAATGTAAACTGTTGAGGTTTTTGCAAATTGTATTATATCAGGGACTGAAGTTCTGATTTTATGGATCTCTGTGGTTGTGTTTATCATATATGAAAGCTTCCAAGCAGACTTTCCAGATCTCTCTTTTGAGGGGGGAGGAGGACGGGGAAAATATTTCACTGTATATCTTACACGTATAAAAGACATCAGTGTTAGAAGGAGACCACTTGTGATCTTGCTGTTTAAACCATAGTTTCATAGTTTCATTACTCTGTCAGTAATGAAATTTTCAATATAGCTTCATTATTCAGACCTCTATATTTGCTTATAGACTGAAATCACGGGTTGTTTTACATTTGAAAAACTTATCACTTCCTCTAGGCACAATATGGTCCATAGTCTTAAGATTTCAATCACATTAGAAATTAAACTCTGCCATTTTTTTAAAACATCAGAATAGTAGAGGTGTTAATTTTTTAAAAACTAGCAATTAGAGTTGATTTCCTCCAACTAATCTTTTACTTTTGTATTAAAAATTTTAGCATATTAAAATACAGATCCAATTAACAGTTTAATGGGCCCTACTCTTTCTAAATGCATTTTGTTCCAGAGAACTACACTCTAATTACATGGGTAATTTCATTATGAAACAGTTCTCAAAATGGTATACTTTTTTTCCCCTCAAATGATATACTTTTGATTAGAGGTTCATAGTAAAGATTAAATGAAGAATACCTGTAGAGCACCTTATGTAAAATGTGGCATTTAGAAAGTTCTCAAGTGATAATTATTACTTCTTTTACCATCTTATTATTTTTTAAATCTGTTTTTTTATGTACGTATATTTGCACTTAAGTGGTTAATTTAAATTAAAATTTCTGTTCGTAGGTCCTACCAGCCACATTTCAAGTGCTTGATGGATGCATGTGGCCAGTAGCCACCACTGATGGTGTAGAATGTATTCATCACTGCAGAAGGTTGAATTGGACAGTGCTATTCTAAGCTAGTGGTTTTTAGTATTTTTCTCCCAATTAGTAGATCCCTTTAATCATGAAACTTTAAGCAGAATCCCATATAAAAGATAGTAAGATGCAGAGATGCTCTTCAGGAGACCCCTAAATCGCTTCATTTAATTTTCCCTTGGCTGTCAGAATACCAGACCTTTAGGTCCATAGTTGGATATGGGGCATTGCTCTTTTTTTAAACCAACTACTAACTGTAGAAAGAATTACAGAAATAGAAAATCTGTAAGTGGAATAAGCACCACAGAAACATTTGATTGTGATAAGATGCTGAAATCATTGAATGGAAGGATTAATGGGATAGGGTATGGAGAAATCTTAGTAGTTTTTATGTAGGTGATCAGACAACATTATAAGATGAACTGATATTAAATGTTTGTTGATGTGATGCACCAAGAAGAATGCAACTTCACTTATGTAGTACTTATGCTATCTTGTTAAAATTATAGTTTAATGAAAAAACATCAAGTACAAATAGGAAATCTACAAAAATTTGGCTTACATGCTTCAGAAATATTGGTATCATGAAATACGAAACAAGTAAATTAAAGGAGACTAGAGACATGGCAGTTAACTGTGTGCTGGATCCTTCATTGTGTCTTGGATTGGAGGGTCAAACAGATATAAAGGCCATTTTTAGAGTGATTAGAGAAATTTGAGAATGGGTAGTAAATCCTCATCATCGTAGATTTTTCTGCGTGTAATAATTATATTGATTTTAGAGGAAAATATTCATGTTCTGAGGATATTTATTGACATTTTTAAGAATGAAGTTCATGATGCAGCAGGTAACTTTTAAATGGTTCAACCAAAAAAAAAGTGTGTGTGTGTGCGTGCGCGTAAGTAAAGTGAAAACAAATTGGCAAAATGTTAATAGTTGGTCAGTCTTGGTTTCACAATCTTCTTGTAATGTCTCAGATTTGTTTTTTATCCTCCTCAAGAACCAGTTTTAAAACCAGTTTTAACCCCTTTATAAAACTTAATGATTGGGAGGACATAAGGGTGTTCAGTGTACTTTCTTACAACTTATTTTAAGTTTGAATTTTTTCATAATAATAAGTTGGAGTAAGAGAAAAGTCTTGTTTTGTTTGCTTAGCAGACAATTCCAGGAAATGCCGCCCCTACCCCATCTTTCCTGCTATGTGATTGCAATGAAATAGATTTGTCAAGTTTGCATAGCCTTTTAAAGAGAAAAGGTACAACATGCAAGTGATAATAAAAGGTGATACTGAGCTGAACCTCTCTGTTCAGGAGTTGTAACCTCATGATAGGAAGATAGGCATTTCGGGCAAGGAAACAACACAAGTTAAAGCATTTTTTAATAGTTTATATCTTTTTTCTTTCTTTCTTTCTTTCTTTTTTTTTTTTTTTGTTAAAGATTGTGTTTTTAATCTTTATATCCAGGGTGGGGCTTGAACCCACAACCCTGAGATGGAGAGTTGCATGCTGCACTGACTGAGCCAGCCAGACACCAGTATTTGTTTCAGCTGTAATTTGACGGTAGATTATTTAGATTTGTTCTTTCCTTTTTGGCAAATTGGAATGCATTTGAGAAGTACTCACATATAAATTTATCTATCTATCTGTCTATCTAGTTAGAGGGGCAGAGGGAGGTGGAGGGAGTGAGAGAATCTCAAGCAGACACTGCACTCAGTGCAGAGCCCGAAGTGGGGCTCCATTTCACAACCATGAGATTGTGACCTGATCTGAAACCAAGAGTTGGTTGTTTAATGAACTGAGCCACCCAGGTGCCTTTTGCATATAAATTATTTTAATAGCACTTACTGCTAGCATGCTGTTGGTGTCTCAACTTTTAGCATTGCCCACTTTGATTCAGATATTTATTATAAATAATACCTGCTTGAGATTCTTGAATTTGGATTTTAAGATAAAAAGACTTTTGAGAATAACCTGATATTAATAGATTTAATACATAATATTAATAGATTTACCAAATTATTTAATTATACACTATTCAACTAGTTTTAAATAGCCCATATGCTATAAGCAATTGGTATGAATTTTATTCCTCTTCTCTAGGAGATTGATAATTCACTGGTCAGGATTGGCTATGTCATAGCTCTAGTCTGTTCTCTTCTGCTTCTCATGTATGTTGTAGGACTCTTCCAGGTTACTTCTGTATCAAAGGAAAATAAAAGAGATGGAAAAGGAATACAGTTTCAGCATCAAGCTTAAATGTAAATTAGAGTAGAAAGTCGAGACTACAGGAACAATTAGAACACACATGCTGTCTTAGAGTCCGTAATCATTTCTTAGTTTGCCATGAAAAAAAATTTTTTTGAGTTATAATGTATAAATCTAAGTGTACAGCTTGATGAATTTGATCTGAGAATTTGGCTCTGAGAGTTTCCTTCTGTCTGAAGTCAAAAATAAAATAAAATAAAAAATAAAACACACTTGTTCCTTGGAGGGGACAAAAACTTTCCTAGCACATATTTCTGAAAGAAGGTTCTTGAATGGGGCTTCATGTAGGGAGTACTGAATGATGTAGTGGGTTTCACAAAGCTGTTTTCTTTCTGTGTCCTAAATGAAAACTGAGGTCATGATGCTGAGGTATAATTTTTACTGGAGGTGGGGGGTAGGGAATCTAAATAAGTAATTTTTTTTTAAAGATTTTATTTATTTATTTATTTGACAGAGAGAGAGAGATCACAAGTAGGCAGAGAGGCAGGCAGAGAGAGAGGAAGGGAAGCAGGCCCCCTGCTGAGCAGAGAGCCCGATGTGGGACTCGATCCCAGTACCCTGAGATCATGACCTGAGCCGAAGGCAGCGGCTTAACCCACTGAGCCACCCAGGCGCCCTCTAAATAAGTAATCTTGATCCAAAAATAAAACCCAGAGTATATCAAGAAGTGGTTAATCTGTATCCTTCAGATAAAAGTTCTCTTTCTGTCCTTCTGTATCTATGTATATGTACACACATATTTATAAATTATGTGTAAGTATATGTTTATATACATATTGATGTATAATACATATATATATATATAATTTTCTTTAAATCTCTTTGTTGATAAGAATTGGGCAAGGAAAAAGCTTGAATGACAGTTTGGGTTATCAACTAGGTAATACACACTAGGTGTGTATTTATTGCTTTAAGGGGTAAACATTCAAGTGACAATTTATGTAAAAGAAAAACTCTCTATTCCACTTCTGTGTAGAGAAAAAATTCAGTTCTTCCCTACCAGGTCTGCTTTCCCTCTGTCTTCTTTACTACTTACACGGAATTCATATTTTTGGTCACCAAATGTGTGTAGGTTCTTTTTCCCCACAATAGAAATTTCTCTCTGACACCAGATGGATCTTCTACAATTTAACTCAATTCTGACACTATCTTCCTAGAGATAGCATCAAATCCCACAGGTTAAGGGCAGCCCAGTTACACCTGTATTTTATCTAGCAGCCCACCCACAGCCACCACATTAGAACAAAAGACACTTTTATCACCCAGGAAATTATAAGGGATTTGGGAGCTCTGTGCCAGGAACGGGGCGGGGGGGGGGCAGATACCAGTACATATTTTCTGTTATCTAACAGTTTCTTTTTCTGAAAATTCAGGATTTAAAAAAATTTCTTTTTGAATTCAAGATTGTCCCACATTCAGAGGAAAGTAGGCCAATAGAGAACCTGCAGGTAAAGCCAAGATTTTTCTGAAGGAGTAATTCTATGTCTGTTACAGTGCTGAAAAGGAATCAGTCAAGTTCTTAAAAATTTTTTAAAACGTAGTGTGGCCTAGATATTTTCAGCTGGAAGATAGTTTCAAATAGTATTCCCAGTTGGCCACTGTGGTTACAGAAAAATATCAGTAGTACTCCCATGAAACTCTGGTTTGGGGCTTTGCAAACCTGACAAAAGGAACTAATGGTGGAAGGAATTTTTTTTTTTTTTCCTTCAGATTATCTCCTTGTGATGTCTTTACTTCACTTTGTAAGATCTGACTTTTTGCTTTGCTGTCTTGTGATTTTCTTACAGAAAAACCTAGTCTATGTGGAAGGATTGGCAGATTCTTAAATGGTGCCATTAAAAAGATTTCCCCACCAGGAAAAATACCAGCTCACTTTATGGTGCTTGATACATCTCCATTGTAAATTATCCTGCATTTAGAAAGGTTTATATTGCTTCATGATTTTCTCTGTTCGGACTTTGAGTATTGTTGTCTTATTAGTTTCCCAGAGAGCCTTGCTAGTTGAATATAAGGAATTAGGGAATATATTCAGAAACTGTAAAATAGGAGTCCTCATCCCTGAATCTTTGGACAATAAAAATGTATTTAACAATGAAATGTGTCTAGAAAGTCATCTCAAAACCTATGGTCATCTAGATTTTCTTCTAGGAGTTTTATAGTTTCCTGTGTGTGTGTGTGTGTGTTTAAGTTTTATTTATTCAAATAATGTCTACACCAAGGTGTGACTTGAACTCATGGCCCTGAGATCAAGAGTATGTGTTCTTCTGACTGAGCTAGCCAGGCACCCTGAGTTTTGTGAGTTTGTGTTTTACTTTTAGGTCTATGATCAACTTTATGGTAATTTTTGTAAAAGATGTAAGATCTGTGTTTAAATTCTTTTTTTACATGAGAATGTCCTATTGCTCCAGCACCATTTGTTGAAAAGACTGTGCTTTTCGCATTGTGGTTCCTTTATCGAAGATTAGTTGACTATTTATGTGGTCTATTTCTGGGCTCTTTTGTTTCATTGATCTTGTCTGTTCTTTCACCAACACCACACTGTCTTGATTATTGTAGCTTTATCTGGAAGTTCAGTAATGTCTATCCTCCAATCCCCTTGTAATCTTGAATCTGGTTTTTGTCTCCATGGATTTGCCCATACTGAATATGTTATGTGAAGGAATCATACCATATGTGACCTTTTTGTCTCACTTTAACTTAGCGTAATGTTTTTGAGATTCATTCAAGTTGTGTCATGTAGCAACACTTCATTCCCTTTTATGACTGAATAATATTCCATTATATATATATATATATGCCATGACTTATTCATTTATTTATTCCTTGAAGAATGTCTGGGTTTCTACCTTTGGGGAATTATTAATAATTCTGCTATAATTATTCTGTACATTTAGTTTTATGCAGTATAATGTATGTAAGATCTATGTGTAATAATGAAAAAGTAACGAGGAAAAAGATCTTATTGGGACTATATTTACTGTCATCAGTAGCATTGTGCTAAATATTGAGAGGTACAAAGATGAATTAAGCATCATCTTTATTCCCAGGAAATTTAAACAAAATTCAGCATGTCATAAAAGTAGTAAATGAACAGTACACATTTTAAAGAGCCACAGCATAGAGTTGAGGCTACACATGAAGTAATTTTAAGATAATAAAATCTGAGTTTATACAATTATAAAATATGAAATTTGCACACAGATGGTTGGTTAGGCTATGAAACTCACCTGGATGCAGTGGTCAGCTAAGCGTTTGTGATTACAAGTGAAAATCTGATCATTGATTTTCTTCCAAGGTTCTGATTCTCCTCTGCTCCCCAGCCCCTAGCTAATGATGGCAGTATAGGAACAAGTGGTTTTGCTGGTTTTTTTTTTTTTTTTTTTTTGAATGAGGGTAGAGGCTAACGTTTTAGCTTAAATCAAAGAGTCTGAAGAAATTTTGAATGCCAGTTTCAGTTTCTATCAAAAAGTGAGAAAAATTGTCAAAAATTTAAATCTCAAAGCTAAAATACCTTTCAAAATACTCTTCAGTAGTTTTATTTGTATTTTAAAAATAATGAACAGGTAACTGTTGATTCAGTGCCAGTCTTTGGATGTTAAAGGCATAATTCTTTTGTTTAATTTATTGTTTTAGTAGGCAGGGATATTGGTAGTAATAGATATATTGTGTCTTCATTTATAAAGAATGATAATCCCATATGCTTAGGGCAGTTCTTCTGATCGTCAAGATGGATTTGTACTGGTAAACTCACACCTGGGCTGCTTGTGAGTGTCATGGATTTGTAGTAGTCTTGATAGGTCTTATAAAGTACTAAGTGATCCAGCAGCAAAGCTTAGATGAGTCTGGATCACATTTTAATTGATTCCCTTAATCAGAGTCTCATTTCAAAAAAGATTGTATTCATTTTTCACTGATACAGTAAGATAGAGTAAATAGCTAAGGAAATTAGGATGACTAGAAAGTGAACAAAAGGAAGATAATAGTTCTAAGGATAATGTTAATATAAAAAAATGTATGCCATAACGTGCAGCCTTCAAAGACTCAGAAAAAAGTTTCTGAAGAGCTCTGAGTTTCCTAATGGCCACGAAAAGGATTAGTTTTTAAAATGAGAGGGTTTTTTTCCAAAATCTATATAGGGCATAAATAATTATAGGTGTCTGAATTGGAATGTCAATTGTTTTTTTCAAGCATCCTATGGAAGAGCATATGAAGTTTTAATACTTGTTGCTAAATGTTCTGTAGTTTCAATTTTAAGATGAGAATACGTTCTTTATTATGGAATACTCCCAACATTTCCTATTAGTCCTTTATATTATGTTGCCTAAAATTTTTTAAAGCTACCTGTTTTATGCTAAAGTTACTCTAACTTTTGTGAATTCCAAAGCCACTTGCCAAGAGTCATACTATTTTTCTAGTTCCTCTGGGACTGTTATTGTTGAAGATGGAGGCTTCAAGAAACTGTTCTAGCCTCTGTCATATTTTGGAGAATTACCTTGTGCTTGCTAGTGAATCTAAACTTTCTCTGTCCATTAGGTGGTCTTTTTTTGTGTCAGGCAACTTCTTTTGACATTTCCTTGTTCTCTCTTCTTCCTTCAACTCCTTCTGTTTGCTGGCTTATCTCTTGGTTCCTTACCATTCTTTAGTTCCCAGCTGAGGTGTGACATTTCTCCCAGAGCACTTGAATTTCCATGTGGTCTTCTTTCCCTGAGGACAGCTTCTTACCTTATTTTTCCTAATGGGACTTTCCATGATAGTTCCTTGCTGCCCTCTTCTGGCTATGGTATTAGGGTGCTATTGAGTATATTTTAGTTTTTAATCCTTAGAATTTTAGCAATATCTTGTATGGACTAGTGATTCTCAAGCCTAACTGCACATTAAAATCACTTTGGGAAGTTTTAAAGGAACTGCCAGTGTCTGGGGTCCACTTTTGGAGATTCTGATCTAATTGGTCTGGGGGGCTTGGGGCGGGGCTGGGAATTTTGTTGTATTTTGTTTTTTAACCCCTTAGGTGTTTAAAATATCCAGCCAGTGATTAAAATCTAACTAGTGGAGAAGATGGCCCTTGATATACTTTGGGGCTTGAACTGCTTAGAAATAATCCTTAGACTTTTAGATATCATAATAAATTTTTAAAAACAGCATTTAAGTGAGGAATATAGGACTATTTTTCTACTTTATTTAGGAGAACGTGTAGTGTAGACAAGGATATGATAGGAATAAGTGGATAAAATGTAAGGTCTGTATGATATCTACTAATACCAAAAGAGAGTTTTGGGTGTATTTTGTGTTATCATTTGCCTTTTAGCTTTTAGATTCTGAATTTTAACTTACTTCTATCTTGGACTGATCCCATAGACTTCTGCCTGGATGTAGCCACTGGAAGATACTCATGCTAATGAGTATGGGGGGAAATTCTTACTAATATTATTTCTCAGTTGGATTAGAAACCTGATGGGAAGTATATCTTTTTAATGGACTTCTTAAATAAAATCTTTTGTTAAATACATTTGTAATCATCTTAAGTAATATTTCCTGTCCATTAACTATTTTGTTAACAATACTGTTGGTACAGCTTTTGTTTTTTACATTTTAACCTGTGGTATAAATATCTCTTACTGAATTTTAATTTGGATTATTTTTAAAATAGTGGAACGTATTCCATTCTTTAGGGATTTAAATTCACTCTAGTGTACAAGAGAATTATTTCAACAAGGACCTTTATTTTCTTTATGAAAGGAAGAGCATAGTAAATTCTATTGCCTTATTTTCGAGCATATTACTAGGAATTTAATTGATTCTCTTGATTTTTTTTTTAAACTATTAGGGATCTTGGGTACACAATACAAACAAAAGCAGCTAACACTTGAGTTACTTGCTAAGTTTATTAATTATATTTCTTTATGTAGTCTGTGAACAAATTTTAGGATATGTAGTTTTTTAAAGTGTCCTATTAACTAGTTAACTAATAGGGGACCACTTCACTCTCTTTCTCTGGAGACTTATTTATTCAGATATACGTTTGGCATGATATCCAAAGCATATATATATATTTGGTACCAATATTCTTGAAGTTCTGGCAAAAACAAATGAATGTGTTTATGTGGTTTTGGCTTAGGTCACCATTGAATCACTTGTGTCTTTAATCTTTGAAACACAAGGGTTCTTCTAACCTTTATTTCTGTGAACTGTTTAAGTATCTTTTTTTTTTTTAATATTTATTTATTTATTTAGCAGAGAGAGATTACAAGTAGGCAGAGAGGCAGGCAGAGAGAGAGAGGAGGAAGCAGGCTCCCCGCTGAGCAGAGAGCCCGATGCGGGACTCGATCCCAGAACCCTGAGATCATGACCTGAGCCGAAGGCAGCGGCTTAACCCACTGAGCCACCCAGGCTCCCGAGTATCTTTGATTTGTTTGAAAAACAAGACTTCATGCTGCTAGGTTTTAAGATTTAAGATGTTAAAAATCATATATTTGGGAATTTAATTTCAACCCTGTTGAAAATAAGAGTTGTAAACTAATATTATTCTCTATTATTTATTTTGAGATAGTAATATGAAATCATTAGTACCATTCAGCTAAGTAGGGTAGAAAATTGGATTTTTTGCTGAAAGAATGGAATAAAGATACTTTCGTCAAATTCTTTGTACTAATTCCATGTAAGTAATATTGTTCCAAACATACGATTTTTTGACATATGTGTATCATTTAGGTAGGAACATGTATTTCTCAATTCTTTTTGGAAAAACCATACAACCTATTTTTTCAGCTTTTCCTCCTCATTTACCCCATGACCTCATCATTTCACTACCCTTCATGATTATAGACTTCTCTTCTCCAACTGCTTAACATTGTCTTACTCCAAAAGCAGGGCAAATACTTTTGGGTACTACCAGAACCTACATAGTCTATACCCATTCCCTAGACCAGGTGGTAGGGTTTCTGATGCTATATAAGCATGTCTTGGTACCTGGCAACTGAGGAAAAGGTTTTCTGACACTGAAACTCTCAAACATTTTCTCTTAGACTTAAAAAAATAAAATAAAATAAAATAAAAATAAAAGACTGTGTCACTGTCATTGCAGCCTGTAATTCTTAGGTGAAGTATGTTTTTGTGGAATTGCCTGGGAATCTGATCTCTATTCATCAGTTATAACTTCTTTGGTAAAATATGTTTTAAGATCTGAATAGCCAAGTTTCCAGATGAACTTTTAAAATATTTTCTCTGAAGATGAATTATGTTTGTGTTCAGATTTTTATCAAAAATACTGTGGTGCTAGGGTTGAGGGTGAAGATTTATGGACCATAGATCTCATACCATATCTTGTGTGTTTTGGGGTATTTGGTTTAATTTGGGATTTTTTTTTTAAAAGATTTTATTTATTTATTTGTCAGAGAGAGAGAGAGCGAGAGCGAGCACAGGCTGACAGAATGGAAGGCAGAGTCAGAGGGAGAAGCAGGCTCCCTGCGGAGCAAGGAGCCCTATGTGGGACTTGATCCCAGGACGCTGGGATCACGACCTGAGCCGAAGGCAGCTGCTTAACCAACTGAGCCACCCAGGCGTCCCTAATTTGGGATTTTTAATTCTTTCTTCTTTCCTGTGTAATTGTCTGGAACTAAGATGATGGGACTTAAGTTTTTTTTCATTTCTGGAATTTATACAGATTTCTCTTCTTACCCCTAATTTCCCATCCCTTCCCCTCCCTTCTTTTCCTCTCTCCCTTTTCTGCATCCGTATACCCCAGCCTGATTTGTTTTCATTCCGTAGATGTCCCAGGACTGCCCTTTGTATTTGGTCTTACTTTCTACTTGTACTATTTCTGGGATTTTTTTTTTTTTAACTGAAAAAAACCTTTTATTTTTTTCTTAAATGTAGGTCTTTATTTTCCTTTCTATTTATTGGGCTCCTGGGATATGTGGACTGACATACTTTTGGAATATACATAGCCATGATCTCTTCAAATATTGTCTCTGCCACACATTTTCTTTTTATTCCTGTGCATTCCTCTTAAATGTATATTAGAATATCTCATTATTTTCTCTGCCTTTTATGTACTTTGTTACTTTTTCATTCTGCTTTTACCATAGTTTATTTCGGTATTTTAGTTCAGTAAAGTTCTTCAGATGTATCTAATTTTCTGTTCATCTCATTGGTTGACTTCTTTAGGTACTCTGTTTTTCCACTATAGAATTTTTGGTTGTTTCTTTTTGAAGTCTGCTTACGTGTTTGTTTGTTTTTAAGATTTTATTCATTTGAGAGAGAGAGTGAGAGAGAGCGTGAGCAGGGGAGTGAGGGAAGAAACAGAGGGAAAAGCAGACTCCCTGCTGGGCAGCGAGCTGGATGTGGGACTCGATCCCAGGACCTGGGGATCATGGCCTAAGCTGAAGGCAGATACTTAACCAACTGAGCCACCCAGGCATCCCTTTTCTACTCTTTTTTAAAAAAAAACTCCTTGAACAGGAGCACCTGGGTGGTTTGGTTGGACCGCTGCCTTTGGCTCGGGTCATGGTCCTGGGGTCCTGGGATCAGGTCCTGCGTTGGGCTCCTTGCTTGGCGGGGAGCCTGCTTCCCTCTCTGCATCTGCCTGCCATTCTGCCTGCTTGTGCACTTGTGCTCTCGCACTCTTGCTTTCTCTCTCTGATGAATAAGTAGATAAATAAAATCTTTGAAAAAAAAAATCTCCTGGAACATAAGCCTAATTTGTTCATCATCACTGATAGACAATTCCAATATCTGGAGTCCTCAGAATCCCTGAGAATGGGGTTTTTTTTGTGCTTATTTTCATCCCCTGTTGGGTCTTACAGAGTGGTCTCATCTCCTTTGATTATATGTTGGGCTTTGTAGTTAAGAAATTATTTATAGAGCTAATTTGAAGCCTTAGACGTTATTACTTTCCTCCAGGGAGGATTTTCCTGTGTTTACCTGTGTCAGCTACCTTGGGATTACTAGCAATTAGAATTCCCTTCAGTTTGGGAACTTGAGATTTTCTGGGCCAGGGAGATGACTTAGAGCCAGAGTGCTGCAGGCTGCACAAGGACTGGTTCATTGCTGAGTCCCATGATTGCTCTTCAGGTGTGGCGCTTTCCACTGCCCCCTTTTCTAAGGCTTTCTTTCACATATTTTTTTTTTTCTTTCACATAATTTAAGTTTTCTGTGTCAGGCTGAAGGGCATTCCGCTCTTACATTCCTACCAGTAATAAGCCAGTACCCCCAGAAGGAATGCTGGTATCTCAGCTTGCTCTTATCCATAGGGTAAAGCATTGATCATTGACTTTAGAAGTAGTTACTTCATGGACCTTCCTCCTTTTTCTTCCTTTAATCTCATGGCCTTGGTTAGTTCCGCACTTGATTCCAGAGGTGTTTTTTTGTTTGTTTGTTGTTTTTTGGCCAATGTTTCTCTTATTTAATGTTTGCTAATAGTATTCTTGATTGTTGGTAGGAACTGCTGAAAACTCATGTAAATATCTCCTCCCATTAAGACCCTTACTATTTAAAGCTGTGAATCTCAACCTTGTCTCCAGTAAGAATTATTGAGGAATTAAAAAAAATTATGTCTGAGCCCCATTCTCAGGTATTCGGATTTAATTGGACTATGATAAGGATGAGTCTAAAAGTAGAACTCTGGTGTGGGACCTGGGTATTGATATGTTTTACAAATGTCCAGATGACTTGTAATATTCATCCAAGATTAAAAGCCATTGATTTGAAGATTGTTAAGCCTTTATGGACCATATCAAAGTTCTCTGAAAAACATTTGTATACTGTCTTTCTTTGCTTTGAGTGAACATCTGGAATAGGTGTTTTAAGCAGAGATTAAAAACAAAACAAAAGCTCTCCACGGGCATAGTTGACCCTTGAGCAACATGGGTTTGAACTTCATGGGTCCTCCTACACACAGATTTTTTTCTAATAAGTACAGTACTATATATGTATTTTCTCTTCCTTATGATTTTCTTAATGATATTTTCTTTTCTCTTTATTGTAAGAATGCAATATATAACACATATACAAAATATGTGTCGATCAGCTTTTATTATAGATAAGGCTTCTGGTCAGCAGTAGACTATTTGTAGTTAAGTTTTAGGTCGACTTAACTCTAGTTAAGTTATATGCAGGTGCTTGTGCCGCGGAGGGAGAGGGGGGAGGTGCAGGGTAGGTCACCACCCCTAACCCCTGAATTGTTTGTTCAAGGATCATCTGTACTGAAGGTATAATATGCCCAATCCAATCAACATAGTAACCCAAGTTTTTTGCAATGTTACTTTCTTAGCCTGTGGTTAAGAGTATTGGTACTGGAACTGCATGGGTTAAGTCTTGCTTATTTCTCTAGTCATTTGATTTAGGGTAGGTTATTTTATCATTTCCTATCTAAAATGGAGAAAATAAAATGATGAACTCATACATGCTAAGCACTTAGAATGGTGCCTGGAACTTAGTAAATCATTATGAAAATTGTTAGCTGTGGTGGTGATATTCATTTGTGATTATTGATTATTGTGAATATTGACTATAATTTTAACTGGTCCTCTATTAGACATTTGTATTTGTTTTTTAGTTTTTCAGTACTATAAGTGATGCTATGATAAACATCCATTTACATAAATTTTTTCAATTGCTAGAATTAGTTCATTGATCTTACTTGAAAAATTTAGGGTGGTAGTAAGTGTTAAAAGGAGTTTCTTAGAACCACGCCTCATGAGAGTTACTTTGTTAGGTTGGTTAATCCAAGGTTGAGCTCTAAATGGGGACAACTAATTGATCCTTAGAAATATACCATAGCAATGTCTTTATGTAAAAAAATCTCCCTTACTTTATGTAACAGTTTTTTTAAAAATTACTAGCCTATGGGGCACCTGGGTGGCTCAGTGGCTTAAAGCCTCTGCTTTCAGCTCAGGTCATGATCTAAGGGTCTTGGGATCGAGCCCCGCATCGCCCCGCATCGGGCTCTCTGCTCAGCGGGCAGCCTGTTTCCTCCTCTCTCTGCCTGCCTCTCTGCCTACTTGTGATCTCTGTCTCTCAAATAAATAAATTCTTTAAAAAAATTACTAGCCTATATTAACACTTAAGTGCTAAATATGGTTCCAAATGTTTTGCGCGTAACATTGCACTGTTATTTACAAACCTATGAGGTGTTTACAAATCAGGAAATTGAAACATAGAGAAATTAAATAATTTACTCTAAGTTATACATCTGATACAAGGTCATTCAGGATGGAAGGTAATTTGATTTCACATTTTGTGGTCCGAAATCCTAAGTATGATTTTCTTACTTGGCTTACAGCAACTTTACTTTGATCTACCTATACAGATTCTTTCTTAAAAGCCCATTCATAAAAAAGTTACATTAATCTTTCAGGTTTAAAATTGCCTTTCAGGTTTAAAATTCTGTTCCCAGTTACAAATATCTAGTTTGTTTCTTCGAAACCTTAGTTACATTTTCTTTTAAGGATAAATTTGCCTTCTTTGCCTTCTCTTTCTAAAGCAAACATCTTAATTTGTCTAATGGAGCCCATATCTCGGATTCTAACTTGAAGTAGCTTTATAAACAATTGTGCATGTGTATAAAATATTGAGGGGGGAAGGGGTTGACTTACAGCTGAAAGAATTTTCTCAGCTAATTTCACATAATTCTTCTCAGTTTGAAGGTTGGAGTGATTTCAGTGGTTTTCTTTCCAAAGGCTAGACTTTTATAATAATGTTACATTTTAAAACACATTATAAACAAAAAGGCATTTATATAGGTATTCTGAAATTTGGAGTTATGATCATATGAAGTGGCGGAGCTAATATTATAAATACAATTTGATAAATTATTCTTCATTTAGTTGGCTTTTGATTGTGAGTTATAACAAACCTGTTTACTGACAATACTGACTTACATAAAAATCTTAAAAAAAAATTTTTTTTTAAATTAAGAGTATTCAATAAAAGAGATAACTTTAACATTTCATAACAAGATGATTAAACCTTGTTTAGGTTATTCTTTCTACCAGTGAACATTTTACAGATGATAATGTTAATGTAAATAAACATGGTTAAGATAATTTTCTGTGTTAGTAATCTAACAATACAGAGAAGAATTTGAAAGAAATACAGATCAGTTATGAATCAAAAAAGGAGTGAATAAATCTGCTTAATGAAATCCAATTTAAAAGATTTTAAGCCTAATTTTAGCATTTATGTTTTTTATTTAGTTTTGCCAGTAGTGGCATGGGTGATTGTCCATGTTTAAAGTTGTTTTGATTTGCACATTGTTTTTGAGAAAAAGTATAAGAAAATTAAGGAATGATACAAATATGCAGATCTAGAGACCTTTAAACTACATAAAAATGCCTTTCTTTGATGTGATAGAATAATTTACAGGCAATATTTTAATATTTATGTATCTAGTAGGTAGCCATTAGCATCATTTACAAGTGTCTTGTTTATGGAAGAGGCCTCAAAACGGCATCACCTTATCTAGGATCAAGGGGTAAATTCCTGAAATAAACTGGGCCAATTGCATTTTCTTACTCAGATGTTACTTTAGCTAATTTTATCAGTTCATTCAGCAAATGTCTATTGAAGGCCTATTATATGATAGACATTGTTTTAATTGCTAGAGATACAGTAGTGGAAAAGACAGATAAAATTCTTGCCCTCCTGAAACAGATTAAATTGTGGCTTAACATAGAGATGGTGGTGTTCAAGAGGAAGGTCCATAAATAAGTACTATTAAGATCTTTACAGAACTCCCCTGGTTCTGTCATTCTGATGATTTCTTTCTTTAGTTCTGTGAACTTAACCCAGTATCCTTCCAATCTTTCCAATAAAGTGGACTGCTTCCCTCTTATTTATAATTTCTTGAATTTGTTTTAAACCAAAGGAGCTTAACTAAAGTATAATTGGACTGTCATTTTACGAGGGACTCTGTTAGGTCAGATGTCTACCCCAAGACTGGGTAGACAGCTTGCTGATGAACATGTAGGATTTGTATACAAATGGTAGCATCTTAACAATTTCAGTCTTAAGAATATGGAAATGAGCATTTTACAACAGAAGTTTGTTTTGTTTTGTTCACTGCCGATGAAACAATGTCCCTGCAGCATATACCTATCATACCTTTTGTGTTTTGTTAGGATTTTCAAATTGGATTCTATAGTATCTCATGTTTTTATTAAGAACTTGTAGGAGTTTTCTGAAAGTTAGAATCTAATACTTACCTTTAATACTCTATCTGAAGTTCAGTGCTTTACTCTTAAAAGATGAAAAAAACAAAATATTCAGGTCTCAGAAGATATGAAAACTGAAGTGGTTTTGTGTGTTGAACCAATGCTTTCAAGATTTTGACCTTCAACATTTTTGTATTTCTCTCTCTCTCTCTCTTTTAACAATTTTATTTATTTGAGAGAGAGAGCAGAAATGAGGGGCAGGGACAAGGGAGAGGGAAAAGCAGACTTCCTGCTGAGCAAGGAGCCCAACATGGGGTTCCTTCCCAGGACCTGAGATCATGACCTGAGCCAAAGATGGATGCTTAATTGACTGAGTCACCCATGAGCCCCTCTCATAGCTCACTTATTCAATCAGAAGTGGCTTGAAGGCAGTACCATGTCACTACATTCTGTACCATCTTACATAGAGATGATGTTCAATAAATGTTGGCATATTTTGAATATAACAAAAATTGACCATACATAGTTTTATTACAGGCTTGGTTTAAATGCATTCATTACTAAAAGATTTTGAAGTATTGGGGCACCTGGGTGGTTCAGTGGGTTAAAGCCTCTGCCTTCAGCTCAGGTCATGATCCCAGGGTCCTGGGATGGAACCTGCATCAGGCTCTCTGCTCAGTGGGGAGCCTGCTTCCTTCTCTCTCTCTCTCTCTGCCAAACAAATAAATAAAATCTTTAAAAAAAAAAGAATATAGAAACCAGCACTTACTTGCTTCTCATAGAAACTATGCAGGTTTTATAGGTCAGCCATCTGGGCTAACGGTGAACATTTTTCTGCCTCTATCCCTCATCAGTTAGACTAAAGCTATACAGGTTTGACAAAAATATCACAAATGATATGGGTTCATGAAGTCAGTATGTTTTATTTACTCATGATGTTGATTTTGTTCACTTGGTTAAGGTGGTTTCTGCCAGTTTCTTCACTGTAAAGCTGTATGTTTCCCTTTGTAGTTAATAAATTTCTTGGGGGATACTTTGAGACTTTGCAAATAACAGTCAAGGACCCTTTATCTTGTTTCCTCCCCCACCCTTTCCCAAGACCTACAGATTTATTATTAAAAATTGATCTTTTTTTTCCTTGGTCCCACCCAGTTTCAGGTCAGTTTCCTTAAATTCACTTCTTTATTTGAAGGGTCAGGTATGTAAAATGCTAGGAATGTAAAAATGAAGAAATGAGCAAAACCCAAATCCTGTAGTATCACTTAATAGTATGCTTTCGTGTCAGAGGGGCCCGATTTCAGATCCTCATTTTCAGTCTTGGAATTGTGTGAAATTGTGCAGTTTGCTAAACTTGACTGAGCCAAACATTAATCTCACAGAATTATTAATGAGAAATAAATATGAAATTCTAGAAAAGGCAGAACTAATCTGTAGTAATAGTGCATCATTAGATGCCTGGGGCCAAGGGTGGGTAGTTGAGTTCAAAGGGGGCTGAGGAAGATTTTTGAGATGAAGTAAGTTCCTAAATCTTAATTATTTTTCCAAAACTCATCATACTGTACATTTGAAATTAGCACATTTTACTGTATACAAATCATATGTCACTGAAATTAATTTAAAAACCAAAGTTCTTTTTGAACGTAGTTTTCCATTTAATGATGCAAGATATGATTACTTGGAATCCATAAAAGTCTTTGGTTTTTGAAATCATCTAGCTCTCACCTGGTTCAGAGGAGCCTTGTGACACATTAGGTATTCACAGGGTGATTAAAGAGTTCATTTAAGTCTGTAGTCTTTATATTTTAGTATGTCTTAGGTCTAAGACTCTTAATTCATGCTTTCTTAAGTGTATACCAAACCCCTTTGGTATGCTTAGACTCCAGAGTCTTTAGTCTTCTTACAACTTTTTAAATGAATTATCTAGGACGGGTTTGGGTTAATCATCCACGAGTTCTTGAGACACTTTGAGTACAGAGTTTTGTCTTTCCTTTGCAACTCCAGAACTTGCTGGACCCTGATGAGCCTGTCGGAAGTTCTTACTTGGTAATTTGTAGTTTTTAAGATTCATTTTGTCAGTGTACCCATGTACATATATACATATGAGCCTTACATTCAATTTATCTTAGACTGCTTAAAAACTTTGGTAGAGAAATAATTTTTATATGTGTATTTTATATTTTTTTAAAGATTTATTTATCTTTTAGAGAGTGCGTGTGTGTGAGTTGGGGGAAGGGACAGAGAAAGAGGGAGAAGAAGAGAGAGAATCTCAAGCAGACTCCCCAGAATGTAGAGTCTACACAGGGCTCAATCTCAAGACCCTGAGATAACAAGAGCTGAAATCATGAGTCTGACACTTAACCATCTGAGCCACCCGGGCACTCCTTACGTGTGTATTTTAAAATCTCGTTCCTTTCTGTGTAATTTAAGAGTCATAGTCTATAGAAAGTAGATCAGTGTTTTATAATTCTGGCTTATTTTGATGTTAGGCAAAGGAGCGATGCAGTTGGGATTTGTAGTGTAATTGTCAGCAGCATTTCAGAGGCCTTTAATTTTGAAGTAAATTCAATTGGTAGCACTCCCCCTGGAAGGATCAAAGGCCAAGAGAATTAAGTACAAACAATGACATATAGTTTTTTATATAGTAATATATTTAAATAGAAATTCTGAATCTACAGGGAAGCTACTAAATGATAGACTGTAAAGGCAAGGGCAGAGCTTTTGACTCTTGTGGCTGATGCTTAATACAACTTTGTTAGTGATACCAAGATGACTTTGAACTATGCTGGATAAATTACAATTATGTGTTGTTTTTACAGCTGAAGTAAATAATCAGTATTGGATTTTTACCTCAAATTTAAGTTCTCTCTTTTTTTTTTTTTTTAAGATTTTATTTATTTGACAGAGATAGACACACAGCGAGAGAGGGAACAGAAGCAGGGAGAAGAGGCAGGCTTCCTGCAGAGCAGGGAGTCTGATGCTCAGCTTGATCCCAGGACACTGGGATCAGGACCTGAGCTGAAGGCAGATGCTTAACGACTGAGCCACCTAGGCGCCCCAAATTTAGGTTTATTTTAAGATACTGTATATTTTATACCTTCTGCCAAATATTATGTTGTTGCTGTTGTTGTTTTAAGATTTATGTGTTTATTTGACAGAGATCACAAGTAGGCAGAGAGGCAGGCAGAGAGAGAGAGGGGAACGCAGGCTCCCTGCTCAGGATCCTGAGATCATGACCTGAGCCAAAGGCAGAGGCTTAATCGACTGAACCACCCAGGTGCCCCTAGTATGTTGTTTTAAATGTAACTGATGTCATTTATTAATCACAATTCTATTCTATTCTGTTCTATTACTGTTATATTCTACTAGCTATTTCTGTTGGCTGTACATTTTGACAAATACTTTGGAAGATTTAAATAGCTCTCATAAGATCCATCTTTCCAACCCCAAACTTAAAAAAACCATAGCAAATGTGTATTTGGGATGTTTATTTGTCTTAATTCTCTAGAACAAAACCAAAGTACACTTTTATTAAACACATAAGATTAATCTCAAATGCTGCAATTTAGATATCTATAGCTGAAACATAGTTTGGGATGATACATTTTAAGCTTCTGTATCTGTTCAGTAGTGGATATTGTTACCATCCTAAGTTGGAAACTCTCATGGTAATAGATTTTGATTGAGAACTTGTCAGTCAATGTAGCAGCTGCTTTAGATTGCATTTATATTTAAATAGGAGAAAGTGATCTGTTTAGAATTTTAAAAGTTGTTGCCATGGCAAAGTAACTTGCTATTTCATCTTTTATCTCTGTCATTGAAGTGATCTATCTGGCTGCTTATTCCCGTGAGTAGGAAGGATGAACTGTTCTGTTAGAAAGCTTTCATTGGGACAATGCTGAATACTTCCTAATGGGATGTGAGTCAGAAAGACTAAAGCTTAATAAAACCATTGGCTTTGGTTAGATATAATTAGAATGGATTCTTCTCAGTTAAAAACAGGTAAGATAAAGCTGGACATGTTTAAAGAAGAAAGATATAGAAGAAAAATATTTTTAAAAATACAGTATTACTTTTGACTAATTCTGTAAAACATATCCAAATTGTATGTTAAGAAAGGGTTTACTTTTGAGTATTATTCCAGACCATGAGAAAGTACAGATTGATCTTTTCTTTATAAAATTGAATATCCATGTTTTTAAAAGAAAGTAACATATCCCAGGATCTCTTGTTCCCTATAGCCCTTCACTTTCCACTTGTTCTTTTGAAAACCATGGTATTAGAATCTGGTTGGTAGGGGCGCCTGGGTGGCTCAGTGGGTTAAGCCGCTGCCTTTGGCTCATGTCATGATCTCAGGGTCCTGGGATCAAGTCCCACATCGGGCTCTCTGCTCAGCAGGGAGCCTGCTTCCTCCTCTCTCTCTGCCTGCCTCTCTGCCTACTTGTAATCTCTCTGTCAAATAAATAAATAAAATCTTTAAAAAAAAAAAAGAATCTGTTGGTATAAGTGATTTTTGAAGACTAACTGAATATTTTGTTTTACATTACCTTATTTGTAGGAAGAATGCTAGCTCAACTCTTGCCAGATTAATAATTAACTATATAATGGATATTAACCTCCTTTTTGCTTATGCATTTTTTTGTCATCAGACAGTGTAGAAATATTGGAGAGAATCTTCTTACTCCATTGTCACGTTCTTTTATTTGGGAGAGAGGCCTTTATTGGCAAATGACTATTTCTTTTTTTTTTTTTTTTTAAAGATTTTATTTATTTGTCAGAGACAGAGGGAGAGAGAGTGAGCGAGCACAGGCAGACAGATAGGCAGGCAGAGGCAGAGGGAGAAGCAGGCTCTCTGCCGAGCAAGGAGCCTGATGTGGGACTCGATCCCAGGATGCTGGGATCATGACCTGAGCCGAAGGCAGCTGCTTAACCAACTGAGCCACCCAGGCGTCCTGGCAAATGACTATTTCTATATTAAATATTAAATATTTCTATATTAAATACATATAAAATATTTCTATATATATTACTGTCAATGTATGTGGTTTTGGTTCTTAATGTACACACTGAGTTATGTTCAGTGTCTCAGTGTATTGTAAGGCTAACAACCATGTCTTTGATTAATTTGATATATTTTGTATCGTATAGGCTTGGCAGCTTTAAGACACATAACATTTGCATATCCTGAGATGATGAAGCTATTATGGTAATATTTACTGAGACAGATTATGATTCTTTGGTCATTTGAGCATGTGAAAGACCTTCTAATAAAATACTGGAAGTTATGTATTTAAATGAGGATGCCACTTAAATTTAACCTTTCAAATAGGAAAGGCTTTTAATCTGAAGTGCAAAAGAAAGCAAGACAGTGTCACCAATTTATTGGAGTCTTGTTTCTCTGTTCTTTCAGCTATTTGGTAATGTTTTTAAGGCTAAGTACTTGAGGGGATGAATGTAATAGCTGAAGGCAACACCTGTTGTTTTTGCTTTTGAGACATGCAGAAATATTGAGATGGGCATCATGGAAATTTAAAAGTTAAAACGATAAGTTCAGAGCATTGTTTACTGTGCTGTGCAGACAAGTGTAAAATTTAATAAAAATCTTGGAGAACTAAGTATTTTAAAATTTTTGGAGTATTTTAAGAATTTATCAACTATATGTATCTTGCCTGTTTTTAGTAAATAAATAACATTGGGCATGGTCAAAGGTGGCACAAATTCATGTATAGCTATACTAGATGTTTTATTCTAAAAGGTAGGAATATATAATATTAAAAGGCGTTTCTATCCTTTTTTTTTCTGACCTGTTTTTAAGGTGTAGAATATCAATTTTAAAGTCCTTGAGAAGTGTTTTTTTTGTTTTGTTTTGTGTTCTTTTTTTTTTTTAAGATTTTGTTTATTTGACAGAGAGAAGAGAGAGCACAAGTAGAGGGAGCAGCAGAGGGAGAGGGAGAAGCAGGCTCCCCACTGAGCAGGGAGCCTAATGTGGGGCTGGATTCCAGGACCCTAAGATCATGACCTGAGCTGAAGGCAGATGCTTAACCAACTGAGCCACCCAGACACCCCTGAGAAATGTTTTTTTTTCTTGTACTCTATATTCATACGGCCAAGGGGTCAGACTTAATATTTAAATAATAGCATCTGAATCGTCAGATGATATTATAGCTGAATGTTTAATCTCTGGTTGTATAATTTGGCATGTTACAGAAGATCTGAACATTGAAGATATCTGATTCACCATAATTACATTCCTCATTGAACAATGACACATGCATAATAATAGAGATGGAATTATTTGTGATTGAGGATATAATATACTGATGATGGTAAAATGGGTATTGAACTATATCTTTGTTCCTTTTGATAGTGTTACCTAAAAGTTGAAATCTTTCAATTGAAAAACACTGATTCCTGGCTTGATTGATTGGTTTGTTTTACTGTGAATTTTTATCTTTATTAGTTCCTGTATTTTATTTTTTGTTATGAAATATATTTATAACATAAAAGTTTACAGTTTTAACCATTTTTAAGTGTATACTTCAGTGACATTAAATACATTCACAACTCCTATTGCTGCAACTTTTTCATCATCCCTAATTGAAACTCCACATCGGTTATGCAGTAACTCCCCATTTCCCTCTCTCTCCATTCCCTGGTAGCCACTGTTCTAGTTTTATCTCTGTGAACTTGACATTTCAAGTATTTTATTTACATGGAATCATGCAGTACTTGCCTTTTTATGCTTAACTTCCCTTAATATAATGTTTTCAAGGTTCATACTTCTGTGTCAGAATTTCATTGCTTTTTAAGGCTAAGTAATACTCCGCTAGATATGTATACTACATTTTGTTTATCCATTAATCAGTGGACACTTGAATTGCTTCTACCTTTTGGGTATCATAAATACTGCTGCTATGAACATGGTGTGCAAATATATCTGTTGGATTCCCTGCTTTCACTTCTTTTGGGTATATACCCATAAGTGCCATTGCAGGATCATATTCTGTGTGTAAGTTTTGAAAAATAACCATACCATTTTTCCACAGCACCATTTTACATCCCACTATAGTGCACAAGAGTTGTCGTTTTCTACATCCTGCTACTAATACCTGCTGTTTTCTGGTTTTTTGTTTTGTGTTTTGTTTTGTTTGGTAGTAGCCATCCTAGTGTGTGTGAAGTGTATCCTTGTTTTTACTTCTACTTTGGATTATCCCTCTCTTCACTGGATTTATTATGTTTTCCTTAGAAAATTTTGATCAGTGTAAAAGATTACACTGCATAAGCTGTTGCTTTAAGGGCAAAGAGTTATTTCACAGTACGAGAATGGCTAAATATGTTCATTTACTTATTTATTCACAAATATGTGTCATATGCCTACTTCATGCCTGGCACTGTACTGAGCAGGGAGAATGCAGTGATGAATAAGAAAATCACAGTGTCTAACCTATTCAATGAGAGGTAGACAATAAACTAATGAACACAAAAGTAAAACATAATAACCCTGTGGAATTTATTTATAAAACACTGTGACTTCAAAGATGATGTATATAATATTCAGGGAAAATGGTTAACATATTAAAGCATATGTATTACAGCATTTTATGTTGTATATATTCCAGTTACAACCTCATATTAAAAAATGAAAAGCACTGTTAGATAATACCAAAAAGTGCTAACAGTGGTTTTAGGATGATGAATCGATGCTTCTTTTTTTTTGCCCCCCTAAATTTCCTGAAATTTCTACAGTGTGCACATACTGTTACTTTAGAAATTACAAATAATTACATATACAATAAAGGAAAGGAATTTAGGGATGCTGTTTAATTCTACTTTCTCTTATGTTGCTCAGTATTAACATTTTGTTTACCTTGAACTCATGCCAAGTAAATTGAGAGTTTATTGTGATTAAAGAAGAATGTTAATTTTAGCTAGGAAGACAGTTTTTAATTTTGGTCAGTTTCTATCCAGCAGTATCTGAATATTACGGCATACATAAGGAATATTACTTTAAAAAGTGAATCTTTATTAAGGGGAACTTGCCAGTGTAATCAAGAAGAAAAGAAATAGTGGAAAATTCGCTATAGTTCTTTGTGGCTAAAAGAGGTATCTACTGGTAATATTTAAGATCATAAAATATCACTAAATTTTTAATAACCTTGTTATTCTAAATTGATGTCCATTCTGATTTGAGGAGTACCCCTTAGCATAGCAGGTACAATATATTACGTAGTAATAAAATGATGTTTTAGAAAGGGGCTCCGGGGAGGAAGCTGTGTGTTGCTATGGCAGAGGAGCAGAGATAGAAGGAAGCTATGGCAGAATTGGAGCTTCAGATGCCTTTGAAGGAAGAATGAAGAGAGCCCTTCAGCCCTGACCCTTGCTCTCTCACTCCCTTTTATCCTGGACTCTGGTGTTCTGACTGTTGAAGACCACCAGGGCTAGAAAACTCTTCAGTGAAACCTTCCTCTCACCTTTTCCTGACTAGTACAAAAATGCCCCTTCTAAAGAAATAAATTTCAGCTGAGTAATAGCCACTTACTAGACACCTGATATTCACTAGGTCTTACAGAGCAGGTGGTGTCTCTAACCCTGTAAAGGTAGATACTGTAGAAGAGAAATTTGGGGCCTAGCAGTGTGACTCAGTTTTTCCAGAGTCACAAGTTAGTATTGTATATTTCAGGTTTAGAAAAACAGTAACTAAAAAGCTAGATAAAATGTCCAATAAGGCCTACAAATGGATATCTTCATAGATTTCTGTTGTCTGATTCAAAATTCCTAGCTACATCTTTTAGCTGCCTAGTTTACATGATATCTAGCTTTGAACTCATTTTGTCATCTCAGCTCTCTAGGAAGAAGTTTTTCTCAAAAGGGATTGTCTCCTGTTGTCTTTTCCATTCTCTATCCCACCTTGAAATTAGAGTAAGTAGAGGTAAGGTGATTAATTAGGATTTGAAAAGGAAGGAAAATGAGAGATTTAAGATATACTCAGCTTAATCCTATTTTCTTATGGGATTTTTTTCAAAACTGCATTTGCATTGTGTTTAAAAGAAGTAAATTAGGCAACTTCTTACAGATAACAGTGTAATCCAGTTGAATACAATAAACTATTAAGTATCCTGTTAACATTTGCAAGAAATTACAAGATGTATAAATTCCCCTCAATTCTCTAGATGTTGATATCCAATTATTTTTTTTCCTTAATCACTGATATTCATTAATTACTAGTTAAATATATTTTAGCTTTTTTTTTTTTTGTATGGAGATGCTTATTGAATGACTATTGACAAAAAGGGATAGAGGCTCCCGTGTCTTAGTTTTGTCCATTAATTAATACCATAGATTGGCATTCTGGTTTATAAATCGTCCTTTTTAATGTGTTTTAGTTCCTCACAGTTATTTATGAATCTGTATAATGCCAGTTCTTGGCTAATTTTAAGCCACTATGTTTAGATCCAATGTTCTTTAGGTAAAGGTGATGGAAGTTGTTAATTTAAAGCTATTCTATAGTGTGGTTTCTGGAATTTGTGGTTAAATAGTTTTTGGAAGTATATACTTTTTAAAAAAGATTTTATTTATTTATTTGGCAGAGAGAGAGAGATCACAAGTAGGCAGAGAGGCAGGCAGAGAGAGAGGGGGAAGCAGGCTCGCTCCTGAGCGGAGAACTGGATGCAGGGCTCAATCCCAGCACCCTGTGATCATGACCTGAGCCCAAGACAGAGGCTTAACCCACTGAGTCACTCAGGCGCCCCATATACCTTTTTTCTTTTTCTTTCTTTCTTTCTTTTTTTTTTTTTTAAAGATTTTATTTATTTATTTGAGAGAGAAAGGATGAGCTAGGGGAGGGTCAGAGGGAGAAGCAGACTCCCTGCTGAGCAGGGAGCCCAATGACTACTGGATCCCAGGACTCCAGGATCATGACCTCAGCGGAAGGCAGTCACCCAATCAATTGAGCGACCCAGGCAGCCTATATATCTTAACAGAATAATCCCATTTCCAACATGGTGCACATCACAATTGATTTTTTAAAAGTGAGATAAAATCCTCCCCACCAAAAATCCTACATTGTTTATTTGACAAAAAAATTGGACATCTTAAGTCTTACTAGTTTAGAGAGATTTTATTGTTTTAAAAAAAGTGTTTTAAAAGACCAGAGCATCTAAATCTTTTTTACAATATTTTATTGCAGACTTGTCCTGCTTACTTCTACCTTAATTTATACTACTAATTTTTTTTAAATCCTTCACCACACATGACCCATTGTTTTTTCTTGTGATAACTTTTAATCTCCTGTTTCAGTAACTTTCAGATATAAAATACAGTATTACTGTATCCACATGCTGTACATTACATATCCAGGGCTTATTTATTTTATAACTACAAGTTTTTACCTTTAGACTACCTATCTTGCTTACCCCCTACCTAATAATTTTGATCTCCAGCAACTATACTAAGGAAATCAACCGTTTCTATTAACTAGAAGTAGGAATTGGCATCTGGTTTTTAGAAAGTAACACAAATTATTTTCCTTTTATAAAATCCTTTTAAGTTTATGGACTTTCTATGTTTATTGTATGGTAAGGTGTTCATTATGTTTGTAATACATTGATGAGCTTGGCTTTATTTCTTCAAAAATTGAAAAAGCCTCCCAGATTTTCAGAATAGCCCTAATTTCATATAGTTAAGGATTATTTTGTCTGATGCATTTGATAAATATTGTTTTGCTTCTAAAGTTATTAAACATGATTGATTAAATATGTGAATTAGCGTTTGTATCTTGCAATGAGTTTTTAAAATAACTTTTTATATAAATATTTATATGTATAAATCCACAAAGTAAAAACCCTTTCCTGGCCCCTGTGTATTAGTTACCTTGGCTACATACTTTGTCAACTTCAGGGTTGAATCAGTTCCACTAGATTGGTATCTTACTGCTAAACAATTGTTCTATCCTGAGTGCCATATTACCCAGCCAGACTTTTAATTCTCTTGCCTGTGGTAGATATGATAAAGGGGAATTAAGGTGGCAAGTGAAATGAAAGTTGGTATCAGCTGACTTTAAAGATTGTCCCGGGTTATCCATATGTGCCCAGTGTAAACACAAAGATCCTTAAATTGGAAGAGGGAAGCAGGAGTGTCAATATCAGAATGATGCCATGTGAGAAAGAGTTGACTGGTGTTGCTGCCCTGAAGGTGAAAGGGGCATGAGCCAGAAAATGAGGGTTCTAGAAAAGTAGAAAAGGCAAGGAAGCAGATTCTCCCCTAGAGACTCTGGGAAGAAAGGCAGTCCTATTGACCCCTTGAGTTTTGCCTAGTGAGATACATTTGGGACTTATCTCCAGAATTGTAAGATAATAAATTTGTGTTGTTTTGAGCCACTAAATTTATGGTGTTTTGTTATGGCATCCATAGAAATAATACACTACCTAACTCCCATGACCTTTGCTTTTTGTTAGTCACTCTAGGCCTAGGTGATGCTCCCTAATGGTCCCTGGAGGGCTTTTTCCCCTGCTGACTTCAGAGCTACAGCCCTTAGGCTCTCCTTTATCAGGGTTGGCTTTGACAGGATGCTTAGTCACAGATAAAGAATACACTGTAGCTAAGTTTTAACACAGATTTTTTAAAAAGTTTTATAACCTGGGTGATTGTTGGGCTAGTGGAACAGATTGAACTTCTAGGAAGGGTTCTCAAAACTATACTACGAAAGTAGATAGAGTAAGTATACTACGAAAGTAGAGTAAGTTGCTACTCCCTTTGCTTTTCTCTGGAAGCCCCTGCATCTGGAGGCCGCTACCACAGCTGCTTGCTCCAGCTGGTTTTGCCTTGGCCATGACCTAATCTTAGTATGATCCACTTTTCCATTAACTATCTGACCCTACCTTTACCTTTCTGACCAAATCTCCTATTACTTTATCCCCACTCACTTTGGTCTAGGAACATTGTCTTGCTATTTCTAGACTATATCCTGCTTTTGCTACAGGGCATTTGCTTTTGCTGTTCTTTCCACTTGGCACCCTTGCCTCTGAGACCTGCATGATTGATTTCCTCACCTTTGGCTTTTCCATTAAATAACACTATTGCAGTAAGACCTTCCCTGCCTATGCTGTTTAACACTACAGTTCTAACCCATCTCAGTGCATCTAATCCTCATAGCTTTATTTTTCTCCTTACTGTTTATCACCTTATAATATGCTATGTAGTCTACTCATTTGGTTTTCTAAAAAATTATGTTTCATTCCACTAGAGTAATTATTTTTGTTGATATATCTCTGGTATCTGTAACAGTGCCAAAATATTATGGGTTCCCAATAAATATTTCTTGAAGAAATGCACATATCTGAAAGTGCTTTTGGTTTTTTAAGAATTGGAAACACTGTATAACCCATTATATATTTTTCAGTCTCTTGATTTTTTTATTCTAAGTAAGACTTTCTTTGAATGTGGCTTTATTAATCATGATTATTGTGAAATATAAGTACCCTACCAGATTGTCCTGGTAATTCAGAGGAATTACTTGTAGTTTTATTTCTACTACTATATTTACTGCCATGTGCATGTGTCACACACATCTAAATCTTTAACAGACTAAGGTCACTCACTTTTCAGTCTTTCCTCACAGCTCTTAACTAGTATTGTATAAATTCTAGTCTTTGTCTGTGGTAGAATAAGAAACTTTTTACTGACATGATTTACCCAAAAATAATATGGTAGAGCATTTGAACAAATTTCAAAAGATATCTTTATTTTTTATTTTGTAGAGAGATCATTATTATATATATATATATATATTTTTTAAATAAATGTTTGCTTGCCCTGGAGGAAAAAATAGACAATGCTGATGCTCATTTCTAAGTAGACATATGAAGTGAACTCACTGTTCATTCAGAGTGGTTATCCGAATTACAGATTTTTTTTAACAGAACCTCTCATTTCTGTTACTTGTCTTTGTATGTTCTTTAATATTTCATAGGTTAGCAGCGAATGGTAGTAAAGGTTGAATCAGTCTTACAACTTCTTAGCAACTAAAGAAAAGTTTTTGTATTATAAAGTTAGAAGATAATGGTCAGAATTAGAAGGTTTTGCTTATCTGTATTTTAATTTTTCAATTATATTATACCCTATTATGGATAACTGTTAGGTTGCAGGAAATCCATATTATACTTTTTCCTTAGCTCTATATTAAAATTATCTCAATTCTTTGCCTTTTATATGTTTTCTAGTAGGAGAAACACTGTTTTTTCCTGTTTGTTTTGGTAAATGTTGCTTGCCCTGTAAGTGAGCTTGATCTGTATAAACCAGAGGAATTAATAATAAGGAGCAGGTTTATTTCAGATATCCCTAAACCATCCTCGTGGATCAAATAATTTTAAGCATTGAACATGAAAAGCTATTATTTTCCAAACTAATCAGAATAGGAAAGATCGCCAACTATTCTTCCCTGGTTTCCATCAGTTTTCCAGGCTAGATAATATCAATGGTTAACAGAAGTGGCTGATGGTGGATACATGGTCAAGAAAGCTTGCACGTGATTTGACTGTATCAAGGCTCCTGTGAGGGATCGTGGTGGATCTCAGGCATTACTCATACAAGAAATATTTAACATTAAGAGACCTGCTTCACATTACTTGCAGTCCATACTCTGACTATGCCCTCCTTACTTTATTTTCCCAGATATCCTCAAACAGAATTCTGAGAATTCATAGTACAGCTATTACTCTTTTTTAGGAACAGGTGTTGTTGACTTAACTTTTAAGTGTACCTATTGGCACCTATACATATTCTTTTCTCTTCTCTTCTCTTTTGAGACTGTATAGGTCATTCTTATTCCCTGGAATACTTTCGTGCTACTCAGAATACTCTTCTACTTAAGTCTTTAGATTGTGCTTAGAGTATATGCACATCTCTGCTGCATAGTAACAACCCATTTGGTCCATGTATAAGAGAAGTTACCCTTTAAAAAAAAAAAAAAAAGAGGGATGTTACCCTTAACCAAGCACACACAGCTTCTTCCTTTAACTATAGAGCGTTGTTCCTCCAGGTTTGTTAATTTCCACCGTCTCCGTTTTTGCTTTTTGAGTCTGGCCACTGGGTTGCCATTCTCCTCCTCCCCTTTTACAATTCAAATTTCCAGGATGAGAGACTCACTTCTCCTGCTGATCCAAAATTAGAGTTGCTGGTATCTCTCACTTTTGCTTCATTTGCAGTGGAGAGGAAGGTCTGGGTGAAGATCAAAGTCTGTCTGTCCTTTTGAGGTCACATCAAGAAGATGGAAAGTAAGATTTAAAAAAACAACAAAAAAATAATCTCCTAGTTCTTCCAATGACAAGATTAGAAGCAAAGGTGATGAGGATGGTGGCAGGGTTGGTAAGAGATGTCACTGTGGCTGTTCACAACTTTTTCCTGCCTTACCTACACCTGAGGGAAGAGGGAACTGCAGGTCACAATATGACATTGCAGAACACAAATGCCAACATAACAGGTCTCAACAGTATTTAGACTCTGCTCCCCTCTCTGTATTGTATTTCCTCCATAGTATCTCCATTGCCTAAACCTCTGGGGTGTTTATTACCTCTAGTAAGAGCCTCCCTGTCTTATGGTTTTGTTTTGTTTCCATTCCCAAAGTCTTTTTAAGAAATACAATTCATTTTGCTACTCCTTTGATTTTTTCCATCTCTTTTTGCTTTTATGTCTGAATTTGTTTTCTTCTATCTCTTCACCCCAGTTAACCTAGATATGCATTCTTTATTTTTCATTTTTTTCTTTAAGTCAGTTAATTGATGGATCCCAATTCTCTTGGGGTTGAGGGATTCAGAAGGACATGGGCCCCATTGTCTTACAGACATTTGAAGTTTAATTTATATTACAAATATATTTTACCTTTTGTTCACACTAAGAAATGTAAGGAAATAGTAGAATATTACATAACCTCTATTTTCCACATTTTTCAAGATTCTGGGTCTTAGTATATAGTGTGTCTAGCTTTGCTATTGAAGCTGTATTCATGTCAGATTAAAAAAAATAAGGAAGCTCTGTGTATATGCATGTCAGGTAAAAACCATGGTGATAGTTTTTTTTTAATTGGGTGAACAACTTATTTTGAAAAGAGATTGTGGAGTAAAACCTGCTTCAGGGTAAATTCCTAGCATGCCATTTCCTCTGACAACAAACGTTTCCAAGGCTTTATTTTCTCATCTGCAAAATGGAAATGGTAAGACCTGTCTCATGGAGCTGTTTTATACATTAAATGAGAAAATATATAAGAATAGCCAGCATAGTTTGGCCCTTTGATACCCATATTACTGTATTGTAGACCAGGAAAAATAATTTTCCCTCTATCCATGGGTGTTCTCAGTTGAGTCCCCTGTAATAAAAGACGGATTAACAAGAGAAAAACAATCTTTATTCATATGTATGCCTCATGTATATATGAGATACCTAGGGAAAAAGGAGTGACTTCCTGAAATGGTTTAGACTTAGGTACCATCTTTTTTTTTTTTTTTTTTTTTTTTTAAGATTTTATTTATTTATTTGACAGATCGCAAGTAGGCAAAGAGGCAGGAGCTGAGCAGAAAGCCCAATGCTGGGGCTCAATCCCAGGACCCTGGGATCTTGACGTGAGCAGAAGACAGAGGCTCAACCCACTGAGGCACCCAGGTGCCCCCTTAGTTACCATCTTAACAGGGGAAGGGACATGGAGACATTTTAGGGAAGAATAAAGGGTTTTTAGCAAAGGTAAGTGGATCCTTACGGAATAGATGTGAGATACAGTAACTTGTGACCAAGTTTGTCAGGGTGTGGTATTGGCTTCTAGTCTTCCTCCCTGTGATAGGAGTCAGTGCTCTGGTGGATGAAACTGGGGAGGGAATTTGTGACAGTGGAGTTGCTTTTAGAGGATCTGTCTTTAGGCAGATAAAACGTCTCCCTGCATTTGTCATTTCACAAGTTCTTACAGCTCAAAATCATCAATAACAAAGGCAGCATACATTAGGTGGCATGTCCTGAGGTTTTGGTCCTATTTTGTGGTGTCGTCTTCTGCTAATCTTTTGTATCAAGAGGATAAAGTACATCCAAACACTCTAAGAAGGAAGATACATTTTAGTAACCAAAATTATTAAATATTCCTCGAGCTCAAGGAGATCAGATTACAGTTATCTGGAAAACTATTCCTTTGAGTAACTAATACTCTGAAAGTCAGTTGGAGCTTGGTAATACTTTAATTTTCTGTTGCTTTATATGTATTGGCTTTCATTTAAAAAGCTTTTGAATCTTCTGTGATAAAAAATCTTGTTGGTAATCTGTTTAGCCATACTTAGTCTAAAACCTCACAAGGGTATGGGGAGGTGGTGCCCCTAAATCTACACGTTTGTCTGATACTTAGATCAAAATTGTTTTCTCTTTGCAAAGCACAGCAGTATTTTTGTCTCCTGTTTTCATGTCTGTGAGCACATTCTGTTTTAAAGTTTTGTTGTCTTGGGGCACCTGGGTAGCTCAGTTGGTTAAGTGTCTGCATTTGGCTCAGGTCGTGATCTTGGGGTCCTGAGGTGTAGAGCTTTGCAACCGACTCCTGCTCGGCAGGGAGTCTGCATCTCCCTCTCCCTTTGTCTCTCCCCCTGATTGTGTTCTCTCCACCCCCGCCAAATAAATGAAATCTATAAAGTTTTATTGTCATTATTTCTAGATAATTTAAAAGCTGATAATATACTCTATAACCATATTGATACTTACAGTTTATAAATGTAGTGTTTTAAGAAGTATATTAAAGAGGGACCTTAGCCCCATTTCTATATGAATTCTATTATGTATAAATTATCATCGCACATTTACATAAATTAACATTTGCCAAATTACATCAAGAGGGAAAACTTAATATGATCGTTTCATAATCATATAATCTATTCAATATGATTGCATTCTCTCTTGATGCAATTTGATAAACTGGTGTTTATAGATACAAACTAATGTTCCACAGAACATGCAGTTTTATACAGTTTGCTTTTCACTGCTTTTCAGTGGGTTTATTTATGTGGTGTGTAGATAAATTGGATGGGGTGCTTGTTTTCTCTTAATTACGGACAGCAAAATTGTTTTGTTTCAGTTTACTAGGTCTCATAGTGAAAACAGTTGACTATTTTATGTCGGCCAAGTCTAGAATACAAAATATTTGTGATAAGAGCTGTAATGTGAGATTGAAATTTTTTTAAAAAGATTTTCATTTATTTGACAGAGATCACAAGTAGGCAGAGAGGCAGGCAGAGAGAGAGGAGGAGGAAGCAGACTCCCCACTGAGCAGAGAGCCCGATGCGGGGCTCGATCCCAGGACCCTGGGATCATGACCCAAGCAGAAGGCAGAGGCTTAACCCACTGAGCCACCCAGGTGCCCCGAGATTGAAATTTTTAACATAAAGATGCCCTCCCCTGCTTTTGGAAGATTCAGTTTCTTTAAAAAAAAAAAAAATAGTGGTGGTTTCAAAAGGAGAATATGAGAATAGCCTGTAATCTTTGGGAGATGTGAGACTTTGTAGGAGGGATTGCAGTGGTTGAACCTAATGCTGGATAAGTTGAAGCTAATGCTTTAGGCTCTGTCTTTTATTCCAAAATGGAAGCTGTATTGTTTCTTGAAGAATTAGTAGACTAAAAATGCATGCTTTATTGCTTAACATTTTGATTTGCAGTATCTTGTTCATGGACCCTCAAAAAACAAAAAGTACATATTTGTGTTAAATAATGAAGTTTTCTGGGGTTCTGTTAACTGAATAAAGGTAGAATCGGAACGTGAATATTTCAGATTTCTAGTTCTTTTCCATTGACAAAACTTTTTTGGTAACATTAGTTATGCTAAGAATAAAGAATAAAGTTGGTTATTGTTTGTTTAAAATACTTTTAACATAAAGGTACTATATATGTTAAAAATTAAAAATTCCCAGGGGCACCTGGGTGGCTCAGTTAAACATCCCACTCTTGATTTGGGCTCAGGTCATACATGCACTGGGCTTTGTGCTTAGTGGGGAGTCTGGGGTTTTCTCTCCCTCTCCATTTGCCCCCTCGCCTGCCCCCCATCCACACATTTGCATTCTCTCTCTCTCTCTCAAATAAATCTTTAAAAGAAATTATAAAGTTTTAACTTAGGAAGTTTTTCTCCCTTACCTAGTTCTCATCTTATTATTACGCTTTGAGATGAAAGAGTCCAAACCTCTATGATTATTTAACTGTTGGATTTCTTTTTTTTCAGTTGGGAAATTAAAACAAACATTTACAGTTGGTTTTCAGAAGTATATATTTAAATGTAAAAATTTAAATTTACCCTAAGCATTAACAGCTCTGCGTAAAACTAGCTACTAGCAGTGCATGTATGATGACCTTTTGTGTTTGAGAGCTCTGATGAGTATTAATCTGTTTTCCAGGATATGATCCACAGTCATTTTCACAGTCTGATACTTGAAGACTCTTAAAAACACCAGTATTATATTTTTCTTTCTATGTTAGCAGCTCTTGGCAATATAGAGATGTGATGAAGAGTTAGATAGAACGGATTAGATTTGGTCACTTGGGACTGAGCTGTTAGAAACTGTAGGTTTGTCTAAAGAGAGAAATGAAATGAAAGGTGTTCTCCACCCCATTCCCCGCCCCGTCTTCCTTGATCTTACTACTTTATTTGGAAATTTCAGATTTGTAGCCTAGTTTGTTGTTTACTATATTCCTTTAATATGTACTGGAACAATTATACCACATCATTAACTGTGCTAGGTAAATTCTGGGGGTGAGTTGCTATACAAGATACATGATAGACTTCCTGCTTCATTGGAGCTTATATTGTATTCAGGGATAGTAAAAAAAATAACAAGATAATTTCATAGAGCGGTAAGTGATATGAAGGAAACAATAGAGGATAGAGTGATAAAGAGTGATTGGGGGAGTTATTTTAGATTCAGTGCTCATGGAAGGTCTTGCTGAAAGGGTGATAATTATGATGATGAGATAGTACCAGTGGTGTCTGGTTTCTTAAAATGGTAAGCTAAATTATTCAGATCAGCTTTTTCACTGAGAGTAAATATACTGGATAAAATATATTTTTAAATGCTTTAAAAATACTGAAGCTCTGAAAAAAATAGCCACTTTTTACATAACAGCCTGTAACCAGATAGGAATATTTGAATGCTGAGCAGAATAGAGAATTAAATGGAAAGATATTTTTAAAAGAAATAACGGGAAGTATGGCCACCAACTGCCTTTCATACGTACTTGTGTTGCAGATACATGTAGCCTAACTTGGTTGACAATGGTCTAATTTGATAGTGTCTCCCAAAAGCCAATGTAAACTTCTGTAGATGAATCACATTATCCTACAGTGAGCTCTTACAAATATACCTTTGAGCAGGTGGTCAAAGATTACAAGGCAATTGAACTAATCAGAACCAACAGAAATAAACAGAATCAAAACTGCATACACTTCAGATCCTGAAATTATTAGACACAGATTTAAAATAACTGTGCTGGGGCACCTGGGTGGCCTAGTCGAGCATCTGATTTGTGATTTTGGCTCAGGTCGTGATCTTACGGGTCATGGGTTCTGCCTCCACTGGGAGTCTGCAGGAAGAGTGTCCCTCTACCCCTTCCCCTGCTCTCTCTTTCTCTCTCTGATAAATAAATCTTAAAAATAAAAAACAAACAAAAAAAACTGTGCTTATAGATAGTGACACACGTGAAAATATCTGTAAGGAAACCATACAAAGCAACATAGATTTGAAAAGAAACCAGACTTAGAAGTGAAAAACACAGTAAGTGGGTGAGCCTTCTGGTTCAGGCTGTGTTGGGTGGCTTGCATGAGATGAATGCTTCTACTGAAACCAATTACAACAGTTGGGCCATGTATACAGAACAACTAGTTGAAGGCCTTGGAGAGCAAGCAGTGTAAGCTAGATTTGAGGGACTACGTTCTTTTGGACAAGGAAGATTCATGAGTGATCTCCGTCTTTATTCTGGTTTTTCTCTTGAGGAAATTTTCCACTTTTCAATGAGCTCAGGCAGAAAACAATATTTTCACTGGGTGAAGGGCCCGAAGAATTGGAACTGAGGCCAAATCTCTGAGACAAGAAAGTTGTAGGGAACTGAATAATCCACATATATTATCTGCATGTAAACTCTTCTTCAAGTGTGGTACTTTAATAACTACCAGGTCCAGAATAGGACTTTGAAACGCATCAGACAATGTTGAATGTGAGGATAAAGAGCTGAGCAGAAATTTCAGCCACCCTGGGGATACAGATTAGATTTCAAGTCCATCAAAACTAGTAAGTGGCACACTTAAGCCATTATCTAAAAAATATACACCTGCAGATAAAATATTATCTAAAAAATATTCACCTGTGTATAGTTACTTTGTTTCTGAGACCTAAAGATGAAAGAGAATTTCTTTAAAGAAATATAATAGACCAGACATTGTGATCTTTTGTCTTATAAAATAAGAGAGGAGGCTATGTCCCAAATGCAAATATGCTTGCTTTGCTTGCTTGAGTTTTTAAGAGGTTAAATAAATTGGTATATCTTTGGGTCATAACTGTACATTATCTGAAAAGCAGTATATGATTCTTACTAACTTTTCATTTGTTATACCTGATTGTTACAGAAGGTAAGTACTTAGAGGTCATGGATATCCTTGTGTTGGTCTGAATGTAATTCTTTAAGTCCTTTTTGTTTGTTTTTATTTTGCTAAAAGTTTTCGATTTGTCTTTGCTGTCATATACAACTGACTTTTAAGTGGTCAGGGAAATTTGATGTAAGGACTAAAATTTGCTCAGGATTGACCAGAACACTTAAGGCATGACCAATGCATTCAGCATCCACGGGAACATACAGCCCTGAGGAACATGTTTTTTTTTTTTTTTTACAGGTCAGTGAATTTTCTACAGAGCTATTTCTGAGAATTATTCTTAAAGTACCTTCTCAAATATGCTTGTCTAAGTCAGTAAGTCTAGGGCACTAGAAAGTTTTCGAGCGATATGTAAAGAGAAACACTCAAAAAATTGATGTTCTCTCAAGTGACATAATGTCTCTATTTACTTGATGTTCACAGTAGTTATACTACAAAAGTACAAAACTCATTTCTGTTTTCTCCTTAATTGGAATTATTAATTTTTTTTTAAGATTGCTTTTGTTAGGTCTTGAGGGGGTCTTCAGTTTTCTTAGGTTTCTTTTCCTATACATGTGTGCATGCATGTACATACAACACAGCTTTTTAAAAAGTTAGTGTTCTTTTGATCACAATGTATGTTTGTTGTTGCCATGTGTCAAACATCTTCAGCTGAACTTCTCAATAAAACTCACAGATGTGTGAGATACTGTTACTTCTTACCCAAAATCTTATGACCTGTGTTTAGAAATTCATCTAAAACCTTGCTACTAAGACTTTGTCCTTGGAATGAAATTCTCTGGCCATCACCTGGGAGCTTATTAGAAACACAGAATCTTGGATTCCATTCCAGATTTATTGACTCATAGTCTGCATTTTATTTTGTTTAAAGATTTTATTTATTTGACACAGAGCAGGGGAGGGTGGGGAGGAGCTGAGGGACAGGAAGTAGGTTCCCTGCTGAGGAGGGAGCTGGATCATGCTCATGCTGCAGTGGGACTCGATCCCAGGACTCAGGATCATGACCTGAGCTAAAGGCAGACCCTAACTGACTGAGCCACCCAGGCATCCCAAGAATCTGCATTTTAGTATGCTCCAGTGATTTTTTTATACACATTAAAGTTTGAGGAGCACTGATCCTGTTTCCTAGCGTTTATATTAAATCTATCTAACCCTTAAAAGGAAGGGGCCCTGTATTTAAAAAAAATTTTTTTGAAGCACAAAGATTAGCATTTTTTAAAAGCTTTCAAGTAGCATCTCAGAGGCTGATATAATCTGTACTTCTAAGAAAATAATATTTTTTCCTATTGGTTTTACTATGCCTTTTGTTATAGCCCCTTCCTGTCTTTTTGCTGATCTAACCCAGTCACATCTTTAGTTCTCAGGTCTTTGCTGTAGACTTTTTCAGCCATTATCAGCCTTAACTTCTCCATCTTGGTTCTTACATTTCTGACATGCATTGTGACCCAGATAGAATATATTACCATCCTTTTCAAACAGTGCTTTCATTCCTGACTTCCTTTTATTATATATCTGTTTTAGGCTCAGTAAAGCCTCTAAGTCTTTTCACAATTTTTCTTGTATATAGGTATTTCCCCTTTCTTTATTTATGTAACACCCCCTTTTAT
Organism: Mustela putorius furo; assembly: GCF_011764305.1. Taxonomy (NCBI): domain Eukaryota; kingdom Metazoa; phylum Chordata; class Mammalia; order Carnivora; family Mustelidae; genus Mustela; species Mustela putorius. The sequence continues at coordinate 72,841,243 of NW_025422005.1, forward strand.
CCCTTCTAGAAGATACAGAATTGGAATTCATGTCTTTAACACAACTTCCTATTTTCATATGATGTCTATTAATAAAGTTCCTGACAGAAAATGGTCTTTGAAATACATCTTCTTAAATTAAAAAATTACTGTAAATCATTAAGTTGAAAATATCCCAGCAAGTACACTTTGCCAGTTGGCTAATTGTGAACATTGATTTTTTTTTTTTTAAAGATTTTATTTATTTATTTGACAGAGATCACAAGTGGGCAGAGAGGCAGGCAGAGAGAGAGAGGAAGGGAAGCAGGCTCCCTGTTGAGCAGAGAGCCCGTTGTGGGGCTCTCTCCTAGGACCTTGGGATCATGACCTGAGCCGAAGGCAGAGGCTTTAACCCACTGAGCCACCCAGGCGCCCATGAACATTGCTTTTTAAGTTTGTGTTTTGCAGTTATTGCTTTTTAAGTTTGTGTTTCGCAGTTATTGAGGTTTTCATGTTAGGCAGTAACCAACCCTTACCAAATTTGACTAACCCAAAAACTAAATGAAAATCTCCAACAATGGGATGGTTCTTATAAAGCAAATCGATCAATGCACTCACACTTAGGTGCCTAAAAAGAATTAACATTCACATTTGATTGCTAAGTATAAAGTGGATACAAAGTTATTTCTTAAGGGAAATTAAATCATACATATGGAAACTAATACTAACTTAAACACAGTTTTAGAATGGAAGAACATTAAAGATCATAATACCCTTATTTTACAGTAAAAGAAACAGCAGTTAGGTGTTTACTTCTATTTCATGCCTGAAAAAAAATATGCAGGGCACATCTCTCAGCTTTGATTTTTAGTCTAAAGTCCAGAAGCTCGAAGGTGCAAAATTTCTGAATTATGTGTACTTCTAATTTGGAACAAAAGATTAGCACTTGGATTAAATGACAACATTTGGAAACAAGCTGTGCATGTGAGTAGTTTTAAACACAAAAACTTCGTATTCTAAAAAATGATCTAAAGAGTAGGATGTGCTTTGGTAGTTTGTGGTTAATGGATTTTTGGGGACATCTGCAGTTGCGTGTTTAAGTCTATTAAGATTTTGCCAAGTTTCACTCATTTGAGTTTTTTTTCCAGCTTTTTCTTTATAAGGCGTGGCAACCATTTTATAGCTTTTATAGCTTTTGAATATAACTCCCTTGTTTTCTGGGTTATATGTCCTGAAAGAGTTTTAACAATTTTACTGTCAATGTTTATTGAAGAGTAGTTAAATATTCCTACTATTTTAAAGATATTTAAGACACAAGTCACTCAGAATAACAATTAATGTCTACAGTGTATTGGTTTCCAGAGCTTATTTCCTTTTTGTTGTTTTGATGAGATGGGCCAACCTTTATTGGTGAGTGCTTTGATGTGTGGGTTGAGGTTTCCCAGGTGAGCCTGGAACTCAGTGAAGAGTAAGAGAAGCCTCATCCCCAGTTGAGGAGGAGTTTTCTGCACTTGCCATGAGTACAGATGTAAATGGACCTGAGTCACAGTAACTTCTGCTCACTGATGGTTACCCAGACGTACACCCTCTCCCCCAGGCATGGAGAGACCTAGGCAGTGAGAGGCACACCCAGTGAGCAACCACCCAGCATCCTAGTCTCAAGTATAATGGAGGAAAATTTTTGTGTTTTTTGAAATGAGCATATCCCTGATAATCTCACTATATTAGTTTGGAGAATTGGAAAAAAACAGATAGTTGAATACCTAGAGCAAAATATTCCTTAAAAATATGTTCCTAAAATGCTAAAATGTTTGGTGGTGATGGCCAGGAGAAGAGAGGCACTGTGGATTTAGTGTATAGGCCGTTTCTCATAATCTGTTATCTTTTTGAACTGAGTTCCTGTCTCTGAAATATATGCATATAGTTTCTGGGTTAAATTTTGTTACTATCAGGATGTTCAGCTCTTTATTGCTGTTTGAAAAGTAAAGTCTGTTTTAATGGTTGTTTTGTAAAGCTGCTTTGCCCCATCCTTTTCTCTATGGGCTATCTGCAAGAAGGATATTTGAGATCTAAATTTAATGTAGCTTTAAATATTTACTTTTAAGTGATTTTTAAAGGTTCAAAACAGTTATGCTCTGAAATTAAGTGAAGGAGCCTTTTAGAACTTTAGGCCTTAGAATAAAGAACTTTAAGCTATAATTTTAAAAAGACTAAGAGAGGTTTTTATTGTAATAAGTTCCTGTTGTATTTTTTTAGTAACACCTGCTGCTGAGTCTTTGGTAGGTGACAACATTGTATGTAGGTACTATTTATTTAGACTTAACATGGTAAGCCTGTATATCTTACTTATCTTAGTGTTGAGGTGCTCTTTTTTTTTTTTTCCTCTTTTTGTGAAATGCATTATAGAGTTAAATGTTTGTTACCATTGACTCATTTAATCACATGTGCTTAGGGGTGCTTATTCTGGGTTTGTATTAGAACAAAAAGAGTCAATTTTTATAATTTTCTGCTCGTCTTGAATTTATAGGCACTGTCAGATACGTAATTTATAGGTTACCTTTATAGGCACTGTCAGATATGTAATTGTGTGGCTGTTAGTCTGCAGTTTAGTGTATTTTGTGTTTTTTAGCAATAGGATTCTTAGTATGTGGCTAATATTATTTAAATAATAAAAGTATTTGGAAGCTGTTTGGTGGCATAGTTTCCAAATACTTTTATTATTTAAAGAATAATATTTTACTATTTTATTTACAATATTGATTTTAAAAATATTGAATAGCCATTCATCTCAAATATTTAACTTCAGGTTCTGATCTATTACGATATGCCATCATTTACTAAGGAGATGCTTCTCTGTCAGAGGAGTGTATCATATAGCAAATATTATTTATAAGTCTTTATAAAAGGAATATATATGTCTGTATTGAGTCATGTCATGACATGATGTCATGACCAAATAAAAATTTGTGTACCAATTTGATGTGTTCCCTGAACTCATTGATATGTAATTTGATACAAGAATATAAAAGAAAAATATCCTATCTAAAAACGAAAAATGTATCTGGCAGTGGATTCATGGTGAACACTAAGCTGCTAAAGAGCTCATGTGTATCAGATATTAAGCACAGAATGAGAGAAGCTACACAGTTCACTCTCAATCAGTATAGAAATCTCCATATTATTTTTGATAGGCCAGCATAAGTCATCTACTTAAAATTTCTAGAAACAGTAACATTAGTGAAATGGTCAATTTCACTTTTTAAGTAGCTGTCATTATTGGGAAATTCCTTATTAGTTAAAGTAGAGGTGCCTCTTATTTTCCATTCTGTAGTGTCAGTTTTGACTTCTGGAGTTAACTTTTTTTTTTTGAGTTAACAATTTAAGCCTAATCACATCTACAGTTCCAAACATGATGGCAGTTGAGCTGTTTAAAGATAGTTACCAAGTTTCTCCAGTAAATTGTTTTTTAAATACCCAGTGTATATCTTTGGCTATAACATTCAAATTCAGAAGGATCATTTATTATGTGTAAATTCTCTTTTGCCCACTTATAGGCAGAGTCTCTTCTATGTAAGTTGGCTTTGTCATTTTTCTTGAGCTTTTCATGTTTTATGCCTTGATAGTTTGAGAAACTTTGCGGGGGTGGGGGGGATACCTAATCCTGTAATTTTTCTAAATGTTCAGATCAATCCCAGTAACTTTTTAGGCAAAGAAAATATTTTAATCTAGTTTCATGTATTTAAAAAATTGACCCTTAAGAATCGCTGTATTTAATGATACAGTGAATAGTAGTATATAATCTTTAAAAAACTAACTACAATAAAAGCCAAAATTGAGTAATATTAGAAGTTCTGTGTTTAAATAGATGTCAGTGATTTACACCAGTTGAAAGAATAGTTAACACTTATATATGATCTTGTAAGCAGTCTTGGTTTTAATAATTAAAGGTTAAATGAGTATGTATTTTAGTTAGCCTCCATTAATGGAGAGAACTAGGGAGAAAATAATTTAGGAAGATGCAGAGTAGCTATAAAGAGAAGAATCTTAAAAAGATCATAGTAACAAAATCAATTAATGACAAAATTCTATACATTTGCCTTTAATGTTTTTTTCAGCCCACTCAATCATGGATTGTACAATAGGAATGGGTAAATATTTTTAAGACTAATTACAAATCATCACTTGTTGGACAGGAGTGTTTAGATTGCTTTTGTGGTGTGTTTAAGAGATACTCTTTTATTAGAAGAATTGAGATTCTTCTAAAATGAAATCAGTGAAAAACATCACACGTCAACCTTTGTTCTTCTCTAATTGCATTACCAAAATCTGGTGTATGTGGAAGAACTTACTTCTGTGAAATAACTTTCTAGTCCCAATTTTTTTTAGAATGGGTTTACTTGCAGAAAAGAGTAGATTTCTATTAGCAGTTTTGCAATCAGTGGAGATTATGTTACCTTTGCCTCTACTTTCATATAAAGAACATATTGATAGAGCCATATTATTTTCATATAAAAGTAGGGGTTTTTATAATATTTTAAATACCAGATGGAACAGGAAAAATTCCTTTCTAATTTGTTATGAAAACAAAATTTTGGGTGAATATTTTTATGAAATTCTTAAAACATGCTGGTAAGTTTTGTCATAGGCTATTTCGCCTCCCAGTAAGATTTGAGAAGTACTTACTGTTTTCCTTGTAATGTTTTCCAATACTGTAAAATGCACCACTAATGCCTAGGGACAGTAGTGAATTAATGAAAATTTTAGCATTGACATAATCCACTCAGCTTATTTTTTTGTTGTCAAAATATCCAGGAGAAGACATTAGGTAATGCTATGAGCCCTAGGAATTGCTGAGCTAGTTCACCCTTATAGCACTACCGAAATATGCAGGGAATCCTTAAATTAAGGGTATCAAAGTAAATAATGCACACAGAGCACTTAGCAGTCAGCAGGGGCTGGTTTGCATATATAAGCAATACTTGCCTGCTGATTGATGAGGCCTATTACCATAAGATTGTATTTATTAAGGTAACAATTCAGTAATTCTGTGTACAAATGATTAATAGTCAAACGATTATAGATTTTAATTAATTAAAATGGTCAAGGTGAAAATTCTGATTGGAATACATTGAATCATTTATAATAATAATTGACTCATTCTACTTGAAATTATTGAAGTTTAAAATTGCTACTTAAAGGTAACTTATGCAATGAGTATTCTAAGTAAAGTTTGAGTGATTTTAGTTAATTTTTTCTAATGTTAACATATTATGATTAATCTGAAATGAATCTTCAGATATTTGCTAACAGAAGATGTTGGCTTAGTCCCTTTATTAGGAATAATTTTTGTTCACTAGCAGCTGCTAAGTTAGCGTTAAAGACAAGTTCATTATTAACATTCCATTGTATAACTTTTCTAGTCCTTTCATTATGTAGTTAATAGTATTTTTTTGAAGAATTTTATTTTTTGAAGTAATCTGTGGATCTGATGTGGGGCTCAGACTCACAACCTCCAACTCCCAAGAGCCAGCTGTATGCTCCACTGACTGAGCCAGCCAGGTACCCTGATTTGATTTTATTTTTTTAAAGTAATCTGTACACCCAACATTGGGCTCTAACTCACAATCCTGAGATCAAGAGTTGCATACTCTACCAACTGAACCAGCCAGGTGCCCCTGTGGTTACTAGTTATTTTTTAACCTGAAACTTTTTTCCCTCTCTGTTACATAGATTGATTGAAATAGCAATCTTACAAAAGAGAGAGCATTTTTAAAATGGAGCTTTTTGACTAGGTGGATAAGGATATCCACTGTGTAATAGGAAGATTAAATTCTTTTCTAACAATACCATAAAAGTTTCCTGGTTAACAAATTATCTGTGGACTGGTTTCTCTTCTTCAAGCTGATGGCTACCAAGAGCTGATGGATCTCAGCCATTTAGGAACTCCAGTTCATCAGAGTTTATGAAACTATTTGCTATAGCTTACCAAAAAAGTATACTCTCAAATACACTTTCATACATGTTCCCTCACAAACATACAGTCATATAAAATCCTAAGTGATGCACATACAGGTACATGCATCTTTCTGTCTCCTTTAGAATTTGTGGTCCTTGGCTTTCTCGCACATGAATGAAAAGATCTACCAAATATTTAATTTGTAGATCCTGCCAAGATTCCCACAATGGCTGGCACAGGCCTCTGGGTATCAGAACACAGAAGGATGCAAACTGAATGTTTATGAGATAGTTACACTGGTACCCATGCACTGCAAAGTTGGTTAAAATGTGGTATAGAAATTACCTCTTTCGTTTTACTTCTCATCTATTATTCTGCATTCAGAGTTTTGTTTTTGTTTTTCACTTCAAAAGATGTGGCACTCCTCTGACATTTTGAGTGTTATAGCTGATACAGTATTTTTTTTAAAATTCTGAGCTTACTCCATGATACATGGCTTCTCAGTATTTTTAAGTAACATGTTGCTATCTCTATCACATAAACGCAGTGGCATAGAAATCTCCTTTAAATGCTGTACTTAGGATTTTTTGCATACTTCTGTTCATCCAGTTTTAAAACAATTATCTCAATTATGTTATCTCTGTTTTCAGTAAAATAAAATGGTACAAATCATTCTGTCTTCTAACCTTATTTACCAAATTAATCTAAAAGCAAAAATGCTTCTTTAAATCATAGCCTATAATGGCTAAAAGAAGTATTCATGTTTCCGAATTGTGGATAAAAGAAAACAATACTGTATCAGAAAATTACTTAAATTGAGCATTCTTGATCACTGCTTTTGGTCTCGGCTTCCTGACAAGTTTAAATCAGATAACTCCTGTATTAAATCTCAGAGTCAACTTATATAAAATCTTCCCTAAATAGTCAGTATATATTAGGGAACTGAATAATTATAAGACAAGTTCAAAAAGTCTTACAGAGAAATAAAAATGTTCATTTTTCTTTCCACGGCTCATGTTCTCAGAGCAAAATAATGTATGACATGTTGAAGTTTGTATATACCATTGGTTAATGGCTCATATTTGACATTTGATAATTAAATTATATCCAGCACTCAAGCAAAAATGAAGACTGATTGCTTGTGCTATGTTTTGACAAAGTATATACTGTGATATTTTGAAATATAATTGCTGAGCAAAAATGACATATGAATGCCTTATCCAGTAGCATTTATTCCACTATCAGTTATCTAAAAGCTTCAACACATTTCTCCAGTGAACTTTCTAAACTCAGCAGTATGTAACCTTTTAGCCCAGCACATGAATTCATGTTTTGACAAGCCTTTTAAAATGGCAAGTAGGTGAATTTATTATGAAACAATGCTGAATAGAATTAAAAAGAATTTAAATAGATGTAATGACTGTTTATATTTGGTTAGCTATATCTTAAAAAGGTTAGGTAAGCCCAATTATAGTAAAAATCCCTCACACCAATGTTAAATAGCTAATTCTATACCTACCCAAATGCAAAATTGAGAAGGAGTTTGAGATCAGAAAATTCCTCTGTCCATGATTATTAATGTCTACCTGGTTGCTACTCCCTCTGTTTTGTCCAATGTGTATTATGTTTTTACCTTTACCCTGTGTGTAATATAGGAAGTGTGATTATTGATCTTCTGTAATCTTTGAAGAGTGGTAGAAAGAAAGGTTAAGCAGGCTCAAATTAAATGCAGTCGCAGACATCTGAGGGACACCCAAGAAAATGGGAACAGCTGGCTTTGTTATGGCAGTCTCCTGACATTTAACTAGGCTTGTACTTAGGAATACAGAGATGGGCTTTATATTGAATGGTTGTCATGGATATGTACCATTTGATGATTTAGTGTCCATATTTATAATATTGAGTACCTCTCTCACATGCCATAGATATGGTATATTAGAGACCTTTTGCTATAATGTGATACTACACAACTCCGAAGCTCTGAGGCTTAATTATTCTCATGTTATATATAATTTGTGGATCTGCTGTGGCTCTCTGCAAGATGCCATCCTCATTCTGAGACCTGAAGGAGAAGGAAAAAGTGATGGAAATTTATGATGGGTCTTAAACTGGTGTTTGTCACTTCACATTTCATTGGTAAAAACAGGTCAAAAAGAAGCAGGAAATACACCTCTTCTATAGAAATAGACCCAGGAAAGAGGGGCAGTTAATATTAGGACAGTAATAAAATCTATCACATAGGTCTTAAAATTTCTGTCTTCCTACCCTTACCAACCAGCCCTTACCCCTACTATTTATTATAGAGAAGTATAGGCTTTTTTTTTTTTTTTAGCTTTTATCTGATTTTGGACTTTTTTTCTTAATTACTGTTTACGAATTATTGAACAGGAATCAGGAAGTAACAGTAAAATCGTTGACAACAGTGAGTGCACACAGATTAGTTTACAGAGCATATGGTGTCATTCATATCCATACTGGTGACCTTGTCTGAGTTACTATAAAAAAAAGTTGATCGTAATAATAGACAAAATGATCTCTTCCTCCTCTTACATATTTGATAGAGTATCTTTTACAGGATTAAGGAACCAATAGAGAAATGTAGAACAACAAATTACTTCATATTATATAATTTTATATTTCATATTAGGAATTTTCATAAGTAGACGAAAAGTAGATATTCTTCTCTTGTTATTTATATGGATATAAATTTAAAATATTTTGAAGTACCAAAGCTTTTAAAGTAAGGTTTCTTATTATTTAAAATTCAATAAAGGCACATAAAATTAACACTTTGATAAAAGCAATATACACTTTCTAATTTTTACTGTTAGGTATTTGTTTATTGTATTGCCTTCTGTAAGCCAACCTGGATTCTTCTTAATGCTTAGTTATTACTGTAGCAATGTTATTGTGGTTAATACAAACTTACTTCTGTGTATTGTGTGCATATCTTAATGAAATATTCTGCCTGGTTCTGATCAGAAAGGGGGTATATTTACATAATGTTAATCATGTGTTTGTTGTTAGCATTTGGAAAAGAGCAGTACTGAAATTTTAGTGGGTTACAAAGATCTTTCACACAAATTTACAGCCAACTGCTCAAAATAGTATCACTCTGCCCTGGAAATTGTCAAGGTTAATTATAAGTTGTATTGTCTTTTTTACAAAGCTTACTTTTTGCTATATCTTAATATATTTTGGGTTTTACTTCATTTGTAGATTGGGGAGTTTTGTTTTTTACTGTACTGGAATAGTTCTTCGCCTTCTTTGTTCTGTCATTTGCTGCATCTGACTAGGATACCTTGACTGACTTTATTTATTTTTTTATTTACTTGTTTACTTGTTTGTTTGTTTTTTACCTTGACTTTATTTTTAATTTAAAAATTATTTTAAAATTTTGCTTGGCTTGTATTTATTTGATTTAAAGCCAACTAGTACATTTTAGAACATAGACTCAAAGTGTCTTAAAAAGCAAAACATTCTTCATTTAGCAGACTATTGACTGATGATTGTAATCTGTAGGTCCTGGGTTCTGAAAAAGACTGTTAATAAATATACAATTATAAGTGCTATAATGGAGGTTTGTCCTAGTAGTTTTATTTTATTTTTTAAATTTAATTTAACTTATTAAATTTTATTTAAATTGTCCTCGTAGTTTTATATATTATAAAGCCATGTTCCATTTCATTTATTAAACTATTTGGGGTTTTGGTAATGTTATAATGGTCTCACACTTCTGCATATGCTTCTTATAATCTGCTCCTTAAAACAAACAGTCCACTCCTTAGAGACTGCCTCATTAGAAAACTAACCAACACCAGATCTGAAACAGTATTCTCACTACCTTTCAGTATATTTCTCTCCCCACTGTAAATGGAAAAAGTGGTTTACTTATCCAGTCACATTAATGGGATTGTTGAGCTCAAGTTCTCCCATCTGAACCAAGCCCAATAAAGTCTGAATGTTACTCCTTCAGTATATAGTGACTGGGACTTAGTAGTATTGATGTATTTCAGATTTTCCAGGGCTCCTTTCCTGCCTATCTTTCATTAAATTGGATTAAAAAAAACAGTGCTTATGTTTCCTAATCTTTCAGGCAACTTCCCCAGATTAGAAAAGAAAATTGGTCTTAAGATGGTGAAGTACAGACAAAGTTAGAGTAGTCAGAATAAACCTTAATCTGCCACATTTTAAATAGAAAGCTTTTTTCCCCCTTATCCCCCCATATCCTTGATGGCTTTGGTTAAAAAGTTGTCAACACATTTCCGATATTATGATTGTAATAATAAATGCTGTGTTTGGTTGCTAGAGTAATTGAAACAGAATTCTTGGTTTACTTGATGCAATCTTCTCCAAAATTAAATCACTCAATTCTAACTCTAATTCTGTATCGCTGCAAAATGCCATCCATTCAACCTAAAATATTTGTGGAAATTAAAAAAAAGTTTCCAAGCAATCACATTTGTTTTACTTTTAAGCCACTGGGATGACTCAGTGGGTTAAGTCTCTATCTTTGGCTCCGGTCATGATCTCAGGGTCAGGGGATCCAGCACCTCATCAGGCTCTCTGCTCAGTGGGGAGCCTTCTTCCCCCTCCCCCTCTGCCTGCCTCTGTGCCTACTTGTGATCTCTCTCTCTCTCTCTCTCTGTCAAATAAATAAAAAATCTTTTTTAAAAAAATGTTATTTTTAAATATTTTTAAAAATAACTTTTATGAATTCACAGAGAATTTGAGGCAACTTATGGGGAAGGAAGAGGCAATCTAGACTAGAAAAAGATGAAAAGACTAAATCTGTATATAAGCCCTCAAGTCTACACTGTCTATTATAAATAGTTTTTAAGAGAATAAAAAGGAGTCTAGAAATTTTAAAAATGGATTTTGTGTTAACATGTTAAGTATTAATGTATGGTATTGTTAACAGTGCTGGATTTTCTGCTTAGACTTAGGAACATATTAAATGAACATTTGCCACTTAATGAATGCAAGGGACTTTGGATATAGGATATGTTGTTACAAAATGATATGAGATAATGACAGAATTTTTTACTTAGTGCCCATCTAGTGTCATATGCTTAGTGTTAGCAACTTTGTGTGAGGAGGATTTGTATAGAAGATTGGCTGTATAAGGAAAAATAATAAAATGCTAGATAAAATAATATTTTAATAAAAACAAAATGTTAATTCGGCTAGAATGTAATATACCAAATACTGGTTAAGTTTTACCTTTATGATTAAGTAAACAGAAAATAACTATGATTGAATTAATATTTTTTATGTGATACTAAAGCTATCTAGATGACTGAGATTATCTGTGTCATAAAATAACTGCACTAGAAATTAGCAATATATAAATATTGCTATGTATTACTAAACTATTGATATGTAACTATATAAACCTATATAGCTATAAATAACATGTCAGACTTTATAGTTTACCATGCATTTCTATATGCATTGTCTTATTTAAGAGAATGTTGGGTTTAAGGTGGGGCTTGATAGTTTCTGTATGGTCCCAAATTATTTTTTTCTTTTAATGAGAACCCATGCCAGTGCTTAAGAGTTGACATCCTCAAGGGCGCCTGGGAGACTCAGTGGGTTAAAACCTCTGCCTTCAGCTCAGGTCATGATTCCAGGATCCTGGGATCGAGCCCCGCATTGGGCTCTCAGCTCAGCGGAGAGCCTGCTTCCCCTCCTCTCTCTCTGCCTGCCTCTCTGCCTACTTGTGAGCTCTATCTGTCAAATAAATAAATAAAATCTTTAAAAAAAAAAAAAAAGCTGACATCCTCAAGCTTGATATGATAGGTTTCACTGCTCTCAATAAATCAAATTCCTTAGTAATTCTTGGCTTAGAAACTGAAGTAATGTTTTTTTTTTCTAAGAATTCCACCGAGGACTTTGACTCGTCTCACTTAAAAACCATCCAGAATCTGGGATATCAGTTCTCTTCTGGCTCCCACCCTCCCTTCACCCCCATGTTATGTGTGTGTGTTTAAATATTTATTTATTTCAAAGAGGGAGAGAAGAAGGGGGAGAGGGTGAGAAGGCGCACCCACATGGGTAGGATGGGGAGAGAGAGATTCCCAAGCAGACACTGCACTTATCATGGAGCCAGGCGCATGGGGCTTTATCTCACAACCCTGAGATCATGACCTGAGCTGAAACCAAGAGTCAGACCCTCAACCCACTGCACCAGCCAGGTGTCCTGCCCCCCTTTTTAAAAAATCTGTGGTTACCACATAGTGAAGTGATACCCAAGCTCCTCTCAAGGGTACAGCCCTATCTGTCAGAATAGTTTCTTTCTGTTCAGATTTTAAGTATGCTTCCTTGTGTTTACATGTCCTAATTTACACTTATTAGTAACCTGACACAGTCTCCATTCTGATTAGTATTGCCACTTTGAAAGTTGCATCTGCTTAAAATTTTTCTCTTTGTAAAATTACGGATTTCAGTCCTAGCAACCTGAACCCCCCTGACTGGCCAACCTGTATAGCATGCTCTTTGCCTGTAGTGTTCCCCAGACATGTCATTGACATTGTAGTATTTTAGTTTTTTTGTTTTGTTTGGGTGTTTTTGGTGATAAAAAGCATGAAGACGTAACATGAGAACTACTTTCTTAACAAACTTTGAAGTGTAAAGTACAGTATTTGTAACTATTATAGTTTTGTAGAGCAGATCATTAGAACTTTTTCATCCAGTGTAACTGAAACTGTACCCAGTTGCAGAGCAAGTCCTCATTTCCGCCCACCACCCCATCCTCTGGCCACCACCATTCTACTTTCTGATTCTGTGAGTTTGACTACTTTGGATACTTCATAAAAAGTGGAATCCTGCAGCATTTGACTTTCAGCCAAATGTCCTCCACATACATGCATTTTGTTGCATATGCCAGGATTGCTTCTTTTTTAAAAGTTTTTATTTTAAAGCTTTTATTTATTTGACAGAGAGAGAGCCTGCACAGGCACAGGGAGTGGGACAGGGAGAAGCAGGCTTCCCGTTGAGCAGGGAGCCTGATGTGGGGCTCGATCCCAGGACCCTGTGATCATGACCAGAGCTGAAGGCAGACGCCCCTCCTTTTTTTTCTTTTAAAGACTAAATGATATTCCATTGTATGTATATACCACATTTTCTTTATTGAGGGACCTTTAAGTTGTTTCTATCTCTTGGCTATTGTGAATCATGCTGTAATGAACATGGGAGTGCAAGTATCTGTTCAAGATCCTGATTTAAATTTTTTGGATAAAAACCCAGAAGTCGAATTGCTAGATCATATGGTATTTCTATATTTAATTTTTTAAGGAACCTTAGTACTGTTTTCCACACAGCATTTTACATTCTTACCAACAGTGTACCAGGATTCCAATTTCTTCATATTTTTGCCAGCATTTGTTAATTTTTTGTGGGTTTTTTTGGATAATAGCCATCCTAACAAGTATGAGATAGTATCTTCTTGTGGTTTTGATTCACATTTCCCTGGTGATGAGGGGTGTCTTTTCCAATAATAAATGTATTTTGTATCCCACTTGTATGTCTTTTTTAGAAAAGTGTGTATTTAATCAAGTCCTTTGCTCTATTTTTTAATTCAGATGTATTTTCACTATTGAGTTATAGGAGACCCTTATATATTTTGGATATTCTTTCTTTCTCAGATATATGGTTTGCAAATACATTCTTCCATTCTATAAGTTCCCTTTTCATTTTGTTAATTGATTTGTTAACAAGAGGAGTCATTAACAGATTTTAGTTTGATATAGTCCTGCTTGTCTATTTTTGCCTTGTGTTGCCTGTGCTTTTGGTATCTTGTCCAAGAAATCATTTCCAAGACTAGTATCATGAAACTTTTCCTCTGTGTTTTTTCTAAGAGTTTTCTAGTTTCAGGTCTCATGTTTAAGTCTTTAACCCATTTTCAGTTGATTTTTATGTATGGTGTAAGATAAGGGTCTGGTTTCATTCTTTTGCATGTGGATATTCTGTTTCCCAGCGTGATTTGTTAGAGACCATCCTTTTCCCACTGTGTTGTCCTGGCATCTTTGTAGAAGATGATTTTGGCTGCATATATGTGGATTTTTTCTGGGCTCCGTTGTGTTTCATTGGTATATATGTCCATCTTTATGCCAATACCATACTCTTCTAATTACTGTAGCTTTGTAAAATGTTTTGAAATTAGGAAGTGTGAGACCCTCAGCTTGGTTCTTTATCCTCAAGACTGTTTTTGTTCTTTGGGGTCCTTTGTAGTTCCATGTGAATTTTAGGATTTTTTTTTTTAATTTCTGGGGAAAAGAATAATTGAGATTATGATAGGGATTACATTGAAATCTACAGAACATTTTTGGTAGTATAGATGTTTTAACAATATTAGGTCTTTTAATTGATGAACTTGGGATGTCTTTCCATTTATTTGTGCTGTCTTTAATTTCTTGCAACAGTGGTTTGTAGTTTTTTTTTTTTTTAAGATTTTATTTTTATTTATTTGACAGACAAGAGATCACAAGTAGGCAGAGAGAGGGGGGGGGAACAGGCTCCCCGCTGAGCAGAGAGCCAGATGTGTGGGGCTCGATCCCAGGACCCTGGGATCATGATCTGAGCTGAAGGCAGAGGCTTTCACTGACTGAGCCACCCAGGCACCCCTGGTTTGTAGTTTTCACTGCACAAGTATTTTGTTTCCTTGATTAAGAGCTGAGTGTGACAAAAACTAGTTCCTCAGGTATTCTTTACAAAAATCTAGAATCTTGGATGCAAACTGCATTTTTTCTCTCCCTCCACCCCCAGGGAGAAGTTCAAAGCCAGAGCTGTCTCCTGATGCTGATCTGTCCTGGCTGGGTGGAGGGATTGATGTGGGGATAGTGAGATTTTCTTTTTACCCATTTCAGCGCAGCTCTTTTTGGCCTTGGGCTTGCCTGGGGTACTGCACCTTTTTAACTGGACTCTAGAAATCTTATAAAGTATTTTGGTCTTTATGTTGTTAAATTGATATTTCCATGGGGAAATAAGGGCTGGGACTTCTTATTCTACGGTCTTGCTAATGTCACTCCAATATGGTACTCTTAATTGCTTGAACAGTGAACACTAATCAAGTACCTACTGTATGCCAGGCTTTGGATGAGACGTTTAAGTTGTAAAGATGAATTAGATGTCTGGGGTGGAAGACAGACCTACAAATAGTGAGTAACTGTAAAATGTGTTCTTGCTGTATTCTAGATGGAAGCAAATTATTGTAACTTCCATGTCTAGAGGCCTTCCTCAGATGTTTTCAAGAAAAGTGGGATTTTAGCTGGCTTTTTAGGGTGAGTAGGAGGTTTAGGGGGACATCCCAGGGAGAAGGATCAGTAGTTAGAGTGAAGGTAACTGTACATTTACCAGAGAATAGGGAGAAATCCACTGTGGAGAAGGAATGGGAATAAAGTGGAAATGGTTGTTTGGGGCTCATTACCACAAGTTTAGTCTAACAACCTAAGGAGTTTGGATTTATGACATCAAGAATTTTTTTTTTAATTGAAGATTTTTATTTATTTGTTTGACACAGAGAGAGAGATCACAAGTAGGCAAAGAGACAGCCAGAGAGAGAGGGGGAAGTAGGCTCCCCATTGAGCAGAGAGCCTAATGTGGGGCTCGATCCCAGAACCCTGGGATCATGACCTGAACTGAAGGCAGAGACTTTAACCCACTGAGCCACCGGGCGCCCCAACAATTTTTTTTTAAATAGGATAAAATAATAACCACCCTCTAATCATAAAATCCTATCTCCTTTGTGGAACATGAATAATAATGAAGAAGTACTGCATTTAGGGGAATCAGTTAATATTCATACTAGAGATTTTAAAAAGTCTAATACAGTGGCCTTGTAGATAGAAAAGATAGGATTTGACAGAGACTTCTAGGATAAAGCCAAGACTTAATAACCAAATAAAAGTAGGAGGTAGAAGAAATGTTAAAGTACCCCGTTAGGGCCACAGGAGTTACTCGATGCAGGAAAATGGATAAAATAACAAATGGAGATTTTAATATATCAGAGACAGAAACATTAGACAGAGCTCAAATTTGTGTTGTTTACTCTAATTCTTGAGTTTTGTAAAGTCTTCAAAATAAAACAGTATAAAGGGAGGGCCTGGGTAGCTCAGTGGGTTAAGCCTCTGCCTTCAACTCAGGTCATGATCTCCAGGTTCAGTTGAGCCCCATGTCAGGGGCAGGTAGTCCCTGCTCAGCAGGGAGTCTGCTTCTTCCTCTCCCTCTGTCTCTCTTTCAAATAAATAAGTAAAATCTTAACAAAACAGGATGAGCTATGAATTAGTATTTCAATCAAACTGGATTGAATTATGTGCTTGCTAAGCTCCAAAGCTTGATATTCGGTAATGCCACCCTGCCTGCCTCTGCTCTTTCAGGCTCCTGCCAGCCACCTACCTATGCTTTGCTCCTCACAGTACTGTTGGCTCTGAGCTGCCAGTTGTGATGAAATACAAAAGGAGGTCCCAAGTCACAGAAGAGGTTTTCTTCTGTAACATTCATTCTTTAATGTAATTTAGAATTGGTTTTCCTGTGGAAATTGAAAACACCTAACCTAAAGCTTGATACCAAAAAAACAATACTGCTGAGGAAAGGCATATGATATAGGCATTCTAAAACTATACTTTGTGCAATGAATGTTGACAGTGATAGAGAAATCTATGATTTGGGTACAAGTACCAATAAAAAGATAAAAATACTGATGGGGTGAAGGTGAAGAAAAAAAAACGGTGGACAACTTCTAAACATTATTGGCAGTTTCTATTCTCTGAAAGCACTGCAAACAATTATTATGGAGAGGTGTGAATCAATTAGTTATGAATAAATGCATTGCTCATATACTAAAGAAAAACTTAAATAAATATGTTACTACCCAGATCCAAAGAAAAGAATTGAGTAAGAATTCAAGTTAACCTTCCTAGCCACTAAAAATATATAAATTAATATGTCCTACGTATGCTAGTTCCATCTCCGAAATCATGTATAAAGAAGAAAGTTACAGCATCAGTTCCTCAAAGTACATACCTGAGACCTAAATCTGTCATTTTGACAAACTACCTTTAGCTTTGGAGTGTACTGCTACCAAGTAAGAAGAATTCTTGTCCCTGGTAGAGGTACTCAGTATGATACTAAGATTTAAATTATGTGGATTTTGCTAGGTAAGACAGATGGCTGTCCTATAAAATAACAACACACAATGCCCTAATTCTATTATTAATGAATAAGTTGAGGAATGAAAAGGAAAGAGAATTAAGCCTTTCAAATGGTATTAAGAACACTGGGGAGGGGCGCCTGGGTGGCTCAGTGGGTTAAGCCTCTGCTTCTGCTCAGGTCATGATCTCAGGGTCCTGGGATAGAGCCCCGAGCCCCGAATCGGGCTCTCTGCTCAGCAGGGAGCCTGCTTCCTTCTCTCTCTCCCTGCCTTCCTCTCTGCCTACTTGTGATCTCTCTGTCAAATAAATTAATAAAATAAAGTCTTTAAAAAAAAAAGTGTCAATCCACTCTGCATAGTCCCAGTTAAAAACAGAGCGGCATGGCTTCTGGAAATCATAATGTACCATCAGTGGTATTTAATTTTCAGGTCATTCATTACCTCTTTACCTCCCATTAGAAACCTGGATGGGAGAAGTCGGTTTTAGGAAAGATAATGTAATACAGTTGTTTTCCAAATTAGTAAATTATTTACTCCCTCTGTTTTACTCCTTTCCTTTTTCTTTCTCTGCCCCTCCCATATTTCCCTCTTCCCTCCTTTCAATATAATTCTTTTTCAAATAAAATGTCAGAGAAACGTAGTACAGTTTGTTCTGTTATTCTTTCATTTGGCGTATACACAGTTGGTAAATAAGGGAATGATGTTAGTGTAATATGGAAGTAGGGTTGGTTTATAGTGGTATTTCTCAGCACCTCCAAGTTGAATGAAACCTTTTTTTTTTTTTTAAAGATTTTATTCATTTGACAGATCACAAGTAGGCAGAGAGGCAGGCAGAGAGAGAGAGGAGGAAGCAGGTCCCCGCTGATCAAAGGACCCGATGCGGGGCTCGATCCCAGGACCCTGGGATCATGACCTGAGCCGAAGGCAGAGGCTTTAGCCCACTGAGCCACCCAGGCACCCCTGAATGAAACCTTCTTAAACCGAATCCTGAAACTGCCCATAGCTCATTTACCCCAAATTTTGACTTTTGATTTTAACTATGTGCTGTAATTTAAAAGATTTCTTCCTGTGCTCTGCAGTTTCATTCATTTTGCCCTTTTTCTCAAAACCCAACTGTTTGTCACACCCTCTTCTCTCACTCTCTTCAATTTTATTTTAAAATAAGGCCCTATATTTACTATAGTAATTATTTATAATTATTCATTAGGTCTTTTTATTTGGAGTATTTTTTTAAAAGGCTTTGTTTTTATTTATTTGACAGAGATCACAATTAGGCAGGGAGGCAGGCAGACAGGGGGAAGCAGGCTCCCTGCTGAGTAGAGAGCCCCAGTGCGGGGCTCCATTCCAGGACCCTGAGATCATGACCTGAGCTGAAGGCAGAGGCTTTAACCCACTGAGCCAACCAGGCACCCCTTTATTTGAGTATTTTTATTTACCATACCTTTTTGCGTAGTGATTATGTCTTTTAGTTCTCTGGTTCAAATTGCATAGCATTTGAATGGTGTATACAAACTCTGTTTTTCCTCCCAAGGCCAATTATTTATAGTGTGTGGATTTGTAGAAGACAAAGTGTTTTTTCCTAGGACTCATTTATACCTTATGGCTTAAATGCTTGTATGTAGACATAGGGGTAGAGCAATAATTTACTAAGGGGATTAGAATCCTACCTTGTTTTCTCTACTTCGTGCCGTAGATCAGCCTGCCCTTTTTGGGATTCCGGGGCCACTACTTGGGATCTAAAGAATAAGATGTGGAAACATTTTGTCCAAAGAACAGGCAGTCCATCCTTTCCTTAGGCACTCTAGATCCTTTTGTTATATCTGTTTGGGTTCCTAGGAGAATATGTACTTGGACCAAATCACCCTGGTTGTTCTGTAAAATTATTGAGCTGTACCTCAGTTTTATACTTTCCCCTTTTTTTTTGAAGTCTTTGGAAATACCAGCTTTGTGAATTCTCTTTCTTTATTGGAAAACTATTGTTGATGACACTGTTCATTGTATTATGTATTCACACATGACAATTTCCCTTTAAAAAAAAAAAAAAAAGATTTGGGGCACCTGGGTGGCTCAGTTGGTTAAGCCTCTGCCTTCAGCTCAGGTCATGATCTCAGGGTCCTGGGATTGAGTCCTACATCGGGATCTCTGCTAAGCAGGGAGCCTGCTTCCCCCACTCTCTCTGCCTGCCTCTCTGCCTACTTGTGATCACTCTCTCTCTGTCAAATAAATAAATAAAACCTTTTTTAAAAAAAAGATTTTATCCATTTATTTGACAGGACACAAGCAGGCTTCCCGCTGGGCAGGGAGCTGGACTTGGAACTCCATCCCAGGACCCTGGAATCATGACCTGAGCCGAAGGCTTAACCGATTGAACCGCCAGGCAACCCCCCATGACAAGTTTATAAGAGAGTTTATTTTGGGGTAAATCTTAGAGTAAATGGAATGTTTCCTTATTTTCAGTAATGAAGATTTCTGTGAATGAATTTTCTTTTCTGCCTTGAGTGCTTGGAAGCTTCACCGGGCAGATACGTTGACCTTTAAGGGACATAGTTGTTTTCTTTTTTCTCTTTTTTTCCCCCTTTTTATTCCTTTGTATCAATCATGATGCAGTTGTCTTTTTAAAATAAGTTTTCTCTTTTGGAAGAGACAAGTATCTAAAAACATTTAGTACGTAAAAGTAAAGGAGCAGGAAGCAGAGAGAATCACTAATAGACTCTGATAATCTGGGCATGAGATGGTGAGGGTCTGTTTGGGGGCAAGAAATCAAGTAGAGTTGTTATATTTCTATGCCAGTAACCAAGGCGCTCTGGGTATGATCAAGAGGAGTTCTGGGGATGTAATGCACGGCATGGTTACTATAGTTAGCAGTATTGTATTATATATTTGAAAGTTGCTATGACAGTAAATCCTAAATTCTCATCACAAGGAAAAAAATTTTTAGCTATGTGAGTGATGGATGTATTAACTTAAACTAATTATAGTGAATGAATTGATCCATACATCTACTTAAACTAATACAATGTCATATGTCTGTCAGTTTTATCTCAGTAAAACTGGAAAAAGGCTAAGAAGGATCTTTCCTAGGAAGGATAGGATGGTTCATTAATTGGAAAAGCTCAGTATAACTTGTGTTATAAATTATAAATTAATAAATTATTAAAATATTAATAAATTTTAATGAATTAATAAAATAAATTAACAAAATAAATTAACAAAATTAAATTAATAAATTAACAAAAAATTACTGTTTCAGTGCATACCTTGGTTTTTTGGGTTTTTTTGTGGGTTTTTTGTTGTTGTTTGTTTGTTTTTAAAGATTTTATTTATTTGACAGAGATCACAAGTAGGCAGGGGGGGGGGGGAGCAGGCTCCCTGCTGAGCAGAGAGCTCGATCCCAGGACCCTGATCTCATGACCTGAGCCAAAGGCAGAAGCTTAACCCACTGAGCCACCCAGGCACCAGGCATACCTTGGTTTTATCTAAAACGAAAATTAGTAGCTTTGGCTTTAATTGGATTCTTCCCCCTGTATTGTAGGTAATCAGACATTCACATGTAAACTTTATATAGTTCTTTGTGTGCTTTTCTCTCTTCCTCTCTCTTCTCTCATCCAATTCCTCTTGCACCTGATAAGGTGCACGTTTTTGTTTTTGTTTTTGTTTTGTTTTTTCACAAAAATCAAAGAGAGAAAACAGGTGCCAAATGAGAATCTGGTCTGTATTTTATCAGTCTTTCCCCCTTGGATGAGTCTTAAATATGAATTATTGTTCTTTCCTCAATAAATTAGGGAAATTGTGATTCGAGGAATGAATTTTATCTAAGATTCTTTTGTCCTTGACTCATTCACTTACATCTTTTAGTTTTGAAGGTAAAATGTTACAGCAGGTTAGACTTCTAGCTGGGCATCCCACTCATCAGGGTATTACCTCTTCACTCCATATTCACCTTTCACTGGCTGCTCTGGAAAAACTGAGGTGAACCTTTTAAATGGTTTTCCTTTCCCAGTTGGCACAGTGTCAAGTTTTGTCAGTGGGGAGGGTGCTGAGCCCAGTCCCAGTGAAGGAGGAAGGCAGCTTCTTTCCTGGTTCTGGCGGGCTTGCAGCTTCCGCTGCCCCAGCAGTGCGCGGTGGTTAGCAGTCCCAGCAGCGGCTGGCTTCCTCCGTGTGTCCTTCTGCAACCACGCCTCCACCGCCCACGCAGTTGTGTGGCAAGAGTCCTGATGTCGCCCGTAGCGCCTGCAGCAACAGCGGGGCTTCTGCATGCTGTCCTGATGGAGGGCTTCTGGTAAGACACCTCCCCAGAAGCAGTTTTCTTTAACATCCTGGAGGATGGATTTCCTGCACATTTGGTTAGTGCGGTGCCCCTGGTGAACTGTAGCTGTGACCTTTCCAACAGTGTCTGGATCTTAGCCAGGCATGGGACATGGCATTCTCTCTGGGTCACTCTTTCAGTCCTGTGGGTAGTGAATGCTCCTTACAACTGCTATTTTTCACTCTTCAGAGTTCTCTTCTTGGTATGTAATCTCTTGTTAAAACTCCAATATCCTGTTAATAATTCTTTACATTAAATTTTCTCTTGGGATGCCTGAGTGGCTTGGTCGTTGAAGCGCCCCCTCTCGATTTCAGCTCAGATCTTGATCTCAGAGTGGAGGGTTCAACCCCGCATTGGGCTCTACACTGGGTGTGGAGCCTCCTTTAAAACAAAACAAACAAAAACCAAAACACTTGCTCTGTTCAAATTGCTGGGTGGTTTTTAATTCCTAATTGGACCTTGACTGAAATAGCGTATGTTTGTAAAATGCATGAAGTCTAATACATATAAATTTCTCATTAAGATGTCTCTTTAGACTGCTGTTCTTGAGCATGGGAGTGGAATATAATTAATCATAATGTTAATTTTGAGCTCTGTTGATTTTTTAAGCTGTAAATTCAGAACTCAAAATTTCAGATATATGCTTCAGCAATATGACCTTATTTATGTCACGTGGTGAGTAGATAACCCATCCATCTACCAAGTTTTAAAAAAAAACAAAACTCTTTATGCAGTTTGTAGTACACTATATAAATTTATTAGTTTCCTTAGTAATTGTATGAACTAGGTTGCAAGTATCATCACCCCATTTTCCATAAAATTAAATTGATACTCTGAAGTTCAAGGAGTATTCCCTAAAACTCTTGGGTATTTTAACCATCAGATGGTAAATTCACTGGAACATATTTCTCTTGATCACTTAAAACTAGCATGCACAATGCCAGGCAAGTTTATTGTACATATCTTACAATTCACCCTTTGCCAGCTCTGTCCCCACACATCATTATCTTGACTAACTTTGTGAGGTATCATTTTAGTATTTTCTTTTCCCTGGATGCTACAGTATATTAAATTGAGGGCATTTCTATTCCTCTGTCACATTAGCATCACTGTAGCTTATGAGATAGAATTTGTTTTTAGTTGATTGCAAATGTTGATTTCTCCTTTTTCAGTTTGCAAAACTATATGACAGGAAATCTGTAGCTAAATGTCACTTTATGATTTCCATCTGTTCAAGTACAATAGTGTTTATGGCATAGTCCAGATTGTAGGGTGATAGAAATGTCCTATTGCAGCAGATAGAATTTAAAATGATCATTGTACATTCTAATGAGAAAACATTTTTAAACATTTTTAAATAAGTACTTCACTTAATTTCAAAGCAGAGTAACTGAATACTACAATTTGATGGCAGCATCTGCTCTAAAGTGTGTGTTTGTGCTGTCAACAATAAAAACTTTTTCTGACACCCATAGAAACTGATCAGTTTGCTCATATGTATACTAATAATGGAAGCTGGGCAGGCGGGGAGAACAGAGTAAGTCAATTTGAATATCCTTGAAAAATATCTTTTCTATTACCATGGAGAATATCTTCCATTATTTTGTGTGGTTTAGCTATAGGAGAGGGTGGGGTGTTGAGTTCTTAATTATATGACAGTATAATTTTTGCTAAATTTTATTTTGGGAATGTGTTCACATTTACCAAATAAAAACAGGTCCCCTATCAAATGGAACTCTAACCATTTCACATCTCTTTGGCTCTATAGTTGAGAGTAGAAAGAAGAAAGGTGATGAAAATAATGGTCCATGGGGTACATAAAGTGTTGAACAATTCCAACTGATTTGAGTTCCCACGGTGTCTGCTGCCTCTGTCACACTACTGCACATGCACCTGTCATTCTGACGTCTGACCGACTGCTCTCTGGTAATTCTTTTATCTGTTTTCTCTTCCAGTAGATGCAGTGCTACAGTAAGGTCATGGAATCATGACCTGAGCTAAAGTCAAACACTTAACCTTAACCGACTGAGCCACCCAGGCACCCTTTCCCTGCACTCATAATTACCAAGTAGCACTATGTTTCCCGAGTTTTAAACTCATTTTAGTTACTGTTCTTACTTTGGTTAATCGTTTTCATTGTTCCTTTTCTTTAGGTCTGTATTAGTTAGGGCTGCCATTGTAAATTAGCACAGATTGGGTGGTTTAAACAACATAGTGTATTTTCTTACAGTCCTTTGTGCTAGAAATGTCAGATCAGGTTGTGTTAACAGGATTGATTTCCGTGACGCCCCCACCGGCTACTCTTCTTTAGTCAAATACACATAAACAAATCTAATAAAAATTTTAACACAGAGGAAGTGGAGATGCAACATGGGGGGGTTAAGGGGGTAGGAGAAGAATACATGAAACAAGATGGGATTGGGAGGGAGACAAACCATAATTGACTCTTAATCTCACAGAACAAACTGAGGGTTGCTGGGGGGAGGGGGCTTGGGAGAAGGGGGTGGGATTATGGACATTGGGGAGGGTATATGCTTTGCTGAGTGCTGTGAAGTGTGTAAACCTGGCGATTCACAGACCTGTACCCCTGGGGATAAAAATATATGTTTATAAAAAATAAAAAATTATTTAAAAAAATTTAACACAGAGTTGTATGTGTTTAATGGCCTTTTCCCCTGAAAAAGACCTGACATTTTCTTGTGGAAGTGGACATTGGAGGAGTAGCACCTTGTGAGTTATTGTGAAGTGGCAGAAGGTAGGTTATCTGAAATGGATTGGAAACTCGTAATAACAGGTGTGAATGGGTGACGCTCAAGACACAAGCAGTGGAGACTGATGTAGCTTGTCTATGTTTGAGATATGTGTGGCTTAACGTTTTCCTCTCCTGCTCGGTTCTGTTGGGTGCATTTTTCTGCATTTATCAAGAGCTTCTTAGGGCTCAAATCAGTCCATAAGCAGACACAATCTTTGTGTTGTGCTCACCTTTACCCCAGTATATCAGTTGTGTTGGAATAAATGCACATTTCAAAGTGAGAGGGCAGAATTCATGAACTTGGCATAACTTATAGATAGTAATTTGGGATTATTTATCAAATTTTAAATGTATATGCTCATTTACCCACAAATTCTCATTATCCTAGAGATAATAAGTACTTATGCAAAATGATACATTTATAAGTATATTCATTGCTGCAGTTGTTTGTAACGAAAGAGGTTATAAGCATCTTAAATGTCTATTCATAGGTCAGTAGTTAAATAATTTATCTGAGGAGTACTGTGCTCCTGTTAAAGATGACCACTTACACAAACTGGTGTGTAATGTTCCTCAATATATGCTTAAAAGCCAGAGTTTAGAACAGTATGTGTAACATGCTACCACTTACATAGAAAACATTATTTTTTTGTGTGTTTATATGAACAGAACTGAGGCCCATGCTAATATCTTGATAATATCAGACTTTGAGTTCCTTAAGGACAGGAACTATGTTTTATTAATGTTTCTCTTTTCAACGGGGTGCATAGTACCTAGCTCTTACCAGGCACACAAATAAGGATATGTTGAATGAGAAAATGGACATGTCTCTTAACATTCATATCTGTAAGAAAATTTGATACTCAGAATATGAAATCTAAAACAGACTAACGATGTTTAAGTTACTAAGGTATTCATTCATATTACTGGGTTTTGTTCTGTTTTGTTTTTTGTTTTCAAGCAGCCAAGCTTTTCCTATACGTAGAACATGATTCTGCTATCCAGATTTTGGTTTAAATGTGTCTTTTAGGGTCATGCTACTGCAACATAATCCATTGTAGAGAAACAGTGATGAAGAGTCACTGAAGAAATTGGAGGAGGAGGAAAGCAGGATGAAGGGCAGACATGTTAAGTTTTTAATATCTGACGAACTGTCATCAGGAGGCATTATTTATATTCTGTGTTTTCCAAAAGACAAAAACAGGGCTATAATAGATATGGAAGGTACAGTGAGACACATTTCAGCCTAATGTAAGAGCATGCTAACAGCTATTAACAATTGAAAGAGCATTAATATAAAGTCTTTTGGTAGCAATTGTTTGTACAGAGATTCCCGTCAGGATTAATGGTCAAATGGAGAGATTTGTAGTCCTTTTTTAGAACCAAGCATTTAGGGTTTGAATGCTGTGCCACTTAGGAATTATTGTGACCTTGGACAAGAAATTTAGCTTTTTAAATTTTCCTTAACTATGAGATAAGTACAATAAAATATATCTCATGGGGTTGCTGTCAGAATTAGAAAAAGGCAAAGTACCCAAAACTGTGTTATATTATGTCCTCGATAAATGGTAACTATTGCTGTTGAAACAGGAATGCTTTCTGATACAAGGTTATATTATTTGATTTCTAGCGTCCATTCTAAAGCTGATATTTTTATAAGTTTTATGTATTGTCTTTGGTTCAATTTGTATGTGTCTTTGAATTATAACAGCAAAAATAAAATTTTGAAATGGGAGAATTTAGTAAATGTTCTTATAGTATGCTAAACATGCTTAATGTGTATTTTAATAATTGTAAGATATGTTTTGCAGTTACGGTCACTAGCTAAGGTTACATAGGTACAGGTATCACTGTAGAGACTGTACCAGCCAGGGTTTAAAATAGAAGTGCACTGGGCATTTCCATAAAGGTAATTTAATGTAGGGATCTGGTTAAATAAGTGTTGGAGGATTGAATGAGTGTTAAGTTTGCACATCCCTAACTCCAGGATCACTCAGCAGAGTATAGAAAGGTAAATTTGGAATTAAGAGACAATATTGTTAAGAATGGCTCAGAGGAGGGGCTGGGTGGCTCATTTGGTTAAACGTCTGCCTTCAGCTCGGGTCACGATCCCAGAATCTCGGGATCAAGCCCCACATTGGGCTCCCTGCTGGACAGGGAGTCTGCTTCTCTCTCTGCCCCCTCACCCAACCTGTGCTCTCTCTCCCACTCTCAAATAAATAAATAAAATGTTAAAAAAAAAAAAAAAGTGGCTCAGAGACCTCTCAGTGGAATATCCTTGTTATCATGTTTTTAATACCACTTGTATGTGTTTTTTCATGTTGAAAATTTGCATTTTGAAGTCCTTTTTTCTCTAGAAGGGACTTACCTGTACACACACTTTTCATCAGTGGTTTGAAATGTGTTCATTCCAGAAAGGATGACTGAATTCACCAAGAATTGAAACAAATTACTTTCCCCTCTTTGTTAAAAATTTTTTTTTTTTTAATTTTTTTTTTATCTAAAATTTCATGAGTCTCTAGAAAACCTTTTTTTAAATTTTATTTTATGTGATTCTTCCAGGAGTTAAGATTGCAGACTGTGGGTGGCTCAGTTGGTTAAGGAGCTGCCTTCGGCTCAGGTCATGATCTCAGCGCCCTGGGATCAAGTCCCACATCGGGCTCTTTGCTCGACAGGGAGCCTGCTTCTCCCTCTGCCTCTGCCTGCCATTCTGTCTGCTTGTGCTCGCTCTCTCTCTCTCTCTCTCTCTCTCTCGGATAAATAAATAAATAAATCTTAAAAAAAAAAGATTGCAGAATGTAACATTAAAATTATAACCTAAAGTATGACTTTTCACACAGATTTTATCATTGAATAAAATTACTAGTGTGGGTTTTTGGTTTTTGTTTCTTACAGTTAGAGCAGAGTGGACTTACAGGGATAAGGCTGTCTTTATGATTTAAAACATACATTTTTCTTTACAGTAGTAAACCAATAGATGGCAGTTGTATTTTTTATTAAGAATAGTTTGGTATAGGGGCGCCTGGGTGGCTCAGTGGGTTGAAGCCTCTGCCTTCAGCTCGGATCATGATTCCAGGTCCTGGGATCGAGCCCCACGTTGGGCTCCCTGCTCAGTGGGGAGCCTGCTTCCTCCTCTCTGCTGCCTCTCTGCCTATCTGTGATGTCTGCCTGTCAAATAAATAAAATCTTAAAAAAAAAAAAAAAGAAGAAGAATAGTTTGGTATTTTTGAAGAAAGTCGTTTTTTCCCCCCAGGTACTAGAATCCATAGCAGATGTGCTGATACAAAACTAGACACGTCCATTGCATTTCAGTTAGTTATACAATCCCGGTGAAGCCACAGTTGTCTGTTGGCCCTTGCTGTTACTGAGATATGTTCGTGTCTTCTAATGCACATCCTCGTAGTTGCTGTTAAGTAAGTGTTAGCATGCATCTCTTGTAAAAATAAGTATGAGCATCCTTTTGAAACACCTTTTCTTTTGCCTGAGGGAATGCTTTGGATGAATTGTGTGATTTGGTCACACATGGCATTGTAGTGATTTATAGAAGTTTCGTAAGTGTTAGTAAATAGTCTTACTGCCTTTAAAATACCTCAATACCTTTATTTAAGGAAGGTAGGTTTTACAGTATTAAAACAAATACTTGAAGCATTTAACAAAATTATTCAGAATTTATGGTTTGGTTGCAATTGTTAAGTAAAGAATATCTGATTAAGTAAAAAGCAGAAAACAAATTGGCACAGTTTCTTAGAAGTTCTTTTTGATGTTTCCTTTCCATGTCATCAGTCGTGAGCTTTAAATTGTGTGCCTGCTTTAATGGGATTTCAGGGGTGGAGTTTAGGGGATATTTGGCCCTTTTAGATGTATGAAGTCTGTACTTCAGTCTCTGGATGAATGGCAACATAAAACTTCTCAATTACTGGCTTAGAAGAAAAAAAAAAGATTAGGTACAGAGTTCAAGAAATTCTTGATTAAAGCCAAAATTTAATGAAAACCATTTATTAATATGTTGATTTTAATAGTGAGATTTAAAATCAGTTCGTTTTTCTGATTTATATTAATCAAAACCCTCCACAGTGCTATGCTGGTAATAGTCTGAAACAGACTGAAAAGTTTTTACCAGCCGTGAAGATGAGGAAGGTCAGTTAGTTAATACTAGTTAAGGGATATCTGAGTGATTAACCGTCAATATATCTGATTCTCGGTTTTGACTCAGGTCCAATCATAGGGTGATGAGATCCAGTCCTGTACTCAGGTTTCTCTCTCCCTCTCTCTCTGCTCCTCCCACTGCAAGTAAATAAATAGATCTTAAAAAAAAAACAAAAAAAACACTAGTTAAGAACAGTGCAGATTTTTGGTTATAGAATAACATTAGAATGCCAGTGTCAATTTTCAGCAGTGTACATAGCTCTGTGTATCTAACCCTTTTTTCTCCAACTGGTATTCTGTCTAACCAGTATTCTCATGAGCTGCGTCCACATCCTTTCTTCAGTGTCCACTTTCTTTGATCAAATAAGGACAATTACTTAATTAAATTATTGTGGTTTTATGCCCTGAGTTACTCCGTGTCTTAGATATT
Organism: Mustela putorius furo; assembly: GCF_011764305.1. Classification (NCBI taxonomy): domain Eukaryota; kingdom Metazoa; phylum Chordata; class Mammalia; order Carnivora; family Mustelidae; genus Mustela; species Mustela putorius. Next base: position 72,869,940 of record NW_025422005.1, read on the forward strand.
TGTAAAATAAGCACTGTAATTAAATCACTTTACTACTGATCAGTGGAAGGAAAGCATACAGTAGACCGCATGTTTGAAAATTGTAGGAAAGAGACATGATTTTAGAACCTGAATGAGAAGTCAGCATAAAGCTCTTATATCATTCTTTCTCAACTAGATTGTATCCTAGAGATAGACAGAATAGGTGGTGATACTGTTTGAAAGCATATTTAACACAATAGCATAATTTTATGTTGGAAAAATGAAAATTAAGAAGATAGTGTTTTATAATACAACCCACAGGATTAAAATTCAGTAACTGGTGGGGATGAAAAGTTACAGATCTTCAACTGAGAAGAATGGAAAAAAAAAAAATCTTGTTATCAGAATGGGACAGAGGTTTTTTAAAATATTAAGAAATACTGCCTTAGATTATATCTGGCTGTTTTCTGGCATTAACTTACCTCCCTCCTACTTCTGCCAGGTCTAATAAGATTCCTTTCAAGGGCCGAACAATACAGGCTAACACTAGACAATAACCAAAACTTTAAGTAGACTGTTAAGCTATCTCTACCAGTCAGGTGATTTTTGTGTCAGGAAACTCAGCTGAGGTAAAGCTGCATGGTGATTTTTAGATCATGTACCCAGTAACTGCAGGGTCCTACAATTGTGCCTCACTGCCAGCTCTGAGAGCCATGCCTTTTAGGCTTCAAAACACCCTTCAAATCAGAGCACTTCCACGTTTTTATGTTTTTTATTCATTTGGTTTACTTGGAAAAGACTTTCCTAGGGGAAGAAAAAAATATGAAAAATAATTTGGATAACCATGGAAGAGCCTTCCCATAAATAACACCATTTGCCCCTTGTGGTTGGCATACTCAGTTTGGCAAATTTTTCTAAAGAGATTTTGCTCTTTATTCTTCCACAGAAAACTGAAAACATTGTTTTCTTTGCCACGCTATAAATAAATAATGGAAAGATTTGAGGGTGAATTAAAATTTCTTTTGGATAGTTTTAACAGTGGGAAATATACTATGTATTGGATACATTTACACACCTTGCAGAGCCTAGTTTTGAGCAACATATTTTAAAGGATTTCCTAAAGAGCATATACTGTATTTGAGTGGAACATCCTACAGACTGAAATCTTACTGCTCTTTCCAAGGCTAAAGGTAATACTGGTCCATCATTTTTAGACTTCACAGTTGAAAAGGATTACACGAAAATAAAAACTTCTGTAAAAAACAGGAAAGCTTATATTTCTGAAGTTTACTGCCACCATTCTTTCCTATTTTTTCTACTGAAAAATAAAGTTTCAGCTAAAAAGCTTAGTTGGTTTGAGGGGGTGGGGGTGGTTGCTAGGTTGCTGGGTTGCTTTGTTTTGTTTTGTTTTGTTTTACCTCTATACTGAAATCAGAAGCTGTTTTCACAAAAGTAACAAAATTTGCTCTAGTATTCTGTTCATGGTTGAAATAACTGGATTATCCTCTCTTCAGACATGAGAACTAAACTTTCCCAGGTGTTTTCTTTTTATATTAAATTCATTGTGATGGTGGGAAGTAGAAGTGGGCACAAGGGGTACTTGGTGGTTTTTTCATTTTGTTTGGATGGTGATAGGATGAGGATGATGATGTTTGAGAAAAGTCAGTCAAAAACAATGATTGTGAAACAATAAAGTATCCAAGGAGTCCATATCCAGAGTTTCAACTTTGAGGTTGTTCTATAATTTCCTTAATATCTGGTACAAAATTACAGGTTACAGTGTGGTTTACATCTCAGTTCATACCTATCCCTAGGCCATCGCAACTCCTGGGTCTCTAGGGCCCCTGTACTGGGTTAACTATGGGCACATATTGGTTTAAAGTTGTTTGGGGGCTATATTTTAATATATTAAAATTTTAATATATTTTAATTTTAATATATTTTTGGGGGTATATTATAACTCTTACTGCAAGCCAAGCTTCAGTTTTGCCATTGCTAGTCTTAAAGAGTGTTTTCCTTTTGTCACTGCTTTGCTCTGTTAACATTTGGTGTCTCCTCATTTCTAGCACAGTCAAATCTTTAACTTTCTAGATCTTCCATAATCTGATCCCATTCTTTATATCCCTTGAATTTCTTGGAATTTCTCGTATTCTAAGGTTTATTGGTTGTAAAAAATCAGGTCTCTGCCTCATTCCATTAACATGCTGTATTCATTATCGCCTCAGTGCTTTCACTAATGTCATTCTTCTCTGATGGGATACTCTGCTGTGGACTGACTAGTGTGCCTCCAAAATTCATGTTTTGAAGCCCTAACCCCCAGTGGATTATATTTATATGAAAGGTCCTTTGGGAGATGATAGTTTTGTGTGAGGTCATGAGTACAGGCCCTCATGATAAGATTTAGTGCTCTCTTAAAAATAGAAAAACACACCAGAGAACTCTTTCCACCAGCAAGAAGATGGCTGTCTTCAAGCCAGAAAAAGAGCTCTCACTAGGAACCAAATTAGCGGTACCTTGAACTTGGACTTCCCAGCCTCCAGAACCATGAGAAATAAATGTATATTGTATACTGTATAAATGTATACATGTATAATTGTATAAGTGTATATTGTTATACATTTGGATAATGTATATTGTTGAAGCCACACAGTCTGGTATTTTGTTATAGCAGCCCTAGCAGGCAGTACACCCTGCTTCATAGTTTTCCTCCATCCTAAAATTCTACCTCCTTTTCAAAACCCAGATCAGAACCCATCTCATGTACAAAGAAGTCCTAGTTCTTGTTTGTCCCCGTTTCTTCTGAAATGTATGACTTTTACTCTGAACCATACAGTTGAATACTTGCTTATATGCTACCTTATATTCTTCAATGGTTCCTTGTAGACTCATTAGAATAAGATAGCTCTCTGCATATTGGAGGGTAAACTAAAAAGGAGAGAGGTACCCAATTCATCTAGGCCACAAAGATGATGTTAGCATAAGTGGCTAGAAGATTTATCCAGATTTAGGAAACTGAAGCTCTGAAAGGTGAAGAAACATTTTTGAAGGACACATATAGATAGATAAAGACCAGGTTTAAATATACCAATATTATAAGTAGAATTCTGTTTTATTTACAATATATACACTACTTTTTGGTTTCATGCCCTAGAAAAAAATTAGTTCAGTAAAAATGAAAACAAATCAGCATACAGTTTTATTTTCTTTCTTTTTTTTTTTTTTTAAAGATTTTATTTATTTATTTGACAGACAGAGATCACAAGTAGGCAGAGAAGCAGGCAGAGAGAGATGAGGAAGCAGGCTCCCCGCTGAGCAGAGAGCCCGATGCGGGGCTCGATCCCATGACCCTGGGATCATGACCTGAGCCGAAGGCAGAGGCTTTAACCCACTGAGCCACCCAGGCGCCCCTACAGTTTTATTTTCAAATGCAGAGTAAGCAAAGCATTCCAGCCATTACAAATGTTTGTTCTAGCTTGCTCCCATCGATGCTTTTGCTGGTTTATAAACCTTATAGAAAGAGTTACAAAGCCCTAGAATCCTTATTTTAAAACATGCTCATCAGTGACCAGGATGAGCTGGTTGGCAGTTTTCACAGTGAGCATTAAATCAGGAGAAAAAGAAAAAAAAAAGTCCATTTTCCTTTGATGCTCATAGGATCTTTTCAAATTAGAAAGAAATTTATGTCTTTCCACTTGACATTAAAACAAGTTAATTTGCTAGAAGCTTGTTCAAGAATTAATAAAGTCAGTATTTTAAAGAAAAGCCTGGAGTATTTAACTTATTATTATCCCCTTTTGGATTTTTCCTCTGGTAATAGAAATTTATTTGTATCTTAAGGTAGATATTCCAAATTTAACTTAAATTTAGGTAGCCTAAATTTAACCACATCATGCTTCCCTTATACTTTATTATCCCTTATTTCATTAGTAAGAAACAAATTCATAAACGTTACCATTCTTACAGTATCCTGAAAGTAAAATGGTGCTATAATTATTGTAACTTATGTTTGGGGTGTAATGGAAAGTATTTTGTAATGAATGAATGTTCTTTGATTCTCAGGTCTCATAAATTGGGAGTAAGTGGTTTGGTTCTCTAAGCCTCAGTGTTTTCATGTACAGAATGGGAGAGCCTAGATCAGCAAAAATACTTACACCTCAGCCAATACCAATTAAATCTGAATCTCTGCAACAAAGCCCAGATATTCATATTTTCTAGCACTTTCTGGTTGATTCTTAGGTGGGTTCAAGATCAAGAACCACTGAACTAGATGATCTGTAAGTCATGCACCTAGGCGTGGTCCAAGGATTGCCTGCCAGTTTACAGATGTTCAGCACCAGTCCATGAGGACATGGGGAGCTTGTGCCAGAATGTAAATCAGCTAGAGCACTAGTGCAGTATTGAATTAGGCTAAAAATATTTTTTGATAGCGAGAGTTTATTGATTAGGAAGTAGTGAATTTAATTTATACTCAGGCACAGGGTCCTTATCTGCTCTCTGATGTGCGTTTCAAGTAGCACTTTCTCCTCTGTCTTTCCTAGTTGTTAAATTGTGGCTGAATATTCACTATATAGTTGTCTAAAATTTGCTGATTAAATTACTATTACAATATTAAATCATAATAAAGAATGCCATTTAGATAATGGAAATGGTAAAATTTGAAAGGTTAAACATATTGGGTAACAATTTTTTAAAGGACAAATGAAAAAGTTTAGGTGTCAGTCCTCTAAAATGGAAAATGTTCCACTCTGCAACCATGATATTATAATTCTAATGTTTTTTGGCATAATTTACTGCTTCAGTGCACCATTCTTTCTTCATTGTCACAAGAGATAATTGACTTACACATGGTTAATTATTAAAAATGATTGCAGGTCAGTTTTAAAATGTAAAAAATTCTGTGATCTATTGAATAAGACTCAAGTAGTGATAGCTGAAGAAAATTAAGAAAATAGTTACTCTTAAATGTTTCAGTTAATCAATAAACATTATTCTGCAAATACCTCATAACTAAAAGGACTGTTCATGAGTGGACTGAGAATACTAGGCTCATGAGAAAGTTATATTACAGAAAAACTAAAACTGGTTATATGACATGAAACTTACAAATTTATATACTTCTTTATATTTGAAGAAGATATTACTACTATAAACAATATTGGAAGAAAATTCATCTATTTTCGAGTAACTGTGGTATGTCCATTGTCTTTCCCAACTCTGTGTAATTTTGTATATTAAAGGTCAAAAATGGAGCTGAACATTAAAATGCTAATTTAATTGAAGCTCTAATTTGAACTAGCTTTTTAAAAAGATTTTATTTATTTGACAGAGAGGGTGTGAGCAAGCATAGGCAGGAGAAGTGGCAGGCAGAGGGAGAGAGATGTGGGGCTTGATCCCAGAACTCTGGGATCATGACCTGAGCTGAAGGCAAACTCTTAATGGACTGAGCCATGAGGCACCCCTAAACTACTGACTTTTAAGACATAGAGTTAAGGTCATCTGTGTTTCTGTTACTGATATATTTGAAACTTTGTTACTTTGATTCATTTGTAGATGTTTATGGGAAATTATTTACTTTATCTCAGAACAACTATAGATTGTCGTAGGTTCTCTAGATTGGCTAGGGAAGCTATTTACTATCAGGGATTAATTTCCAAAGTAGTCAGGATTCTTTTTCTTTATGGTCCTGCTAACTGTTCATCTATTCTGAGTTATTTTGAATAAGAATGTATTTTCCTTTTCCTTTCTTTTTGTTGCTGTTTTTTCCCAATTATTTAATAACAAAGGTAGTCCCAATAGTACATATTCTTGGTCTAAAAAGCTATAAAATACATATTTTGGGAGACCGGTGTAATTAAAAGTTTTGACTAGGCTCCAGATTAACTCCCACAGATTTTATGGATGAACAGCTGGTTCCATTTGACCATCTGTGGTGACTGCCCTTTATAAAAATAATTTTCTCCCTTTCATCTGACTCATTTTCAGTCTTTGGTTTTCCTAATCCATTTAGTGTGTTGTAAACCCAGTCTTCTAATTATGATGAGGCTCTAGATTGAAAAATAATAATGATAAGTGCCATTGTTTAAATGTTTTAATAAATTATGAAAGCTGAGATTTTATGTATTTGTGAATCATTTTCAAGATGCATAACTAAAATAGTAAAATGAATCCCTGTTTACTTATCACTAAGCCATGGCAATATGAACCCACATACAATCCTATTTCATTTATACCTCCCCCTGTAGCATATCTGAGACATCATATCATTTATAAATACTCTTCAAGGGCATTATTGACACATATTTGGGAAGCCAAAATGAATGAACTACAAGAACCCCGTAAGGTTTTCAGAAGTAGTAAGTCATGAAGAATCTTTGCTGGGGGGAGTATGAATTTTGTCCTGGAGTTAAATGGCTGGGTCACATGGTAACTAGATTACTAAGACCTGCAGTATGAGTATGAAGTGCCCTTATGTACTCATTGTCTTATTGTCAGTTTTTTTCTGGTTGTTTTCATAGTTCTCCATTTCTTTTTTTCTTCTCTTGCTCTCCTCCCCGGGGATTTGGTGCCTTTCCTTAGGGTGTTATGTTTGTATTCCATTCTCTTTATTTTTTGTGCATCTATTATAGGTATTTGATTTGTGGTTACAAAGAGGTTTATAGACAGCATCCTGAGTATATAGCAGTCCATTTTAAGTTGGTAGTCTCTTAATTTCAAGCGCATTCTCAAAGAACTACATTTTTACTCCCCTTCCCTTACATTTTCTGTTTTTGATATATTTTACATCTTATTTTCTGTATTCCTCAACTAATTACTGTAGATGTAGATATTTTTACTACTTTTGTCTTATAACTTCTCTACCAGTTGTATATGTGGTTGATCTCCGTTTCCTATTTGTTTACCTTTGTCAGTGAGATATTTTCTTTAATAATTTCCTTACTCTTATTTATGGTCTTCTCTGCCATTTAAAAAAGTCCCTTTAATATTTCTTGTAAGGCTGGTTGGATGTTGAACTCTCAGCTTTTCTTTGGGAAACTTCTTATCTCTCCTTCAATTCTGAGTGATAACCTTGCTGGGTCCAGTATTGTTTGGTTGTGTTTTTCTTTCAGCATTTTGAATGTATTTTGCCAGTCCCTCTGGCCTATAAAGTTTCTGTCGTAAGATCAGCTAGTAGTCTTATGGGAATTTCCTTGTTCACAACTAGTTGTTTTTCTCTTGCCCCTTTTAAGAGGGGAGTAGTTCTTAATCTTGACTAAATCTAAAAAAAGAGTAGACTACCTACCTTTTAATTTACTTTAAAGTGTTAAAACAAAAATGTGATTTGTTGTAAGAATGACTTAATGAGATATCAGTGAAGACAAGTCATAGTAAGTTACTATTCCATGACAAATGAAAATTTAAGCTCTTTCAGACTGGAAATGTTAGTATTACAGGAAAATTAACCAGTATATATTGTATGCTTGGAAAATCATTATTCTAGTTAGGGTTGTTTTCTTTCCTTTAATTTCTGTGATCTGTGGCTTCCAGGGTAACTATTATGTATGGTTTTCTCAGATTTGAAAGGGGAGAAAATTAATAATGGATTGATAATTTTATTCTTCAAGCAATTATAACTCTTTTCGTTATGGGATTTAAAATTATTCACTAAAATTATCCTCAAGTTGTAAATGTGCTAATAAGTGTGACCACTTAATGAACTACATTTTCAAAAATGCATTTTTGAATTTTTGAAAACTACATTTTCAGAAAGTTTCAGGCTAGTAGAGTAAGGCTTTAAGAAATCAGAATGTTTTGCAAGAATCTTGAACTTTCAAAAACCTTTCACATTCTATCAGTTGAGAAACTATGACAGTTTTACCAAGTATTTGTAGTAAGCTTTTTCCTTTTTAAAAGATTATTTTAAAATTGGATCAAAGAATTAAAGTGTCAATAATCTTTATAAAAATAGATAAAAATATCCATTGTGGTAGGTCCAATAATAGGCTCCAAAACCTGTGAATGTGTTACTTTACCTGACAAAAGAGATTTACAGGGATGATTAAATCAAGCATTTTGCTATCTGGAGATTATCCTGGATTATCTAGGTAATCTCAGTGTAATTTAAGGATCCTTTTAAGAGGGAGGCAGGAGTGTCATAGAAAAGGAAATGAGAAGATAGAATCAAGGGTCATAATCAGATATTTGAAGATGCTGTGATGCTAGCTAGCTTGGAGGGTGGAGGCAGAGGCCATGAGTCTAGGAATGAATGGAGAGAGCTCTTAGAAGCTAGAAGAAGGTTCTAGGGAAGGAATGTTACCCTAGAGCCTCCAGAAGGAATATAACCTTGCTAACACTTTGATTTTAGGACTTCTAAAGTCCAGAATTTTAATAAATTTCTATTCTGAGCCACTAAATTTGTGGTAATTTACTACAGCAACAATAGGAATAATTTTCAACAGTGTCACCTATTTTTACTTTAAGCATTACCTAAACATTTTTTTAAAATGTTTTTTCTTGAAAAACATATTTTCCTTTAGAATTCAGACTTTCCACATAGTCAGATAAATGAGTGAGCCCCTGTTGCCTATTACTTTTTTTCTGTTAGACATATCACATAGTTGCATTCCATGGCCCAGATTTTCTAATGGTCCTACATGCCAGTGAAAGAATGATACTGTCATGATAAATTGGCAAGTAGCTTTTCGACTTGGTTTTCCATTTGTAGTGTAGATTATATTTATCAATTTTTCATGTATTATATAATCACCATTGCTTTAGAGACTACACACACACACACACACACACACACACACACACACACATTCTATAATAACTTTGCAAGTTTGGCATTATATATATTTTATAAGCGAGGATCCTGAGTGTGATCCAGTGACTAATTAGCTTGAAATAAATTAATATTTGTTGTGTAAATCTTTTTTTCCCAGAATGATTTAAAATTCAACCTCCCAGGGCACTTGAGTGGCTGGGTTGGTTAAGTGTATGACTCTTGATTTTGGTTCTGGTCATGATCTCAGAGTTGTGAGATGGAGCCCTGCATTTGGCTTGCACTTGGGGTATGGAGCCTGCTTAAGATTCTCTCTCTCTCTCTCCATCCTCTCCCTCTCTCCCTCTCATCTTCTCCCTCTCTCCTTCCTTCCCTCTAAAAAAATAAATAATAAATACAATTCAACTTCCAGTACTGTTGTTTAGGAAATAAAAGGAGTTGTTGAGGAAACTGACTATCTTAGATATTTAGCACTGTTGATTTAATTGGGAAAATAAGAAATACCATTTGTAGTATAGTTGGGATTTGGCCAGAAGATTTATTTAAGGAAAGAGTAGAGTACTGAGATGAAGTGAAAGTGCTTAAAAATTTCTATTTTTTAGAATTTTATTTTATTTAATGAAGTTGATCAGTAGTAAAATTACCTTAATAAGACTATTTAACATCAAGATTAGAGTATCTAGATTGATTGTAAGCTCTATGAAGACATACCTAATTTGTTAAATGAATGAATGAGTGAATGAATGCTGACTTGTAGTTTTCAAGGAAAACCTTGAAGTGTAAGGTGGAGGGGTTTTAAACCACAGGGACTTAATGTAATTTTTGAGGGACTTTCATCAGAATACTTAAATGGAAATGTTCTGATTTTAAAAGGATGAGTTCTAGTTATCTAGAAAATTCACTTGTGTATGTCACGTCATTTCCCAGCAATATCTGTTAAATGACATGTTATATATTTTGGTAATTGAAGTGGTTTTTTTTTCTCTTTTCTAATGAAATGAATAATATAAATTGATTTATTTCTTTATTATTTAATTTATCACATTGGCAGATACTGACATTTTCTTTATGTGTTCACAACTTCTGCTTTGTCATTTAAAATATGCTTATTTCCTGGTAAAAGAGGCACTTACTTGAATGTTTACTAATTATATAATATTTTGAATACTGACTATCATGATGATAGTTTGCTTTTGGTCCAAAAGTGAAAGATGTCTCCCTGTGATGTGAGATGGCCATTGGAGGTTACTAAGGTGGTTTGTGAGATGGATAAGTGTTGTGATTATTCAACATACCTTGCTGTTAAAAAGCACAAATTAAAATGTTTTCTAGTCATTCTGTTTATTCTGCATGTTTGTAATGGTAAAATAAATTCTCTGGCCTAATAAATCTATATCTAAATTGTACTCTATATTTTCCTTATAAAAATTTTTTTATAAATTAAGAGAATACAGAAAAGTGTGAATTAATAAATTACTTCTATTCTCTCAGAATTATGAAATGTTAACGCATTGGCATACTTACTTCTAGACTTTTAACCACAGTACATTTTAAAAATTTCATCAATTATTTCCTAAGTATAGAAATTTCAAATAAAGCTAAAGTTCCTTTTGATGACCACCTCTAATTCTGATCCCTGTTTCTTTCTTTTTTTTTTTTTTTTTTTTTTTAGAAGTAATTATATGTTGGATGTGTATTTATCTACTATTTTTTGGTAAATATTTTCTCTCACATGTGTGTAACCATAGAAAAAATGTTTTTATTTGCAGAGATGTTTATCATCCTGTATGCATCATTTGGTATACAGCTTGCATTTTCACTCAATTCTGATGGCTAGCCATGTTATTTCTAAATTTAGTTCTGTTAGCTATGATGTAGCTTGTATGTACTGTGTTTCATTTATTCTACTGATTGACTTTTAGGTTATATCTTTTTTTTTTTAAACCAATTATAAGCAGTTCAGCTGTTAGCATTGTTGCTCATGTTTCTTTGTACACATGAGCAAATGCTTTTCTAGAAGGTGCCTGGAAATAAAATTGCTTGGCACAGAATGTACATTTTTATATTGCGAAGTTGCCCACAGTGTGATTTGTACCAGTTTGTACTCACAACATATTGTGCATGTATTTGTATGTGTATAAAAATTGAGATTCTACTGTCTGTATATTTTTGTGGCCTCTTTTCTCATTTAACATTTTATTGGGATCTTGTTTCTTGGTCAGTGTTCAGTTCATCTAGTAGAATTTGATTTTAGATGCTTTTATGGGAGAAGAATGATAGGCAAAAGCTTTAGCATTAGTGAGCAATATACTTTATTTTAACCAATGGTGTTTTAGTTCTAAATTGACATAAAATTTATTGTCTCTTAATACTGCAGTTTAAAAAGTTATCAAATTATGTTTGATTTTGCCATGATCATTCTTTTGATCAGGGTGTCTTTGGTCTGTTCTATGACAATATGCTGTGCTATTAACACCCAGCAGTTACCTCGTAATGATTCTTTTATGGTAAATACTGAAATACATCGAATACACAGATTTGTATATCCATCACACCTATTGAAATAATTATCTTAAGAACATACCATAATTAGCAGTCCATGCATTTTATTTTGGGCTTGGGTGTGCCATTTTGGAAACTTCAGTCTATGTGTAAGTAATTAAACTACTCTTGTAAGGCTATTGTCATGAGAAAATTCAAAATTAAGTGTCAAATAAAAACACAAGGTCAAGAAAATTAATTGAGTTTATAAAACTAAAGCTAAAATTACTGTAGTGACAGATGTTACAGAAATTCTGGTAAAAATTATAGAGACCATAGAGCTATCATCCAGCCCAGCCCTCCATTTTATAGATGAGGGAAAAATTCACTGAATTGTTGTCAGCCAGACCTGCTGAAAAAAAGGTTTCTTATCCAAAGCTTTCAGCACTCTTACTATTGTTCTTAAGGATCTGAAAAGTTCTATAACGATGTATAGACCTGATTATAGCAAGATATTTTTATTATGAGTAAAGAACAGAAACCAGCCAAATACCCATCAGTAGATTGATTGAATAAATAATGGTACATCTACACGCTGAAGTTCGTGCTGCTTTACAGAGGAAAAGAAAGGAACAAGGAAGGTCTTTATGTTTTGATATGGAAAGATCCTTAAGATATATTTAAGTTAAAAAGGAATAAAGGCAAGGTGTAAAAGTATATATTATCCTAATATTTGTGTCAAAAGAGGTATTTGTTTTTGCTCATATTTGTATAAAATGATTTCTGAAGGGATAACTAATCAGAATGCTTACATATAAGGAAGAATGGAAATTGGGTAGATGGAACAAGACCTCTCAAGACTTTTTGTTGCATATCCTTTAAAAAATACTTCTTAATGTTTGAACCATTCAAATAAATGGCTTTTCCCCTTGTCAAAGTAACCTATAATTTAATAAAATTCCTATTATGTATAATTATAAATTTTTTTTAGATTTCTGATGGAAAATGTAAATTGGCAGAAATAATCATGAGCATTTTTTAACCCTCATAACAATTTTTGTGTGTATAGTACATTATTGTTTACTATAAGCATGATTATTGTATACCTGATCTCTTGAACTTTTTTTATCTTGCATAACTGAGACTATGTACCCTCTGAACAAAAATGACCCCTTTTCCCATCTCCCAGCCCCTTGTGGCCACCATTCTACTTTCTGTTTTTGTCAGTTTGACCACTTCAGATACTTCATATAAGTGGGAATCATGTAGTATTTGTCCTTCTGTGACAGGTTCATTTCATGTGGCATGACATCCCCCAGTGCATCCTTGCTAACTTGTTGTGTGTGAGAGGATTTCCTTCTTTTATCAAGACTAAATAGTATTCCATTGTGTATATATACCACATTTTCTTTATCCATTCATCCACTGATAGATATTTAGGTTGTTTCTACCTCTTGGCTGTTACGAATCATGCTGTAGTGAACATGTGAGTACAAATACTTCTTCAAGAGCCTGATTGCAGTTCTTTTGGATAAATACTCAAAAGTACAATTGCTGGATCATGTGGTACTTCTCTGTTTAATTTTCTGAGGAACCTCAGTACTGTTTTCCATAGTGGTACACCATTATGTATTCCCATGAACAGTGTACAAGAATTTCATTTTCTCTAGATTCTCATTAACACTTACAATTTTCCACTTTTTAAAAATTATGTTCACCCTAACAGGTGTGAGGTGATATGTCTTTGTGGTTTGCATTTCCCTGATGCTGAGTGGTGTTGAGCATCTTTTCATGTACCTCTGGTCCTTTTGTATGTGTTTAGAAAAGTGTTTATCCAAGTCTTTTGTCCATTTTTTAATTGGGCTTTTGCATTTTTGCTACTGAGTTATAGGAGTTCCTTGAGATAGTTTGCCAAGTAATTTCTTCCATTCCATAGGTTGCTTTTTCATTCTGTCAATTATTTCCTTTGCTGTAGTAGATACTTAGTTTGATGTAGTCTGGCTTATCTATTTTTGCTTATATTCTTAACAGAAGGAGAGCACAGGCATGCACGTGTGTGAGCGGTGGGAGAAGGGGCAGAGGGAGAAGGAGAGAGAGAATATCAAGCAGGCTCCATGCCCATCACTGAGCCCAATGTGGGGCTCAGTCTCACAACTCTGAAATCACGACCTGAGCTTTAGTCAAGAGTCGGACACTTAACTGACTGGGCCACCAAGGCACCCCTCCATTTTTGCTTTTGTTGCCTGTGCTTTTGATACTGTAGTTAAGGAATCATTGCCAAAACCAGTGTCATGAAGTTTTTTTCCTGTGTTTTCTTTTGGAGTCTTATAGTTTCAAGTCTTATATTTAAGTCTTTACTCTATTTTGAGTTGCATTTGCTTTTTACAGCAGTTATTATTTTTAAAATAAAAATGAAAAGCCCATTTTCTTTTTATCCATGCCTCCTTTTAGTATTTTTGGACAGATAGGCATTGGCTGTGTTGAAGAAAAAGTACTCTCTTGCATTTCCCACCAAACATGCCTAAACATGTGAGCCTTTTTCCTTCAAATCAAATTAACTTCCTGATGAAGAGAACTTGTGTTATTACTTAGATCTTCTAGACCATCAAGTTGGAGATTATGTATTTCCATAGTCATCATTGAATAGATTATAATTGGCTATATTTTATAATACTGTATGTTAGGGAATATGTTAAATGAAGTACTATGTAAAAAAAAGTCTATGATTCATGGGAATTTCCTTTCTAGACTTTTTTTTTCCAGCTTTATACCACATGAAAAAATTAAATGAGTGCATCCTTGCTAACTTCAAGATTAGATTTTGCCCATGGAAAACATGTTTGTGTAAGAGGATGCATAAAAAAAATATTTCTATATAGATAACAGTTCTGTTAATTGTGCCTTCTAACTCAAAAAATGCTGCAAGGCAAAGAAGTAATCCTAGGGAGGATCTTCATTATGATTTAAACACTGTTTTGTATGGAGCGGGACTGACGCGAAGGGATAGTAACCTAGTTCTGTAACCTAAGAAATAATCCTATTTCTGGGTACAGTTTAAAAAATTCTGTGAACTCAAGAATTGTTAAACTTTCAAGATGAGCATTCTGAAGACTAGTCTTTAGTGTTACTTTAAATGTGGCTTTAAGTTAAGCCTTTAGATTGGATCATTTTACAGACCAAGTAAACCTCTTTAAAGTGCCTTTTACTTTAAGTAACTGATTTAGTAATCAACAACAAAAAAATTTATTCTAAATTTATTGTAAAGCAAAACAGTTACTGGGTTCTTTCTCCCTTTCTTAAACAAGTGATGGAGAGTTGTTTATTCCATCCTAATGTAGTCAGAAGTGAAAGTAAAGATTTTATTGTTACAGTCCTGTCTCATATTCTGCGTGATTAGTCTGTGCCCTGCTGTAAGTGGGGGTCATTTGGAACTAAAAGACATCTTTCTTACTGAGAAGAATTCTTACTGAAGTCCATAAAAATGCTTCTAAAATAGGACTTTACTGCGCCTGGGTGGCTCAGTGGGTTAAAATAGGACTTTACTAAATGCACTGTCTCTGATTCTAAGTATCAGCTTAAGTGTTTATCAACAAAAGGGTATTTGTAGCCACAAAACGCATGTATAGAAATAGATAGTAGTCTGTATCTTAGCTGAGTGACCGTATTTGTGCCATAATACATTCTTTGAGAATAAATTTTCTTTGGTTTCTGAAAGTAATGCTTACTTTAGACAGTTTGGGAAATAACTGGAAAATACCCTTCCTTGTATTTTAAGTCTCAGAAGTTAAACTTTGAAATATATGTAGAATCATGGAAGTTGAGCTTAGAACACATTTTTGGTAATCAACAGGCTAAACCAGTTGGGAGGAAAAGGGTTTTGTGTGTATTGAATGCTAGTATTGTTCAGTCATATACTTTTGAAATGTGCTGTTACTCTTGTTACATGGAACTGGAAAATAAGAAAATAAAGGCCATTAAATAAACAGCAATTTAAAAAAATAAACAGCAGTTATAGGCAGTATGCACATTTTTTGGACATTTCAGCAGTACCTGTTCTTAGCTTCCTAGTTGACATCATTAACCATTTGTGTCGTTTTTATCATATTTGTTTCACTGATTCCCCGGAATTCAAACATAGGAAAGTGGCAGTTAGACATCAGGCATGAGATTTCAGAATATATTTCTGTCTTGACACATAAGTGAAGGTGTTCAGAAAGTCCACATAGGTAATTATTTTTACTGTTTTCTTGTGAAATGGGAAGTGCTTTGAAAATGCCACAGGTTGTTATTTGAGAGAGCAACAATTTCCTGGTTGTTACAGACTTTCTGAGAAGCTGCTTTTATAGATTGAAATAAACTGAGATGATAAATGAGAATAAAGGGAAGAAGTAATTGGGTAGGCCTTATAGTTAAAGTAGCAATTTATTGCCCAGGATGTCTCTTTCAGGAATCTAGTTTTTTAGCTGTTCTTAATCCATATTATCTTTAATTTCTGATTTTCAATGCAGAAAGAGAAAGGAATGACCCTTAGGACCTCAGCATAGATAGACATTAGTATGTACATATATGGCTTCTATAAATTTAAAAGCCTGGGCTAAATCCAAGGTTTTGAAATAGACAATTTTTTCAGTGATATGGGAGAACTACCATGTTTGTAAAGTTAAGGGGAAGAGGCAGGTACAAGGGTGTTTATATGTTATGATTACTGTTTAATAAAAGCATAAGGAAAATGAAAACAGTGAAGAAATGATCCTAGGTGTTTACAAGTGTTGTATTTGGATGGCAAACTTGTGTATTATTTTCTTTTTTCTGGTTTTGTTAATCAGTTTTTTAATCAGCTTTTATAGTTGGAAGAAAGTAAACTCATAAGACCCTAGAAACTCTTCTAATTTAGCAAGGCTAAGCCCCTATTTTGTTGTTTGATGCATGTGGGAATTATACCTTAATATTTTAAGTCAATACATGAGTACATTCATTCATGCACATATCAGAAATATAAAAGAAATTTTTTTCTTTGACTTTGAATCTACTTAGGGGATTTCCACATTAGTTTTGTTTTATAAAGCACACTTACAAAACTTGGTCTGTATTTTCCACTTTGGGCTTCTTTTAATATGTAACCAAAAAACCCTAATACCTTTGGGAAGCAGCTTAGATCTCCAAATTTTTTTTCTCAAGTTTTTTTTTGCAATTGTCTTGTCAATATCTGGTTCAAGAGCAGCTTTTACTTGGTCTTCCCAGAATATCCAATTTGATTTTCGTGGAAGCAACAGCCCTCTTACTTTTTACACTCATGTATCATTGATTTGTACAATTACAATATTAAATATAACTGGCTATAAACTAGTTTGTGGATGAACAGTTGACCAAAAGATGAATGTTATGAAACTAGTAACTTTGTTCTTTGTTACTGTATATGTTGTATAGTATGTATTCTTCTGGAGGGAAGCAGTGAGCCAGAAGTATAAACTTGTATAATTTATACTCTATAAATTTGCAAGAGAATTGACATCTTAACAATAGTCTTTTCAACCATGAACATGGTATATCTCTCTAGTTAGGTTTTTCTTACTTTTTTTCAGTGTTTTGTAATTTTCTTTTCCTTTTTATTTTTTTAAATTATCATATAATGTATTATTTGCCGCAGGAATACAGGTCTGTGAATCATCAGGTTTACACAGTTCAAAGCACTCACCATAGCACATACCCTCCTCATTGTCCATAACCCAGCCACCATATCCCCACCCTCTACCCCCCAGCAGCCCTCAGTTTGTGAGATTGAGTCTCTTACCATTTGTCTCCCTCCCAAACACATCTTGTTTCACTTTTTTCCCCTTTCCTACCCCCCACAACCCCCTGTCCTACCTCTCAAATTCCTCTTATCAGAAAGATCATATGATAATTATTTTTCTCTGATTGACTTACTTCGCTTAGCGTAGTATCCGCTAGTTCCATACACATCACTGCAAATGGCAGGATTTCATTTCTTTTGAGGGCTGCATAGTATTCCATTGTGTGTGTGTGTGTGTGTGTGTGTGTGTGTGTGTGTGTGTGTGTGTACACACCACATCTTCATTATCCATTCGTCTGTTGATGGACATCCAGGTTCTTTCCATAATTTGGCTATTGCAGACATTGCTACTATAAACATTCAGGTGCATTTGTGCCTTCGGATCACTACATTTGTATCTGTAGGGTAAATCTCCAGTAGTGAGATTGCTGGGTCATTGTGTAGCTCTGTTTTCACCTTTTTGAGGAATCTCCATACTGTTTTCCAGAGTGGCTGCTCCAGCTTACATTCCTAGCAACAGCGTAGGAGGGTTCCCCTTTCTCCGCATCCTCGCCAACATCTGTCATTCCCTGACTTGTTAATTTTAGGCGTTCTGACTGGTGTGAGGTGGTATCTCATTGTGGTTTTGATTTGTATTTCCCTGATGTCGAGCACTTTTTCATGTGTCTGTTGGCCATCTGGATGTCTTCTTTGCAGAAATGTCTGCTCATGTCTTCTGCCCATTTCTTGATCGGATTTTTTGTTCTTTGGGTGTTGAGTTAATAAGTTCTTTATAGATTTAGATACTAGCCCTTTATCTAATATGTCATTTGCAAATATCTTCTTTCATTCTGTCAGTCATCCTTTGGTTTTGTTGACTGTTTCCTTGGCTCTGCAGAAGCTTTTGATCTTGATGACGTCCCAATTCATTTTTGCCATTGCTTCCCTTGCCTTTGGCAATGTTTCTAGGAAGAAGTTGCTGTGGCTGAGGTCGAAGAGGTTGATGCCTCTGTTCTCCTCAAAATTCTTGATGGATTCCTGACTCACATTGAGGTCTTTCATCCTCTTTGAGTCTGTTTTTGTGTGTGGTATAAGGAAATGGTCCAGTTTCATTCTTTTGCATGTGGCTGTCCAATTTTCCCAACACCATTTGTTGAAGAGACTGTTTTTTTTCCATTGGACATTCTTTCCTGCTTTGTCAAAGATTAGTTGACCATAGAATTGAGGGTCCATTTCTGGGCTCTCTCTTCTGTTCCCTTGATCTATGTGTTTTTGTGCCAGTACCATACTCTCTTGATGATTACAGCTTTGTAATAGAATTGAAGTCTGGAACTGTGATGCCACCAACTTTGGTTTTCTTTTTCAACATTTCTCGGGCTATTCGGGGTCTTTTCTGCTTCCATATAAATTTTAGGATTATTTGTTCCATTTCTTTGAAAAAAATTGATGGTATTTTGATAGGGATTACATTAAATGTTTAGATTGCTTTAGGTAGCAGAGACATTTTCACAATGCATAGAATGTTTTTCCATCTCTTTGTGTCTTCCTCAATTTCTTTTGTGAGTAATTGTTAGTTTTCTGAGTACAGATTCTTTGTCTCTTTGGTTAGGATTATTCCTAGGTATCTTATAGTTTGGGTGCAATGGTGAATGAAATCAACTCCTTAATTTTTCTTTCTTCTGTCTTGCTGTTTGTGTATAGAAATGCATCTGATTTCTGTGCGTTGATTTTATATCCTGACAGGTTACTGAATTCCTGTATGAGGTCTAGCAGTTTTGGAGTGGAGTCTTTTGGGTTTTCCACATAAAGTATCATACCTTCTGCAAAGAGTGAGAGTTTTACATCTCTGTTGCCAGTTTGGATGCCTTTAATTTCTTTTTGTTGTGTGATTGCTGAGGCTAGGACTTATAGTATTATGTTGAATAGCAGTGGTGATAGTGGACAGCCCTGCCTTGTTCTGACCTCAGGGGAAAGCTCTCAGTTTTTCCCCATTGAGGGTGATATTCACTATGGGTTTTTCATAGATGGCTTTGATAATATTGAGGTATGTATCCTCTTCCTCTACCCTTTGAAGAGTTTTGATCAAGAAAGGATACTGTACTTTTGTCAAATGCTTTTTCGGCATCTGCTGAGAGTATCATATGGTTCTTGTTCTTTCTTTTATTAATGTATTGTATCACATTGATTGATTTGTGGCTGTTGAACCAACCTTGCAGCCCAGGAATAAATCCCACTGAATTGTGGTGAATAATCCTTTTAATGTACTGTTGGATCCTATTGGTGAGTATTTTGGTGAGAATTTTTGCATCCGTGTTCATCAAGGATATTGGTCTGTAATTCTCCTTTTTAATGGGGTCTTTGTCTGATTTTGGGAACAGGGTCATGTTGGCCTCATAAAATGAGTTTGGAAGTTTTCCTTCCATTTCTATTTTTTGAAACAGTTTCAGGAGAATAGGTATTAATTCTTCTTTAAATGTTTGGTAGAGGGGCGCCTGGGTGGCTCAGTGGGTTAAGCCGCTGCCTTCGGCTCAGGTCATGATCTCAGGGTCCTGGGATCGAGTCCCGCATCGGGCTCTCTGCTCAGCGGGGAGCCTGCTTCCCTCTCTCTCTCTCTGCCTGCCTCTCCGTCTACTTGTGATTTCTCTCTGTCAAATAAATACATAAAATCTTAAAAAAAAAAAAAATGTTTGGTAGAATTCTTTTGGGAATCCACCTTGCCCTGGCTCTTGTTTGTTGGAAGATTTTTTGATGACTTCTTCAATCTCCTTACTAGTTATGAGTGTGTTCAGGTTTTCTATTTCTTCCTGGTTCAGCTTTGGTAGTTTATAGGTCTCTAGGAATGCATCCATTTCTTCCATATCGTCAGATTTGCTGGTGTATGGTTGCTCATGATATGTTCTTACAATTGTTTGTATTTCATCGGTGTTGGTTGTGATCTCTCCTCTTTCATTCATGATTTTATTAATTTGGGTCCTTTCTCTTTTCCTTTTCATAAGCCTGGCCAGGACGTTATCAATCTTCTTAATTCTCTCAAAGAACCAGCTTCTGCTTTCATTGATTTGTTCTACTGTTCTTTTGGTTTCTATTTAATAATGATTTCTGCATTATTTCTCTTCTGCCAGGTTTAGACTTTATTTGCTGTTCTTTCTCCAGCTCCTTAGGTGCAAGGTTAGGTTGTGTATTTGAGACTTTCCTTGTTTCTTCAGAAAGGCTTGTATTGCTATATACTTTCTTCTCAGGACAACCTTCGCTGTGTTCCACAGATATTGAACAGTTGTGTTTTCATTTTCATTTGTTTCCATGAACTTTTTCAATTCTTCTTTAGTTTCCTGGTTGGTCCATTCATTCTTTAGTAGGATGCTCCTTAGCCTCCATGTATTTGAGTTCTTCCAACTTTCCTCTTGTGATTGAGCTCTAGTTTTAGAGCATTGTGGTCCGAAAATATGCAGGGAATGATGCCGGTCTTTTGGTACTAGTGGAGACCTGATTTGTGACCCAGAATGTGATCTATTCTGGAGAGAATGTTCCATGTGCACTAGATAAGAATGTGTATTCTGTTGCCTTGGGATGGAATGTTCTGAATATGTCTGTGATGTCCCTCTAGTCTAGTGTGTCACTTAAAGCCTTTATTTCTTTGTTGATCTTTTGCTTAGATGATCTTTCCATTTCTGTTGGGGGTGGGTGTTAAAGTCCCCTGCTATTACTGTATTGTTGTCAATATGTTCCTTTGAGTTTTTTTATTAATTGGTTTATATAATTGGCTTCTCCCCATGCTAGGGGCATAGACATTTAAAATTGTTAGATCTTCTTATTGGACAGACCCTTTAAGTATGATGCAGCATCCTTCCTCATCTCTTATTATAGTCTTTGGCTTAAAATCTAATTTATCTGATATAAGGATTGCCACCCTGGCTTTCTTTTGATGTCCATTAGCATGGTAAATGGTTTTCCACCTCCTCACTTTAAATCTGTAGGTGTCTTTAGGTCTAAAATGAGTTTCTTGTAGACAGCATATCAGTGGGTCCTGTTTTTTTTCTTCCATTCTGATATCCTGTGTCTTTAGATTAGGGCATTTAGCCCATTTACATTCAGGGTCACTATTGAAAGTTACGAATTTAGTGCCATTGTATTACCTGTAAGGTGACTGTTACTGCATATCGTCTCTGTTGCTTTCTGGTCTGTTACTTTTAGGCTCTCTCTTTGCTTAGAGGACCCCTTTCAATATTTTCTGTAGATCTGGTTTGGTGTTTACAAACTCTTTTAGTTTTTGTTTGTCCTGGAAGCTTTTTATCTCTCCTTCTATTTTTACTGATAACCTAGCTGGATAGTGTTCTTGGCTGCATGTTTTCCTCATTTAGTGCTCTGAATATATCATGCCAGTTCCTTCTGGCCTGCCAGGTCTCTGTGGATAAGTCTGCTGCCAATCCAGTATTTTTACCATTGTATATTACAGACTTCTTGTCCTGAGCTGCTTTCAGGATTTTCTCTTTGTCACTAAGACTTGTAAATTTTACTCTTAGGTGACGAGGTGTGGACCTATTCTTATTGATTTTGAGGGGGATTCTCTGCACCTCCTGGATTTTGATGCTTATTCCCTTTGCCATATGAGGGAAGTTCTCTACAATAATTTGCTCCAGTATACCTTCTGCCTCCCTCTCTCTTTCTTCTTCTTCTGGAATCCCAATTATTCTATTACTGTTTTGTCTTATGGTATCACTTATCTCTCGAATTCTCGCCTTGTTGTCCAGTTGTTGTTTGTCTCTCTTTTGCTCAGCTTCTTTATTCACCATCATTTGGTCTTCTGTATCAGTAATTCTCTCTTCTGCATCATTTATCATAGCAGTAAGAGCATCCATTTTTTATTATACCTCATTAATAGCTTTTTAAATTTCAGCTTGGTTAGATTTTATTTCTTTCATCTGTCTAGAAAGGGATTCTCTAATATCTTCCATGCTTTTCTCAAGCCCAGCTAGCATGTTGATAATCATCATTCTGAACTCTTGTTTTGACCTATTACTAATGTCCGTATTAATTAGGTCCCTAGCCATTGGTACTGCCTTGTGTGTGTGTGTGTGTGTGTGTGTGTGTGGTGTGAGTTTTTCCACATTGTTATTTTATCCAGATAAAAATAGATGGATAAGAGAACAAATACTAAAGAGGTGGCAATGACCCCAGAAAAGTATACACTAACCAAATCTGAATAGACCCAAAACAGGTGGGAGAAGTAAGGGGGACAAAAATTAAAATAAAAAATAAGAAAATATTATACTGGTGAATTGAACAGAGCTACCCACTTGATTTTGGCTGTATTCTGGTCTCTTAGAAGAAACTACCTCCCAAAATTTTAAAGAATAAAAATTTAGACATATATACACAAAAATAAGGGTGAACACGTTGAAGGGATGGAATATGACTGTAAAAATGAAAATTTTTAAAGATTCTTAAAAATAAATTGATAAGAAGTTGGTTGAAAAAAGAAAAGAGAAAAGTTATCAGGGTGGAGAATAGAACAAACCCATGCCCTAGATTTAGGGTATATTTTGATATATTAGAAGAAATTGTATGCCCAAGTTTAAAAAAAAATCTGTATGTATACAAAATAAGGTTAAACAGAATAAACGAATAAAATATGAGTATAACAATGAAAATTTTAAATGACTTTTTAAGGGGCACCTGGCTGACTCAGTGGTTTGGGCCTCTGCTTTCGGTTCAGATCATGGTCTTGGGGTCCTGGAATCGAGCCCCGCATTGGGGTCTCTGCTCGGTGGGGAGCTTGCTTCTCCCTCTCTCTCTGCGTGCCTCTCTGCCTAGCCTACTTGTGTTCATGCTATCAAATAAATAAATAAAATCTTTTAAAAAATGATTTTTTAAAGATATTGATAAGAAAACATGGTTTAAGAACATTAAAATAGGAATGAGGAAAAGTTAAAAAATAGAATAAGAAAAAAATAAAATTTAAAGATTTTAACTTTGAAGGACTGAAGTATCATGGATAAAAAGCCATTAATTCTATGTGTTGTTTTCCCCTAGCTCTGGAGTTCCGCAGTTCTCACTGATTGGTGAACTTGGTCTTGGCGGGATATTCTTGCTGATCTTCTGGGGAAGGGGCCTGTTGCATTCATTCTCAAACGTCTTTGCCCGAGGTTTGTTCTCGGTTGCTTTTGTTCCCTGAATGCTTTCTGTACAGCTCTGGAGGATGGGAATGAAGATGGTGGCCTCCTAATCTCTAGCCTGTATGAGCTGGGAGCTTGGGGCCCTACTCCTCAGTGAGCCCTCAGAGAAAACCAGTCAATTCCTCATGTCTCCCTGGTCTCCATCTGCACTCGGAGCTCACCTGGCCTGAGACCGAGCATTTCTATCTCTGGCGTACAGCTTTGGAGTCTCCAAACCCAGCAGATTCGTGTAGCACACTTCTGCGCTGCTCCTCCTGGATGATGGAGGGGTTCTCTCTGGATCTGCCACTTGTGGGATCCCTGCTATAAGAGCAGTGGTCTGACTGTGACTTGGATCACTGTTTAAGGTAGCCCAGAGCTGAGAGCACACTCCTCAGCTCCATCTCTGCTGCTGGCTTCCCCACTGCCATACCTGGGAGCTCTGCCACACTCAGGCACCTCTGGTATTTCTGTGACTCCGTGGGTCCTGAGACCCCAGTGTCCTTGCGAGGTTTCTGCCCCTCCACTTAGCCTCTGGAGGGACATCCCTCAGTGGAGCAGACTTTTAAAAGTTTCAATTTTGTGCGCTGCTGCTCTCCTCCTTGCTGGGAGCTGGCCCCCCTGCCCAGTCTATCTTCCCATGGCTTTGGATTCACTTCTCCACACATCCTACCTTCCAGAAAGTGGTCGATTTTCTGTTCCTACAATTGCTGCTCTTCTCTTCTATCTCTTCTTGAGTTTGTAGGTGTTCAGAATGGTTTGGTAACTATCTAGCTGAACTCCTGGGACCTGATGATAATTCAGTTTCCTACTCCTCTGCCATCTTAGAGTAACTCTGTTTTGTAATTTTTACTGTATGTCTTTTATATCTTTTTGAAAAGTTATCCATATTCTTGTGTTACTTTAAATGGTAGTTTTGACATCTTTACTGTTTGTTATTGTTATACAGAAATAAATTGATATGTTTTTCTGATTTTTGTATCCCATAACCCTTGCTATATTCATTAATTCTCCTAGGTCTTTTGTAGATTCCTTAGGAATTTCTGCAGAGACAACTATGCTTCCTGCAACAAAATGCAGTTTTAGTTTTTGCTCTTTAATTTGTGTGCCTTGATTTTATTTTTTTACCTTACTGCATTGTCTAGAGCCTCCAGGATAGTGTTGCATAAAAGTGGTGAGAATGGACATTCTTGCTATATTACTAATCTTAGGGTAAAAACATCCAGTATTTCAATAATGATGGCTATAGAGTTCTCAAAGGTATCTTTTTATCATTTTGAGGAAATTATCCTCTATTCCTACTATGCTTATATTTTTATCGTGAATGGATGTTGGATTTTGTCAAAACGCTTTCTCTGTATTAAGATGATCATGCGGTTTTTCTTTTTTAGCTTGTTAATATGATGAATTTTGAATGTTAAACCAACGTTGAATTCCCACATGGGTTTAATGTTTATCCTTTTATGTATTGTACTCATTTAACTTAATTTGTTAATTTTTGCCTCTGTGTTTCTATGGGATTTGGTCTGTAATGGATTTTTTTGATGGAGAGGGGGCATTTGATCTGTATTGAGCTTATCCACTGGAAGTAATGTCTGTTTGGAACCAAACATTTCTACTATAATTTATGCCTCACAATTAAAATCCAAACAATTTTTAAAAAGCAGTCAACTCAGGGGGCGCCTGGGTGGCTCAGGGGGTTAAAGCCTCTGCCTTCAGCTCAGGTCATGATCTCAGGGTCCTGGGATTGAGCCCCACATCGGGCTCCTGCTCACTGGGGAGCCTACTTCCCTCTACCCCCCACCTGCCTCTCTGCCTACTTGTGATCTCTGTCAAATAAATAAATAAAATCTAAAAATAAAAATAAAAATAAAAACAGTCAACTCAGTCAAAATACACTACTTAAGAATCAATAGCTTCTTTGAAGCCATAGTAACACTGAAACATGGTTGAGGCGGGAATGCAGAAATTTGATTTGTTGGAAAGCTAATTAAACTTCTAACATGCTCAAGAAGAATTACAAAAAGGCCAAATTGTGTTTTTCATGGAGATACAGTCCCCTGGAATCACAACACTGGACAGCTGTTAAGAGTATTTAGAGTCCTGAGATAAGAAGGAATCTAGGCATCCTTGCAGCAGTCTTCATTTGTCCTTTCCGCCAAAATGGAGATTTGTGGGTGTGTGGGATGACATCCCACTAGCAACTGTAGCCTTGATTGGAGAGTCTAACTCCATCTCCAAGAACTGCAAGTTGCAAACAGGGATAATACACTTTACCTTCAGCTCTTTCGATGTTGTCCTGCCAAAGCTGGTAGGTACCTCTGTGGTGAGTTGCTCCAGGATGGGTGCGCTGTCTACCATCGCAGGTGTTGATGAGTACACCCACTGG
Source organism: Mustela putorius furo (assembly GCF_011764305.1). Classification (NCBI taxonomy): domain Eukaryota; kingdom Metazoa; phylum Chordata; class Mammalia; order Carnivora; family Mustelidae; genus Mustela; species Mustela putorius. Next base: position 72,895,454 of record NW_025422005.1, read on the forward strand.
CAGCTGGAAGCCAGCTCTCTGAGTGAAAACTGCCTTTGTCTTGGCCTCTCCAGAGTCACCCCAGCCTTTCTGCCAGCAATTTCAAATTCTGCTGAAACTCCAGGCAGAACAAGGACTAGTGAGATCCTGCCATCTAGTCCTTTGTTATAACATGCTCCAGCTCTGTAGTGTCCTGTAATATCTGTGTAGAATGACTTGGGAACTGTTCTGTCTTCAGTTTTAAGTTTGTGTTGAATTGGTATTTTTTTTAAATGTTTGGTAGAATTTCCTAGTAAAGCTATCTGGGCCTGTTGTTTTAACTGTAGGAAGGTCTGTTTTTTTTGTGGTTTTGGGGGTTTGTGTGTGTGGTGGGGGAGGTTTTCATCTACAAATTTAACTTCTTTAGTGGGTAAAGGTTGTTCCGTTTAGTTACCTATACTTGAATGAGCCTTGTTAATTTTTGTTTTCCAAAGAATTTGGCCATTTCTTCTAAGTTGTTGGATACATTGGCATTGTTCCTTTACTTTCAGTAGTGACTTTTCCTTGTTCCTGCTGTTGATAATTTTGTTTTTTCTTCTTATTATTAGTCTGGCTACAGAGTTATCAGCTCTTATTGATTTTTTCTGTATTTTTTTCTGTTTTGTTGATTTCTGCTTTTATTTACTCTTTCTAGTTTCTTTAGGCAAAGGTTATTAGTTATTAATATTAGACCTTCTTTTTAAATATGGTCTTGTAGTACCATTAAGTTTCCCTGGAGGCACTTCTTTAGCTACATCCTAGAAATTTCAGTATATTTCAGTTTTATTAGGTTCAGAATGCTTTTTTAGTTGCCTTTTGGTGTTTTCTTTGTATTTGAGGTTACTCGAAGCATGTTCTTTAGTTCAAATATTGTAGACTTCTCAAATACCTTTTCTGTTGTTGGTTGTTAATTTAATTCCATTGTAGTCAGAGAACATACTTTGTCTGATTTGAATTCTTTCATATTTATCAACCCTTGTTTTATGACTCAGAATATTGTCTGTCTTGTTAAATGTTCCAGGTGTGCTTGAAAAGAATATGTCTGTGTTCTAGTTGGAGTGTTCTGCAAATGCCAGTTGGGCAGTTAGTTAATAACATTGTTCAAGTTTTCTATATCTTTACGGGCTTTCTGTCTAACAATTTACTGGTTTTGTGTCTACTTTTCTAATAATTCTGTCGATTATTGAAAGCATTATGGTGAAATCACCAGTTATACTTGTGGATTTGTCTTTTATTTATTTATTTATTTATTTTTAGGTTTTTACTTGTGTATTTTGAAACCTGAAGGTGCACAGGCTTTTAAGGTCATTATGTCTGCTTGATAAAATGACTCCTTTATTATTACAGAATAACCTTTTTTCTTAGCAATATTCTTTCTTCTGAAGTCCATGTTAATAATGTTGCAGGATTTCTTTTTCTTTAGTGCTCGCATTTCTTGGTCATGCCACTTTGAAAAATGAATGAAGAGGTAGGCAGACGAAGAATGGTGGGCAGCAAAGCAGTTTATTGAGCCATAGTGAAGCAAAGTTTATTGAACCACAGTACAAAGCTCCTGAAGAGGGAGGGGACCTGAGAGGGTTGCCACCTGAGTTTCTAAGTCTAGGGGTTTTTATGGGCTTACTGGTGGGCTGTTTTACTCTAATAACTGCTCCATGCGCCTGTCACCCACCCAGATTTTTGTCCACTTGTTCATCTCTTATTAGATAGTTCTGTGGGAAAGGGTGAAGGGCTCCTTCCAGGGTGGTGTAAAATCCTTTTAAGGGTGGTTTCCTCTTAAGGCAGGGTCCCTGCCTGCCTGTCTTCTTACTATCCTTCATTATTAATATGACCACTCCAGCTTTCTTTTGATTTATGTTAACATGATAAATGTTTCATTCCATCCTTTTCCTTTTAAATCATTTCTTTCTTTTATTTAAGGTACGGGTTACTTTTAGGCAGGATATAGTTGGGTCTTCTATTTTTTAATCCAGTTTGACAATTTCTTCCTTTTCATTGCAGTTTATGTATTATTAACTCTTAATATATAGATATCAACTTTCCAAACTATAAAATATAAAAATTAATATCCAAACTCTGTTATTAAAATACAAAAGTAATAACAAACTCTTTGTTATTAAAATACAAAAAGTAATAACTATAGGTAGTTTATGTGTAAGGCTGGAGACTGTAATCTGATCAGAATTTCTTCATATATAGGTACACCCAGATGGCTCAGTCAGTTAAGCATCTGCCTTCAGCTCAGGTCCTGATCTCAGGGGCCTGGGATCCAGCCCTGTGTTTGGGCTTCCTGTTCAATGGGGAGCTTGCTTCTCCCTCTCCCTTTGACCTCCCCCCACCCCGGCTTGTGTGTGTGTGCACTCTTTCAAGAGGGTGTGCACTGGAACACCCTTTCAACTAGTTTATACCATGAAGTTGAATAGTGTTATTTTTTACAGATCTAAACTGTTGCAAAAATTATTGTAAATTCCAAATTAATTGGGATAGGAATGAACTATTTACATAGAAAGAGACCATTCTATAACTGTGTTCTTAATAAACCAAAAGAAATACTGTATAGAACTTGAATTCTTAGCTCATGGACAATCATATTAGCATCACCTTGGAATTTGATAGAAATGTAAATTCCTTGGACCCTGAATTAGTTAACTGGAAGAATGTGGGAAGGCAGGAATCTATACTTTAAGAATCCTGCAAGTCATTCTGTTACATGCCCAAATTGAAAACCATTACTTTACAGAATGATATATATCAGGCTCTCATGAAATAATGGCAAGTTTTCAGCACCACAAATTCTAATTCTCAAACAGCTATTGAATTAGGTTTTAGTTAATGATCTCCAAACCTGGAGTTGAGTCCTAGTTACTCCTTCTTTTTACTGAAAGTAATTCAGCTTTGTAGACAGTATTGGTATTTCTTTCTTGATTTTGAAAATGCTTTAATTTTCTTGGTATGCTATTTATTTCAGTAATCAAAGCACATCTATTTTTGATGGAAGTTTGGACTAATGCTAAAATTTGAGGACATTTCTGAATCTTTCTGCCATTATAATGTCAATATTTTAGCTGGATTACAATGTTTACATCTAATTGAGTCCCTCCTATTGTATTTTTTCCTCCAGTATTTACATTTATGCTTTAGGAACAATTTTTGTCTTCCCTGAACTTATTTTTTCTACCTTCAAATCTTTCATATTATCATACCTTTATTTTAGTTTAAAAAAGATTACTAGCAGAGATTTATTTTAATAAAGTGCATTCTGTGGCAAAAATTGACAAGGCAAAAAGCAAGTGTTAGAGAAGTTGTGGAGAAAGGGGAACCCTCTTACACTGTTGGTGGAATGCAAGTTGGTGCAACCACTTTGGAAAACAGTGTGGAGTTTCCTCAAAAAATTAAAAATAGAGTTACCCTATGACCCTGCAATTGCAGTACTGGGTATTTACCCGAGAGATGCAGATGTAGTGGAAAGAAGGACCATATGCACCCCAGTGTTCATAGCAGCAGTGTCCACAATAGCCAAACTCTGAAAAGAGCCAAGATGCTCTACAACAGATGAATGGATAAAGATGATGTGGTCGGGATACACAATGGAATACTACTCATCCTTCAGAAAGGATAAATACCCAACTTTTCCATCAACATGGATGGGCCTGAAGGAGATTATGCTAAGTGAAATAAGTCAAACAGAGAAAGTCAATCGTTATATTGTTCCACTTATTTGTGGAACATAAATAGCGTGAAGAACATTAGGAGAAGGAAGGGAAAAATGAAGGGGGAGAAATTGAAGTGGGAGGTGAACCATGAGAGACTATGGACTCCAAGAAACAAACTAAGGATTTTAGAAGGGAGGGGAGTATGGGAATGGGTGACCCTGGTGATGGGTATTAAGGAGGGCATGGATTGCATAGAGCCCTGGGTGTTAAATGCAAACAATGAATCATGGAACACTACATCAAAAACTAATGATGTACTGTATGGTGACTAACATAATACAATAAAAACTAGGGGGAAAAAAGGATGCTCAGCAGTGTATAAAACACTCATTTATTTTTAATTTAACAAATACTGCCTTTACATGCAGTGACTTCTCCTAGGCTTTGTAATACATGTTTTACATATGCATTATGCTTGTGCATTAATCATCCATTAATTCTTAACATTAATGAAAATACATTATAAAAATCAAATTTCTTTCCAAACTTCATCTCACTGATGAACTGCCACTAAAAATATATTGGTTAATGATCTTGACATGATTAGGTAAGAACTTTAAAGTAGCTGTTAAATGTCTCATTGATCCAGTGACCACCAGTATAATTCTTCTTGTTGTTAGGTTACTAAGTTAAAAAATATGAATTGTATTTTACTTAATATACTTTCTAAGCTTGTAAAACGTTTTTACAGTTCTTTACAGTTATAACAGTTATTACACAAATTAAAAATGTGAAATTCTTCAAAGAAGAATTTATTATCAGTCTAAGAAACACTAATCATCTATATGAAATAGTAATATTGGTAGTAGCTAACATGGAGTTATCACTATGTATTTTAAGTTTATATGTATCATTTGTTATATGCATGCTCTATGGTAAGTTTTTATATATATTCTCACGTTTTGATTTTTTAAAACAGCCCAAAGAGGCACCATTATCATCGCCATCTAGATGAGGAAACTGAGTGTCAAAGAAGAGATCCCCACCTGAATACTGATGTCCAGATACTGTTGTCATGTTAATCTGACTCCAGAGCCTGTGCTTTGCATTTAACTGGTTGTCTAAGATTTAGTCTGTTTGTATGTTAGAATGGAGTTGAACCACATAGTTAAATACAGAATGATGATATTATAGAACTACTTTTTCAGGTACCTATTTTTTAAATATAAAATATTACAGTTAAAAATCATAGGTAGACCAACTTTAAGACTTCATTCTTTGTGCATCTCAATCACTTGAATACTTTGATAGAAGATGGGGACTCAAGCAATCTATTCCTATTTTCACTTTCCATCAGTGAACAGAAAGAAAGAGCAATTAAAATTATAGTCGGGGTGAAAAGAAAAACTAGTGAGGAAAGGGACCAGAGCCTTAGGAACTCTAAGACATGGTCAAGTGGACCAACATACACTGTTAATCTTACTGTAGATCCTTTGTTAATAAGTGGCTTTTTTCTTGCTGTTTTCAAGATACTCACATTGGCCTTGGCTTTTAGCAGTTTGATTTAATTTGTCACTGTGGATCTCTTTGAGTTTATCCTTCTTATAGTCCATTGAGCTTGAATGTGTAGATTCATGTCTTGTAACAAGTTTTAGAGGTTTGCAACCTTTTTTCTGCATGTAAGTCCTGTATATGTTTTGTTAGATTTACAACAGGGTTTTTTGTTTGTTTGCTTGTTTGTTTTTGGTGTGATTGTAGATGATATTGAATTGTCATTTTTATGTCTTTATGTTTAGGATAGAAATAAATGTATTCTGTATTTTAAAAATTATTATTTTTTTTATTTTTATTTTTATTTATTTATTTATTTTTTGAGAGAGAGAGTGTGTGTTGGGTGGTGTGGAGAGGGAGAGAATCTCAAGCAGGCTGCATGCCCAGCATGGAGCCTGACACAAGACTTGATGGCATGACCATGAGATCATGACCTGAGCCAAAATTAATAGTTGAACACTTAGCCTACTGAGTCACCCAGGCACCCCTCGATTTTGTATTTTTATTTTATATTCTGGAACTTTGCTGAACTGACTTATTCTAGGATTCTATTGTTTTTGTAGATTCCTTGTGAGTTTCTTCATAGAAAATTCTATCATTTTTAAATAGGGCTGGTTTTATTTCTTCTTTTTCTATCTGTATGCTGCTGTTGCTACTGCTGCTGTTTGTATTATTATTTTGCTTTAATGCACTGGCTAGAACTTCCAACACTATGTTAAGTAAGAGTAATGAAACTCTACTGTAGGCCTTCTTCCTGATATTAGAAGGAAAGCATTCAATTTCAGTTTTTCATTCTTAGGGTAGCTATAGCATTTTGTAGAGGAACTTCTTCTATATTCCTATTTTTCTGAGAGTTTTTATCATGAACAGAAATTCAGTTTTGCCAGATCCCTGGTATTTTATTCTTTAGGAGTTTCAAAGTTATGAATTTAATTTCCTTAATAGTTATAGAGAAGTTCAGATTACAAATTTCACATTGAATGTGTTCTCACAGTTTGGTTTTCAAGGAAGTTGTCCATTTTATCAGGCTGTCAGATTTATATGTGTGAAATTGTTTGTAGTATACTCTTCTTTCCTTTTGATGTCTGCAGAATACCTAGTTATGCCTTTTTTGTTCCTAATATTAAAATTTTTCTTGGGGGCACCTGGGTGGCTCAATGGGTTAAGCCTTCAGCTCAGATCATGATCCCAGGGTTCTGGGATTGAGCCCCACATCCAGGCTCTCTGTTCAGTAGGGAGCCTGCTTCCCTTCCTCTCTCTCTGCTTGCCTTTCTGCCTACTTGTGATCTCTGCCTGCCAAATAAATAAATAAAATCTTAAAAAAATAAAAATAAAAATTGTCTTTGTTTTTATTAGTCTTGCTAAAATTTTATCAATTTAACTGATTTTTTTCAAAGAACCAGCTATTTGTTTTATTCATTATCCCCCCATATTGTTGTTCTGTTTTCAGTTTCATTTTCATTGGTTTTTGTTCTTTATTATTCCGTTCCTTCTTGCTTTGAGTTTATCTTGCTCTTTTTCTGGTTTTGACGTAGGAGCTTAGATGATTGGTTGGAAGCTATTCTTTCTTGATGTATACATGTAGTGTTGTAAATTTCCCTTTCAGTCCTGCATGAGCTATATCCCGTAAGTTTTCTTTTAATTTGCTTCAATGTCTTTTTAAAATGTCCTTTGATATTTTTATTTTTTGTTTGTTCTCTCTGGTTTTGTTGTTTCTGTTTTCTTCTTTCTGCATTCCTGTAGGTTTTAAATTTTTTTAGAATTGTGATTTATATACTGTATTTGAGTTTAAAGTCTTCATATAGCTTTTTTCATGGTTGCTTTATCTATTTATATAAATATCACTTCTCAAAGGATGCCTGGGTGGCTCAGTTAGTTAAGCGACTGCCTTCAGCTCAGGTCATGATCCCAGCCAGGGTCCTGGGATCAAGTCTTGCATCTGGCTTTTTACTCAGCGGGGAGTCTGCTGCTCTTGTGGCTTCTGTGCTCTCTTCTCTCTCTCTTTCCCTGACAAATAAATAAAATCTTAAAAAAAAATTACTTGTTACAGTCTACTGGTATCATAATTTTACCAATCCAAGTAAAGTATGGAAAGCTTAACACCAATAACATCCCTTTTCTATCTACCATTTACAATATAATTGTCTTTAATACTTCCTCTATTTATATTTAGAACCACATCACACAATGTTTAGGTGACTATCATTAGCTAATCTTTAAGGTAGATCTGCTGGTGGTAAATTTGCTTAGTTTTCTTTCAGATGAGAATATCTCATTTATATTTTCATTCCCAGATTATTTTCTGGGAAATAATCCTTTACCCAGATTATTTTCTCTGGGCATAGGATTTTTTTGTTTTAGCACTTGAGAAACATTGTGCCATTTCTGTTATTCTGCTGTTATTCCAGTTTTCTCCTATAGTTAAGGCTTCATACTCCGGCTACTTTCAAGATTTTTTTTCTCTTTGTTTTTCAGAAGTTTAATTATGATGTGTCCTATTTTGTATCTCTTTGGTTTACTTTGTTTGGAGTTTGTTCAGTATTTTGAATCTTCCTGCTTAGGTCTCTTGTCAGAATGTCATGTTTTCAGGTATGAATTCTTTCAGTACCCTTATTGCCCTGCCTTCTTTCTCCTGTCAAAACTCTGTGACAGAGGGATGCTTGGGTGGCTCAGTTGGTTAAGTATTCAACTCTTGGTTTCTGCTCAGGTCATGAGCTTAGGGTTGTGACATTGTGCTCTGTGTTGGCTCTGTGCTCAGGGTCACGTCTGCTTGGGATTCTCTCTTTCCCTCTGCTCCTTCCTCCCACTTGTGTGTGCACTTGCGCGCTCTCTCTCTCTCTCTCTCTCTTTCTAAAATATATAGATCTTTTGTTATATCCCCCAGTTCCCTGAGGCTCTGTTGTTATTGTTTGCAGTGTATTTTCTCATGGTTACTGCTGTTGGGTAATTTCTTTTTGTTCTCTCTTATAATTTACTAAACTTTTCTCCTTTCCTACCTACCATTCTGCTATTGAATGTACTCACGGTTTTTTAGTTTGATTATTTTAATTTTGAGTTCTGAAGCTTCCATTTCAGTCTTTTTTAATATATCTTTTTGTCACTCAGCCGATTTGCTGAGGCTTTCTGTTTATTCATTTGGTTCAGGCTTATTCAAGCTTGTTCATAATTATTCATGAAAGCATTTTTTATCATGACCACTTTAAATCTTTAATAATTCTAACATCTCTGTCATCCGGATGTTGTTGTTTCTTGATTGTCTCTGTTGATTGGGTTTGAGATCTTCCTGGTTCTTGATATGTTGAATAGTATTCAATTGAAACTTGGACATGTTTCTATTCTGATGTGCGACTCTGAATCCTATTTTAATCTGTTTCATTTGACTTTTTCTGACGCTGCTCTGGTAAGGGAAGGGCAGATCCTTTTTTACTTCCAAGTGGAAGTAGAAGTCCAGGTCCTCTCTCAGCCACTGCCAAGAGAGCCATGCATGGGCTCATGAATGCTGCAGGGCAAGTGGGAGTGGCTTTATCCCACTGGAGGAGGGCACAAGTCCTGATTCCCCACTCTGTCTTACCTAACACTATCAAGAAGGGAAAGGGAAGGGTCCCTCATCACTGCCATGTGGAAGTATGTTTGCCTGGTCTCCTGACACTTTAGAGGTGACTTGATACCTGCTGCCTGGGGTGAAAGTTCTGGCTCCCTGCTTGGTCTTCTCTGACACCACCCTCTCAGGGACATTGAGTACCTCATTACAGCCTTGTGAGGGTAGAAGTCTGGGCTGCCTACCTGCCCTGTAAGGGTGGAGATGGGACCATTTTTTTCTATAGGGTTTGACTAAGGTGAGTTGTCATGTCCGAGAGTTTTCAGTCTTGCTTTGCCGTCCCTCCCTTGGTCCTTTGGCTAGAGAGAATAGGCTTTTGTTTGGTTCTTTCTGTGTGTGCCCATTTCTGGACAGCCAGCCTCTATTGCTCCAAAGCTGGGATATGCGAAGGGAACTTGCCACTTGGTCATTCCTGAGTCCCAAGAACTCTAACTAGTTGGCTGGCTGCCTTCTCTCTCTACCTTTTAGAGACTTATATATAATGTCCAGGGTTTTTAGTTGTCCATAGTGGTAAGAAGAGCAAAGCATTTGTCTACTCCAGCTCCTTTAAAGTGAAAGGTGCTATTAGCTCTTTTTTTTTTATCTTTTATTTTTTATTTTTTTATAAACATATAATGTATTTTTATCCCCAGGGGTACAGGTCTGTGAATCACCAGGTTTACATACTTCACAGCACTCACCATAGCACATACCCTCCCCAGTGTCCATAACCCCACCCCCCTCTCCTGACGCCCCTCTCCCCAGCAACCCTCAGTTTGTTTTGTGAGATTAAGAGTCACTTATGGTTTGTTTCCCTCCCGATTCCATCTTGTTTCATTTATTCTTCTCCTACCCCCCCAACCCCCCACGTTGCATCTCCACTTCCTCATATCAGGGAGATCATATGATAGTTGTCTTTCTTCGATTGACTTATTTCACTAAGCATGATACCCTCTAGTTCCATCCACGTTGTCGCAAATGGCATGATTTCATTTCTTTTGATGGCTGCATAGTATTCCATTGTGTGTGTGTGTGTGTGTGTGTGTGTGTGTATACACACACCACATCTTCTTTATCCATTCATCTGTTGATGGACATCTAGGTTCTTTCCATAGTTTGGCTGTTGTAGACGTTTTTGCTATAAACATTCGGGTGCATGTGCCCCTTCGGATCACTACGTTTGTATCTTTAGGATAAATACCCAATAGTGCAATTGCTGGGTCATAGGGTAGTTCTATTTTCAACATTTTGAGGAACCTTCATGCTGTTTTCCAGAGTGGTTGCACCAGCTTGCATTCCCACCAACATTGTAGGAGGGTTCCCCTTTCTCCGCATCCTTGCCGGCATCTGTCATTTCCTGACTTGTTAATTTTAGCCACTCTGACTGGTGTGAGGGGGTATCTCATTGTGGTCTTGATTTGTATTTCCCTGACGTATCACCTCTTTTTTTACAGGGTGATCCACTTAAATGTATAGCTTTTAGTGATAGCTCAACAACCCCTTGTTGACTGCCTGGAAACCACACAGGAAAGTACTGGCCAGTGTTCAGCGTCCAGCCTTCAGCCTTCCATGTAGAAATTTATTTTGTCAGTCCCCATGGTGATTGAGTTCAAGGAGACCAATCCATATGAAAAGTATTCTTAAAACAAATGATGTATTATTTAATTTATAGTCATTGCTAAGTACTGCATCCATGAGGATCAGGTGGTGTTTGGTTAGATGGTACGTTCACAGTGAGTGGTGCTGAAGAAAGAATTCATTAAATAGCTTCATAATAACTTACTTTTGGTGCGACTTTTTCTCTTCCTAGTTTACATAGTATACACATATTTTGGGGAATAAATTACACTTCATAATATGGTTGGGGATTTACACAATTCTAGGTTTGTCCCTAGAGAATGCTGAGGATCACCTTTAATTCAGATATGATGGCACCAAGCTGTTAGAGCCCACTTTATCTAGCTGTGCAACAGGCGTACTTGCCTGGGGTCTGGATGGGTCAAGTTTTGTGCCAAGGCATCTTTATCTATAGACAATTAGACAATTCTCAGATGGACACTGCCAGTTTCCTCAGTGATTTTTCTTTACCTACAGTCCTTACTTATGAATAACCTACTTTTTTTTTTTCTCTATATACACTATTGCCTTAAGGCAGTTTACTATTATACTTAATTATTACACTATTAGGCTTGCTGTCCTGGAGGGTTTTTTGGGGGGAGGGTTGTTTGTTTGTTTTTTTAAGTAGTTAATCTGGGGTCATGGAGCCCCTTTCCTAAAGTGCACAAGTCAGTCTTTCTGGAGAAAGTCCATAGTTTTCATCATATTTTAAAGGATTCCATGGCCCAAAAAGTCATAAGGCCACAAATACTTTTGCTTTGCACTGTCATGCATATATGGTTTAAATCTCTTATAAACCTCTTATAAACCATCTTAGCTTATTATCACCTGAGATATTAATGGTGTCGTTGCTCATTTCTTTGTTTTTTTTTTCTTATAATTGTAAATATTAAAATTTGGTAATTTTTTTTCTTAGTATTCTTTGCCTTTTATTTATTACTTATTTACCTGTATTCTAACTATAAATTTTTTACTTTAACATGCGTAAGTTTCTGTATTTGAAGACAAGCCAACGTATTGCTCTTTCCTTATGTTATTTATTTTGTCCCTTAAGTCCTAATCTGTTATCCACAATAGAAAGATACTACACATTTTGGACATTTGTGAAGTTTTTCTGCTGAGACCATTTTAAAATTGACTGTAGGGGGAGAAAGAGTTATATATGCATGGGTTCTCTAATTTGTATTAAACACAAAACTAATGTCTCTTTCTCTATAAATGTATAAGTTGTTTAGTACATTTAACATTTAGTAACATGTTCAAAGGGAAAAGTTCCCTAAAACAATAATCGTAATGTTAAAAAAAAAAAGATTATCATTTAAAGATGTGATTTTAAAAAATATTTTCTTCACTTCTGTTTCCTTTCATTTTTCTGTGGTCTGATACATACATCTTTGTGACTTTGATGCTGTGTAGATCTGGTTTGGTGTATTTAGTGCCATGTTTTATATTTAGCTTGATCATTATGTTCTTGCACGAAATAAGACCTTTTATGCCTTGCCAGTGCAGAAGTAGGTAATCACTGCTGTTATGAATGGTCTTTTAAGAGTTGAGTTTGGGGGTGCCTGGGTGGCTCAGTGGGTTGGGCCTCTGCCTTCAGCTCAGGTCATGATCTTGGGGTCCTGGGATCAAGCCCCACGTCGGGCTCTCTGCTCAGCGGGGAGCCTGCTTCCCTCTCTCTCTCTCTGCCTGTCTCTCTGCCTATTTGTGATATCTCTCTCTGTTAAATAAATACAATCTATAAAGAAACAAAAGAGTTGAGTTTGTTGATAATCTGCCACAGGGAAATGTTCATTGAGCTGAGAGATAACATGCCACCTTGCACAGGAGTCTAGAACTAGAACCCCGTGGAGTTCCAGTTCTGTCCTCAGTGTTGGGTGCATTAGTGCCAGCTGCCAGTGGTGCCTGGCTGGGCTGTAATTGCACCCCCATGTTGTTTGTAGGCTGTACATTTTCTGGGGGTTCTGAAATAGCTTGCATAGCAGATTATTTACAATTCATTACTCAAACATGAAAAAAAATTACTTCAGAAAGCATCATGAGTATTTTAAATTACTGTCTACAGTCTCTAAGTGCACTACAAATGTGCTGTAACTAGTAAAGCTTTCCCATAGATTGAAGAGAGAGTCTTAGAGGAACTGTAGTAACTGGATGCAGAGCCTCTTTGATAAAGAGAATTGGAACTGTCAAATACCTAGGAAGTAAAGAATGTGGCTGGACTGGACTTACTGACTTTACATTTGTCAAAGGTGGAAATAGATACTAGTATTTTACCATCAACAGTTATTACTATTAGTCAAGTAAGTGAGATTTGATTAAAAAAAATTCATATACTTTAGAGGAAGAGAAAGCATGAACAGAGGTAGGGGCAGAGGGGAGGATCTTAAGCAGACTCCCTGTTGAGCATGGAGCCCAACTTGGGGCTCCACCACATTAGGACCCTGAGATCATGACCTGAGCCGAAAGCAAGAGTTGGATGCTTAACTGACTGAGCCACCCAGACACCCTGAGATTTGATTTTATAAACAAATACTACTAATGAAAATGTTCTTGATGTTCCACACTATTTTCTATTATTTTTTATGTAGTTTAGGCACTATGTTAATAATTATGCTGTTTATTAAAGCAAAGTAAAAACACTTGAAAAATTGAAAATGCATATAAATATGTTATTTGAATGAGGAAAGTAGTGACTCCCATATTCGTACCGTGCATAGATGTCTTTTTAAATTGTGTTAATATGCAGTACATGTAACTTAATACACATAATGAACCAAGACCTATGATTAATTTTTACATGTGACATCTGGCTAGAGTTTTATCATTAAAAATAAAATTGCATCCACAGACTAAATGATCACTTCTTTTTAAAAATATATTTAAGGGACGTCTGAGTGGCTCAGTTGGTTAAGCATCTGCCTTCAGTTCAGATCATGATCCCAGGGTCCTGGGATCAAGGCAGGCATCATGTTCCCTCCCTGCTCAGTGGAGAGTCCGCTTCTCCCTCTCCCTCCTCCTGCCGCTCCCCCTGCTTGTTCTCTTTCTTTCTGTCAAATAAATAAAATCTTCAAAAAGTAAAATAAAATAAAAATATTTTTTAATTTAGTAGCTAATTTTCCCAACAGTTATTGGGCATGTAAAATTTTATTAACTAGATGAAGTAATTATAAAAACTATTAATATTGCAGGGTTTCTTTTCTTTTCTTTTAATTGTCTATTTATTTGAGAGAGAATGAGAAAGAGAGCGCCACAAGTAGGGTGAAGGGCAGAGAGCGAGGAGCAGACTCCTGGCTGAGCAGGGAGCCTGATGTGGGGCTCCATCCCAGGACTCAGGGATAATGACCTGAGCCAAAGGCAGAGATGCCCAACTGACTGAGCCACCCAGGTGCCCACAAATTTTGTTTAGTCATGAGTATTCTGTAGGTAAAATGGTACCCATATATGAAAGAACACATAAAGTCTTTTCCAAGTACTTGATTTCAGAAAAACCATTTAAGGTAAATCCAGCATCGTTGCTTGTATGTGAACCTTTTAAAGGCAATTTCATGCATGTCTGGGCTGCTTGAGGAGACCTCTCACACTTCCGTCAGCACTTGAATGATAGCGGCACTGCTTTATTTCCCTTTGTGGAAAGAGGAGAGCATGTATATGTACCAATATCATAATAATTTGGGATCTGATGACAGTTTGAGGTTGTTTAGGAGATAAGAGTCCTTAAAAATTATTGAATATAATAATATGTGTAGGTTCTCAATAAATACTGTTTGAATTTAACCTGAGATAGCTTCCTAATCTTATGTAGATGCTTATAGCCTCATATATTACCTTGATTTATAGGTCCATTTGGAAAGCATTGTCAATTTGAAAAGTAATATGCTATCATGTGGCTTGTGATTCTTGAAAGTCTGCCCTGCTTCCTTTTTCTTTCTTTCTTTCTTTCTTCGTAGCTTCCTTCTACAGATTGTCTCTGCTTGCTCCTTAAATGGTGGTATTTCTTAAGATTCTGTCCCAGAGTCTCTTTCCCATGCTACATATTCTAGATTATGTAGGCAGTTGCATTAATTTCCATGAAACCATTTCCATGGTTTTCCCAGATGTCTTCTACTTGAATGTTTATTCTCAACTCTTGACCTATGTGCCCAATTACCTACATAACATCTCCTGGATATCCCAGGCAATCCAGCAGTGTGCTTAGCATTAAGCTCATTTCTTTCTCTGCACATTTCCATCCAGCTCTCCCAATGGGAAGGGAAAAAAAGGAAACATATATGCATATACATGTAGAACATATGCACTTCTCATCCTGTTTTGGAAAGCCCACAGCTAGTAAGTAGCAGGCCTAGAACTCTTATTCAAGTCTTGTGAATGTGAATTTTCAGCTCAGAGTATATTTTCTATGATGTGGTGACCATATACTCTAAACCAAAATATAAAAATGCATGGTTTGGCAGTATTTGAAGCCTGTGCTTGTTAATCTAATTGTACCTCATTGCTTTTTCATGTCATTGTATTAAGTCATGCCTTATAGTAGACAGATACCAATAACACATACGATATTTTAAAAATTGCTGTTATGAAATATGTGGTATGTGAGACATATGTATGCATTATGTGTATGATTGTACCTAGTTAGAGAGATTGGATAATGCTTCCCCTTTGAGCAATGATGACATTCCATATGGAGGTTCATGAGTTCACCAGGCAGCGTTATGGTACAGGGAAAATAGTAGAGCGTTCAAAGCAGGTGAATCAGCTTACAAAAAGATCTAGTGGTAGGAGGGTGCATGGTATGTGTGGGCAGCTGTCTCAGTGCAAGGTAACTTGTAATCTTGTTACAGGTTTTTATATCCTGATAACTCTCTTTCCCCGTGCTGGCTTCCTTATTCTAAAAAACATTCAAAGCTGAAGTTTATATTAAACAAAGAATAATAGTAAGCATCTACCTTCGGCTCAGGTCAGGATCCTGGGGTCCGGGGATTGAGCCCCACGTTGGGCTCTCTGCTCCTCAGGAAGCCTGCTTCTCCTTCTCCCTCTGCCTGCCACTCTCCCTGCTTATAGGTGCGCGCGCTCTCTCTCTCTCTCTCTCTCTCTCTCACAAATAAATAAAATCTTAAAACAAACAAACAAAGATAGCCCAAACTTAGAATGTAGTACAACACCAAAAAGAAAAAGGATTTATATTGGTATAGTTTCTACTCTTGTTACCTAAAATCACTCCAGCATTTATAACCATTGCCCTGCTACCTTTTGATAAATGCGGAAATAATTAAATCCTAAGTATAAATTTCAAAATCTTTTCTTAAATTCCAAGTGACTTATTTTCTAAGTGCATTTCTTACTGTGAAGCTTAGTATCCATGCAATCTGTCTTTGTGTGTTTAAGAGTTAATTCAGGCTGTAAAATTCTATTCTATTAGAATGTAGTGTGGGGCACCTTGGATGGCTCAGTCGGTTAAGTGTCTGGCTTTGGCTCAGGTCATGATCCCAGGGTCTTGGGATGGAGCCTTGCATCAGGCTCTCTGTTCCTCAGGAAGCCTGCGTCTCCTTCTGCCTCTGCCTGTCACCCCCTGCTTCTGCACGTGTGTGCACTCTCTCTCAAATAAACAATATTTTTTTTTTTAAATCTAAGAAAAAGAAAATGAACTGTGACTTTTGAACTATACCAGTCTCCGGTCTGTGGTATTCTAAACTTGATTTGATGACTGTTTATTCTGTTTTTCTGTATATACATGTGTATTATCCTTCAGAGAGTAATTCTGAATGTTTGGTCTTCAAAACATTTCTTCAGGTGCTCTTACTCATTCCTAAATTGGAGAATTATGTTTGAGGAATGGGAAATTATTTTCATTGTCTTTAAAAAGTGAGCTCACAACTGTTTTTCTTTGCAGAAAGGGCAATTGCAAGACATGAAGTTCGAGAAATTGAGCAGCGACATACGATGGATGGCCCTCGGCAAGAGGCCACGCTGGATGAGGAAGAGGACATGGTGATCATTTATAACAGAGTCCCCAAAACTGCAAGCACTTCCTTTACCAATATTGCCTATGATCTGTGTGCAAAGAATAAGTATCATGTTCTTCACATCAACACTACCAAAAATAATCCAGTGATGTCACTACAAGACCAGGTAAACACGTAGGAGATAAGTGAATGATTTCTGACACTTCCTCATTCATATTTTGTATCTCAAGAGGCAAAAGCATTTTAAGGGATATGTGTACTGACCCCAATGAATTTTAAGTCTCTTGGGGAACAGGAACAAACAAACTTTTTTTTTTTTTTTAAGATATTATTTATTTGAGAGAGAATGTGCATGAGTTGGTGTTGGGGGGCAGGCACAGAGGGAGAAGGAAAAGCAGGCCTCCCTGCTGAGCAGGGAGCCAGATGTGGAGCTCCATTCCAGGACTGTGGAATCACGACCTGAGTCTACGACAGACGCTTAATGGACTGAGTCACCCAGGTGGCCCTGCTAAACAAACTTTTCTATAATTTTACATTTTTCACAATATTTGGTATATTTCCTTGCATATTATATGTACTTAAATATTTATAAAATTAATGAACTTATTAAAAGCTTGATTTTTGAAAAGAAAATGATGCTCTTTATTATGGTATCCTTTAAAAAATAGGAAATATTTTCAGCAAGATACCTTGCAATAGAAATCAGTCAGTTGTCTCATTTTATGATAGAGAAATCTTTATTTAATGAATACCTGTGTTCAGTTTTGTGACAAGCCTCCTAAACTTCATCTCATCTTTACTAGTAATTCATGTAATATTAACTACAAACTCCTGGAGAAGAGAAATTGTGGCTTATATTTTTAACATAACCTTGCCTTTTAAGTTGTCAAGAAACTTTAGATAAACAAATGGATAGATATGAAATAGTCTTAAGAAAAGTGGAGGAAATTATCTCATGAAATAAAATCACTTATCTCTTTAGCAATAGTAGCACACAGTTTCTCCACAACTGGAGTTCTGACTAGAATTATAAATTAATAGAATTCTCTATAAATATTGAAGGGAATGGGAATTGGTCCCTATGAGGAGAAAAGATAATATTTGGAAATACTGTCTAAGATTAAATGTTAAGGTAGCATAATTAGAAAGGTTTTATGATAGTCATACAGTTATGAATGTATCTGAAAACAGCTGAAATTATTTACTACAAAGCTAACTCTTATCCTACTCTGAAGCAAGAGAGTAACACTGATACATAAGGTTAAGGTTTGTTTTCTTTGAGAGCTGTTAGTAAAGTCTAATAGTATATGGCATACCATCTGCCCATATAATTCTTGGCTCTCTGCAGTATCCTCAATTACTCTTTTTCATAAAACCAAAAATCTACATCCATCAGCCAAACTAAATAACTCTTCTGTAAATGAGAAGAAACATGAGCTTATTTAGCTAAGTGGGTCATAAAAACTATTCATTATGTAATATTGAATACCAAGGGCAAGTATCCTAAATAATCCATTTTTATACAGTGTGTGGTAGATGTTAAATTTCTTTGCTTGATTGCTTTTCAAAATACATCTTGGCTTAAAGGAACATCTCTTAATACTCCCATAGTAATTTTAGACTTACCCAGTAGTATTTTTTAGAAAAATAGTTACCTTGCTTATTTTCTGTCCAGCATTACAAAATTGTATGACAGCTATATAAGATGTCTGACAGTGATACTAACCATTTTTTTTTTTCATGAAATAAGAATCTCTGGAAGCTGCCCACATATGACATTTACAGGCATCATGTAGTGATAGATTTTCCCAGTTGCATTTGGATGAGATAAAGCTGTTTTTCTTTCAATAGCTTGTTAGTTATATATAGGAAAAAAAATCAGAAGAGAAGCATAAACACCATCTTAAAAGCAGTGAGATTACATAATGAGCAGCAGCATTTAAAATATGTTTGTGTGGGGCAAAGTAGAGAAATACTCTTTAGCTCCAGCTCTTTCTTGGATGTATTTCATATATAATATACAAGGCACTGTGCTAAACTGTTCACATACTTAATTATTTCTCAGATTTTAGAGTCAAGGTCCAAATATGTTGAATATGAAACTGTTGAGCAGGTAATAGCTATCTCTGCATATTCTGCCATCCTTAGAAACAGTTGTCCACTCTGCTCTCAAGGTTTCATTTATTTATTGAGTATGTAATACATACAGGGATTGTCTACATTCCTAAAGAAATAAAAAGCAAGGCCACATCTTTCAGAAGGCTTATTTGTAATTTACATAGAACGTAAAGCATAGATGTAGAAATGATAAAGATTATTTAAAGAAAACATCATTTTATGGTATTTTCACCAAATTATTTATTATTTATTATTTTTAATTTTTATTTTTTAAAGATTCTATTTTTATTTTTTAAAGATTTTATTTATTTGACAGAGAGAGGAGACACAGCCAGAGGGAACACAAGCTGTGGGTGTGAGAGAGGTAGAAGCAGGCTCCCCATTGAGCAGGGAGCCCAATGTGGGACCTGGTCCCAGGACCCTGGGATCCTGACCGGAGCAGAAGGCAGATGCTTAACAACTAAGCCACCCCAGTGTCCCTTTCACCAAATTATTAAACCCAAAATGTTTCTCACCAGAATGTTTAACCCAGACGATCTTGAACGAACAGGCAAATCCATCTTGTTAGAACATTCTCCAGAATAATTACCCTGAACTTTTGTAAAGTATCAACATTGTGACAACCAAACAAGGTGTGTTTGGGGATGAGGCCTGGCAGTCCTCGCTAGAGGTGAGGAGACTAAGAGATCTTAAATCCTAATGTAATGTGTGATTAGTAACTGGATCCTTGATCAAAAATGTCTGCTCTTTGTTTTCAGATGGTTCAGAAAAAATTAAGCGTGTGTGTGCATATGGAGAAAATAGAGGCAAAAATGGGAAGTTAGTGAATCTTAGTGAATGAGTATACAGATGTTGACTGTATTCTTTCAACTTTTCTGTAGTTCAGGGATCTTTCACAATTAAGAAATTGGAATAAATTAAGAGGGAAAGTTCGAACAAGTGAATGAAAAGATAAACGTTTGAGAATATGAGGCTTGGAAGAGTAAGCCATGAGAGGGAGACATACTCAGTCATGGGAATTCTATCTTTGAGGCATGCTTTACTCAGTGAATTGGTAGGGATTGGTAGGAGACCAGTGATTCATTAGATCTTGTAGTTAGAAAATGAAGTTTACTCTGCTATCATGAAAATATCTCTGCTCTAGAGAACATCTTGTCTTTAAAGTAACTGTCAATAGATAAATAAATAAATAGATAGATAAATAAATAAAGTAACTGTCAGGTATTAAGTGGCAGTGTCTTTTAGGATCTTTCATAATTCTTTTCTACTCATCTGTTTAGGTTTGTGATCATATTTAACTCCTTTCTACACATCAGAAATATCTAGAATTTGCATTCTTTCTAGGACAACTTAGTAATTTTTTTCTTTTAATTCGCTATTAGGGCACCTTCTGATCTTTTGCATGACTTGATGTTTGTTGAAGATTCTGATTTTTCAGACCACACCTAAGATGAGTGCTTCCTAACTTATAATGTGTATATCAATCGCCAGTTAAAAATAAAGATTCCGATTCAAAAGGACTAAGATGGAACCTGAGGCCCAAACTGATTCTTACGGTTCTTGAACCACAGTTTGAATACCAAACATCTAGAACATAGTTCTCAGTGGGTTATGTGAAATTGTGTATTATAGACTTCCCAGGATGGTGAAGTACTTTGCTTTAAATTCATATTCTAACCTCCCCGTCAAAATCCAAATTCCTTACCTTGGCCAACAGGCCCTTTTAAATCTAGCCCATGTCCAATACTTCATCTTCTTGTTTACTAGCCACACTGACCTTTGGTTCATTGAATGTACCAAACCTTTCCCATTTCAAGGCCTCTGCACGTAGCAGTCTATCTTAGACGGGTCTCTCACCATTGACTTCATGTTATCCTTTTAACATCCTTGAGATGACAGCCTCTCAGAAAAACCTCACTTGGCTATCCTATATATTAAATACTTCTTCCAAGTTATAGTACACCGTCATCATTCCTTATGTAACTTTCCTATTACTTACTGATTTGTTTGTTTTCTATTTGTTTAGTCTTTTCCTCTGTATAAGCTCCTAAAAGGCAGGAACCTTGTTCATCATATTATTCACCATTGTATTCTTGTGTTTAGAATGGTGTCTGAGACACAGTACATATGCTCCATAAATTTTTTGTTGAATGAATGAATGAAAGAGAGAACAAATGAATGGACTTAGGTTCTAAAAGTAGTTCTTAGTTGAGCACAATGCCAGTGATGATGATTACTGGTAGAATGAGCCCCTCTGATTGATGGTAATATGTTCTCCCCTTCACTAAGGTGATTTGGGACACACCCACCCTTCTCCTGCAGAAAGGACTGAACAGAAATTTCTGGATTTCGGTGAAATATTATGTTATGTTGCTGCTGAATGTTTTTTATATTTTATCCAGTTGTTATTCACTTTTACTTTTTGTGTAGAACACTTCCTCTCTAGTTTAGTGTCATAAAACTACCCACAGCTGTACAGTGGATGTTTATTTAAGTATAGGTATGAGTAGGAGTTTGGTATATAGTAATTACCCAAGTTAATAGTAGTATTCATTTACCATGCAGTAATTACAAAGTTGGAATTTGGCCAAGATTGTCAGGATGACATTCCTACTCACAGATAGTGAAAACAGGTTTTTTCAGATAATTAATGTTGAGATGAATCTTATTAAGAATGTATGTCTAGGTACACTCTTAAGAGATGGTGCTTTCTTAGCTTTTTCTGCCACACTGGTTCAGGTCTGAGTCCACTAGCAGATAAATCACAGCACTACTCCCTACATCGCTTGTATTTTCCCTAAAGGTCTCCTCTGATGACTTGCTAGCCTAACTCTGCTTGAGTTATAAAACCTGACAGAAATCACAGTTTCAGATCTGCTCCAGGCTAGCTATAAAAACATCTCTTTTCATCTAGTATATCTACCAACTACTTCTGAAACATCCTTCTTGATAGCCTGTTTCAATCAGAGTATGGAAATACTCTTTGAATAAATTCACTGTGGTGACTTTATTTCTTCTCCCTGAGCCACTGTGTTCAGTCTCTTCCGTCTTCAGTCTTCTTAAGTCCATTCACCATGATTATGCTTTGCTCCTTTCATCTACTCACCTTCCCTTTCACTAGTGCCAAGTGTCGTCAGTGAGAGTCCAGACAGTGAACGGCGTGCCGGTTTGCTCACCTGACCTCCACTTCCACTCCTACCTATTCCAGAGCCTTATCTCGAGGTCTTGAGCAGGATGTCCCACTGCAGAGGAGAACCAGAAGAAAAACTGAAAGACTAGGCGAGTGGTGCAGGAGAGGTGAGAGGGCAGAAAATGGTGGAGGGGAACTGCAGTGAGGCTGGCAGATGAAAGGGTGAGAGTGGGGGGGGGGGGAGGAAGAGAGAGAAATTCTGCAGGGGGCACTTTGGGGAGAACCAGCTAACTTGGTAAAAGGAGAAGTGGCTAAATTCAGACTTTGAAAAGGAAACTTTTTTTTTTTTTGGAGATTTACTTATTTTAATGGAGTGTGCCAGAGGAACAGGGAGAGGACACAGACTGCCTGCTGAGCATAGAGCCAGACCCAGAGATCATGAGCCTGAGATTGTGACCTGAGCTGAAATCTAGAGTCAGCTGCCTAACCAACTGAACAACCCAGGTGCCCTGAAAAGGAAACTTTTTAAAAAGGTTGCTCTTCAAAGGGGGTCAAAGGATGGTCATAGAATTTCAGCAGTATGTAAATGACTCTTCTTAATGCTCTGCCTATTCTCCAGATTAGTCTGAACAACCACTTGAACCTTATTGACATCATTTGTTTGCTTGGCACTTTTTTCTTTTTTGTAAAGGAAAGGTCAGTCTCAGCTCAGCATCTTCTGATTTATTGCAAATTGTAAATCAGCCACAGCTTTATTAATGAGACTTTAACACATTACTGTAAGTGTTGATGAGATGAAAGAAAAAAACATATGTACATATATATTAAATATGGAACCTTCAGTATTCTCATAGTTGCGAGATTAGAGAAAGATTCTGTATGTTTTAACAGACTTTAACATAATAGTATAGAGAATTTAAAAGCAATAATAACCCATGTGAATTTACCTCAGAATGAATTTAGAAAATAAAATGCAAGGTCTTATATCAACATTTAAACCAGGTCTCTTACTTTTGACTAGCAGTGTTCAGCAGTCCCTGTGGTTACCCAGGATAATAAAAAGGCAAGAGTAAGTCAGTGGTCATAATTGCAAAAATGGTTGTCCAGTACGAGAATAGTGAACAGCGTGGATTGGACGTGGAGGTTATAATGAACATGATGAAGAAGATGAACAATTTTGAGAGCCGTATCAACAGAGCTTTGAAAGCTTGTGGGATGAGGAATTTTGAATGACTGGACCTAAGGGGTTTTCTTAGCAGTGGATAGGACTTGAAATTCTCAATGCCCAAGTTTGTTGATCAAAATAATGATACAAATGCTACTCCCCCTTCTTTTCACATCCTTTTGGGTTTTTTCCTCTTTGCTTAAATTGAACAATAAGAAATTAAGAAAATTATCTTGTGATATAGAAGGATGATTGGGCCAAAATCTAAGGTATGTGGGTTTTGAGCTTCAGTGTTCTAATCTATAAAATAAAAAGGACAGGGTATCCTAAGTCCCTTCAACCTCTAAAATGCTGATTCTGTAAACAAGAAACTTTGAGTTGATGACAGCAGTGGAAGGTTCATGCCTTGTTCTGTTCTCCACCATCACTCAACTCTTCCCTCAGTCCCAACTGGAAACACAACCCTTTTTTCCAATTCATTCATTTTTAGACTGTGTTTCTTGGAATGCTTTGGTTTCAGAATGCTTCAGGCATCACTGTTTGTGGGTAGAAGGAGACGGAGTAGGCAGGGTTCATTCTGCTCCTGTCCTTACTTTTGTTTTATGTATTGCAGTGGCTTACAAGGTAATCTTTAAAAATCTGTTCAATTTCAGTACATTTTTTTCCTTATCATAAAAGCAAGAAATATGAGAGTGTATCTTTGCCAAAGAGCTTTTACGGACCTCAGGGCCCCTTGGCAAAGCAGTACAAAAACAAGCTTCGTGTAAATAAAGCCAAGCAGTAACTCCTGGACCTACCTATGCTCAAGCCTTGCTCCTCCGTGTGAGCCACTGACCTGCCATCCTGTTGAGACTTGTTAGAAGTGCAGAGTCTTGGGCTCCACTCCAGACCTACAGAATCAAAATCTGCATTTTGACCAGAATCCCAGATGATTCATTTGCACCTTGAGTTTGAGAAGCCCTGCAGCAGTCCAGGCATTATCTAGCTTCCTGAGCTCTACACCGGACGGTGAAGGACACATGGAACAAGGAAGTGTGTCCTTAAGAGGGTTCAATTTAACCCTGACTGTCCTTAAGAAAGGTGGAAGAAAGAAGGATCCTTGAAGTTTATATTTATAGCTAACTCTTATTTCCACCTGAGTCTTTTACTATCGTGCACTTTGAAGTTGGTGCTGTTGATCCTTTCTAACATGTGGCTTCTAGAACACCATTTTCCCAGATTTCAACCTGCCACCTCCTTTCATTTCTCTCCCACACCATCACATCCACATTAAATCCGGGCTTCTGGAAAATAGAGCTGAATCGCTAAATATGCCTTCTTAAGTATCCTTAAACCACCACCTCCCATTCCTATTCTCTTTTCCTTCTACTTCCCTCTCATTTTGGGCTGAAATAATGGAACTGATTTTCACAGAACCAAAGGCTTTTATGAAATAATTTACCAGTAAGTGACAGTTTATAAGGACTTTTCATATTCAATGTGTGAATTTTTTTTAAGGATTCAGTTTTTAGGTTATCTAATTTTAATTTTCTGTTTCTTTTCATTTGCCATTTGATATTTTCATTCTCTTTGGAACCTTAACAGATAGGAAGGAACATGAGAACCTCAAATCACACTTTTTTTGGCTTTTTCTTTCTCCCAGTGGGAAAAAATCATAAACATCTGCTGAAATATAATGTGTGTTTTAAAATGCAACTTAATTTTATCTGCGTTCAGTTTTCAGATTTAAGAGTATGTGTTTGTACGTATAAGATAATAAGATAAGGTTTCTATAACTTCCCTTCTAAGAACTCTATTATTTTCCTTAATATGAGGGGTTTTTTTCCCCCCAAGATTGATTGATTGATTTGTCAGAGATGAAGAGTGCACAAGCAGGGGGAGCGGCAGGCAGAGAGAAAAGCAGGCTCCCACCAGGACCCTGGGACTGTGACTTAAGCTGAAGGACTGTGACTTAAGCTGAAGGCAGCAGCCCAAGCGACTGAGCTACCCAGGCACCCCAGTATATGAGTTATTAATGCCTCCCCTAAAAAATAAATTTCCCCAGAACTTTCTGTTTTTCCCTAGCTCACTTCTCTGACATGTGGCTACTTCTGCACTGTTTTGTGCTCTGCACTACCAATAGGCCTTTTCTGGGAGGCATCCATCGTCATTCATTGCCATTAATTTATTGACTAATCTGGTAGAAGTGGTCCAGTGTATCTCCATGTGACTAACTCTTCTAAAATGTAAATGCAAGATTGATAAGGTGTCAGAAATATGCAGTTCACAGGCCTGTGCTCCAGGCTGAGGTCACAGCTTGCAGAAGATTTCAGTGCAGTTTAGGATGGTGGGCTCCCGACCCTTCCACCTTCACCACCACACTGTACCTAGTCCCTAGAAGACATTCTCAACTGTTTGCTGCTTATCATGCATAAATTTGCATATCAAAAATACATGCCATTTTTCTTTGAGAAATAGTGTATCACTGCTTTGTAGCTAGTGATACTTAGGCTTATCAAGCTCTATATTAATCAGCTCTTAAAATTTTTTTCAGCAGGGTGGGAGGCTCAGTGGGTTAAGCCTCTGCCTTCAACTCAGGTCATGATCTCAGGGTCCTGGGATCAAACTCCGCATCAGGCTGTCTGCTCAGCAGGGATTCTGCTCCCCCCCCCCCTTCTGCCTGCCTCTGCCTGCCTTTGCCTGCTTGTGATCTGTCAAATAAATAAAAGCTTTAAGAAAAAAATTTTTTCAGCATATTTATACTTTTTTTATCAATGAGCTGATGATATCTGCTCTTTATTCTTTAAAGGCCTCTGAAAATCATCATCTTTTCTGTAATCATTTTGGTTTGAGGATTACTTTTTGTTTTTATTTGTTGAGCCGTTAATAAGTATGAGTTTTTATGAATAACAAATCTCTGGGAGTAAAAAACAGACTTGGTCGTGTGTTGGTACCCACCCTCCCCTCACCCAAGTGAATTACTTACTGTGCAGCATTGTAATGATTGCACTGTGTGGGTTTTTTCTTTCAGGATTCTTTCTCACTCCTCTGAGTGTGGTGATAATAGCTCCCTCTGTGATGAATTGGTAATTACAGATCACACTGTGCTCTCCTTAGTTGAAACCTGTGTTTCAAGCTTTGTAATTGTCAAACTGGTGTGATTTGTTTTAAATGTCTAAATGGAAAGTATTTTGCTATCATCAGATTTCATTTTCTTTTATATTGAACTTCAGTAATGAGTGTGTTCTTCTGTTTTAGGTACGCTTTGTAAAGAATATAACTTCCTGGAAAGAGATGAAACCAGGGTTTTATCATGGACATGTTTCTTATTTGGATTTTGCAAAGTAAGTTGTACCAAAATGACATGCTAAAGAATGCTTTATACTTTAGCAACCTAAAAAGAAACATATTTATTAAATTGTTATGATTCTGATTTTTTAAAAAAGGTACTGGCTTGCCTTTGCCACATTTAGAGATGTAATTTAAATACACCTTCTGGTGTTTTACTGCCCTCTAGTGTTCATAAGTTGATTATTGTCACAGTAATTTTAGAAATTCGAAGTAGACTAAATATAGGTGATACTCTAAAGTTATTTATCATTCTGTTTATGTGTCTTGTATAAGCAAGTGACTTATTTTAGGGGAGCAAGAGGAATATTCTAAACATGGGTTATTTTGTGGATCCATTTGAATGTTTTTTTGTAGCATTATGGTAAAACTTCAAATCCAGATCTTTTCCCCAACAGCCTTACTAACTTAAAAGACATATTTAAAATGTATTTTTAAAATGATTTAAGCTCAGACATATTCCCTCAGTCATTTCATTAGTAGTCATAATTTCACAGTAATATACTCTCATGTATTTGTCAACTCTAGAGTATTCTGTGTCAAATTTGAAAATTAAGTTGGTATCCCAGTTATTTTAACTTACTAAATTTGAAAAGAAAAAGAGTTGAATGAATTATTACTGATTTAGGTACTAACCCGTAACTTTTTGAAGAGCAAGTAATTAAAGGGGAATCTCCCAGATATTACATACATGAAACAATGTATTTTTATTTCTAGTTCCATAGTACTCAAGATATTTCAGTAAAATGGTAGCTTTAAAATTAGATGTACAGTTTTCTGTAAATAATTCATACTGCAATATTGAAAACATTTTATAGGTAGCTTTAAAATAAATTAATTATTTTTTCTTTGCAGAGGCACTGAACCAATTTCATAAACTCCATTCATATGCATATTTTCCCTCAGGGCTGCATTATCCTTCAATTGAATGTCTGTTATCCTTCCACCTAAATGATTTATTTTTTCCACACACAGCTTAGTTTCTAATACTTGAGGTTTCCATTATTAAAATAATATATTGAGTGCTTTTGCTTTTGGCAAGTCTTTTACTTGAAGCTCTGGTGTATGCTGGGGTTCTTGCAGTTGAAAAGTATAAAGTTTCTTGAAAAGATTAATCTCATTTATTAAATACTAACATGAATGTTTAAGGTTTTGAATATTTTCATAATTGGTCTCGTGTTTTTGGAAGTGAAAAGTATTGTGAAAAATTTCAGTAGACTTTTACAAGATTTTAAACAAACATCTGAAAGAAATCACCTAGCGAGAATGTATTTTGATGTATATAGTCAAGAACTATTGTAGATGTAACTAGTATCTTTTAAAATAAATTTTAGTTTGACAGACCTAGTAACTGTGAAGAGTAAGGAAGAGGAAAGAAACATCACCTTACCAATTTTTAGAATACTTTTATTCTTCAAAACATATTCTTGACTGCCATAGTACTTTGTGGAATCCATTAAAATACTTGCCTTCAGGAGAGAACAATCAAATTTGGTGAAAGAAATATTTAATCACTTAGCTTTTCAGTTGCCTTAAAAGAGTCCCTTAAAGCATATAAACTCAGTATATCCCAAGAAACCCAGGAAGCAGGTAAAGACAATAAAAAATGAAAAGTGATTTCTGGTTTAGTGATCACTAAGAAGTACACATTTTATTTGTAAACCTATATGTGTTCAAGCCATGTTTTGGCTCTAGTTTTCTGGTTTTATTCAGAACTGTAGCATAACAGAAACCTCTCCTTGTTCCAAGTTCGTATTCCTGTTCTGTCTTGCTTTTTGTACTTAGTCTTATTCCCGATTTTTTTTAAGCACATTTTGTCGTTCCCTTTTTCATTTTTCTCTTTCGTGTTCAATTACCTTTGTTTTCATTTCAGTTGGTGGACAGCACAGTTTTTAAAATGATACAAATATCACTAATGTCATAAATTTAGAAATTTTTCACTAAAAAATTTGTATAGATTGGACATTTTCAAAATGTCATAGAGTACAGGTAATATAAAGTTGAATAAATAAGTTGTAGTTCTTATCCTCAGTTCACTGAAGCCACATTTTTTTCTGTATTTATCAGTTCATTATATTTCATTATAAACAGATCATCCTCCCTTTTTACATTCATACTCCTTACCAGCAGCATCTATTACCTCAACTTTGATTTCAAACTTTACAAAATAAAAACATTAGAACACCTCTTTCATTTATTTCAGTCATATTTTCCTTTATAGTGAGTAGTATTCAGCTGAAAGAAAACTTTGTGAATGCTGATTTCCGTCAGTCTGCTGAGATTTTCTGTAATCTAGCTACCTATGGGTGACATGTCAGCATCTGTCTTAGATATTTGAATTTAAAAAAAAAAAATTTTATAAACATATAACGTATTTTTAGCCCCAGGGGTACACGTCTGTGAATCTCCAGGTTTACACACTTCACAGCACTTACCATAGCACATACCCTCCCCAGTGTCCATAACCCCACCACCCTCTCCAGGCCTTCCACCCCCAGTGAAAATTATTTTTGATACAACAGTCTTATTCAGGTGCATGTCAGGTGTGTGCCTTTGTGGTTATCCCCAGAAATGAATATGGGTGTTTACCACTGTC
The DNA here is from genome assembly GCF_011764305.1 of Mustela putorius furo. Lineage (NCBI taxonomy): Eukaryota > Metazoa > Chordata > Mammalia > Carnivora > Mustelidae > Mustela > Mustela putorius. Next base: position 72,924,142 of record NW_025422005.1, read on the forward strand.
ATTCTGGTTTCTCCATACCACCCCTGTTGTCTTTCTCAGAACAACTGAGGTGAGTCAGTAAAGAGCAGATATGTCAGGGCAAGAAACACATAACTGAAAGCTTCACTAGGTCTGAAATACCCTAGAGAGTATTAAAACGACAAGATTTTAGGCCTAATAAAGTTTGTGTTTGCACCATTTTTTCTCACTTCCAGCAAATATGTCACAACATTACAGAAACATTTCTTAAGTTATTGTAATCATTACAGGCAATATGCAAGAGTTGCCTTTTTATTGACCTTGGACCAGCTCTTTCTACAACACTGATGCTGTAGATGGCTTAGGGGCAGTCTCCCAAGGCAGGGAGATCTGCCATTAAATCCTCCCATTTCTTACTGGCTCTGCGGTTTCAGGCGCATCACTGCAGATCTGCCTTTTCCCCATTTGTGAAGTGACACTAATTAAAATAACTACTTCCTGGTGGTTGTGAGGATTAAATATGATAATGTATGTGAAGCAGTAGGTTTCATGTCTCACACAAAGCAGTGTTATGTTCTTTTATAATTCTGTCTTCTCTCAGTTACCACGTTGTCTTTCTGGTGTTTTCTGCTCCCTGTCTGAATCCATGCTGGCCCTTCTTATTCTCAACTCTTAATAAGGCATTGCTCAGGACTCTGTCTTTGCCCCCATTATTCCCTTTGGGGAAGTTTGCCCATTTTTCTTTACCAAGACATCAAAGCCAGAGGGCACCTGGGTGGCTCAGTCGGTTAGGCGTCTGCCTTCGGCTCAGGTCATGATCCCAGGGTTCTGGGATGGAGTCCAGCATTAGGGAGCCTGCTTCTTCCTCTCCCTCTGCTGCTCCCCCTGCTGGTGTGCTCTTGCTCGCTTGCTCTCTCTCTCTCCGTCTAATAAATAAAATCTTAAGAAAAAAAAAAAAAAGATATCAAAGCCAGAAACTAGCATCATCTTGGATAACCCCTTTCTTCACCACATACATTGATCAGTCACCAGGTCTTTTGAGTTGGGCTTCTTTCACTTAACATAAGGCTTTTGACATTTGTCCAATGTATGCATCTATCAGTGGTTAGTTCTTGGAGGAACAGTATTCCATTGTGTGGATACACCACAGTCTTCATCCATCCACCAGTTTCTGAGTACTCAGATTGTTTCCAGCTTTTGGTGCTAATGAGTACAGCTGCTAGAACATTTGCATGTAGATTTTTTGTGGACCTATGTCTTCATTTCTCTTTGGTGTATAGAATGTGGGATTGCTGGGTTGTAGAGTAACTCTATAAAATACTGCAAAACTGTTTTTTCGTGTGGCTGTGCTATTTGCAATCTCACCAGCAGTGTATGAGAGTTCCAGGTGCCATGCATTCTTGCCAGAATTTGGTATTGTTAGGGCTTTTTTTTTTTTTTTTTTTTTTTCCTTTTTTAAAGTTTGGGCAATTCTAACAGATGCATAATAGATGAATGCCCTTTTTAAGAGGTAAATAACTACTGCAAAAATCACAACATCACCAGTGGGACCAACAAATACCAACAGGTCATTCTCTGTTTTTGAAACAAGATCACGGGAACCTGCCACATGGGGAAGGATTTGGCAGTTTCTCTGAACCCTTTAGGGCCAAGACAGTCCAGAGTAATTATATATAAGATATCAGTGTCCCCAGTGAGACCGCTGCTTTCCTAGAGAGGTTAAATCTAGGATGAAGCAGAAATCACAAAGCATTGTGCTTTCCAAAGGTTAGTCAGCCCTCTTGCAGCTTCATCACGTTCCATGTAGGCTTTGTCCAGTCAGACGACCAGGTCCCATTCAAATGTTCTGAGTATGCACTCTTGTTCTTTTAACCATTCTCAACGTGTACTCGTTTATCCCAATTGTGTAGAGTGTAGGTGTAAAGACATGAGCCTAGATCATGTTCCATGCTTTGCCATACCCCATATGCTGATGTGGCAAGAATAAGGTCTCTAAAATATCTTCTTACAAACCTGCTATTAAGATTATATTTTTTGCCTCTTAATCTTTATAGAACATCACAGCTTCCTACCAAATGTGCTGTTCTCTTCCTAGGAAGATCATGTTCTAACAGGTCAATAATAGTTTATATCTCTGGAATGAAGATGGATTATCTTTTCTTTACCTGAGCCCTCCCGAGGAACAGCTCAGATGCCCAGCCAGGGTTAAATGTGGAGTTCACAACCATAGAGAACATTTTCTCCCTGTGCAAAACTACCTGGTTGGCAGAAGAATTAAACCCACAAACCTAAAAGGATGCTTGTTTCCTAAGAAGCCGAGTTGAATGACCCAGATGCTATTTTTGTCATGCCTGTTTTCTGTTAGAATCTCTTGCCTCCATGTTTATATAACCATACCCTAATATATAAATAAGAGTCTTATCCATCTTCAGAATGAGTTCATACATGTTATCTCATTCAAATCATACTTCATACATGTAAATGCCACCAGAGCCATGCCCCAGAAAGTCGTTTCCAGACAGCAAGAAGAATTTTGTAAAGTGCCATATCTCCTTTTCAGTGCCACTTGGTAAGAATTGCTGTCTGTCCCACATGTCAGGGACTTGGGAGGGTGGGGAGGAAAAGAGAGGAAGCAGTGGTGGGAGATTATATGGGAAGGAGGTAATTCCCAAGAGAATGACTCGCGGTAGTCACTAGCTAATGGAGATGGTAAAGGGGTTCCCAGGCAGTCTCACAGTTTTAAGGTTGGAGTCATTGTCCCATCATCCTGTGCTTTCCCCTCTTTGTAACTACCTAGTATTAAGACTCTCCACTCTCTCAGTTAAGGTAGCAAATGTGTTTTTGTTTTTGTTTTTGTTTTTCTTCTCTTTTTCTCTTCTCATCTCTTCTCAAGACTGATTGATTTGAGAGAGAGAAAGAGCATGAGTGGGAAGGGCAGAAGGAGAGGGAGACAGAGAATCTGAAGCAGATGCCACACTGAGCGTGGTGCCTTACACGGGGCTTGATGTCACGACCCCGAGATCACAACCCAAGTTGAAACCAAGAGTCCAGAGCTCAAGCAACTGAGCCACCCAGGTGCCCCTCAACTGTATATTTCTGATGTCTCCCTCCGCCCCCCCGACCCTGGCTCCTCTTGCTGCTGAGTACTCTGTCCTACAGAAAGGCTGCCTAAGTGGTTACTTCCCAGCAGTCTATTCAACTCATTCTGTGATATTTGACACCTGTGTGCCTGGCACTGTGCTGGACACTAATGATAAAGCCATGAATAAGAGGGAAGCAGTCCCTGCCCTCATGGAGCTTCTACTGTAATGTCTAAGGTGGCAGTGCCATATATTTGGCAATGATACTGCTTCCTCTTTTAAAAACTTGTGAGAAAATTGTTTACTGCATTATCGGTTTTGAGTTGAGTGAAAAAAATGCATACCTATTCTGATCAACCAACTCACAGCTTTAATACAATGATGTTTGACAAGGGGACTTTCTGTAGTTTGCAGTATTTCATTATATACACAGAATTTTAGTGACTTTGAGACACTTAGTGGTGAGAAAAGAGCTAGAAGACCGCTGACCCCTTCTCACACACAAATGGTTCTTATAGAATATAACGTATTTGTAAATTAGGAATTTCCCGGTTCGTTAATTTTCAGTAATTCAGAGGCTGAAAGAATCGAGCTATCCAGGCACCTTGCTTTTTCTCTTCTATACTCTCTCTTTTCACTGCTCATTTGCTTAAGAACCAAGTAGAAAACATTTATAGAGTGCCTGCTGAGTATAAGACATTGATTGCAGTGGGCAGAAGTAATGGGGAAATGTGAAATTGGTTAGTTTAGCTATATGTTTTTTAGTGCCTTTGGAAAAAGATTTTAGTAAGAAAGGAAATTTAAGTTATAAGCTGTGAGCTAAAATTGAAGGTTTCTGTGAACAGATGAATGAACATATCAAGAGTGGTTAAAAGAATAAGCAACTTTAACTGTCTCTTATCAGAGTCATACAACTGAAGCTTAGGTCTCTCATTTCTTATCGTGATTCCTATTATAGGAGAGATTGCTAATTTTTTTTAATCTTTCAAATTAGTACTAATCAGCGGGCAAGTATTTATGTCTACTCGGCCCTATGAAATACATAAAAGAAGTATACAGTGCTATGCCTGTTCTCAGATGGCTTGTAAGACTTACAAGAGAAACACTAGTAGGATAAGCCATGAATGGAATTGCCTGAGAGCAGTATCTCCTGGGTGCAGGTGTCCATGAAAGCAGATAGCACTGGAGCCCTAAGCTTCCTAGGCTTTACAAGACTTCTTTATTGCCCCTCTGCATTGTGTTCCCAAACAGCAGCCAATGGTGGTTTTTTTCTCTCCTGCTTTATTGAGATGTATTGACATATACATTGGGTGAGTTTGAGGTATACAGTGTGATGATTTGATACACATGTATTGTTTGGTGTTTAGCACTGTAAGGTTAGTTAACACATCCTTCAGGTCACACAATTACCATCCTGTTGCTGTTCTTCAGGTGGGAACATTCGAAATCTACTCTGCATAGCAACTTCAGATTTACAATACACTGTTGGTAACTATAGTTACCGTCTCGTACATTGCAGCCCATATCGTTACACTTCTCTGCTGACTCTGGCTTCCCTCCTGATGCTTGTAAACCTCTGATCTGTACTTGTTCCACCCCAACCCCTTTTCCCTACTCACTTTCTGATTCTGCTGCAGCCAGGCTCATCTCCTTGCTATTCTTGAAAATGCCTGGCAGTTAGCAGCTTGCAAGGGGTGGGGCCTCATACTCCTGGAGTTTCATCTCCAGGAACATTCTCTTCCAGAGGCCTGCCTGGAAATCCCTATTTCGAAGTGTACTCTCCCCACTTCTGGCAGTCCCTATTCCCTTTCACTGCATCATTTTTTTTTCCTTAGTACTTTTTACCATCTCACATATTTACTTATTTTTTATGTTCTGTCTCCCCCAAATAGAATGTTGGCTCCACTAGGGCAAGGAATTTTGTCTTTTTTTTTTCTTACCACTGTACTCCTAGTATGAGAATAGTGCAGGCATGTACTGGGTGCACCAAAAAAGTATTTTTCAAATGAATTAATGTAATAGAAAGAATAGAAAAATGAGAATGACATTCTAGTTAAGGAAGACAGAATGAGCAGAGTCATGTAAGGAGAAATAGGAATGTGTTATATGCTGGGAGAGGTAGAAGGGGTGGGCCTAACTCTAACAGATGGTTTCTTCTTTGAGGACAGTTAAAAGTAAAGTAAGGTCAATAAGATGGTACCTGAGACATAGGCCAGCAGGCATTAGAAACCAAAGGAGTTTGGGTTTGATGTCAACATAAACAGTTGAGTGATTCCAAGTTCCTAAGAAGAATGATCTAATAAATGTTGTTTTAGTAATATCAGTTGGGGATTGGCCTGGAAGGTAGATTGAAAAGGAGAGACATCGCTGCAAGAAAACCAATGAGGTTATTGCAGTGATGCCAACAAGACACCTTGGGAGAGGGCGGTGGTGGAAAAGAAGGGAGTGATGAGGACAGGTCAGATCTGTGGGGAAGTCTGACAGCAGAAAACTCTAAACAATTGGTTACTGTACTAAATGAAGAATAAATGAAAGTAGAGGTGAAGATAACACGAAAAGTTTCAAGACTGGAACAAGTGAGGATATTAGAACAGGCGGCAGCTGGACGATTCCGAGGGTTGCATGGGTTGCTAAAGTAAAAGACTTCTCTGTCTCCTCTGTTCCTTCACTTCTTTCTCATTCCCCAAGGAAACAGTGCTGAAAACCAAGTGTCTTTTGCTCTTGTCTTTAAAATCAGCAATAGCAGAAGGTAGACTCTAGTGGTCACACTTGTATGGATTTAACGTATCTATTGATAACGGGTGCCTGGTTTGGTGGGCCAGAAATGAAAAATTATTGCTACATAAAATTAAAATGTTTTATGTAATTCTTGACAGTAAAATTTAAAATTGTCTTTCATTCAAATTTCCCTTCTCTTCTTTATCTTCAGCAGTAATTTTTAAATTCTTATTTCCTGTTTCACTGTATTGAACAGTGCTGGCATGTACTGTATTGTAACATAAATAATCATAAACAGTTTCCTTATCTCCACATATTCTAGTTTATTTAAATAAATTCATGTTCTTCTTTCCTTATAGAATTTATACCTCAAACTTTTAATTTCAGGATACCCCAAAACAGAATGAAAATAGAGATTTTACCTTTTACATTTCGCTCTGTTTCAGATTTGGTGTGAAGAAGAAGCCAATTTACATTAATGTCATAAGGGATCCTATCGAGAGGCTAGTTTCTTACTATTACTTTCTGAGATTTGGAGATGATTATAGACCAGGGTTAAGAAGACGAAAACAAGGAGACAAAAAGGTAATATTTTAGTTTTAGGATGTTTACAAAGATAATTGTTTATCAACTGCAATGAACAGTATGTTTTTAAAAATTTTTTTTATTATTAATGTACTACTTACTTATTGTGGAAATTTTGAAAAGAACCCAAAAGTATAAAGAAGCAAAAGTAAAACTTATAGTTGATATTTTGGTGTACACATAATTTTTTGTTCTTTCAAAAAGATACTTTACTTTGGTTCCAGGGCTGAATATTTCTCTTACTATAGTCCTAACGATTTTCTGTGAGACTGTTGTAATTCTTCATTCATATCAGGAGTTTTGTGTATTGTACTTTGGTTCTTTTAGTCTCGATGGTGGCAGTTTATATTGATTTGTGATTTGTGCTCATCGATTTGGGAACACCGTTTTGCTGAAGCAGCTGGTATTTTTCAGATGAGATGAGAATAGTCCCAGAGTTCGTTCTTATTAGCAGGTTCAGAATTGGGTTGTCTTCTCTTTAAGTGCATCCCCCAGAGTAGCACCAGTTTTATTTTCCTGAGAAACCAAACTGATGTGTCACTTTACTTGTGGGACACTTTTACTGGGACCCCATTGCTCACAAGTTGGCTCAAAGCACAAGAGACACAGTCTGACATAATCTGAGACTGACTTCTCCTGCTGCCTTTTCCCTCAGACGCCCAGTGCTTCAGCCACAAGAAGTGTTGCTGTCCTCCATGCTTACTGTCACCATGTACTTTGGGCACATGTGTTGTTCCCCATATTTAGAATGTTTCTCCTTCACTCTGGAAAATTGTCCACTTTTTAGGGCCAGCTCAGATGTTAACTCTTCAGTGAAATCTTTTCTGGTGCCCCAGAGGCAGTTAGTCATACTTTTAAGGCTCCTGGAGCACTCCATTCAAACCCCCTTTTTAAAGCATTTATTTGTGGTATTTGAGTTATTTGTTTCCATATGTCTTCTCCAGGAGGTTCTGAACTTCCTGAAGCGGGGGCTAGATTTCATTCTTCCTTGTTTCCCTAGTGTTTAGCACAGTGCCTAGTTCATCTGGTAAGTGCTTAGCAAATGAGTTGAATGAGTGAATTCTGCACCTTTTGAACCTAAAGTGTTGTGTAATCATGATGCGAGATACCTGATATAATAGTTAACATCCAGCAATTTTTCACTTAAGTTTTATGTGCCTTGTGTGTCACATGAGGAGGTGATTTATTTTGTTTTATTTACTTTTTTCTCTTTTCTAGAAATTGCTGTTCCTTTCCTTAGTCTTAAAGCTTTAGGCACAAGGTACTGATCCAAACACAGATAATTGACCAGACCTTTTGTGTTTTTGGGGGGGGGGGGAGGTGGATGGCATCTACTGATCTCTTAGTATTAGTTAATCTTCTAAAATGTATATGTATACTTAGGTTATTATGGTGATTCAACAGCATTTTATAAAATGGAAAAATGGAGTAATACAACTCTTGTGATCTGGTACTTTAGAATTTGTTGATAGTTATTTCTAAATTCACTCCAACACTTCTTCCCTTTCTTCCCTTCCTCCTTCCTTCTTGCTTCTTTCCGTCCTTCCTTCCCTTTTTTTTTTTTTTTAAATTTTAGCCCTTTGATTTATAGTGTTTTTACTTGATAGATGTTAATATCCATCTCTCTCCTTTGACCAAAGGAGTATTAGTGTGGGTAAAGAGAAGATTTCCAGTTCCATTGGTTCCTACATGCACCATCTGTCACTGTCAGTCCTGGATACTATGGTTTAGTGGTGGCTGACCTATATAGTTTGGGAAATTGGGTAATAGTAACACTTAATATAACACTATTAGTTCACATTTATAACAAGCACTGTTTTATATGTATTTTTTCAGGTAGCCTGTACAATGGTTCTGTGAGGTAGCTGCTGTTATTGTCTTTATTTTACAGATAAGGAAACTGAGGCACAGAAAGGTTAAGTACCTTGTACAGCATTGTACTACCAGTAAATGGTAGAGCTGGAATTTAAACCCAGGTACTCTTAAGCACTCTATTCCCTTTAAAAAGGAGGTAGGGAATACAATATTCTACCCAACATTTGTATATGAGAGATGTTCCCAAGTTGCATTCTCAATACCTACAGAAAAATTCAGGCAAATACTTTAACATCATTTTCCTTTCATATTTGAAAGATTTAGGTAGATATGCCCTCCGAGCCTCGAGACTTAACCATTCTTCACCCTGATAATGATAGGGTTTGGTTTGTTTTTGGTTTTGTCTTTGGTTTTATGTCATTATAAAATACATATTAATATACCTGTTTATTTAGATGTGATATTAGTAAATCAGCAAAATACTTTTGTATTACATTAATTCTCATGAAGACAGGGCCATCTACAAATGCTTTATTAAAGAGAACAATTACTTTGCTTTATAATAGGCAAAATGGACCTTTTGGTCTTGAAATGTATTGAAACATACACATTTTTAATAATTTGTCTTGTTTCTCATGATACAAGTATTGGCAACATTCTGGGACCTCATTAGTTAAATAATGTTGTTTTATTGTAAATAACTCCATATCTTTAACTGGAAAGAGCTTTCATTCATTAATAAACTCATATATAGAGAGTTGATAAGACTGAATGGCATATAACATTTTTTAAATGGCAGCATATTTGAAGATAAGAGCGATTAAAAGGTGGCTGTGATGACGTAGGAAGTACCTGGCAAAGGCTGGAAATACTTCCTTGCATTGGCTTCATTTCCATTAAATTGTATTAAGTGATACTTGTGAGTATATTAGGCAGTATTCAGCTCAGCACTCATGGCAACTATTGTGTTTTAAACTGCAGTACCTGATAATCTAAACTGCTTCTTCCTTTCACTGGCAAACAGTAATTTCAAACACATTTCAGGGACATGTATACTTATGATAGCTTTCAGCTGATCCTGTAAAGAACAGAAGATTTGTCTTATTATGGCGATTTCAAATACTCTGTTCTTTGTATTTGTGACTGGAGGTTTACTTAATATAATGTCCAGGGCCTGGAAAAAATGTATATTAAATAATACAGAGGCAAGCATTAAAGAACTATATAGAGAAATCAGTGATTCTCAAACTTTGTAGTCTTAGAACTCCATTTACTGTTAAGTTATTGGGAACCCCCAAAGAGCTTTTGTTTGTGTGACATTTGCCAATATCAATAAATACACCAGTTTACTGGGAAATTTTAAAATACTAATTTGAAAGTAAGAGTAGGAAGCCCATCATATGGTAACATAAATAATGTATTTTAATGCAAATAACCCTTTTTCCAAAACGTATAGAGTTGTATTTTACATTTTTGCAACTTTTTAAAAATATCTGGCTTAATGTAGACAGTTGGATTTTCATATCTGCTATTGAATCCATCTGTTGAATATGTTCTTTTGGTTGAATGTATAAAGAAAACCCAGGTTTACATAGATATGTAATTTGAAAACGGAGGATTTTAAGAGCCTTTTTTAGAAGACTGTGGGTGTTCTTCTTTAATACCACACTAATAAGAAATCTGAAACCACAGCAGTGAACTTTTTATGTTCTGCTACATTAAAATCCATTTATATATTTATATATCATCATGCATTGGCCATTGGAAATATATTCATCACTAAGTTATGTGGACCTTCCAGATGTTGACACATTTTATTATACAATATCAGAAATTGACATTCATTAATATCACTACTGATCTCATCAGAGAAGTCTTTACATATTGGGAAACTGTCAGACTTATGGGGGCAGATTGAGTTTTCCAAAATTTTTTATTTTTGCTTGAAAGCTTAACTTTTGTCACCAGCTGCCACAGGATTTCTTAGCCTCGACACTGTTGTTGTTTTGGGCCAGACAACTTGTCATAAGAGGCTGCTTGTACACGTAGGATATTAACCAGTATCCCTGACCTCTAACTAGTAGCATCCCTCCACACATCCCAGTGGTGAGAACTGAAAAATGTGTGCAGACCTTGCCAGATGTCACCTGCTGGGTCAAAACAGCTCCATTTGGGGACCGCTGAGCTACTAGCACTGTCAGTTGTTTTCTGCCAAGGGGCAGGTACACTTTGTTCATTTTGAGAAGATATCGGCCAGATACCCACATTTGAATAACTTCAGTTCTTTGTTCAATGTAGGACTTATTATGGCTTCTGAGGAATATTAACTGTGCCTATAATTCTCATCACTCACATTTTCTTAATTTTATAAATATTTTGGTTTTGAACTGCCCTATAGATTATTAAATATTTTTTACTAACTGTTGTTTTGTTAGTGGAACACCAAGGGGAGAGGGTCATATTTCTAGAAAGAGTTAATAGTTACATGCTCTAAATAACAATCTAAAGGAGAATCAGTTTATGTTTATTAAGAAGTACATGGGGTGGGTGGGTGGCTCAGTGGGTTAAAGCCTCTGCCATTGGCTGGGGTTATGATCTCAGGGTCCTGGGATCAAATACCACGTTGGGCTCTCTGCTCAGCAGGGAGCCTGCTTCCCCCTCCCTCTCTGCCTGCCTCTCTGCCTACTTGTGATCTCTCTCTGTCAAATAAGTAAATAAAGTCTTTTAAAAAAAAGAAAGGACTCATTGCTATTGGGATTACAGTTCCTATTCCAATTTGTATTTTTTTAAATTTCTTACTCTAAATTAACTAGACTTATTGACAAGCTATAAGTATTATAGTGAATTTAGAATATTCTACCTAAAAGTATGTATTAGTTTATAAAACGTAGTAATGAGGTTAGAAGAAATCCATACTTCGTGCTGCCTGATTTTCTCATTAACTTACAAAATTCTGCCTCCACCATTCTTACCAATTCACAGTCCCCTGACCCATGTTTGTTTATGGAACATCAATTTTACAATTGTGTCTCACAAAGACATGTGAAAAAGTTATTATTTGGATAGTTAGTATTTTATATGTAAAAAGCATCACAGGAAAGCAATATAATTCTTTACAGCCCATTTTTATTTGAAAGCTTCAGATAGACCAGTATTCTCTATCTCAGTCAAAGGTGCACAACCCAGGGTCAGCGTTCACTTGTCTTCTTTCCCGGTTTCTTATGGGACCATAGGTGTTTCCTTTCATCAAAAGAGAGAAAACAGAAGGGTCAGTTATCATGGAGTTGAAGAAAGAGATAATGAGTTCAATTTGGACATTATTTCTTAGTCATGTATAAGTAAGTGGAGGTATCCACTAAAAATTGTATTTGTATCTCAAAAAATAGGTCTGAACTAAATTATAGATTTGGGAGTCATCAGCAATAGGTGAGAATTGAAACAAGAGATCGAATGAAATTGCACTTGGAAGACCTAGAATATGAAAGGAGGACCAAATGAAAAAGAAGGGGAGCCAATATGTAGCTCTGGGGTATGCTAACCTTTAAGGAGTAGGCAGAGAGTGAGGAGCGTGACAAGGAGCCTGCGGTAAAAGAATCAGAAGGCAAACCCGATGAGTCCAAGTAGATGGGAAAATAATTTCACTTGTGAAGAAGTTAGCAATTTGAGGATTTAAAACTGTCCCTTAGATTTGTCACTGGGGAGGTCATTAGGGATATTTGAGAAAGTAATGTAATTAGAATCCAAAGGGCCGGGGAGTAACTGAGAAATGAAGTGAAGACCTAGAGGAAAGACCACTCTTGAGATAGAAGTTTGGCTTTAGAAGAAACAAAAAGCATCAGGAAATGTTTCTTTAAGATGACAGACACTTGGGCATATTATATATCTAAAGAGAGCAGGGGTGATGCCTAATACAATAGACTAGAGAAAAACTGTTGGAGCAGGGTCTCAGAAGGCGGTGAGGATGGTGTTCAAAGATAGGAGAAGGAAATACCTCTTTAAAGATGAGGGCAGCAGGGGGCTAGAGATGCAGATAAGCTTTTGTCCAAGCAGGAAATCCAGGGAGCTTACTCTTAGCTTCAGTTTTCTGTATAAAGTGTAAAGCCAGATCCTTTGCAGAAAAGGATTTCAATATAAATATAATTGCCATCACTGTCAAGCATCACATTTTGATTACATTTTTTTTTTAACTTCAGTTTTAGGAGTTAAATATCTAAACTAATAATCTAAAGAACATTTTGATATTCATGCTTTTAAAAACATCTGGATCTTGCTCACAATGAATTGTTCTTTCTAAACATAGATGGTTTTTAAGTGAAAAAACTGATCATAATTTTTTGTTTCTGTGGTGTACTGAATTGGGTTTTGTGGGAGGGGAAGAGAGTCTGGAGTATTTTTATTTCTGCCTTTTATTTGAAGGACTTCAGATTTTAGAAGAGAGAAATATTTATGTATAGAAAATCCAATTTCTGAGATATGACCAAAATGTAGGAGAAGGCTAATAGGAAGATTCTGATGGTCATGGATTTGAGTGACAGCCTTAAGTGTTATGGGTATGGAAGCCCAAGTGCTGATGTCACTGCTGAGGAGTCAGTGCAGCATCTCATCTTGGTGATCTTAGTGGACTGAATCATCAAGTTGTGTGTGATAAAGATGGGATTGAGTTGTCTTCATCCAGCTTCTCTCACTAGGAAATACTTGGTTGACTTTATTCATCAAACATACATGTAGAAAAGGGAGAATTACTGTTATGCTAAAATCTGGCACATGTGTATGTTCACCAGTTTCTGCTTTTTCATGGTCTCTTCTTTTCTCCATGTCTTCCTTGCTACTGGCTGCATTTGGATTGTTTCTTTTAGTTGATAGGAGCAAAATTCCTCCCCCAAAGATGAAGCAAACCCCAATCTATTTTTCTACTTTTATATTGTCTAAGAAAATATTTGTTAGGTGAATTAAAGTAGATACTAAGCTTCTAAAAGAAGCCCAAATAATTTAAGTAAGATTATTTATTTTATTTATTTAAGGATTTTATTTATTTGAGAGAGAGAGAGCATGAGCAGGGAGAAAGGGGCAGAAGGAAAGGGAGAGGGAGAAGCAGACTCCCTGCTGAGCATGGAGCATGAGGGACACAGGGCTCCACATGGGGCTCCATCCCAGAACCCAGAGCTCATGACCTGAGCTGAAGTCAGAAGCTTTACCTACTGAGCTACCCAGGTGCCCCTAAATTAGATCATTTTTATCATACTTAAAAGCCTAAAAGGGAGGGGTCCAGACTCTTAGAGCAATTTTCACTCCACACTGTTATTCAGGGACCTACTTTCCTTCCATATTGTTATTCCGCCTTTCTTTAGGAAGTTGTCCTTAAGTGCTTGGTTGAATTAGGGTCACCACTACTTCTGCCTTCCAGCCTGTTGGGAAGGAAGGAAGTGGAGGGCAAGCAATTTCTTTTAACCAAGAGGCCCAGAACGTACTCATATCACTTCTGCCTTAAGTCCACTGACAAGGACTTAGTAAGTAACATGCCTGTACCTAGCTGCAAGGCTAAAACTCCATGACTCTGGAAAGAATGGAAGAGTGACTTTTAGAGACTGCCCGAGTGGGCTAGCAGATTTAAAACTACTAGCCAGAAATATACTTAAAGATTATGTACACATTGTTTTATTTTGAAATACTAAAACACTTCAAGAGCACAGGAATTAGAAGTTGGCTAACTAGAGAATTTAATGCATGCTTATTCATTAATCAGTTTTTATTCCAGTAGTGGATGTGTAAATTCCCAAAGTTGAGTAACTCTATGGAAATTTTTAATACTGCATCATTTTAATCTTATATTTAAGCAAAATCTTTTCAATGTCTTTGAATCTTACGCACACGAAATGGTAGCAGAGATTGTGCGTTCTCCCACAATCACTTTAATAATTTGTTTATTTTCTGTCGGGGACTCTAATCAGGTAGAGGTGTAAGGAAGCAGAGAACTTCCTCTGAGCTCCGTAGGCACCTCACTATGACCTCGGATCCTCTTTAAATTGGGTCGGCATGGAATCAGAAACCTAGTATATCATCACTCAGGTCATTGAGCCTGAGATTTCTTGGAAATTGAAACATGGTAGAGACAGATACATACATCGGGGTTTTTTTTATTGTTATGAGTTACAAGTTGGCATAAATGATAATAAAACTACTTTTTATAAAGTGACTTAGGCCAGTACATCTAAGTCGGACCATCTTGTAAAATTCAGAAATAATTTTAGGGCCACTGAAATGGGGTTTATTGAGTCTTAAGAGTAAACTAAGGTGTTTTCACTTTGTGTGTGTGTGTGTGTGTGTGTGTATGTATCTATAATTTGGTATATGTATCTAGCTAGCTACAGAGAGATCCTAAGAGAATTTGAGAGAACTCTAAGGACTGTCAGAATGCTTCATGAAAAAATGTTCCTGCCTCGATCTTCATCCTCATTAGAAATGTGCCTTTAATATTTATGAAAATCCCTGAAAATGATGTCTTTGCAATCATTTGTAACTACCGATTGCACAATTTGTATGGCAATAGATAATGTGCTGTGGAGGACACAAATGCATACTGCTTGATCCTTCAAAGAGTTGAGAGAGAACATAATAAACATTAAAAAAAAAATACATGAAGCAAGTTCTTCAGATAAAGATGTATATGTAGGGCACCTGGGTGGCTCAGTGGGTTAAAGCCTCTGCCTTCGGCTCAGGTCATGATCTCAGGGCCCTGGGATCGAGCCCTACATCGGGCTCTCTGCTCAACAGGGAGCCTGCTTCGCCCCCCACCCTCTGCCTGCGTCTCTGCCTACTTGTGATCTCTGTATGTCAAATAAATAAAATCTTAAAAAAAAAAAGACGTATGTGTAGATATACATAACTGCATCCTAAGAGCTGGATGTTATAAGGCAGTATAGTTCATTTATACCAGTCCAGAGGAGGTAAGAGTAACTTTGGACCAGAATCATTGGAAAGATAGTCTTCTTGTAAACCAGATTGGTGAAGGAAGACACTTTTAGAGGAAGAAAATGTAATCAGCAAAGGTATTTAGATTTAAGGTATATATCACATGCTTGAGAAACTACAAAACAGGCTAATCTGGTAAACATGGAAGTTACACATAGAGATAAGATAACTAGCATTTCGAGGTCAGAGTATGAAGCATTTCTTAAAGCCTGGATAAAAAGTTTGGATTTTTTTGGTTGAGACATTGGAAACCATTGAAGGTTTCTAGGTGTAGAGGATGTTAGAAGTGACTCCTTACACTAATCTGGTAACTAACTGTACAGAGCAGGTTGAAGGAATTGAAGGAAGGAGGGCAGGGAGCCCATTAAAAAGTGATTATAAGAACAGACACATGGCATTGTGGGACCCTGATAGAAGCAAGACTGACGAAAGATGGATTGGAAAGATGTTACCTCATCTGATGTTAAGTGAGGGAGAAGAAAGATTCGGAAATGTTCTGAAATCTTTGGTCTGAATTACACGGACAGCATAATCCTTTTGCCGAAGTATTGAGCATGAAGTAATGTTGGAAATTCAAATGAAAATGCATCCTAGGTATTAGAAGATGAGAAGTGATGGATCTGGATGGAGGTAGAGATGTAGACGTCTTTTGCTTAGAAATTATAAAGGAAGCCAATGAAGAAGGAAGTGTGAATAAGCTAAGGAAGGCAATGGGCAAAGAGAAGATCACAGAGATGAATTTCCATACCTGGTGGAAGGACCAAAACATGCCTTCAAAGAAGATAATGATAGTATATTCACAAAGGCACAGAGCACTAACAAAGCCAGAACAGAGAGTGTCCAAAGATATAGATAAGGATCCAGTAGGGGCAGAGATAACAAGAGATTTTCAGAAAGAGGAGGGTGGTCAGATGCCATGGAGGTCAAGGAGAACAAGAAACAACAAAACATCGTATTTGACTATTAGGGAGGTGGGTTGGGGATAGAGACCCACACAGACATAGACACATTTCCCTTATCAATGCCTGCAGTGGACAGTCAACTATGGTAGATTCTCTTACGGCTGTGATTTTATTTCTTCCTCAAAGTACAATCATGTCCTCCTTTCTTAGGGAAGGAAACAAACACAAAATTTAATTTTGGGTTCAGAAATCAAAGCCAAGTTACAGACCTTTTTGCTATATCATGGGGAAGGTCGTTTATAAAAGGAATGGGCAAATTATGGGCCCTGGTCTGCTGTTGTCTTTTGAATATTGCCACAATAAAGAGAATCATTCCACTCTAGCTCCACCCAGCACCAAGTATAAGGATTTTCTGGTCCTATTTGCATAGATTTTTGGTTTAAAGGGCCCTTTGAGTGTATCTAATTGTATAGATTAGAAATTGAGGTTTGGAGTCCTTAAAGACTTACTTGAAATAAAGTTCAACCTGGTTCCTGAAACTCCAGAGCTTTTACTCAGCTCTTGTGCTCTTTCTACTCTTCCACACCTTCTCTTCTCAGAAGTAACAGGTGGCATTTGTAGATGTCTCACTGGGAGGCAATAAGAGCTCCCAAGTTTGTTCTCTGGCATCTCGGGATCATTTCAAATAGATAGGGCCTACTGTTAAAATGCCTGTGACAGACTGTACGTACTTGAAGAAGTGAAGCTGATTAATTTTAGATTCATAGCCTGTGAGTCTCTTTCCCTTTTAATTAATTCAGTCAGATGCCCTGGACAGGAGGGCACACAAGTCCTCAGTATCTGAGGTCGTTTCTGCGTGGTACAATGAGTTTTGTTTGTTTTATCGAGAAAAGGAGGGAAGACTTCAGTGTATTCCTCCTTTATATTCTTTTCAAATGATTATTTCCTGTAGTATATCTTTAGCCTTGTTTTTATTTAATTTCCTTTGGAAGGGGCCTAGAAAGTACAAATACACAAATTCAACATAAACCAGTACTTATTCTCAAGGACAAATTGTTATCTGACTGGGGGAGGGTTTAATTCATACAGTAAAAGCAAACCAAACTCCCATATACATCAGCATTAAACAAAGATGGGCAAAAAAAAAAAAAATCAATCTAACTTTCCTTAATGTCTCAAGTATGTTTTTGTAACCCGCCTATCTCTTTAATTTACTAGCTCATCCCACCCACTGCTGCCAGCGTATTTAATAACTTAACCTGTTAAGGTATTTGATAGGTGAGACCTGCGTTTATGCCTCATGTGTGCTGTTTTGTGTCTGTTCCAGACCTTTGATGAATGTGTGGCTGAGGGCGGCTCAGACTGTGCTCCGGAGAAGCTCTGGCTTCAAATCCCGTTCTTCTGTGGCCACAGCTCGGAATGCTGGTAGGGACATAAAGTTAGCTTAAGTTGATAATCTTCTTTATTGTCTCTATAATCTGTGTTTCACAAGTGTGAACATACCGGTCAAGGGCTAGGTATAGGGAAATTAGTGAAAGACCAGACTAAAAATAACATGTAATTAAGTAATAATCTAGTTTTATAGTTACGTTTAAGTGCATTGAAAAGATTCTTCATACATCATATCCTTGGCAGTGTTTTCTCAGATGCTGGTTTTTAATTTTGGGTTTGGTTGTTTTTTTTTTTTTTTTCATTTTTTGTTATTTTATTTTATTTTATTGTTTGAGAGGGAGTTGAGAGTACAAGCAGGGGGAGGGGCAGAGGGAGAAGCAGGCTCCCTGCTGAGCAGGGCCTAACTCTGGATTCATCCCAGATGCTGAGATCATGACCTGAGCCAAAAGCAGACTCTTAACCAACTGAGCCATCCAGGTGCCTCATAGTTTTTTGGTTTTGATGTTAACATATTTTGCTGTATTCTGGCAGATCTCCTAATTAGAGGCCAGGGATAATTTCATAAAGCTCATTTTCTCCTAAGCTTGTTGTTTTGGCCATTCCTTTTATTTTTTTTTTTATTTATTTTTTTCAAAGATTTTATTTATTTATTTAACAGATAGAGATCACAAGTAGGCAGAGAGAGAGGAGGAAGCAGGCTCCCTGCTGAGAGCCCCATGTGGGGCTCGATCCCAAGATTCTGGGATCATGACCTGAGCTGAAGGCAGAGGCTTTATTTAACCCACTGAGCCACCCAAGAGCCCCTTAGCCATTCATTTTAGATCAAGAAAAGACTTAGTGGGTAAATTAGTCACCTAGTTTTACTGTTAACTGATTTTTTTACTTTGAGAAAAGCCAGGGTTATGGTTGTGGTTTGGTCTGCTAATAAATATTAGATGGAAAATAAAGGTTTTTTTAAATCTTTAAAAAAAAGTTCATTTCCTCAGACTGTGCAGAATTTTCAGTTTTTTTTTTAAATGGTACATTTTTATACATATTTATTTGTTCTAATCGTTTTAATAGGAAAAGTAGAAATAGGAACACCTTCAAAGTTGGTGTCTTCCTTAAAACCATGATGAGAAATGCCTTTATTCTTTTGCTCATTATGTGAGACATATTACTGGATCACTGTGGACCTTAAGGGTCCTACTCAATAGATTATATCAGAGCATAATAACAGCACAAGAAGAACTGGAAGCTATAGGAAGAACATCTTCTCAATTTTTAATCATATCTTTAGAGCAGGAATTGGCAGATTACCATCTAGAGAATTTTTATTTATTGGGGGCGCATGGGTGGCTCAGTGGGTTAAGCCTCTGCCTTCGGCTCAGGTCATGATCTCAGAGTTCTGGGATAGAGTCCTGCATCAGGCTCTCTGCTCGGCAGGGAGCCTGCTTCCTCCTCTCTCTCTCTCTCTCTCTCTGCCTACTTGTGATCTCTCTCTGTCAAATAAATAAAATCTTTAAAAAAAAAAAGATTTTTATTTATTTATTGAGAGAGAGGCAGTGAGAGAGAGCATGAGCGAGGAGAAGGTCAGAGGGAGAAGCAGACTCCCCGTGGAGTCTGCTTAGGAGAGTCCCGCATGGGAGCCCCATGCGGGACTCTATCCCAGGACTCCAGGATCATGACCTGAGCCGAAGGCAGTCGGCCAACCAACTGAGCCACCCAGGCGTCCCTATCATCTGTTTTTATAAATAAAGTTTTATTGGAACACAGCCATTTCTATGTATTTACTTATTGTCTATGACTATTTTCACACTGCAAGAGCAAAGTTAAGTATTTGTAACCAAGAACATATGGCCTGCAAAGCCTAAGATATTTACTTTCTAGCACTTTACAGAAAAAGTTTGCCAACCCCTGCCTTAGAGCAATAAAAGGGTATTGTCTTTTGGACTTTAGTGAGATTTTAATTTAACTTCTTTAGTATGTTTCATAGATTCGTAGAACTGGGATGGACCTTCAAAATCAAGTAATTTACTCCCCTGCTCCCGAGACATTAATAAAAGGGCATTAAGGTTTTGGATGGACATTCGTTTATTTTCTCCATAATCTACAGTGTCAGAGGCATTAAAAAAATATGTAGCAGATTTCACAGCCAGGTTTCTAATTCCTTTTCTTTGGATTTAGGAATGTGGGAAGCAGGTGGGCTATGGATCAAGCCAAGTATAACCTAATTAATGAATACTTTCTGGTGGGAGTCACTGAAGAACTTGAAGATTTTATCATGTTGCTGGAGGCAGCTTTGCCCCGGTTTTTCAGGGGCGCTACAGAACTCTACCGGACAGGTATATAAAGGACGGGTTTCTTTTTAAAGCTGTCCTTAACTTTGTTCACAACTTGAAAATTATGTGTGATTTGACATTTCTTGAGTAAAGCCCAAGAAATAATTCCAGAAAGACAGGTATATTATATTGCCTGTTTCTTCTTAGCATTTTTTTTCTTTTTTTTTTTTTTTTAAGATTTTAATTATATATTTGACAAAGATCACAAGCAGGTAGAGAGGGAGGGGAAAGCAGACTCCCTGCCGAGCAGAGGGGAGGGGGCTGATGTGGAGCTCCATCCCAGGATTCTGGGATCATGACCAGAGGCAGAGGCTTAACCCACTGAGCCACCTAGGTGCCCCCCCTTTCTTAGCATTTTCAATACAAAACAGGGCCTGGCACACAGCTGGTGTTCGTTCAGTATTTTTTGAATAAATAAAACATGCATTAGATGATAATTAGAAGGCATTGTAGGACTAGTGGAAAGATACGAGCTGCAGAACCAGCCTTTGTTAGAAATGTGTCATATTAACTAATGCCATATACCAAACATTATGACCATATTGCACCTGAGACCTGTTTAGACCTAATGCTGTTTAGAGTAAGGGTGGGATGGTAAAAATGAGTCCCAGCCATGATAATCAGCAGGTGCTGGGTCTGCCAGGGTAAAGTGTGCTTCAGGGGCCTCGACTGTATGACATAGGTGAGTGGCAGGGCTCTGGTCCAATCTAAATCTGGGATTTTCCCCTGTTCTTTGGTAAGACCCAATATAACAACTCTTCCCAGAATAGGCATATGCCCTAGCTTCTCACACATGGAGAATGTAGGTTATGGTAAATTAGTATTAAGATTGAAAAGAGATATTTTATCATATTTAAAAAATAAACTGGTAGAGCACCAAGCATTTGATATTAGAACAGCATGTAAGGCGACAGCCTACATTTTACTGAGTGGGGATCCTTAGTTTTCTTATTTGACATCTCATTAAGTCTCTAACAGGTTAAGGATTTACATTATAAAGGAATAAATCACAGTTCTAGTATGATTAGAGCACTAGTCTTGCCTGAATGATATTAATGCGAAACAGTTATGTTACTGTCCTTCAGTGTGCCACATTGACTTAATCCATCTCTCCACATAAAGAAGCATCGCTCTTTTGTGTGTTCTCAGAATTATTTACCTTTTCTTTTTTTTCCTTCGTAAGTAGGAAAGAAATCTCATCTTAGGAAAACCACAGAGAAGAAACTCCCAACTAAACAAACCATTGCAAAACTGCAGCAATCTGACATTTGGAAAATGGAGAACGAGTTCTATGAATTTGCCCTGGAGCAGTTCCAGTTCATCAGAGCCCACGCTGTACGGGAAAAAGACGGGGACCTCTACATCCTCGCACAAAACTTTTTCTATGAAAAGATTTACCCTAAGTCGAACTGAGTACAAGGTGTGACTGTTAGGTTCTTGAACTAAAACTTCAACCTTGTCTTCACCTCAGCCCCACAACCCGGGTTGCTGATGGGTGTGAGAGACAGTGTGTGTTGAGCCGAGTTAGGGAGCAGTTAACACCCGGGAAGTAGATGCTGGCTGGTAGGTTTCAGTGGCCTCAGAGGTTTCCGTTTCAGCCTTTTTTTCCTTTTCTTCCTCTTTTTTCTTCTTCTTTTTTCCTGGTTAAATTTTGGTGGGAGTTATAACCTCCTGCCTAGAAAAAGCCTACACATCGTCTAAAATTAACACATAGCGGGTCTAATTGGAGGCTAAATACAATTTCAAACATAAGTTCTGATAGTGTCTTTTGGACAAAACATTTTTTTCCCAGTAACCATGAATGAAGATTAATCCATTTGCTGCTTCCACCTTCACCTGGAGGTTTTGGGTCATACACCTCTACTGAATAGTGTTACTGTTTGGCAGTGTGTGCTTTGTTTTTGTGAATCATGTCTCATGAAACTTATTGGAGTGTTTGATCCTGTTTGCTAAGAATGTTTCTGCCGTAGTTGGAATTGCCCACATTTATGTAGGTCGTTTTAATATTCTTTGAAAAAACTGATCATTAGTGTTAAAAACCAATTTTAAAAGAGTCAAAGCAGTATTTCTGATTCGTGTCTTTCTAGTATCTAAGACTGGGGAGACACTTCAAGGAATGTTGACATTGTCTGGAGTTTTAGTTAAGGCTTCCACACATTCATGTCAGAAAAGTAAGTTTAGTATTTGTTCCTCCATGGGTTATTTGTAGAGCATATACTGACATATTGGTGATTCCATATTATAACTCCATTAGTGAGCTGTGGTATGGGTAGGATTTTCCTACTTCTTCTGTACTTTTACTTGTAGACTATTTTTACTAAGGTGCTTTATAATGTGTTTTAAAGCATTGCATTTACAAAAAAAAGAAAAAAGAAAAGAAAAGAAAGGAAAATGCTGTAAATACTGCATATTTTATGTATTTGGACCAAATGGTTATAAGTTAATTAGGTAAAAGTGGTTTTGCACCAGTTTTATTATGTCAAGTAAAATCATCAGACCTACTGTTCTTGTAGTTCTCAATTAACTTTACTGTTAGACGTCACTGAAATGGACTTCGGTAACCTTTCAATTTTGATACACAGAACATTATTCATAATTGGGGTCAGTAATTCAAGTGGGAAGAGTAGTGGCCAAGGAGTCAGAAAACCTGATTTCTGGTCCTGGCTCTGCCACTTATCAGCTGTGTGATCTTGGGTAAGTCACTTAACCTCTCTTTGCCTCAATTTCCTCATCTTGAAATGAGGAGACTAATATCTGCTGTACCTACCTCACAGGGGTGTTGTGAGGAATAAATGAGACGGCACATGAAAGCACTTTGGAATCTGCTAATGCGCTGTAGAAACGTAAGGGGTGATGGAAACATCGATCACGTACAGTTCCGTACCATTCATTTTTTAACTAAGGGAAAAGTCCACTTCTAAGCTGGTGGGAAAAAACGGTTAATTTTGGTATAAATATGTGTTTGATAAATATCTTCTCTATTTTATCTTCCCTGTTTCAACAATTATGGAAATACGAAACACCTGTGAACTCTTAAAGATTCATGAACAGCTGCTTGAGTTCAGAAGGTTCCCTGTTTGAAAAAGACTTCATTAGCTGACTCAGGGCAGGGGAAAATATGCTCTTCAAATTTGAGAGATTGGTCTGTTTTTATTTTACGTTACCGTTCAGAAATGGTAGCTATTTTGTACCTCTGGTTTTTAAGGTATATTTTGCAAAGTTTAATTTCCCTGTACCATCTTAAAGTAACAGATAAA
Source organism: Mustela putorius furo (assembly GCF_011764305.1). NCBI lineage: Eukaryota > Metazoa > Chordata > Mammalia > Carnivora > Mustelidae > Mustela > Mustela putorius. Next base: position 72,947,139 of record NW_025422005.1, read on the forward strand.
GTATTTTAGGAATATTTTCTAAAAGAATAATCTTTACTATGTTTAATTTAAATAAATACTTTTCCTGAACAAGACCTCACCAAACTAGGTAAATAAACATTTTTAGGTAGGCTGCTTTAATTGTATGGGAGGTGAGGAGGGAGCATGATTTACAAAAAAAAAACAAACAAAAAAAAACCACCAAATTTAAAGAAAAGCTGAAGGAAGTTGGCAGAAAGAATCGTTTTAGTACCCACCCCACCCCACCCCCGTAACAGGAAAACATTAAGAGAACATCGACAGGCATACTGTTCTTATTTGGCTTTCGTGTGTGTGTGTGTGTATTTATTAACTTTTACGGATATTTATTGAAAATCTATACAAATTATTCCCTCACCCAAAAGGCAAGCACCACTTGAAGGGTGGGGTGTTTGACATTTAATCTGCTAAGGAGCCCCCAGTATGCAGGTTATTCTTGGAGGACATGCTAAAATCTTGAGGTGCATTGGTTCTTAGGAAACGAGAGTACACGTGGTGCCCTACATCATGGGTTCAGTAAACTCTTCCTACAAAGGTCCAGAGGGTAACTCTTCTAGGCGTTGTTGTCTATACAGTCTCTTTCAAACTACTCATCTCTGTCATTTGAACACAAAAGCAGCTATAGACATCACATACATGAGTGAGCACGGCTGATTTCCAATAATACTTTATTACCAAGACAGGTTTGACATGCCAGATAGGGACCATGGGTTGTAGTTTACCAACCCCTGTAATAGATCAGTATATATGGAGACATCATTTTTTAAGTCTATTCTAGTGACCTAAAAGAGTTTATATACTTCTAGAAGCTCCTAACTTCTATCCAAAGAATAGCTTTCTCATTCAGGCGGTCTCTCCCACAGATTCATGAACTTTTATGACTTAGATTGCTTCCAGGTGGGCATGTTTTCTTTCCCAGTTTAACAGTTCATAAGAGAGGCATGTATTCTATCATCTTGTAAGATGGGTTAGGGAGTATCCTTCCTCGAGAGGGAGCAGGGGTTAGATTGAATTCTGTGGGGCCCAGTACAGTCCTGGGAGTCACGAGTGCAGAGTCCTCATGATACCTAACTTTATAATTTAAAAAAACAAAAACAAAAACACACTGAGACAATAATGTATTTTTTAAAAGTGGCAAATGTGGTTTTCTTTTTTCAGCTTTTGCGCTTTTTCAGTATTTTGACCATAGGGATTTTTTTTTTATATATATATAATACAAAAGCAAATTAACCACTCTGAATTTTAAAAGATGACGTTATGTGTGTATGTGTGTGTGTGTGTGTGTGTGTATATATATACATATGTTTATTTCCTAAAAGAGGAAAAAGTACTTTTTTTGTTCACCTTGTATCAGCTCCTGTTTTCTAATTGCTGTGAAATGGCAACTGTTGATAAATTATTGTGACTGTTTTAAAATGTAATCAGGAGGATATATTTTGATTTTACGGAGCTTTAATCTGTAAAGTATCACTTAAATATATTGGATAGCAACACTTAAAACATTGCATGGGGCTTACTTTTCTATCATCTGTACCCATTTGTGCAACTTTGAACATATTGGGTGCTTCTGAATTCTTGATGATTGGGCTTAAATTATTGAAAGTCAGAGAACTTAAACTTACTGACTTTTAAACTTTAAATTTTATGTTCTATTCTTAAAATTCAGTTAATGCCTATAATTTGAAATCTGTTGTTGGTCTTTCTCAATACTCTGTCCTATCAAATTCCTAAAATTGTTAGTGCCATCAGTGATTTACAAACAGTATTTTGATATTGCAGATGATTTGCTCATTGTATTTGCATAGTTAGAAAGAAAATAGTTTGTAGACAATTATTCTCTTTTTCTAATAAAATGAAATAAAAATGATTAAAAGCACTAGAGAATTTAAAGGCTGGTTCCCAAGTGCATAAGCTGGTATTTTAATTTATATTCAGATTCCACATAGAGAACATCTGTGTAAGCTATCTCTCTGGGTTTTCCCATTGATCATTCTCAAACACATCTATGGTCCTAGAAGCCTTTATTCTGAGAAGTAGCATGCTGTACAGTACTGTAACCTTGTATGAAGTTGGTCTGTAAGAGGCCCAGGTGCTTCTACTTTATGATTTGAAAATTTGCTCTCCATAAATTAGTGCTATTTACTTTGAGAGGATGCAGGGCAATTTCTGCGAAATGTTTGCATCCATTTACCCTATGCAGAATTGCTGTACCCTGCCAACCAGACTGCTGCTCAGGCAGCCTTTTGAAGGAAGAGCATCCCTGTTTCAAATGCATTGCCAATTCAGCTCCTCTGGAGTGGAGCTTACTTTCTGATTTCCCGCAGTGGGAATTTTGGAGATTGAAATAGGCTATCAGTTAGTCAGATTTATCCTATAATTTAAGTTCATGCAGCTTTGTGACCTTTGCAGTACTATTTATAGAAGGACCCTGATGGTGACGATCTCTTTAAAACACATTACTGGTGAGCCTGTGATTTAGACCCACTGGTGCCGTCTATCTGATTTTTTAGACAGCTTCCCCAGCTTTCTGTTGAGAGTCAGTTACATGAGCAGCTCCAAAGCAATGTTGGATGTAATTTTGAGAAACATGGGTTGTCTATTTTGACTTTTATTTTATGAATACTACAGACAGCTACACAGTGCCTTCCCCCCCTCACAGTCCATGTTGGAAGATGCTCACTCCTTCCTCGGTCTCAGCTCTCCCTCTCTTCTCCCTCCTCCCCCATTCACTTGATTCATTTATGCAATACTGTTTCCAACTTGAAACCATTTTGTCACATCTGTTGGAGAGATAATCATTCCTTTTCCTTAACATTCTGCCAGCTTTCTGTTGTTGAAGTGTTTCAGTTGATTACCTGATGCAAATGCTATAAAATAAACACTCAGTGGGAAGGGGAAAAATGGTGTGGTGTCCTGTTTTAATATTTTCTTCCGTAGCCTTGGCACTGACGGACGTTTTCCAAGTGGACTCCGTGTTGAACATCTCAACTATCACTGCCACCAGAAGCGTATGCATCATCCTTGGTCTGTAGTGGTTTTCTGGCTTATTTGTGACATGCAGACAGACTGACATGCCCCTGCCACTTTTTGTTTGGTCCTTCATAATTAGTATTGAAATTTCACATAGAAAATTTACAAAGTATACTTGGGATATATACTTAACTAGAAGAATAAAGGAAGTAAGAAAAGGACTATCAATTTAGAATAAAAAAGAAATGGGGAGTAGTTAACCCGATTAACATTTATTACACAGTGCAGACATGCTCGTAATGTTTTTACAGAATACACATTTTTAATGATTGGGTTTTTTTTCACCACTAACGGAGAAACTCTCAATTGCATACATTGCCACTTCCCAGCTCACTGTTCCTAGCAAATAATTGATTCTTTTTATGTTATTCATCACAATACTATCAATATATCAGTCCCTGGTGAACTTTCTTAACAGGATTTGGTCTGTACCCGCATAGCATGGATTTGAGAGTCAGAAGGGCCTGCATTTAGCAGTGTGACTTTAGTAAATGGAGAGCACAGTGTTGTGAAGGTTGGACATCATGGATACAAAGTGCTGTCCTGGGACAGACTAATTACTAGCGGCTTTTATACACTTTTATACAGCTTTTAGAATATTGTTAGGAAGCTAGCCTGCCCTTCTGACCCTGCAAAGCACTAGTCGTGTCACTTTATAGAAGATCTTTTTATAAATATTTTCAAATGCCACTGAATTTTTACTTCTCACCAACAAGTTGTTATTGCAATGCCCCCTTGTGTGCCTAGAACGCAGATAACCTTGGTTCTGATACCTACTCTTGTCTCTATCTACAGATTTCCTATGAGAAAGGCAGGAGATGGGAGGTGCGAATTGTGCTAAAGGAGACCAGACTTGTATATTCCAGAAAGTGTCTGTGTCCACATACTCTGTTTGAACAGTGTACCCTGCCGAGAAGTACTTGTGTAAAGCTCAGGAAACCTGGACTAAAATGATTGGCCCTCTTTCAATGGCGGGGGAGAGGGCTATATTCTGAAAAACAAACTTAATATGCAGTGATTATCGCCTAAACCTTCACCATTCTCCCTGTGAGATCCCTCACATTCTCACGTTCTCACTGTACTCTGATCATTCCTTTTTTTTTTTTTTAATAAAACAAGCTAGTGAGTTTTTTTGTTTGTTTGTTTGTTTTTTTAAGTAATCTCTGTGCCCAATGTGGGGCTTGAACTCACGACCCCAAGGTCAAGAGTCACATGCTCTGCCGACTGAGCCAGGCACCCTGTCACTATTTTTTAAAGCGGCAGTTAAGCTCTTGGAGCCTTCTCTCGAGTAACAAATACAGAAATGCACATCCCAGATCACTGTCCATTTGTTTTCTCCGAAGGCATCTCCCCACCCACTCTTTTCCTTGTCTTCTTTACGGCCCTGTCTCAGCTTTGTTAGCACAGAGCACAGGTGTGCCCCGTGCAAGCAATAGCAGCGGCACCAACAAAGGGGACTAAAGTGTGCAAGTTTTCCCCCTTTCTACTCCTGGAATGAGCAAGCAAGGAAAAATTAAAGGCTGTTCTCTTTACGGTTTGCTCTGTTTCTTCTAGTAGCATGAAACTAAACACAGCTTTAAAAATATTCCAAGGGCATAGATGAGGTATAATGGACTTTTCGATGATGTAGTTACCACTTACAGGAAAAATGTTGAGTTTGTTGTTGCTGCTGCCTTTGACCTGTGTCATTTTATGAGAAAGAATAAAGTCCCTCGAATAGATGGCTTTTTGGTTTGAAAACAAGGACTGTGGGATTCACAAGAAAATGACCCCTAAGGGTTATTCCTTCCTTCCCACCTTTTGGCCCTGTGTTTATTCACATGACCAGCTTGGTGAGACTACATGCCCTTTTTTGGGAAAAACTTGATGTCCTTACTGAGAGGTCTCAGACTTCACTTGATCTCTCGTGTTCTGGTAAGACCCAGTGCCTCCCTCCTCTCCCCCACAGCCTTTCACCAAATCACCATGCATGTGTGTTGCTTCTGCAGACTCTCGGAGCAGGACAACCAAAAGTCACGTTTGAAAGCTGCAGCTATGAAATAGCTCTCTGGCTGTGAGAAAGAGCTAGTTTTTTAGGAGTTAGAAAATGGGCTCTGAAGCACCCCCACTTCCTAGCTATCCAACCTTGGACAAATCAACGTCTCTGAGGCCGAGTTTCCTCATCTGTAAAACAGTTTTGTGTATGCACTTAACTTAATACTTAGTTCCTGTTACAGTAAGCACGGAAGAATTGCTCATGTTATCTCCGGGGGTGAAGATGGAAGAAAAAGGTGAGCACTCACTTATTTGAACACACTGTGTGGAGGCGTTTATGCGCCCAGTCATTCATTAACGTGCTGGGTGTGAGGAATAGGAAAGACGGACAAAAGAAGCTGGGCCTCTTTTTTTGTTGAGAAGAAAGGAGGCCAAGAAGCAGTGAAGAGCAGTGACCAAAAATCTTTCCTACCTTCCTGGTAAACCACCTATTTTTTTTATTGTTAAAGATTCTTTTTTTTTTTTTTTAAGATTTTATTTATTTATTTGTCAGAGAGAGAGAGATTGACCACAAGTGGGCAGAGAGGCAGGCAGAGAGAGAGGAGAAGCAGGCTCCCCACTGAGTGAAGAGCCTGATGCGGGGCTCCATCCCAGGACCCCAGGATCAAGACCTGAGCTGAAGGCAGAGGCTTTAACCCACTGAGCCACCCAGGCCCCCCTATTGTTAAAGATTCTTAACCCCACCTCTCAGACCTTTTAATTTAATACACCTCGCAGCTCATCTCTTAGTTTTAACCTTGCAATAGAAACACCAACCTAGCTGGGGTAATCAAGTTCTAGACGCCTGGGACCCATTAATTTGCCCCAAAATGTAAACCTCCATATTCATCCATTGATAGGCTTAATTTCATGACAAATGAATCTGTCCTCCCACTTCTCTAGACATCTAACTGGGTTCATAGGTTAAAATGATAAGCTTTTTACTGTGAGAGGCAATGCTAACATTCAGATATAATTTTCAATATATTTTAACTCCAAAATCAGTAAAACAATAAATACAAAGCAATACACTTCATCCGAATCTTATAATTGGATTGTGTTCTCAGAATTCATGATAAACTGGTTGTTTGAAACCCATGTAGAACCAATATACATGTGGGCCCAACCCACGAAAGTTGGTTTAAGCATTCAGAAACATACTAGGGCGGAGGATGCTAAGAGCTCTGCCCTTCCGGTTTTTCTGCTGTTTCCCCCAAGGAGACTTTTTTTAGTATTGAATCCTAGAGTTAAACAGTTTATATTTTAACCCGTGGGTGGTGGGCGTTGTAAGGAGAGGATCATCACGTTTGAGTTTTCAAAAGCTACGTGCAGCGGTGTAGAGAATGGGCTCCCGGGCTGAAAGGTGAGAGACAAAAACCTCTGAGGAGGCTTCTGCAGTCGACAGGGAAGCGGTTATATCTCAGGGTCAGAAACGCCAATGTTTGGGGACAGATGGGAAGTGACATTTGGGTTTGCAAAGCACTGCATCTGTACAGATGCCTGACTTGCCTTTGCCCCAGTTAAGCAATGATGACTATTTTCCAAGTGAACTTTGTAAAACAGGCTAGTGTTCGCCCAAAACACTAGGATCACAGAGACAGAACTCACTTGTCTTGTCAAATATTTGGTTCCCATGCCTGTTTTTGCTCACCTTGACCTGGGTGAGAGTGTGGCCAAGAACCTCCCCAAAACTTTGCTAATGCCCTATGGCATCTGGTGCAACACACCGATTGACTTTAGCCTTGGCCTTATCTCTGTGATCTTCCTCAACCCAAAGCCTCAAAATTATTAGTCATGCCTGGAAACATTTCTTTCCCATCATTAGTACTGAGAAGTTAAAGGGAAAGAGAAGAAGCAAAGTTGGATCAATTTTTGTTTTAGAGTTGCAGTCAAACTTTCAGTACCTGGATGACTAGAGCTGGCTGCCTGTCAGTGACACTGGGGAAGAGCACTGGGCGCTCTGGAGCAATAACTGACCTGGCACTAAGGTTTTACTGCTAAACCCTCCCTGCCCTCCCAGCAAACCGGCTACATACAAGAAGTACTGGGACTCTAAGAATGTTACAAAATTTCTAGCTGTGCAGTCATTCCCTGGGGCTCTGCAATCCTCTGTGAGGCTGGGAGTCAGGCAGATCCAAGGGTGATTATCACAGGATTCTAGAATCACAGTTTGGTTCTTTCTTTCTCCTCCTCCCTCTCTTCCTTCTTTCCAAGGTAATTTTCAATCTCTTAGTAGAACCTTAACACTAAAGAAACTGACATTTGGTCACCTAATTTGATTTTTTTTTAAGATTGTGCCTTCTTAAAATAGCAAATTAAAGCTTTCTCCTGTATCTAATTGAGTGTTAAAATCTGGCATGTGTAGACCTCCAGTCCCCAAGTGATCTGGCTTCTGAACTTTGATTCTCCCAAATGTGAACCATTTTGACCAAAATCGGAGATTTATTTAAAGTGCAGCAGTAACATTTAATTTGCAGCCCTTTTACTGATTCTGGGGGTCCCCTTAATAACACAGCTGGGTTGAGAGGTGAAAACCTTGTAGAGTCTTTTCAGAGTGTTGTGTATTAGAAACTATTGTTTTTAAGCTTCTCTCAAAACTGATTGTCTGAAGTTAAACACCGTTTCTAAGGAACAGCTCCCCAGCAATGCCATTTGAAGTGGCCAGTGCCTCTCTGAAAATGGCTGACTGGAAATGAGTGACATTTTATTCCACCAAGAGTATTCAGAGACTCCCCAGCCCCCCCTTTAAAAGCAATTTAAATTCTCCGGTGGATCTGTAATTAGGTCTCTTGGCACAGCATGGTTATCTGATCAGACTGTCATGCCCATAAACAGTAAAAATTCAGGATGTTGATTCATATGTGTTTTTAGAGGAGGCCGGGGGCTCGAAACTTTCTTCTTGCTCTTTCTCACTCGTACTGTTTGCCTCCGTCTTTGTCTCATATGGGGGCTTTTCAAATAAAACCTTCAACACAAACAATGTTTAAAAAGTGGGCCAGTTATATTTTGCTTCTCTATTTCTACCATGCTAATGGCTCCCTTCTTGATCATTTAAACACTGATCCAAATCCAGATGGAATTAGATACCCCATCCTGCAGTCAGACAGTCTGTAATGTTTGATACAGATCTTCTGAGTGGACAAGATGCGGTTAGATTGGCCTCTCTGGGAGCCAACGCTATTCATTCTGTAAGAAAGTTATCCTGGAGGCCTGAGGACTGCCAAGAGCAAAGTGGAAACAGAGCCCAGCCTTTTCTTCTTATCAAGATCCGCAGTTGGTTCCACATTAAGCAGTGGAGTGCTGGATGGTAAAAGGATTTGAATAATGAATCGGATCAGAGGCCAAGAAGGAGGTCCCTGCCACCCACGATTGAAATATGAATTTCATGTGTTGTAACTTTATTACCATTTTTTTGTTTTAATATATGACAGAGACAAAAATCACTGGCGTCCAGTTAGTGGCTATTTATAGACCTTTTTTTCAATCTAATTAATATTTAATGAGCCGTGCTATGTACCAAGCGCTCCACATCAAACCTCCCTCTGCACTATAAACTTTAACCCTTAGCATAATCCCCATATTGAATCCTTTACAATTATATAGGATGTGATACTTTGCAAGGCACTGTCACATTTATCTTCTCATACTGTCCCCTGAGAGGTGGCTGGCCTTAGCCTCATTTACAGTTGAGGAAACGGAACAGCTAGGAAGATGGAAGGTTGGCTAGGCTGGCCCTCAGGATTCCAGGCCCACCAAACAGCGAAGCTCCTCTCACTGTGTTACCGTCTCTCTGTGAACAAAGGCTCCTTTACACATTCACTGTCACAGTGGGTCTCTAAGTGCAGTCCCGTCCCTGGATCAACAGCATCAGCATCAGCTGGGAAATTGTTGAAAAGCAATTTCTCAGGCCCCAGACCTTCTGAGTAGAGCCGGCAAGCTCTGTGGTAACGAGCCCTCCATGAGGTTCTGACACGGACAAGTTCACGAGCCATGAAGCTAGAGCGCCAGTCTAGGGAGACGATGACAAAGCCCTCTTGTGACAAGGAAGCTATGAGCTAGGATTCGAACCCAGGTCCGTCCAGCCCCACCGCCATGTGTGTTCTGTGTGGGATCCTTACTATCATCTCTCTTAGATTTTCCACTTAGGTAGATTCCTTTCTGAACTATTCCTTGGGGGAGAGGAGAAAAGGTCAATAAGAGAAACACACTCTGTATATAAGGCACAAATTCTGCCCCATCTAATGAGGTTCTGCGTTCTGGGTGAGCTGAACATGGCGCCCCAGGGTGTGGGCCTCAAAATTACCACTAGAATTCCCAAGGCCAGGAAATCCAACAGGATAGCAGGGGTCCCAAATTGCTACCCAGAAAAAGCACATTTCTCCCAGAGCCTTCTGGGTCCAAAGTTCTTGTTCACTCCTAATACTTTGCTGTGATGGATTTAATGGCAAGAGGGCTCCTTGCTCCCCGCCTGGCATTGGCTGTGGAGGAGCGGGCAGAGGCTATGTGGGAAATCCCTGGTGTTCTTCACTGGCAGTATTTTCCCAGCCATAGCCTGTGGTCACACATGGACCCCATCGGCTGTGTGGCTTCAATAAAAGTGCCCACCTAGTTCTCATGAATTTCACCTGCATTTTATTTCTCCTTGAAGCAAGAGCCCAAACCGAGACTTAGTTCATAGCTCGAAAGGTTTCCAGGGAAACCAGAACTGACCAACCCCCCCAACACTGCCCCGTCCCTGCATGGCAAGGCCTTTCTCCCACGGGCTCTAAAGATCAGCAAAGAAGAGGCCTGAGCCTTTCTCTTTGAAAGAGGAAAACTGTTGCCCATACAGAGAGCCCCTGTAAGGTGCTTTGTCTCTGTTATCTCATTCTTTTAATGCTCTGAGAAAGGTGCTACCATTAGCCCCATTTTACAGATGCAGATAATGAGGCTCACAGAGGTCCAGGTACTTCCCTACAATCAGGCAGCTAGGAAGTGGTGGAGACAGGATTCAAATCCACGTCTGACTGCAAATTTCTGGCTGTTTCCCATGGTGTGACATAGACTGGGAGAGCTGTGGCAGGCTGGGGGGAGGTTTTGTCCTCACAGTGTTGTCACTGGGCCCCACAGGCCTTGGCAGCAGGAGACATGGGTCCCTGGGCCCCCGGATCTGTGGCACTGGCCCCTGTGGGCTACAGCTATGGTTGGAACTCAGTGAAGGCCTCCCATAGGATGGCCGGCAGCTGGGAGCTGGGAACCATGTGCTTAAGCCATTTTGCTTTTGGAACTGCCTCCCTCTAGTCTGTCTTTCTTCCTGTGTCATTCCCAGGTCAATAAATGGCAGTTTGTTGTTACTATCTAAAGGGTAACCAGATTTCCAGATTTGGAACCTTGGGTCTGCAGCTCAATGTGCCGGGGAGGGAGTGTTGGCTGAGGCTGAGTCCTTGATCCCCGCGGCCAGCTGGGGCATCTTTTAAGTTCTGCCAGGGCTCTCTGGTTCTAGCAGCGTATCCAGATGCAAACCTCACCTTTGCACGATGGCCACCATGGCAGGAGATAGTCCAGGCTGCTAAACGCAGGGGAGGTGGAAGGTGCTAAGCCTTCCCCCCACCCCAGGAGTGCTGCATAGAGCAGACTTGGCCCAGATCCAACTTTAGGACCCAGCAAAGCCTGGTAGTCTCCTGGTGGCCCTGCCCCCTCCCAGTCATCCTCTCACTCTCCTCTGCAGCTTTCTGTTCCCATACTCCCCCGCTCTACACACCCGAGGACTTTCTGCAAGGTGGGGTTTGGAGATACCAGTGCCTCCTTGGTCTAACCTTGCCAGGGTGGGAAGGCAGAACTGAAATTTTACAGTGTGTACAAGGGTTGACACCAGAGGCATGATCTCTCTGCCTTCTGGAAGTTCAGGATCCTTAAGCAAGGAGGAGTGGCCCAGTAGCAAGTGAGTAGGAGGGCCTCCCACCTCCCAGAGATTTCATTTCATGGGTGGCACCTGCTCTGAGCTCTCCACAGCCCCCCGAATCTGCTTATACCCACTGTTACTGCCTCTTTCCCTCTCCTCTGTGTAACTCCCTGCACCCCAGCCCACCATTCCCTCTGTCTCCGGGAGGTTTCCCAGCACCAGCCTGGCTGACAGATCAGACCCATCTGAGTCACACTGAGCCTCTCATTTCGTCACTTAGGCCTCTGGTATCCGGGTGGCCCAGGCCTCTTGCCAAACCCACCACTAATAGCAATACGATCTTAATCACTTTTATACTTAAATTTCCTTTCTTCCAGGAGCCTCAATTTCTTTAATAAATGCAAGACTTAAAGCTGCAGGACAAAAACCAGAAACTGAAGGGAAATAGCCACTGACTTCCAATTCTTCTCCTCCTCCACGTCCTGGCACAGTTGCACTGGAAGGTGGATGTTAGAGGTTTGTAAACTGTGGTGGGCAGTTTGGATCTACAAAGGCAACCTGAGGCTTCATGCTGTCGCACGCCCCCACAGCTTCCACCACCTTCTCTCTCTTGGTTTTGCAGTTCAAAGACCTTGGAACTGCATTTAGATGAATCTAATAAGCTTGCATTTTAGAAGAGATAAAATTCAGTGTGAATATTACATTTGTCTCTTGAGTACCTGGAGATGCTCACCAGGTCCAGCTTCTTGATTTGTGCCTTAGTCCAGATGCCTTGAAGGAGTGAGTCAGCCTCACGGGCAAGAGTCAGATTTTGGCCCCACATCCCCATCCTTCGCACCCGAGAGGATATCCGAGGGGGAAGAGATGTAGAGACCCTGGCCTCCTCTGAGCCTGCCCCCACTGGGGCCACAGAGAAGGGAGGTAAGCCCATGGTGGCTTTGGCCAATACCTGCCTTGTCCTTCTTTCTTTATTCAAAGGTCCAGTCATTTCATTTGATAAGAGGAAAAAAGGATTAACTGTCTAACTTTATCAAGATTGGATCTTCCGGCTCTAACTTCTTCTTCATACTGGTGACAAAATTGTTTTCCAAGAGAATTTGCTTCCTCTCTTGATAAGTCCCACCACCGTGAGAAAGGAGTTTCAGCTCCTTTAATAAAGCATTCAAGACCTTCTGTGATATGTCCCTTATTCCCCTTTTAAGCTTGTTTACCTCTGTAGCCCCCTCTTATAACCAGGGCACATCAGACCACTCATGTATACTTTCATGCCTTTGACCATTTTTCTTTTCTCTATTCTCTGCAGAAATCCTTCTTAACCATTCAAGGCCTGGTTCTGATAGTATCTTTCTGGGATGGTGTCTTTGGTTCTGAGAGTCAGAATCTATTGTTCCTGCCACTACGCCCACAAAGCCCATCACGTGTGTCTGTGCTGAGTAGTAGGGACACATGAATCACATGCTTTTGGAATGAAACAAACTTGGGTTTCAGTGCCGGCTCTGTCACTTATCCACCATGTGACTTTTGGAAAATCACGAATCTCTAAGTTTCTGTGTGCTACAAAAAGTAAAACTGAAGCCTACCTTACCCTGAGAGAATTGAATGAGTTCATGTCTCTAAAATCCTTGGGAGAAGAAAATTGGGGATAAGCTCAAGGTGTCTGTGTTTCCTAATGTTGCATTCTAGGTGGCCAGCTCTAGGTCAGGGCCACGCTGGCCATCTAGACACATGCCTGCCCCCTGTCCCCAACTCCGACACCACAGCTCATACACAGTGGGCATTCAGTAAACATTTCAGACGCCTGCAGGCACTTAGTTTCTCTTTTTCAGTTTCTCTCTCTGGACAGTAGTGACAACGAGGAGCCAAAAAGAACATTCTGGGGTCTAAAGAAAACCTTTCCAACCGCTCCTCCCAGGACAGGGCCCATTGTTAACTGGAAAATCAATAGCTCTCAGTGGAGCATGCCTTCCTCTTTCATGGGGCCCCCTGCAAGCAGTGGCTGTTGGGGAGACAGTTACACCTCCTTTGAGGATAATAATGACTGCCCCAAACTCCTCTGGAAGAATGTTGAGAAGATCAATGAGATAATCCACCTGACAGCTCTTTGAGCTCTTATGCAAAAGATATCCTTGAAATATAGGATACAGGTGTGCCTTGTTTTGGTTTGTGAATTTGGGGGGATTTTATGAAAAGCTGTGCCTACAAAACAGACAAATTAAGGGGTGAAAATTAGCAGCACAAACAGCCTCTTGGCTTGACAAAAAGATTCACAGCAGGATGCCTTTAAATAGCCAGCTCCCCTAGTGCCTTTAAAATATGACTCAATTTATAAAGAATTTGATTTACATACACCCGGTCAGGAACACGTCTACTACAGGAGGGGAGGCGCATATGTTTTTTATAATAAAGATTGATAACTGGGGGGTTTTAAAAATATAAAATATCTCTCTCTTCTCATGATCTTTAATCACGCAGTTAACACTTCCACTGCTGGGAAGCAGCTCTGCCAGGGCGCAGATGTGGCAGCGGGGGCCGGGCCGAACCCTCTGGAATGCCTCGTGCAGTGTGCAGGCAGGAAAGAGCTCTGCTTGGCGGAAGCCCGAGGGGGAGAAATAAATAACTGGCTCGAGATCCCATCCACACGCAGCACGCTGTTCCTAATTGGGTGAAAGCATTTCTAACTTAATAGAAGATTAAGAATCAGCAAGCAGTGAATCTCTCATGTCTGAAAAAGTCAAAATCGGCCTCACGTAGAAGAGGGACCGTATATAGCAGAGGCAGAGCCTCTAGATACTAGGGAGCTGGTTCAGATTTACTCTTTGGGAGATTTTAGGTATCTTGTGCGCATGCGTGCGTGCATGCGCGTGTGCGTGTATGTGCGCATGCGCACGCCGGCTGATGCGCGTCAGAGTTCAGGGGAGTGTGTGGGTCAGAATCGTGACCTCCTTAAGATGTGCACGTCCTAATTCCCAGAACCAGTGAACGTGGTATTTTATGTAGCCAGGGAGAATTAAGGAGGCAGATGGGATCAAGGGTGCTAGGCAGCTGCCCTTACGATAGGCAGGGCATCCCGGTTGCGTTATCCAGGTGGACCCTATGTCCTCTCTCGGGCCCTTCGACGGTGAAGAGGAAGAAAAATAAGTGACGGGGCATGTGAGGCGAAGGACTCAACTGGTCATCGCTGGTGGGGAAGACGGAAGGGGACCGAGAGCCAAGGAATATGAGCAGCCTCGAGAAGAGGAAAAGGCGAGAAAACAGATTCCAGAAAGGAACCCAGCTCTGACAACACCTTAATTTTAGCCTAGTGAGACCCGTTTTGGTCTTCTGACATTAAGAAGTGTAAGAGAATAAATCTGGATTTTTCTGCATTGCTAAGTTGGTAGTGATTTGTGGCCACAGCCTTCTCCAGCTAATAAAAAGGGGGGCGGTGGGCTGGCTCTTGCAGCTTTGCTGGGTAGTTCGTGCTGTTGAGGCCTGAGGAAGATCTCTGGTGCTTCTGTGAATGCAGACATGACCTCACGTTGAGCTGCGACAAGCCCCATATGTCTGTCTGGTGCCCAATTCTGAGCAGGAGGCCACAGGCCGGGCGGAATGGGAACACTGGGCTGGACTTTGAACCATCCTTGGTGCCACCTAAGTCAGGGAAAGACCTGGAATTGCCTCTAGGACAATGAGTCCTTTCTTTGGGTCAATTGTACACATATTGTGGCCCTTTGAGGGCCAGGCTCTCAAAGCCATTGGCACGTATCTGTCTGAACAATTTTAAGTTGTTCCCTTCCCCAAAGTTGCCTTTGAGGCCCCGCAGCCCTCAGCAACTTGCTCTTCAGGCAGAGCCCTGGTTCTGCAGTAGGTGGATGGGGCAAGTTGGTTTGACATGGAACATGATTTTATTTGGAGGGGCCTTGGAACACCATGCGGCCTTTGAGGGTTCAAGTGAGCCCCAGGGGATTTGGGGTCCATCTTTCCCTTCTCTGTGTGCCTACCCTCTGGCTAGTGCACTTGGGCAAGCTCTACTCCCGGCCAGGTGGATGTGAGTGGCAGTGAGGGGAAGGTCAACTCAGAGGAGAAATCAATCATAGGACGCCTTGTTTGGTTGGAAGTACAGCTGTATCTCCAACTCAAATTTTCCCAGCAGTAGAGCTCATTAAAGAGGGGTGAGATTAGTTCACCCCAGCAGTTATCATGCGCAGTTGAAGTTCTGAATTCCCAAATCCTCTACCATGAGAGAAATATAAGTGTGAAACTGTGCCTTTCACCAACTCTGATTTGCAGTGAACGAACTTCTTCAAACCTCAGTAAGGATACCAAGTATGTTGTTATTGTCGACCGCCTCACTACTTTTATTTCTGACTTTGTGGACACCCAAGCAAATGAACACCTGCTCTAACGAGAGCTTTGGTCTACCACCCCTTTTCAGCTTCCTGCTCTGGCGAACTGCTGGGGTCTTCATGCACACTCCCAGGAGTTATGCTGAACCACCAATTTAAGGCCTAGCCAAAAGGCTAGAGTTGCTGTATGTCTTCCTCAAAGAAGGCCAAGAAGGGAAGGAGTGAGAAAAGGGAAGAGTTAAATCCAGAAAAGAATAGGCTTCCCGTGGACATGTACTGCTTCTCCCCTATTTTCATAAACAGAATCACAGAGGTTATTCAGGTATTTATCACTGGAGTCCCCGTAGCTACAAGGCTGCATGGGGAGATGGAAGTCATGGTATTTGCTCGTGAACATGCGTGTTTTTTCAAGTTCAAGCTCCAATCCTACTTATTCTACTACTTACCATTAAGTAATCCAACGCTACTTACCCCTCCTACTTACTATAAAACTGTCTGTCTCAAGTAGTTTCTTTTTAGGTGGTTGTTCCCCAATCCTGAAGACCTTCTGCTCCTCAGCCCTCAGTATAGACTACATTAGTTGCATCTGGAGAGCTTCACCAGGGTTGGGACTAAAGGAGGGACTTGTTTGACTTCTGGGTGGACCCCAAATCCCACATTCCAACTTCTAAACCCTAGGGACAGAGGAAGCCATTTCTCTTCTTCTGTGGCCAGTTTATCCCTACTGTCAATACCAACCAACATGTAGATCTATCAAAACCCCACCTCAAAGGTTCCCACTAGAGGGTCAGGAATTTTTTAAGTGAGAAAAATAATTTTTGAATATTCTCTGTAATTTTTATTACTGTTATTTGTATTTTCTCAGTGTGGAAACCAGCCCGCTGTCCTGTTCGGAGAAGTACCAGGTTCTGTCTTCCCTCCTGGAGGCCCCTGCCTGGCCTCCTCGCTCCCCAGGCTCTGTGCCCCTGCCCCGTCTTAGCCCTGAGGGCCTTTGCAGGCAGGAGGAGGATTCCAGCCTCAATGGAGTGATTAACAAGAGAGGCTCTGCTTCTCAGTGAGGCCTGATTTATTGTGGAATGTTCTCTGGGGTTTTCTGGGCCTTCTCTTGGTGGTGGAGGATGGCAAGAGGTCATCTGTGGACCCCACCTCCCTAATCAGCCCCTTAGAAGTTTGTAAGTCCATGAGGAAAAAAATGAAAGGGGGGTTGTTCACCTGATCCAGGTCCCTTCACGATCCCTTTGTGGGAGAGATACCCTCTCCCACCCCCTCCCACTGCCTCAGCCCCTCCCTAAGGACCCAGATCAAGTCTCCTTTCTTCCTTGGGCTGGAGTGAGGTGTGGGAAGTTGTGACCACCTTTCGAGGTCATTGTTCTAAAGGGCTTGCTATGTCTGACCAACTCTGTGACCTCATCCATGGGAGGAGGCAGAAATCTCTGCCCACAGCTCAAGGGTACAGGGACGGTTCCTTTTTGTTTCCCTCAGTGTCATTTCCATTTCAAATCCCCATTCTGCTGGGTGGCTGCCTATTCCAGTCACCGCTGATGGGTAGTCCTGTCCGTGGGGATCGTGGCCCCATTCAGGCTCATGATTGCCGCCACAGCATGGAGAACGGGGTGGTGGGGAATGGAGCTGACCCAGGTCCTCTGTCCATGGCCAGTCTCCTAGGGCCGTCCCAGCCCGTTCCACCCTTGGTCATGCACCCTAATGACTTTCATGCCCCCTCTGAAGAGGGCCTGCAGGAAATTCTGCTGCCATCCCACACCTGCTCCTGGACTAAGGAAACTCTCCACCTGGGCACACACCAGTGCCATCTGGCTCTCACCACGCAGAAAGAAGGGCACAGGAGACCTTTCTTTTTCAACTCTCCTACTTCTTTGGTGCCCCCCCCCCCACTTCCCTCTCATCCTCCTGAGGCCCTGCAGAGTGGGACTTTATCCGGGATCCCACCTCACAGTCTTCTCTTTCCATTCTGCTTTAACTTTCTCCAAGCCAGTGTGGGGCGTTGGCCTCCTCCCAGGTAAGCTCTGCCATATCTTTTGTCTTCCCTTTAGAGCTTTAACAGCTAAACACATGGGTGACGGACAGGTGCCCTCTTGCCACCAGATAAACTCCAGGTGAGCAAAAAATGGTCATGGCCTCCTGCCACATGTGGGAGAGTCACCGTGCTCAGAGACTCTCAGGAATGAAGCAGCATGTTGTCCCCACCCTGGGACCCATAGGTCGTGCCGGGACCTAAAGCACAGCCTGGGCTCCGTGCATATGCAATTATAGGCTTCAAAGCTGAAAATATTCCATTCTGCTGCAAGTTCAAACATATAGGTATATCTCCTTGGCCCAACTCAAAAGGTAGATGTTTTTTCCCTTCTGTAAGTGCAGACACTTGGCAGTTTCCGCTTCCTCTGAGCCTTCCTCTGGAAAGGAATCTCAGCTTGTTGTGAGTAGTTAAGTTTATTCAACATACAAAGCTCTTAAAACCCATGCACTTAAATGCTTGTGGTTGTGTGGGGTATTATCAGTGTCAGGGATGGGCAAAGTGGAAGACATTTTGGGTCAGTCTACTTTCTTTAAATCTTCTCCAAACATTTTAGGTTTGGCAAAACCTGAATTGTATTTTGCCAAACCCCTGTGCCTGTAATTTGTAAACCCCTGTGTATTTTCAGGGAAATGTAGTCCATATGTTTCTGATTGATTTACACTTAACTCATCTAAACGTTGTTTTGCTAGTGTTATTTGATGTCCAAAGGGCCTCGGAGCCTGTTTACGTCTGTCTAAGCTGCTCCCCCCACCCCGCCCACAGCACCCCAGACTTGGCAAGATCCGCTTTAACAAGAGTAGACTAAGTTGAACACTGCACCCCCTCCTTGCCCCCACTTCCCACGTTTGGAGCAGACTTGGGTTGAGTCTGAACTAAAGCGCCAAGGAAGTTGCGTGGGGCTTTGAAGTTGCGCAAATACTCTAGACCGCCACACTTCACTAAGAGAAACCAGCCCAAAGCCTTCCCACTGGGGACTGTGACCAGTAGTAATACTCACACAGAGACCAGCCCCTAGGCCAGGCCAGCTTTCCAGCCTGGACTTGTCCATAATAGCACTGGCACTCAGCTGCCATGAGCCAACAGCCCTAACCTCGACAGTCCCTTCTATTAGGAAGTGTTCATCCAAGCTTATGAAGAGGAGTAGCACAGACTTTGAATAAAAGCAATCAGCCCTCTTGCTAGGGCTGGGATAATGATCTTATAGAGCAAGACTGTGGTTTTAGAACAAAACAAACAAACGAAATCCTCTGCTAGGGCCCCACATCACTGAACCTTAATTTTAGATGGTCTGCATTTGCCTTGCAAATGAGTCCAAAAATTACCAACCCACAAACATTTAAAGCAATCCTACCCACTGCCAGAAGGAGTACGCCAGGCAGAAGGAATTGAGCCCGGCCCCCTTCTGCTCTGCTCAGTGGAAGTGGGATAAGGGTGTTGTTGGAACCTAGATGGTGCCCCGCAATTTTGGAAACGTGATAACTAGAAATGGAGATGTGCTCATTGCAACTTTATGAGTCATCCTTGAGAGGAATGGAGAAGCTTTATTTTGGAGGAAACATTTTAATGGGCACTCGGTCACATTCAGGTAAAGTCTACTTGGAATACAGATACTTGAGACAAAGAAGAGTTAGGGCGGCTTATAAAACAAGGTGATGGGTTGTCTTCCCTGTATGCTGAGCTGTGTTGACTTGGAGACCAGCCTAAGATGTTTCTGTCTCTTCTTGGACTCTGCAAGGAACAGACAGCCTAGGTTCTAGCAAAGGCACACAGTCAAAAACACTTAATTGGGGGAAAGAAGGCTGGTCCCTGAAACAGGAGGCAGGTTAGAGGCTACAAAGATACTCGAACTCCCCGTCTCCAGGCTTTAAGCTTTTTGTCTCTATGTCGTAATTCCCTTCTGCTGTCTTTAAGCTTTCAGAAAATCTTGATGCTATAGGTTGGCTTTGATTATGTTGTGCGGGGGTAGGAACTATGGGGGAGACAGAGGAGACTGAGAGAGAGTGGAGCAATGTGAAACGTGACAGACCATGGAAGACTGGCTTTCCTGAAGGCTCCAGGTGTGAGAGATGAGTCAGGGAAAAGGTTTTAGCCTCGAGGGCTGGAAGACTTACAGACTACAGCATCACATCGATGTGGACTTTGGTGGGTGGTCAAGTCCACCCTGGGTACCAGCAGTGCTGTCTCAAGCTCCCCCACACCTGGGCCTGGGCACACTGCTGTTCTAAGGCCACAAAAGCAGTCACCCCCCCCCGCCTCCCTGGGCCATCAGTGTGCCTCGCTGCCTGCAGGCTCTCCTCCTTGTCCCACCTTTTATACAGTTTCACTGAACTGCATTTGAGCGTCAAGTCATCAGCTGCACTGAGGGCTGAGAAATGCGTGTACCGTAAGCATATTGTGAGGCCCTAATTTACAACTTGGCGAAGTTTCCTGAGTACGCTTGAAGGAGAAACCCATCCCTGCTGCTCAGCGACAGTGTGGCTTTGGGCCAGTCATTTCACTTCTCAGAGATGCCCTCTTGTGAAAGCCAGGGATGATAATCCTTTTCTTTCTGGACTGGTGTCCGAGTAAGGGAGTGACCACACACTTACTCACATGTTGTTAGTGCAGCAACTCTTACGGAGAACAACTGATGATGATATGCTATCATCCAAATCCATGGCCGGTGCCCAGTTCTTCTGTGCCAACTTCCTCTCTTGCCCTAATTTGTTAAATCTGAGAGTTAGGGCTGATTTTTGAAAGGTCATCTGGAGGGGCACCTGAATGGCTCAGTGGGTGAAGCCTCTGCCTTCGGCTCAGGTCATGATCTCAGGGTCCTGGGATCGAGCCCCACATAGGGCTCTCTGCTCTGCAGGGAGCCCGCTCCCCTGCAACCCCACCTGCCTCTCTGCCTACTTGTGATCTCTATCAAATAAATAAATAAAATCTTAAAAAAAAAAAAAAGGTCATTTGGACCCCCAGTTCTCAAACCTGGCTACCTGTGAGTCACCCACAGAGTGTTTTGGGGGCATTTAAAGTGGATGCGGAGGAATCTGTAGTTCTAAGTTGCTTTCCTGGTGGCTTGGCTTGGTCCAACAGACAGGGGATTGGGTTAACCCTTGCTTAGATCCTTTCTCTGTCACTAGGCAAGAATTCCTTTCTGCTACTCCAGGCAGGTGAAAACCTGCCTGGTATTAGACTTGACCAAACAGGGCTCCATTCCCCGCCCCCACCCATCCTGGGGAGCCCTTCCAGGGTCTGATATCTTTTCATGGCACCATTTTCCCTGTGGCGTTCTCTGCTTATTCCTCCAAAGATCTTGAATAGCTTGTGGTTACCATCCATCCCTTGTCTTTGTCTACCAGTCTGGTTACTCACCCTGTTCCCTCCTTGGGGAGGCAGATGCAGACATGTGTCTCTTTCCTCGTTATTTTCTGAGGCTAGAGTTTTGTTAGACCCTTGGCTCAAGCTCTTCGTTCCTTCCCCACACTTTCTCCCGTCTGGAGTTTGGGTTTATTTTTCTTCCTGCCTAACTACTTCTAATATACTAAGTCAATAAACAGATTCTCTGTGGTTACATATGGCAAACAGCTGAAATTTACAGTTGAGAGTAAAATTTCCTCATTTGGGAAAAAAAAAATCATTTCACAGATTTAGAAAGTGGTCATTCTGATCTCCAGGGCAAATAAAAGTGTTTTATAACCTTCCACAAAAGCTTACGCCTTGATTAAATTTTATTATGAATTATTAATTAAACCAAGAAAACACAGAGGCCTAAACCTTTGCTTAAATTTGCACCAGATTGAGACACAAACCAAAGGCAACAAGAAACCCTGAAGGGGTGGTTTAATGATGAGCAACGTGTATAAAGCTATCTGCACACTTTCATTGCCAAAGGCTCCAAACCAGCCATGCAAATGAGCCCCAGTGCCCAGGCCGGAATGGAGCCCAGCAACGAACCTGCAAGAAATGGGACCTCTGCAAGAAATGGGCCCCTCTCTCTCCTGGGTCCCGTGGCTTGGGTTTCATGGGCCACTGTGACTTTGGAGACACATCTGCTATGTACTTCATGAGCGACTGTGGTTGGGTGGAGCATGGTAGGAAGTAGGGTGGGAAAGCAGCCTGATGTCTCAGAAGCTGAACCAGAGGTCAGGAGAAATGGGCCACTATGGTCATGATCAAGTGACTGACTCAATCTGGGCTACCCAGGACACTTGTGCAGGTTGCTGGAGGCCAGGGCAAGTGAGTACAGAAACTCAGCTCATGCACTCTGGCTGAGCCTTGCTGCTTGCTGTGGGGTGGCAGAGGAAATGGGCCTGCATGCTTCCAGAAGGAACATCTTTTTCTTAGAATACAGAGGGGTTGTTTGGGCAAGCAGTAGCCTAGATTTCAATTTCATAGCAAATATGAAAAACACCCTGCCTTCAAAGAGCTCCTCGTAGCTTGGGGAAGCAGACAAACCAGCAGAGAATTACACCGCAGTGGTAACAAATGAGATACGAGCTGTCTGTGCATTCGGGTGCCCACCCAGATGGACTGGGACAGGAGAGAAGCAGGGATGCTTTCTTGAGGATGATGGCTGCATGAGCATGAGGAGTGAAGGGGATTGGGAATGAGGGTGTGGAGAGTGGGAAGGTTCTGACAGCCAAGGGAACTGAATGATCAAGTAATGAGAGACGATCTACCTAACCAGAAGAAAGATGGTGCTTTAGAGAAGACATGGAAACCCTCTGAGGGCTCCCTGCCATGTCTGGTTGTGGTTGCCGTTGCCAAATATGTGCATTTATTCAGACATAAAAGAAGAGATGATGACCACTCCCTGTCCCCACTGGCCAAGATTGGAGGGCTTGAGCCCTCACCGACTTCCCAATACAATGCTTGGCACTGGATATGCTCCACCGCTAGTTTCTTCTCCTTTCCCACTTCTCCTGCTCATTCATTCTCAATATGAAAGCAGGGATGAGAGACATTTACCTGTACATCTTTTACAACATCCAAAAAAAGAACGAACAAAAATATGAAGGGAAGGGTAGGGACGTGGCTCTTTGGCCATGGGGAGCACCCAGGACTTTGTGTCCCCACTTCTGAGTTGGTTCTAAGAGCATAGTGTAGCTGTCCTCCAGCAGGAAGCTGGCTTCCCTGGAGTAATCACAGGAGAAGAGGGAAGGGGAGCTCTGCAGCTGTCCAGTAAGTGAAGTTTCCACTATCTGATTATCTTTAGGGGGTCACCACCTCTCTCTGTGGACATCCAGGCTCCCAGTCCCGCCTAGAGAAGATTCTGCGTGGAGACAGCATGGCATTTATTTGGCTCTCATTTGTAGTGAGCTCAGGGCTCTTGGAAAGTGGCATGTTGACAACACTGCTTCCTAGCATGACATCACAGAAAGAAGTCTGAAGATACTGCTTAATAAGAATCCTGTAAAGATAAAAGAAATGGTAGGAAGAATTGAGGACGTGGTTTCCTCCCTAATAACTGCCATGAATCATTGCTCAGAGGGTAGGCAGAGAACAGAGGTACCCAGGGACAGCATTCTGGCCTGGGGGTCAGAGAGGGCCTTCCTTACAGGGCAGCTCTCACCTTTCTCCCCTTGCTTTGGTGTGAGGCCAGCCAAGGCTGTAGGGCTGTCTGATGAGCGCGAGGGAATGGCTAGCCTTTGTTGGCATCTACTTTTGTCATCTACTCTGCTGAAGAAATCCATCAAACATGGCTTCTCCCCAATTACCCAGCACCTAGTAAAATCTTGTGGTGGGGGCAGTTCTGAAAGAAGTAGACTATTCTGTCTTCACAAAGGATTTACCGCAGCCCTCAGGGACTTCTCTTTCCAGAAAAAGGCAGTATTCTTTCCCTGCCCTCTTCTACAGCCAAAAGGAAAATAAGGTGTAAGATTCTTTTTTGAGTTAATTTTGAGTTTCTTGAGGGACAAAAGGTTCTTGGAAAAACAATGCTTTATTCATTTCTTTAAAAAATTCTTTCCTGGAATACAACTCAATGATGAGTCCCCCAAAGGCCCCTGAAGTGTTTATTTTGTTGTTGTTGTTGTTAAAAAAAAAGAGAGAGAGAGAGAGAGAGATGGTGTCAGGCCAGGTCTTTAGAGCATCTGAAGAAGACTTCTGGTTGCTGCCCTGCTGAGCCCATGGCTCTCTTCATGGAGCTCTTCTCCAGGGCTGGAGCATGAAGGAGGGTTGCGGCTGGGCAGAGGCTGGCTCAGTGGCTGACCCCATGTGATCCTGCTTAAAGAACGTGTCCTGCTGTCCCCCACCAGAATATGATGGAAGCCGAAGGATCGGCCTGTTGGAAGGCAGAAGAGTGGGAGCAGGGAGCAGACAATAGGGGGCTTCGCTTCTTGATAATGAATGGAAAACAAAAGCTGTGTCCGCACTCCAGGTGAAGTGCTTAGAGGTCCTTCCCGGAGGGCTGCTTTCTGAGGCGATGCTCTTCCAGGGCTGCTCGGCCACCTGGTAGAGCCACCTGCTAACTGACAGAAGGAGTCTGAGGATGGAGGGAAGTGACCAGACAATAGTATGCGCCCCCCCACCCGGGGGAATGACAGGAGCTTAGGCTGGGAAGGGGATGGAGGAAGAATGCAAGTCAGGGAGATGGTACTAGAGTGAAACTGGTGGCCTCATTGAAACCCCAAAGGGTACCTGCTTATTTGATTCATGTCCATGACATGGCTCAGTGGGGTCTCAAAGATTACTTAGCTTCAACCCCTCAGTTTAGAGTTGAGGAAACTGAGGTCCAGGGGAGCTTTAACTAGCCTTTGGTCACAAGGTGAGTGTGTGGCTCAGCAGGTCCAAGATCTGAGCTGCAGTTCTGGGTCTTATCTCTGCTGGTGACAGTTGGGGTTCCTTTAGCTTGCCTCTCTGAGATAGAGGAATAACCATGAGAAAATCATTGACCTTGGCGTCAGGTGACCTTGGCTTTGGGGTCTAATTGCCCAGTTCCCAATTTGACAACACACTTCCCCGGGTTTTCCAGATGAGGGCAGAGTACCACCCCTTCGCTTTCAAGCTGGTGACCTGTAAAGATGAGCAGGAAGAGAAGGCTCAAGGCTGATCTGGAGCCCTTTGGTGCATCTCCAGCCCTTCCTACTCTTGGACGTGGCAGTTACTGGGCAACATGACCCTTGAGGAGGAGATAAACTGCTTCAGATAGGAAGAGTTTATCTTTGAGGTTATTGCAAATGGGCCTGACTTCTTAATCTAGTTTTGCCGAGATCTGAACTGGTAGCCAGATAAACTGCTGGCTGCCTGATTTTTTGTATTTATCAAGTCTAAACAATTATCAGAAGGCAATTATCCCCTGGGAGGCCAGTGGCTCAAGAGATAAGCAGTGACCTGCAGGCCTGGTTTCTACCCCAGATCCATAATGCCCTCAAATGCCCTGTGGGGATTTTCTCCACTTTCCCATAGCCCTATATTTTAAGGGATACTTGATGTTCCAGCACGTCCGTTTTGGTGTTTTCTTGCCCATAGCGGAAATGAAACCCAGTGGTTCTTAGAGGTGGGTAAATCTTTTTAAAAGGCCCTTCTGTTATCACTGTGGGGTCTGTGAGCACTAGAGGTGGGGCGGGGGGTTTTCAGGGACCAGTGAGACCTTAGATCCGAGTTTGCTACACCCGGAAGTACAGCAAATGCTTCTGGCCACACGCCCTTCAGATTGTAGGTGAGGAAGCCAGAACACAGAGGGATCTGATATGTTGTGAAAGGAGCGTGCTTTTTAGAGTTAAGCAGAGGTAGGTCTGAAGCTTGCTTGCCTTTGGCATTGGTCAGCTATCTGACCTTGGGTAACCTCCTGGAGCCCCTCTTTCCTCTTCTATCATGTGGAAATGATAATCTCAACCTCACAGCATTGTTGTTCGAGGTAAAATCTATTTGCCTCTGGTCAAGGTCACACATATAATTGGAGGCAGAGCCAACGTCAGAGCCCTAGTATCCTGGCTCCCGGATCTCTATTCTTTCCATTACACGGTGGAATCTTCTTCTCTGGAGGTCTGCAATTTACCATGAAATAAAAAGTAAAGCTTCTGCTTTGTCCCACCCCAAATCCGAATTCAGTGGTTCTCAGAACGCTCCTCCAGATGGTCTGAGGCTCAGTTCTGCTTAGGACTCATGTTTACACGATGACAGCATCTATATTTTTTCTGGATGAATTAATAATCGACTTGCCATTGTATTTAGGAAAAACCAGACATCACCTCATGGACGTCTCATTGAAAGGGAGCGTCATTTATTCCACTTATCCTGGCAGATTTTCTATTTAGGCTTGGTGGCAGCAAGAACAGGGGTCTTGTGCAGCTGAAGGGTGTTTACTGGTGCAAGGGATGACGGGCCCCGTCCAAGGTCGAGGGGGGCCCCAGTCTGAGGTCCTTGCCTCTCTCGCCTGGGCGTTGTCTGCGCTTCGGACACTAGGTGGCGCCACAGGAACATCCTCGCGGCCCGAGGCGCGGTCGCAGGCAGGGAGGACTCGCAGTGAGCCGCGAATTCTCGGGCTTTCCACGCAGGGCTAGGGTTCCGACTAGCCACTTCTCGCCGCCCTGTCCACCCACCAAAAGCACGGCTTCTCTCCGGGGGAAGCCCTGGTGGTGTTCTGCCCGGCGATGGGAGTTGTACGTATCCTATTTGGTTTTAGGATTCACCAGTTCAGCATTTTAAACCCCAAACGACTAAGCGTGTTTGTTCCTCATCGGTCGCCCCCGCCCCCTGTGTCCGTAAGGATTCATTTGCTTTGAGTGGCTTCGTTACAAGGGGTTGGGGTGCTAAATATAGGTCCCTTTCCCCCTCTTTTGAAAGGCTGCAGACGTGATACACTTCTGCTTGCCTGGTGGACGCTTCCGAGCGGGCTAGAGCGGTTGCCGTGAGGGCTGTGAGGGTTGCGGGGGCTGCGGGGCCCGAGGGCGTTTAGGTGCCCGGCTCAGATGTAGCCGCGCTGTACCGTGCAACCCCAAGGGGCGGCTGCTCCGGCCCTTGGGCGCGAGCGCCCCCTGGAGGCGGGCCGGGGAGCGGGGCACGGAGTGCCGCCGGCAGCGCGGAGGTCGCCGCCCCTTTTCGGTTCCTCTCAGGTTCCCGCGGAGATGCCCAGCTGCCTCTCCAGTCGCAATCGAGTTTCCCTACTTCAGAGTCAGTTGCTGTTCTCTCACGTCTGCATCACCAGTTACATTTTCCTCTGTCCCCATCCAGACAAATGGCTTCTGTCGGCCCCATGGGTTGTCCGTCTCGCTCCACCGTTCGTGCGCCACGGACGCTCATTCTGAGGTCTCCGTCGGTCTGGGCCCTCGGGCTCTGGTTTAGGCGGGATCCGGGGTTCGTCCCCACACCAGGGCTTCCCGCCACGTCCCCATTCTGGAGAGTCAAGAATGAAGTCAAGGGGCGCCTGGGTGGCTCAGTGGTTTAAGCCTCTGCCTTCAGCTCAGGTCATGATCTCAGGGTCCTGGGATCGAGCCCCGCATCGGGCTCTCTGCTCAGCGGGGAGCCTGCTTCCTCCTCTCTCTCTGCCTGCCTCTCTACTTGTGATCTCTCTCTGTGTGTCAAATAAATAAATAAAAATCTTTAAAAAAAAGAAAATAAAGAATGAAGTCAAGTTTGGCCCCTTTCCTTCGCACGCTTCGGGTGCTTTTTCCTTGCCTGTTGACCAGGGCTATCAGATCTGGAAGTGGTTTGTGAAGAAGGCAGCTTCTTTTTCTGCCCCAAAAGCTGCCTTTTGACTAGAAGTACCGTGTCTATGGAGTGCAGGCCCGGGAAGTTCAACTACGTTAGCCTCAGCTGTGGGGACAAAGAGAAGCCAGACAGAGTGATCTAGCGACGACAACCGTCAGGGGAAGGAGAAGGGAGAGGGAGGGCCAGGAAGGGTCCCGAGAATGAGGGGCCCCATGACTGCAGGCCTGTGGGGGTTGAATCCTGCCTCTGACCTCTGTGAGCTCTGGTCTGTGAGCTGGTCCCTTCACGGCTTGAGCCTCAGTCCCCTGCTAATGGGAATACTACTACCTACCTCAGTGGGTTGTGGTGAAGATGATTAACTAGTATGTTTATGAGGTGCCCTCTTGCAATATATGGCCAATATGTGATAGGGGTTTGATGATTCAGTCTAAGCCACTGTTCCAGTCTTTCACCATGCTGATTATACGGACATCTTAAAGTACCGGCTTTATTCACCATGTTTGGGATTGGGAGAAAGGTTCCCCGAGATACCAGTGTTTTCCTTCATTTTTTAAAAAAGATTTTATTTATTTGTCTGAGAGAGAGCACAAGTGGGGGACGGGAGGGGCAAGAGGAAGAGGAAGAGAGAGAAGCCAGACTCCAACTGAACAGGGAGCCCAAGGTTGGGCTTGGCCCCAGCACCCTGAGCTCATGACCTAAACTGAAGGCAGATGCTTAACTGACTGAGTAACCCAGGAGGCCCTGTTTTCCCTCATGGGTTACAATGCCCTCTCCTCTCCTTAGTAGAAACGAAGAGAAGGTAAATGACTTATTTTCTTCTCCAGGGACTCTTGAGGAGAGAGATTCATGATGCAGCCATGCCACTGGGGATAAACACTGTAATGTGAGGGGACTGGGGGTCAGCTCCCTCCCCCACTCAAGGGGAATTTCACCCAGGCCCCTTCACTTCAAGAAATAGTGCTATACCATCTTGTTGGAATAGCCCTCTGCTTGGCAGCTTGTCCATATGTTTAGTTTTGGTGGAAGTCAGTAGGTTTGTAAAGATTTCTTAACCATCCCTTTAACTAAAAACCAAGCCAGATATTCCTTTGCCTCTAAATACTTTTTGCTACCAAAAATATAAAGAAAAGTCTTCTCTCAGTGTCTGGTTTTGTTGTGTAGAAATCATCATGTCCTGCTAAGGAATGACAACCTTTATGTTTTTCTTCTAGTTTTATTGAGATATATTGACACACAACATTGTTTAGTTGAAGGCATGTACTACCCTCATTTTAAGAGTTTGAAATATTAACACCGTCAACATCACACATTTCAATAATGCTGTCTGTGTTTTAATGTTATTGATATTAGGAGGTTGACAAGCACACATCTTTCACTCTATAGGTGAAACTGGGACACTTTTTAAAAACAGAGTATTTATTTATTTGAGAGCAAGAGCAAGCATGAACAGCAGGGAGGAGCAGAGGCAGAGGGAAAAGCAGGCTCCCAACTGAGCAGGGAGACCTATGAGGGGCTGGATCCCAGGACCCCAAGATCATGACCTGAGCCCAAAGCAGATGATCAACTGACTAAGCTACCCAGGTGCCCCTGAAACTGGACCATTTCTGATCATTCATGTCTCTCGTTCCCAGTCCTGGTCTAGTGTGCTCATAGGTGATACAGGGATCTCTGAAGGTCCCACCAGCCTCTGTAGTGGGTCACCTGCCCTTCCATGGACAGAACAAATGGACTGGGATTCCTGCTGTGCCCTTGTCTGAAAGGAGGCAGACCCTTCTCCCAGCTCAGGACCATCAGTGCACTGCAGCTCTGAGGACTGTTTGAGACAGTATAGGAAAGATCTTGACTCGCTGCTCTTGCCTCACTGCCCCAGCCCTGTGGTCCTGGGCCCATGGCAGCAAACTGAGTTCGTTAGTTAGTAAATACTATGAATTGACTGATAGAGCTCACTGTCGTCTAGTACAAATGACTCAGTTTATTAATGCTCTGCAAAAGATGGCTCCTTCACTGGCCAGCAGCCTTAAGCAATATTTCATTAAAACTGGCTTAATTATTTTTAAAAGACAGCCCAATTAAAAGCTATACATACTTTCTATGTATGTGTTTATATATAGAGCTGTATATATAATATATATTCCTAACTGTGTATATGTGATACACACACACACACACACACACACACACACTTAGCAATTTAATTATGTGGTATGAATTGTTGGAAGAATACCCAGAAGCTGGCCCCCTTTCTGTCGCTGGATTCAGACTAGAGGCCACCCTGTAAGGGGGTGGCGTTGGTGGATTCTCAGTGACTTCACGATGGAAGTCCCAGCTGCACAGAACCCTGCCCCACTGTCAGGGCCCAGCTGCTCTGGAAGAGATAGGTTCTGCTCCTCCCCTGTCCTGGCAGTGTCAAGGTGCTTGAGCTGGGGAAGGTTGGGGGAGGGTGTCCTCACCAAAAGAGACATGGACTTTGGGCTTTTGTTTCTGGAGCTGACTGTCAGAGCTTTCCTAATGAGCAAATATGTTCTCTTTAAGGGAACAAACAAACAAAGCAAAACCACTAATTCATCTGGGTTTTATTCATTGTTTTAAATACAAACAAACAAAAGGAGAGGGGAGAAGTGGTTATTTCTGCACCAAGTATTTCAAATGCAAGTTCCTCCACTGCTTGGGGTGTTTGGATGGTGCTTGTCACCATAGGACCCACAGGGCTAGTTCCAACCGTTATTTGGTAAGGCTTTTTTTCTTTCCAAAATTCCCAGCGTTCCTTTAAGGCCCATTTAGCTGCGGGTTTTGTTTATTCTCCCGGCAATCAGCATTTAAAATAAGACAAACAAGCATTTTTCCTGGTCTGTGAATCCCCGCTGGCCAGCCTCCACCTGCACACCTGAAGCCAACGTGTCCAATTGAATTTCTTTGTAACCCATCTCCCCTTCAGAGACCTGCCCCTCCGTATATACCAACCTGGAAAGAGAGAACTTAAGCAGGGCAAATGTAATTTTAAGAATTGCTAATGATGCTAGAAATCTGCAATGCAATTACCATCATTGGATTTGGCGCTCCTCCGCTCCTCCAAAGGCACGGAGCTCCGCCTCGGACCGCAGTGGCAGCAGCGACAAGCTCCCCCACGTGCGCCTGGGCGCCCCGGGTAGGCTGGCGGTGTGCGGCACCAATATATGAGCCTTGCGTTAGGCTTCCTTTCTTTCTCTCCTTCAGCAACTGACTTCTTTGTCTCTTTTCCCGGTTGCGGGGTTGGGGGAAGGGTGGGGTGGATTTTTTCCACTTGGTTCTGTCCTTAGCATTCAATCCTCCAGTGGGGTCACTCTGTTTTCCATAAGAGGGACCTCCACTTTGTGACCTCATTTTGCCCTCTTGGATTTTAGTGCTTCCCTTTACCCACGTTCCTCCCTCTCCAGGAACCCCAGGAATTCTTGGTGCCTCAGCAATTGTGAAAGTGCCCACCCCATTACCCTCCATAAGATAGACGTTCCTTTCTCCCTCTTTTTCTTTTTTTCTTCCCTCACTTCCATTTCCTTGCCACTCTCTATGGCTCAGAAGTAGTATGAAGAGTTAAAAATAGGGAGATGGAAGGAGCCAGAGGGGGAGAGAGAGAGAAAGAGAGAGAGTGAGAAAGCAGAAAAGAGAAAATGAATTATTGGATTCAAAATAAACCTTTACTTTTTCATAGGAGAATTATTTTTACTCTCTGAAAAAAATAGCCTGGGCCAGGCACGGAAAACTATGTTAGCTGGCTAAGAGGTTACAAAATCCAGAAGATGATCTTGACGTGTCTGCTCAATTTAGCGAAGGCTTCTACTCTGGGGATCCTCTCTCAGATACAGAGGCCCAAATCAGAAGCTTGTAGAGGGGAGCTATTCTTCCAAGATTCCAGATGTGTCTGTGAGACAACACGTTATGGGGCAAATTGATTTCACCCTTGGGAAACTGGAGATTTTTCAAAGTTATGTCTGCAAAGCCGGCTAATGCATTTCCCCATTAGTGCATTAAAGTGTGCCCTTATTAATTCAAACATAAAGGCAACAAAATAAGCTGTTAAATTTAAAATATAATACATATATAATGAGGAGAATGTGTGAAAGCCTTATTCAAATGAAAATACAGGAGTGTTTGAACTACTGAGGTATCTTTTGTATTGAATTATGAGCATATGTAATAGATTTA
Organism: Mustela putorius furo; assembly: GCF_011764305.1. NCBI lineage: Eukaryota > Metazoa > Chordata > Mammalia > Carnivora > Mustelidae > Mustela > Mustela putorius. The sequence goes on from NW_025422005.1 coordinate 72,978,253, forward strand.
ATTATTAATTTCCCCATTGTTCTATGCACACAGACAGGGTTCAAGGCACAGTCATTCTCTGGCTTTCATAGATCTAATTTGTATAATTATTGCCTGAATAAAGAATTGCTCCAATTCCTAGCTCTCTTTCTTTTTTTCCCCCTTCTAAATACTATTTCAATGCTGCATTCCAAAAGGGGAACACCTGCCACTTCTTCAAAGTCAGCTGATCATTTGGAATGATGGACGGTGCTGCTGCCGATGACGTCCCCTTTCAAGTCTCTTTGTCTAAGTGAATTATCGTGCATCCTTTTAATTTTATTGAACAAATTACATTTGTCAAGGTCTATCTTTGTAAATAAATGATAACTAGAGACACATGGATGCGTATTTCTGCTGTTCAAGGGCTCTTGTTCCATTTCTGGAAGCCAGATGAACATGGAACAAAGGAGAAACTTTCCTCTAAAAGCAATTATCTTTCTGCATTCCCATCAGTATAATTATATTGCAGGGAATTTTAAGAAGCTGTAGAAGTAGAATTGAATGCTTAAAACTGTGTTTGCTGAATTGCTATGCAAAAGTTGAGCAGGCTGTATTGCATCACACTAAATAGTCTAACGCTCTCCTGGCCGCATCTCTCTGAGCTCAGAGCATGCCTGCAGGATGGAGACAGTGCGGGAGGGGTGGGGCAGAGGAGGGCCACATTTAGCGGTTCCTGTGTTGCCTGAAAGGAATATTTGATGACATTTCTGAAGCCCGAGGCTGTTAGCAAGGCAACTAGGGCTGTGTACAACTAAGCTACCCATTTCCAGACTGTTTGGGATGCTTCTGAGTTGCGCAGTACTCTCTGCCTGGAACAGAAATTTATTAGCTTATTAACTAATCCATGAATGGTAGTGGAATAAGGAAGGTGTCGTCCATGAAATCATGGTGGCTGCAACTGCCCTGCTCCCAAAGGCAAGTAGGCAGCTGGTTTAGGGAGATAATGAGTGTGGTTTGTGTGGCTCCTGTGTCAATATTGCGTGTCAACAGGGGTCATTTCTTTATCATCGGTTCTCCCCCACTTTAGTGAAGTAAACTATATTGCCTCATCATGGATGACTAGCCATAGTCTCATCCTTCCTTCTTTCCAGTTTTTACAAAACCACCTGAGGGACATTTGGGAGAGGGGGGAGGAAAGCACTGGTGAGAAATGACAATAGAAAATGCCAGAATCCTGGTTCATTTAGTACTTGCTGGTGGGTTTTGACTTATTAGACGGTTGATGGGATTACACTATGGTCTAGAGATCCTGAGAACAAGAAACTCAGAAGCAAGATGACTTTATATCTTCAAAGGGAGATGGGCAAAAAGCGCATTAAAAGCCAAGAAATAACATTCCTGGTTTACAAGAGCCCATATGGAGCAGTGGAGGGAGCAAAGGCCCGGGGGTCGGAATCAGGGATAGCCACTTGGCCTCCTGCAACTATCAAATGAAGACCAGATGATCAAAAAGGTTATGTTACGATTCTGGGTCCAAGATCACGATTCCTAGTATATGGAGCATTAATCTCCCATAGGAAAGTGGTAGAGGGAGGATCCAACATCTGGGGTTGAGTTGCTAGAGCTTTATGAATGTGCTGAAGAGAGAAAAATGATTTAGTCTCATAAGAAAATGAGTCCCGTGCTTTCTATTTCCAATTTCTGTGGCTGAGGCTCGGTAATAAGGAGAGGCTAAGACCCAAGGGGTCATTGAAGTTTGCCAGGCCAGAAAGGGGTAGGTCTATAAAATATGTTTAAAATGGTACCTTGGGCACCTTTGTTACTGAAAAGACTCCTCTCTCTGGAAAAAAGCGGCTGCTGTGATTTGTTTGATTCTGATCTTCTCACTCAGTAGGCAGCGAAGGGAATGAGCAGAGAGGGCCGTATGTCTAGCTTAGTCCTGAATTTAGTCCTGTCAGCAACCGCCACCCCCCCCCCCAACCTCCACAGTGGCAGCACCATGCCTGCTGCTAGGAATAGAAATTCACGTAAGACATGATCTCTGTTAACAGGACTAAGTTGTATGAGTCTGGGGGAGAGGCCAGGTAGGAACTTCGGGGATTATAGGACAGAGTGATAAGGGTCGTGATGAGGTTCTCCTGGGAGCGGGGAGGACTGCGAGAGCAAACAAGGAGCACATGACTCAACCCAGGGCCCAGTCAGGGAAGGCCATGGGAGGAAGTGAGGCTTACATGGAAATAGATAAAAGTGGGGGTGGGGAATGGTAACAGGAGAGAGTATGTGAGGACCACTGACAAGCACGTTCAGGAAGCTGCTAATATTTCAAGATGGCCAAGGAGAAGGGCAGGCATGGATGAGTGGAAAGGATCGAGGAGGTTACCATGTGGCAGAACAAGGAGGGGTCTGAGAGCCTAGTTAGGAAGCTTGAACTTTATGGCCCACGTTATGGATAAGTAATGAAGGAGTCTCACAGGTGAGTGACATATTCAGGGGCAAACTTCACAAGGATCACACTGGGAGCCAGGATTAGTGACTGGGGCCCTGAACAGAATAAAATGTGGAGCCCCCTATTTATTATTTATTTATTTATTTATTTTTTAAGATTTATTTATTTATTTATTTGACAGAGAGAGATCACAAGTAGGCAGAGAGGCAAGCAAAGAGGGAAGGGGGAAGCAGGCTCTCTGCTGAGCAGAGATCCTGATATGGGGCTCGATCCCAGGACCCCGAGACCATGACCTGAGCCGAAGGCAGAGGCTTTAACCCATGAGCCACCCAGGGGCCCCTGGAGCCCCCTATTTAAAAACAAGAAAAAATTACTGTTAATGCTACTAAAATAAAGAGCTTTTTCCCATTTGTTCTGTAGTCTCTCAAGCAGTCATGGTGTTTTTTACATTTGCTATTTAATGTTACCTCTGTTAGGCAAGTAGAGACACTCAGAATCCTGGGGCCCTCCCCCAAAACTTAGGACATGTGTGCCCCACTAGCTGCTGCTTCTCACTCTTTGTATCTGCTGGACTAAGGGGCTGTGCCTCAGCTCCGGGTGGAATCAGGCATCTCCACTTCCCAGAGGCCTGATGCCTCCACCCTTGGCAGGCAGATGCTCCCACAAGGGTATTACAATCTCTGTGTCAGGATGCCTTGGGTGTCTGGGACTGGGGTGGTCGCAAGGTTTGCCTGCACAAAGTCACCTGCCAAGTACATGGTGACACTGCCAACTTAGGGTGGAGAGAGCCATCACCATGTCCATCCCCCTCAGACATCGTGCGGGATGCTTGCCCAACTGTGAACCTCTCACACATGTGCCCCTGTCACCAGCCCCTGCTGCTGCTGGAGTTGGTAGTGGTCACTGGAAGGGATTAGGGAGAAGGGGCCTGGGCAGGGCCCATGGTGGCAGAACACAGGTAAGTGAATGGCTGAGAAGCTGTCCCAGGAGGTAGGAGGTGGTGGAAGGCATGGTACACAGGAGCCAAGGCTCTAAGTCTCCAGCGTGTAGTTCATTGTCTCATGGACTTTACTTCCCAAAACACTAAATCATTAAAAATTTCATGATGGCAACCACAATGCACTAAGCCCCAAGGACGGGGTCCTTGTGAGTATGGGGGACCATGCAGTTGCACGGGTCACTTACCCGTGAAGATTATTGGCAGCAGGAAGCTGTAGAGGAGTCAGGCTCAAGGCAGGGAATCCATTAGGAAGGGGCAGGAGCTATCTGGGTGATGAATCACGTAGCTGAGGCAGTGGTATGCGGATGGGGAAGAAGTGGAGACGGCAGACATTTGGAGCAGGCGAGTAAGTGGGCCAGTGGTATATACGGGAGCTTCCAAAGTGCTAGTGTGGGCAACTGCTACTTTATGAAATACCTTCACAAGAATTTTATCATTCGTTCTGCAGAATAGCCCTGTGGAATATACATTTTGTTATTTCCATTTTATGGTGAGGAAATGGCTCCGAGAAGTAAGGTCATTTATTCAAGTTCATCCAGTCAGAAGACTTGGGACTCAACCCAAGGCGTTTGTTTCAATTGCCTATTCTATGCACTGTAACATTTGGCCCCTCTGCTGCTCTTGATGACTGTGGTCTGCTTCATTCATTTATTCACTGCGTCACTGAGCAGATACCTGTTACGTGGTCACAATGGGCCAGGTGCTCATGTAGGTGCTGGCAATACTTCTGGAAGCAAGCCAGACAAGGCCTCTGCTCTCGGGGAGTGTGCATTCTAGCACAGCCCAGGTGCCACATTGAATCAGAGATTCCCATAGGGCTTTGAGGGCTGGTAGAGGCCATTATTTATTTTTCTCTTTTGTTTCTCATCCCGGTTTGTAATGAATTAGAGTTTGATTAGCTGCGTCAGAGCAATCATGACTACAGGGAGGGAAATAAAGTGTCCTTTTGACCAACCCTATCCAAAAGCTGTGTGTAATTAAAAAATCAGACCCTAATTCTCATCATCTCTACCTGAGCTGGCAGAGGTCTGTTTATTCTGTAGATAAATAATTATGTTATTTTGTTCTTACATTAAAAAAATATATATATATATTTGAACAGATATATATATATATATATATCTGTTCAAACAATGTTGTGAATCTCAGGCTAAGAGACTGGGTCCTTCTGATGAAAGATACATTTCAGAGTATTAAGTTGTTCCTGAGCCAACAGCAACGGTTCTGAATACTGTTCAGATGACTCAACAGTGTGGGTCAGGAAGGCACTTGGCTGGTTGATGACTCAGTCCCTCCTGGTGTCTTGTACTGTAGAAGACCGTCAGGAAGGCATGTGTCAAATGGTGTTAGGATGAACCAGTTTTCCCCCTTGATGCACAGCCCCCGAACTAGAATGGCTGCCAGATGGCATGGGTGCTAGAACATGAGCATTCAGGGTATGAGGCAATCACAGGAAGTTCGGAGGCTGCAATCCTTTTAAAGGCAATGAATGCTATGTTTGATAGGAAACAGGATCATAAAAAGACTAATCACCAAGTGAGTAGACACAGAGAACTCAAATCATCATTCTTGTGGGAGAACCTGCTGGACCTGGTGGTGCTTCTGTGGCCTGGCCTGTGTCAGAGGCTCTGGAGGAGTGCAACATGAAAACGTGTGATTCCAGTGGGCCCCAACCAGACCATATATGTCAACACAGTCCTCGACTTCTAAACAAATGGCCAAGAGGGGATTGGGAGAATCAGTACAGGTCCTGGAGGTCTGGTTCATAGAAGGCCTGGGCACAGTAGTGACTCAAGGAGCCTGATTCAAACCAAGGGGCTTCATGGGATTCGGAGACCATCCTGGTACCACTCATGCCCCCTTGGGGACATCAACATCATTCTGGGCCCTGTGTGGCTGCCCGTTGTGTACTGGAGGCCCTCTTGTCCTGTGTTTGCTGTGTGAGGCATGACTCCTCCGGATGGCCTTCCCTTCCTGGCCCCATGGCATTGCATTGCCCTGTTCTCACAGTCCCTCTCCATAGTAACAGACGCTTCCACTGAGTTAACACCTCAACCCATTAAGCTTAAGTGCTTTTCAAAACATTTTATTATTGGCTGAGTGTTTGTGAAGCAGCTTACCTTGAACTCCCATCGGCTTCAAGAGGTTTTGTGCCTGTCTTGTATCCCAGAGAACTGTGTCATAAACCCAGCACATTCTGGCGTGTGTGATTGCACCCTTCCCTTCTCTGTCTCTCCAGAGAGCATGATGGCGCTCATGGGAAGGCTATGAAGAATTCTGATTTCGTCCTTTATACCACTGCCTGGCCAATTTAAAAGGGGACGTCATCCCCTTTTAAAAATGTTTAAATTGTATGTTACATGGATGGAATCTGCCCCCCTGACTCAGGTAGTGAGCACATGACTAGCTGAGTGGAGCTTTCCATGCTGTTCCATTGAGTGAGAGACCTAATGGGCCACGTTCTGGGTCGTTTCTGAGACCCTTCCTGGTATCAAATTCTTTCATCTCCGTTGGCAGCCGGGCATCTCTGTCTGTTGCCATCATGATGTGATAGTTTGGCTGTCCCAAGGAAATGATGTTCATTTGTTAACATCTTGGTAAAATTTCTTAAGTAGACACACCAGTGTTTAATACTAAGTAGTATCTTGTAAGAGCCATGAATCTTGAGTTAAGTTGATCCATTCATGAGGCATCTCCAGAGACCCATTTTGATTTGTGTGCATGTGGAAGGGGCAGGGGTAATAAACATCGGAAGGTCATGACCAACAGTAGAGACAACCAAGAAGGTACTGATTGTAGTAGAACCACAACGCGGTCTATGGTGGTTCTCTTTCTGCACCTAACATAGGATTTACAATATAATTTGCATGTCATAAATTAGATAGGCAGATGAAGCAAAGACATGAAAAAAGAGCTCTCTGATAAGAAGCCACAGTACATATTCAGAGATAAATTCCATTCACGAGGAGATTTTGATTTCAGGCCCTTAGAAGTGGGTTGTAAGATAGGCACAGCATCTAATCTTGAGGCAGGTAGATAGTGGTGAGATGGCTAATCACAAGTAATTTTAAAAGCAATCTGTGGCTAAGTGCGGTGAGCTGCAAATCACCTCCTGGGTTTGGGCTGCAGGGGGTGGGGAGTGGAAGCCATCTTGGCGACCTAGAGTAGAAAACAGAAGAAGCAAGAAGTTCTCCACATTCCTTCCTCCCATCCCAGAATGGGATGCTCTTCACTTGCTTCAATTGCTCTGAGACCTAAGATGCCTTTTCTGGATGTTTCGTGGAGTCACAGAGAGCCCCACATACTCCCTGAGCTGAGGGCGCCCTTCTCACCTGGCAGGTAGGAAGCCGTCCCTTTGCTTACTGCTGGAGCAGGGTAGCAAGTCCGGAAGGAGGCTGCTTGCTGCCCTCCTAGACATTCCTGTGGCTGTGCGGTCCAGTGACAGTACACCTGGTGAGAGGGCCATTGCTGTCTTGGCAGCTGGGCTTCCCCGAGAACGGCGACTTTGGAGAGAACCACAACTTTGGAGACACCACAGCAAAGAGAGATTGGCCACCCTAGGTTTCTGGAGGAGCCTTGAACTGGAGCATGAGGGGAAAACCCAGGTCAGAAGAGCTGGCAAGGAGGGAAGAGTGGTGCCGGCCACGGCGTTCGAGGAGGGGTGCTGGGCCTCTGAAGTGTTTCCATCTGATTGGTGTTTGGGGTTTGTGCTGGGAGCTGGTGGGCTGGGCAGTGTTCATATTTTGCAAATCAGATACTCTTCTGAAAACCGTCCTCCCGTAACCCTCTACCCTCTAGTGTGGTCTTGACTGTGTGAACCTAAAATAATCCAACAGCACATTAAGGATGGCTAAATTGTCATGGCACGGTTTCTTGTTTATTTTGAGTGCTGCCTTTCAGCCACCCGCAGATTCCCTGTAATTGCCACACGATGCTTTCCTGCGAGCACAGGCCTCATGCCTGTTTTCACACTCAGGTCTTCTTTGTGTCATGTCTTTACTCACGGGCCATGTTGATGATGATGGCGGTGGCATTGATACAATGCTAGGAGCTTCTCAAAATTCACTTGTTTCGTCTTCATGAAACCCCTCTGAGGTAGGTACTATTATTATTATTCCCATTTTATAGATGAGCAAAAAGAGGCACAAAAGTTAAGTCACATGAGATCACGTTCTGGTAAGTGGTGGAGCCAGGATTCACGTCCATTCTGTCTGGCTTTGCCGTCTGTACTCTTAACCGGTTGGCAAATGTTCCACCATCTGCCTCTTCAATGGTGTAGGAGCACGAGTCAACACTATCATTTAGAGTGTCCAGAGGTTATAGAGGTGTGTGTCAGCCATAAAATATTCCCATCCTTGCACGGATGGATGCATTCACACATTTATTGACAACTTACCCCCTGCCAGAGCACCATGCTGAGGAGAAGACCCAGACTGACATGAGCTTACAGTCTTTTGGAAAAGTCAACAAATTAAACAAGAATCACAGTGATAGGTAATGAAGATTATGCTTGATGAAGTTTAAAATAATAGTAGCAAATATTTACTGAGCATTTTGCTATGTTTTGCTAAGCCCTGTGTTCAGGGCTTTTTATGGGTTCTCTCATTTAATCCTGACTGTGACCCTATGAGGTAAGTGCTATTTTATCCCCATTTTACAGATGAGGAAATGCAGGTGAAGTGAGGTTGTGTAATTGCTGAGTGATACAGCTACTTAATGGTAGAGCCAAGACCATGGGGGAACACATCTTGAAGGTAAACCTAGCTTACGATTTAGGGAGTCTAGTTCCAGTCAACTGAAAAGCAGTGCTCATCGAGATAAACAAATATGGGAGAGTCTTCCTTCATTTAGTCATTCAAAAGCATTTATCAAGCATCTTGGACACGTAATGTGTCAAGGGAGGGGGGGTGGTCTGTGGTGGGTGGATACAGATATGGATAACGTAGAGTGTTTGCACTTGCAATTAAGAAAATGTGATTCAATAGCCCATACTATGTTAAGTATTTAAGGATATAAAGATAAGAATTGCTCCTTGGTCTCGAATTGATTAGCATTCTAGCAGAGTGGGGACAGACAGGTTGGCTTATGCTTACACAGCGGGATGGAATGAGGAATGTGGACTTCAGAAGGGAGAAATCTGCACCTGTGGTCCAGATTTTAGTACTGGAACTCCAATTCTGTGACTTTAAGCAAGCTGCCAACTTCTAGAACATTAGAAACACAGGCCTGGAACCCTCCCATTACAGATGAAAGTTGTCAGGAGCTAGAGAAATGTTTGAAAAACTGACAAATTCTGCTTCAGGCGTCCCTTCCAGCCCTGAAGATTGTATGAATCTTAACCTGTAAATAATTGTCGAGTTTTTCAATCACACACAGTGCACACATCAAGGCTTTGGCAATCCGCAGTTTTGGGAATATAGTACTAGGAAACCCTCGTGGAGTCAGAGAGAGGAACTTCAAAGGAAAATGGAAAGCACAGAAAACATGAAGGAGATGCTCCCAGCACTTGCGGGTAGCAGGCAGGAGCTTGGAGGTGGTGGGACGGCCAGAAGCCACTGCTGGCCGGAATGAAGGAAGGAAGGCTGCAAGAAACAGTGTAGGGCCAAATGTAGCATTTGGAAGTCAGGGAAAGGAGAAAAGGAACAGGAAGAATGTTTCCCTAGGTTTAAACTGCTTTCCTATTCATTAACATAATGCCTATGTCAATTATCTGCGTAAGTGTGCCTTGGGCATTCTGTACTATGCTTGGTTGCTTTGGGTAAATGGATGAGGAGAGTCTAATACCAACTTGCAGAAACCAAGGTAGAGGACAAGGGCTCCAAAGCCTCCTACCCGGAGCAGAATTTTTATAATCTACTCGTACAACTAAACTTTCACATTCATCTGGAGCCTTTATTTCTTCCACAAGGACCCCTTTATGCTGGGCCCTGCTCACGAGCTGGAGCTTGGGGCAAGGATGCAGACAAGAGTGAGTTTCCTATTTTCTTTAGACAGTGACTATAAGCTGAGCATCATCAGTGGTGGAGATGGAAAAACAGAGGAAGAAGTCGGGGAAGGAAGGCAATTCCTTTGGGCTGTGTCCCTGGCTGACGCTGCTTTAGAGGCCCGCGGGTTCATTATCACGGTCCTTTTGTCTGTCGTTCAAGTCTTTACATGACTTATTTGCTTATATTCTTCTTTTGCCACAAAAGCAACCATGGCTCTGATTCCAAGCACAGTCACCAAGCAGCCTCCAAGGGGGTGGGCAGGGAGTGTCCTTGAAATCATCTGTCTTAAGGATGTCATCTTGGCAACACTGTCCTGTCTGTACCTGCGCAGTCTCTTGGAAGCTCCCATAATTAAGCACATGACCCATCATATACACTTAGATTTAGACACATTCTGAGGGAAGTTAGGAGAAGCTGGGCTCTTCTGGAGAACTTTGCCTCAAGCCCTGAATACATTCTCTTGAGAGCAGAACACGGATATTTCCTCAGACTGCCAGAACATTTTTTTGTGTTAGCTTAATAGTACATAAAAGCTATTTGCTGTAATAAAAAATTACACCAGGCTTGGAATCTGAAGACTCAGGTCTGAGATCTGGCTCTTTTACTTCCTAGCTACGGCCGCATTGACTCCTTCATAGCACAGTAATGAAGGGCAAATGAGAAACGTTATGACAACACATTGTAAACTGTAAAGTTGTGCAAATATTAGTTAGTTTGTTATTGTTACCTAGCAATACTCAGGGATTGTCCTTGTCTCGGTTCCAGTTAAGTAGTTAGGGTCTGCGTAACTGAGGGCTTGGCAGGTTCAATTACAAGGGAAGGTTGAAATTAGATGAGAGAGACTAATGAGGGTTTCATTTTGAAGACCTAGAAGAACGCTACAGGTGAACCCCATGCCATTCTCCTAAACCCTGGCTTTGGAGGGGTGACTACTAATCTCTTCTCACTGGGGATCAGGGGAGAGGATTGTATTTAATACCAGGGATTGTACTGAACTTCCCCAGGCCCCTACCCCAGCATTTTGTCTTGGGTGTTCTCGAAACCTTGGCATCCTTACCAGCTCCTTCTCCTCCCACGGGCTTGGCCGCAGCTGTTTCTAGAGCTCTCCCCTCCTTAGAGATCTTTCTTACGCCTCTCTTCCAAACCAGGTCACACTGTCTGCCTGGGCTCAGTGCTGACCTTTTGCTTCCATTCCAGTTCTCGTGCTCTGTCTCCTCCCTTGGACTTGATGCTTGAGGGTCACTCTTGCTTTCCGGGGCCCTCTCCCCTCACATTTTCATCACCTGGGAGGGAGGATACTCGGGTCCCATACTCCCATCTGGGAGCAGGCTGCATTCTGTCGGAGGTGTATTTAGACATGTTCAGACCGAAGGGTCTTTTTATGCTCCCTAGCATTTACCAGAGTGCACCCCTGATGTACAGGTGTTTGGGGTGCTCCTTTATGTGGCTGTTCTCCTGCTCCCTCGGCTTTTGCACAGTTTGCCGCGCAGTCTCTTGGAAGCTCCCATAATTATGCATTATGCTCTGTACAAAAAGTTGCTTCTTTCTGTCTGGGAGGACACCTCTGAGTCTTGGGTAGCCCCAGGGAGCTTTTCCTATGCTGCACTCATGGCCAGGCCCTGCTAACCTCTATTTCTTACTGGTGGTTTTTGACATCTTCCCTGGACAGATTTTCCTATGACCACGTGTGCCTAAGCTTCTAGATACCCCCAGCAACTCATCTTGGCCTCAAGGATAACTTTCTTACATGCTGGCTACATCAACTTCCTGGTCTTGCCTCCATTTTGATAGCTTTGGTGTCTGCTGAGGTTTGGGGTGAATGGCTCCTGTGTCAGGGCTTGCCTCACAGAGCCGACAATCCCCTCCCTCCCAGCACCGGGACGGGTCTGCTTATCCTGTCTCCAGTCCCCACCGCTGGAGCTGTGAAGAAAGAGCTTCTGGGCAAGATGCCACTAGCAAGCCTGTCTCCCTCAGAACAGACCCCTTTTCTCTCTAGTAGAAACCTACTCCTTCTCTCACAGCTGTGTGAAAAGAAGCCAAATGCCCATTCTTAATGTGTAACAACTGAGGCTCACAAGCAAACTGCTGTTATCTCAGCAGGAGAGCAATTTGCAACCATTTAAAATCCTTTCACTCTTCCCTTCTCTTCAGTGTATGGTTATACACACACCAGTCCATATTTATTAGTGCAGATGGTGAGAAACTCGTCATTGAAAGGGCTTAGAGCACAGAAGGAAATGGATTTTTGGCCTCACTCTGGCCTTACAAACAAGAAGGCTTGAATGATTTTAGGTTCCTGATTCTCGCCTCCGAAGAGCACAGTTTGCTTCTCTCCAAACACAAGAGGTTGTAAATTGGTAATTCATCTTAACCAAAGGCCACATGATGAGCAATTGTAGGAGTATTTTTTTCCTTGTTGTGAAAAGGAGGAACCCGACATCTGAGTATGGGTTCCAGCTGGTATTTGCCTTTTCACCATTTGCAGCCCAAAGGCACGATCTTGGCCAGCCCTGGGCTCACAGTATACACCTTCTGCCTTTTACCTGCCTCAAGGCCAAGGCCATCCGGGCCATCTCTGGGGAGAAGTCAGCTCAGCATTTCCACGTGGTTTCTTCTTCTTCTTCTTCTTCTTCTTCCTCTCCACCCCCTTTTTTCTTTTTGCAGCTAAAAAATAAATCAGTTCTAATAAAAACATTTATACTATATTCTTTATTGTCAGCTAATCCTGCCTGAACTCATTAAATGGCAGTGTGTGGGTTATTTGCTGTCAGTGAAATTATCAAAGGCATTTTTCAGCTGGGGCACCAGGAAAACATATGCTTCAATGCCAACTAAAACAATAATGAGGAAATGTTATGATCAGTCTTGACCAGATGACCCTGCCCATTTTAGATTAGTTCTTAATTTCAGCACAAGGGTCATCCTGTGAATTCTTACAATAAGTCAACTGCTCACCACTCACATGAAAAAGATGTGACTTATTAGAAAACTCACTGTACTCATTGCAGTTAATGAGATGTGGAAAGCTTTGTAATTTGATTTGCTGGGCCATATGCTGTAAAGGGATACTGCTGATTTCATTCCTCCGTATTTAATTTAAGCAGTATGCAATACCTTCTTCATATGGCTACTTATATAATAAAAATTAACTTGGGGTATAAAAAATACACCATTGTGGGGTTTATTACTTGGTGTGGTTCAGTTTCAAGTGTTTTTCATGGAAACATCTGTAAGTAATGTGTGTGGGTCTAATTTTAAATCCCGCCAAATATTTTCCATTTAACATTTGGTTTAACTGACAAGCTTGCAGAGGTGGTTTTCAGAGTTGTTGGTAACAGATATGTACAGTATTCCCAAGGCAATAGCTTTTGTGTGTGTGTGTGTGTTAATGGCAGACAGATAACAGTAATGCCAAACTTGGTTTTTGACCTTTTTGACATTTCGCTGGATATGAACAGCAGTTCAGAGTGTAGGCACTTCTCTCTCTTAAAGACCCAGCTGCGGTTTAATCTGGTACCCCCTAAAAATAGTTACCCTGTTATGACTTTTGTTTCAACATCTGTGGGTGAGGACACCGGTTGCAGATTCTCTGGAAGGCTAACTGTAGGAAAGGGACCTCCTTGAGGACAGGGGCCTGCCTCCCCTCTGGAGAGATGGGGAGGGTAGGGGAGGAGAGGAGGAACAGGGCTAACAGACTGAGAAATGGGCCAATGCCCAAGGAGGTCTGATCCTCAGGAGAGGCTGACAGAACCCTCGTCTCTCTATTTTCTTACTGCTGAAAGAATATATTTATAATGAAGAGTATAAATATAGATCTATGTGTATATATGCTTGACTAACTCTTGCCTAACTCTCACGGGGCACCCAGGACCCCTGAACTATCCAACGGTCAGGTCAGCATTTAGTCTGTAAAACCACAAAACGAGGAGCTGAGGCTGCCCGGTAAAATAGAGAGCCCCCAGCTGAAGTTGAACTTCAGATAAATAACATACGTTTTCATTATAACGGCGACTTGCGGCGTGCTGCGCTTTTGCTTGCGCAGTTGGGCACCCCTACCACTGGCCGGGCCGGCCCGTGGGGCGGGCTGACTCTGTTCCATGCCCCGCCACCCTCAAGCCTTATCCAGGTGATGGGATGCCGGCGGCTGGCGGGCGGGAGCCACTAGCGCCCCCTCCGGGCTGGGGGGGTGCCCGCGCCGCAGTCCGCTCGGAAATGCGCCGGGTCCCACCCGGGCGTCGCGGAAACGCCGACTCAGCACCGGGGCGGGCACGAGGCGGGGACCCCCAGAAACATACCGAAACCGTCTCCATGGCGGCGTCTGAAGGAAAGCGGTGTGTGTGGGAAGAGAAACTCGAGGGGGAAGTTCAACAACCAACGCAGAGGTGTGGAGTGAAACCTCAGGGAAAACTGTCGGTTTTGCTTCAAGGGAATTGAATTGTGAAACTCGCGTTGCGCAACTCCGCGCGGTCGGATTCTGTGAGAACCGGAGTTCGTTTTAATTGTCAATTAAAGCGAACGGGGCCCGGGTGCCCGGGATCCGCGGGAGTGGGGACCGGCGCGGGTCGGAGGACAGGGCCGGCCACTGGGGGTCAGGATACGCTCGCCGAGCGTCCCCGCCGCGGGAGGAGAGCGCCGGCCGCCCCGGGAAACCGGGGCCCGCCCGAGAAGTTGATGAAAGATGCCCCTTAGGTGTCCCCGGGGCCGCCCGTCCTCCCGGGGGTTGCCGGGGCCGCCCTGATTTGCGAGGCAAATCCAGGCCCGCGCTCGTCAGGTGCTAAATTGCCTTTATGAGAGCCAAGCAGGCTTGCCGAGGACAACACTCTGATAACAAAAGAAGTGTGGCCTTGTCGAAGATATTGTGTAGAAGGAAATGGTTCATTTGGATTCAGAGGGAATATTAAAGCCGGGCAGGGAGATCCAAGCCTTGCATTTTCTGCCTGATGACTTGCTTCTTAGAACTCGTTTAAGAAAAAAGGCGGGGGGGGGGGATGAAAAGGAACCCCCCCCTGCCCCCCCAAATATCCAGCCACGGTTTATTTTTTGTTTGCTGCTGCTGTTTTCTTCAGAGAGAGGTTGCCTCCGTGTTCACCCTGGACCGCAGCGGCAGAACAAGATTCCCCTCACGGAGGGATTAAGCCGAGAGAAGAGTTAGGGGATGGGGAAGGCTTCCGAGACTGGGAATCAGCGAGTTTGAAATGTTCGAAGGAAAAAAAAAAAAAATCTTCATTGGTTTAAGAGCTTCACTAAGACGCTTAGGGGGAAAAAAAAAAAAAAAAGCAAAATTGGCCCTTATTTAAGAGTGTTGGAAATCCAAACACAAGTTCCCTTTCTTTCACCAAGAAGGCCACTTACTCATTCTATGTGTCTTTAATGCTTAACAGAAATGCCGGGATTCCTGTTCAGACACCCAGCAGGAGTCTTACACCAACTTCGTGATTTTTTTTTGCAAAAACTGATTTTTCGTGCAAGCTTCATCATTCTATTCCTTTCCGTGATGGTCCATTGAAGAAAGGACGGGCGCCTTTCTGAAGACCCGAAGGAGAGTGAGAAATGTGTCCCGTCTTTCGACTGGGCCCACATGTTTTTCAGTGGCGGAGCGGCTTGGTCTGGGAGTGAGGTTAAGGGACTCTGAGGAACTGCCGCTTGGCTTAGAGATGTTCTATTTTGCACATTCATTCATTCGCGTATCCGAAGGGCATTTACTGAGCGCTCAGTGTCTGGGGCAGCGCTGGGTGCGAGGGATACCGTGTCTACTCATCTTCCAGGAGCTTGGGGTCTGGTGGGGAAGCGGACAATGTGAAGAGAGACCGAGGTGATTCTACCGTGTTGGAAAAGGCACCCATCTTGTCCTCTTGGCCATCCGAAAGAGGAGAAAAACCTAGGTGGCTCCGAATGGTTAAAGAAACAAGCGGTATATCAGCGATAACAACCTAGGTCTGGCTTACCTGACAATGGCAGGTACCCATCCTCGCTGTCCTACCCGTTCCTTTCTGTGGGGTCCATCTTCTCACCCAGTGGCCAGAAGTGCCCTGTGAAGCCACACCCCTGCTTGCAAACCAATAGGAGGAAATGGGGATGGGGGCGGGGAGCAAGCCGATCACTTACTTGTACTGTCTGACTTCATAACCAGCTGTTGAATGGCTTGACGTGGCACTACTGTGAAAATGGGGAAACCGTTCTTTTCCTTCTGCAAGGAGGAGAAGCCCGAAGTTTATTTAATCTTTTCTAGGCAACTTATTTTATTGCATTTTTAATTTCCTCTCTTGCATTAACATGACCCTTTTCACTGGCTTCCCACGCCTGGTGCTTAATTACTTATCATTAGCAATGTACACGGGGGCCTTGCTGCATATTTATAAATGTGATCATTAGTACATGGAAAGACAAAGGCTTCTTTAAGACTGTCATTAGTTATTCTGTTTTCATGGAAATGTTCATTAGGAGAAACTACCCACCTGGTTAAATAATTATAATTAAGAATTGGTAATCTCCTTTGCATTTTTAACTTGATCTTCCGTCTGTTTGTATAAAACTAAACAAGCCTTATTTGGCCAGTATTCTGTCTTTCCTTTTCACAAGAATTGCCAACAAATACAGACTCTTTGTCTTTAACCTATAGGTGGTGACTGATGTGCCTGATAGAGCGAATTTTGGTAACATGGTCGGCTGTTCTCTCCAGACCCATTAGCCAGCGGTGGGATGGTGAGTCAGGGAACAGCGTGAAGGACCTCCACTTGCTTTTCTTTTCTGGACTTCTGTCAGTGGTGCAAACCGAACTCCAGGCTTCCAACCAAACATCGCCAGAGGGTCTCCTTTAGCTCCTCCACCACAGAGACACCAGGCTGGGTGGCCACTGGCCACGCTCTTCCTTTGGGTGTGCCAGCCAAGACAAGTGGCAGTTGGATGGCGGGCGTGTTGGTGTGTCAGCTTCCAACTCTTTCTGTGTTTGTGATTAGGGGTAACCACAGCAGCCTTCTGGCCGTGGCCCTGCCAACGCCCAGGAGAAGGGAATCCACAAGGAGTCATTGGATTGCTAGCGAGTGGCCCGGAGGCCCATACATGGTTACGTGTCAGCCGAGCTCAAACAAACGAGGTAACAGAAGCACAAGGAGAGGAAGCGTAGTTAGTTATGCTTCTGCCCGTTCCCCTCTGCCCGGACTGGTCCTCGGCGAGCTGCCACCCTGGACTGACGCGACTACGCCAGTGACAAACCACAACTGTGGGAAACACAGGGTGGGGGCATAAATATCATCTGTAAACAATTAGGCAGCCACTGTTCATTCAGTGCCGTTTTGAGAAGCTAAGGAAGTCTGCAATCAGTTATATCTCCAATTACCATAAAAATATATTAGCCATTCATTTATTAATGATTCATCAGTTAACCACACATAATGAGCAAATAATTAGCAGTGCTGTACGGTTGCCAAAATTGAAGAAGTGTTGGCATTTTAAAGATGAAAGGTTGCATTTATGCAAAAGTCTGGTGATGATAAAGTTAATATGGAAGATAATTATAAAAGTGGCTGTCCCACATTACAGACTGAGGTACCACAAAACTTGCCTAATTGAACTGAAATTAATATTCTTCCAAAGTATGCATGTTGCCACACACAAACTGCTGAATTTCTCCTGAAGATCTCCCTTCAGTAAGGTGCACTGCACAATACAAGTTAATAAAATGCCAGACAGCTAGACTGTGTTCTTTGTTTGCTTGGTTCAGGGCCTCGTGGAAAACAATAAATTGCATTCATGTCAGCTGAGGCCCATCCCTTTGCTAATTACCGTTTGGTGCTGAAATGACTTCTGTGAAATTGGGAGCATGAGGAAACATACAGCCATACAAGGGAGGCTTTTCAGAGTTTTGCAGTAAATGTGAGATAGGCCTCAGGCACACAGATGTTAAAACAGTGAATTCCCCCACAGATTACACTAATGGAAACCCTGTCAGGGTAAGTCAAATCCGGGTCTGTGGTCAAAATCTAATTAAGGTTTCTGTACTTAAAAAGAATATGAATGCCTAGGGGTGGCGATGAATGTGTAAGAAACTCACTTGTTTGTAAAACTGTTAGCATGAATAGGAAGTACCGTGGGGCTGCTACCTGCGATGTAACACCTGTTTTCCGAGGCGCTCTCAGCCTTGCTGCCGGTGTCAGGGCGGGTTATTTCGGAGGTCGGCGAGCTCGGCTCAGGCCAGCATGGCCTCCCGTCTTTGGGGCCTGGGACGGGCCATGATTTGAGGTCACGGATGAAAACGGATCCTTAGAAGTCTCTCTGGAATCCCAGAGGATGCTTTGCTTTGCCACATGAAAACCACCCCAGATGATTCTGCCCAACTGCCTGGCGCCACTAAGGAAATAGTTGTTGCCGAGGGCGTGGGGCCGGCCAGATCTCCCCTCGTGGGGAAACAAAGGGTCGTCTGCTCCGCGGCGCGCCCTCCAGCCTGGCGGGCCGGCCTCCCCGAACAGCTGCAGCGTGCAGGCGCGGCCCGGCTTCTAATAGAGGAAATGAATTTATAATGCTGCAGTCTCTTCATTTTCACCACGCACAAATTTCCCCTTAAATACTTAAAAACAACACCCAGAGCTGGATATACCTTAAATTTCGAATAAATGAAATCTTAATCCAGTCTGTTGCTGAGTCTGAGTTGTTATTAAAGAAATAAATTTGAAACAGCAAGTGGTTTGAGAATTTTTGAATTTAATTATTTAAATCTACTTAGGGTAACTCTCATGCGCTATTTCAGTTTCCCATTGAGAGCATGAATTCTGGGAAAGGTATTCCACGCAGGGCCCTGGAAATATTAACTTGCCTGTACAACTGTGGGCTCAGCGGTCGGCAGACTGTGGCACCATACCTTCCCCCCACCCCAACAGCTGAACAAGGAGAAGAAAGAATCTCGGAGATTCTTTTTTCTATGTAAATTTCAGCAAAGCCATACAGGACAGGTTTTTCAAAGAACGGGATAAGCAAGGCCTCTTCTTTCCACTTCTCCGGCCCTCTTCAGATGTACTCTATTTACATGCAATCATCTGACCGTTTTTAGAGAGCCAAGGGTGTATACCATCTTTTGCTGAGCAAAGTCAGGAGGCTAAAGGTAACAGGAAGCGATAACCTGGGCCACTGAAACCACCAGTACTTATCTAGGATGTCTTTTGGCCTAGGATGTATCCGGGGCCTGATTTTTGACATTTCCGAAAAGGTGTCTTTTGCTGTGACTGTCCTTGGGGCAATAGCTCCAGGCTTGGGGTGGGACAATTTGACCCTTGGGTGACACTTGGCTCCTCAGGCTTGGAGAGATTCTGCTTCATTCTTAGGTCCCGTGGCACTGTTACCTGGCACAAGGTAACAGTGGAAGACTCAGATGGCAGAAGGGAATGTGCTGGTGGGCAAAGGTATTGGGCATTTGAGAGCGAAGGCTACCTCCTGTTGTGAGGCCTTCTACATTGGGGTGGAAGCAGGGGAGGGCAAGGTTTGGGTACAAATCTGTGACTTTACCTTTCTCTCCATTTCACCAGGATTTGGGTATGGAGCACCATAGGTTTGTTTTGGACCCAGTGAGCAGGCATTAAGTTTATCAAACACCTTGTAAAGAATCTTGCTGGAGATTCAGCCCCGAGTCAGAGAGAAGCCCAGTGTCCAAATTATCCCTGTTTTCTGCTGGCCGTTTGATAGTTCTTCAGGACCTCGTTATTAATCAGAACTGCCAGATGGAACTTTCCCACCCTCAACCTGAACTAACCAGAGGATATTGACTTGGAGTGATTTCTAGATCCAGAATTCTATTTTTCCACTAAGTATAAAAATCTTCAGAGAAGCCAAAATCTTTCAGAAAAAAAAAAAAAAAAAAAAAAAAAAAAAAAAGCAAATCTCAGCGTGGGGCCGCCTTAGCCTCAACCTCTTCCCCAGTAAATGCAAAGGGCTACAGAAATTGCATGTTTCACAATGTTCCAGCGAATGTTTTACCATAAGAGCTGGAGAGCACTAGATGAGGGGTTTCGACAGGAAGTAAGGTCCAGTGGCCAGCAATGGCTCAGAGGCCAAAGTTTCTGGGTTTATGTTTTTAATAACAGTAGCATAGACTTATTGCTAATTTCAGGTGTTTAATTTTTAAAAAATCTATCCATGTTTATGAAATGACTCCTTTTCCAGGTGCAGTACTGCCCTAGGAATGAATACACAGAGGAAACGTCATGGATCCTGCTCTTGGGAGGAACCTGCCTGCTCAGGGAGCAGACACTCAAACTTCTTGTAGCCAAATTTCTGCATCATTACAGTGCCTAGCAGGTAGGAGCCCAATAAATGTTTGTTGAATGAATGGATCTCTTAAAAGGGGAGTGTCGTGTTTCCTGTCTCTCTAAGGACTTATTGTGTGAGCTAGAGTTAACATTTATAACTCATCTTATGCCCCTGCATGCTTTATAAGTACAAATTATTAAATATCATCATAATAAACTAGGGTCCTAAACAGCCAGTTACATTTTCTTATGAAGTTAGTGACATTTAGATTCTTTGTTGGGCAGATGGTGTTATATTGCACCTGTTGGAAAAGTAGGCATTTTGGGAAGGGACATTAATTTAGAACTATTTATAATATAGCCAAAACACTGGGCCTTTTAATAAGTGTATTTGTGTTTTTTCCCAAGGAAGTAACACGGCTGGCCTAGCTCTAAATTTTTATTGTGATTTTTGTTTTTTGTCTCAATACCAGTTCCTTGTATTGGAGCCTCTGAAATCAGAAGACTATCATTTCTTAAAGTGCTAGTCCACATTTCTTCATTTCTGGTTTTCTCTTTCCCTCTCTGGGTTGGCTTTGAATCCCCATTTGTTCTCGGCCTTCTCTCTCTTTGGCATATTTTTCTGCTTTGTGTCTGTCTCTCCTTGCTTGTCCTTTTCTCTTCCCGGTCTCCAGTCTCCTCCCTTCCCCTTTCCTGCCAAGATGTGTCATTCCTCAGGGACGGATGCCCCTCATTGTGGCCAACTGCACTGTGGTCTGTTGGGGTCTTCAGAGCAGCTGTTTCTGCCTGGATTTCTAAGCTTCCATAACCCACCCTCCTCTCTGCCGGCGTCTGTAGCAGCCAGGATGACTTGCTGGCTGCCTTGCAGACACCATGTTTGCCTCTTGGCCCTTGGCTCTTATTGGTATGTTACCAGGAAGCAGTCCCCTTCTAAATGTCATGTATCTGTTGACCATGTCCTCTTTGAAACTGTTTTTTGTTCCCTTGATCCTCACCCCTTCTGAGCCCCCACTGACCACTGTTTGTACCTCTTTCTGTTGTAGCCTGTAGTTTGGTCTTTGCTTTCCCATATAAACCCCAAGCTTTTTATAGCTACAAAAAGACAGAGTGCTGACTATGTACCAGGCTGTGTGTAAAGGTGCGTCACATTATTATTTCATTTCATCTTCATGATGACCCTCTGACGTAGGCATTTTTGTTATTTCTACTTTACAGATCAGGAGACTAAGGCCCAGAGGGCATGGCTAACTTACTCAAGGTCATACCGTTAATAAGAGATAGAACTGCTGTACCCCCATGTCTCCCTTAGCAGCGAAGGACTTACTCGTCCAGCTGCTAGGTATGCTGCTGCCTGATAGCCCTCAGCTGTCAGCTCTCTCTCTGCTAATTGCTCTGCTTAAGTGAGCCTGTTCACCCAAGTCATGCCTCTTCGTCGGGGCAGCCCGTTCCAAAGATTGGCTTTCAAGGGAGCAAAGGTCTATGTACATCACCCCAACCTGGGACAACTTCCACGTGCAAACCAACTTCAGAGCACTCCGTGAGGTTGGCTGAGGCCTTTGTTGTGACTACAGCATCACCTAATTTCTCCCTTGGCTCAACTCTCTTTCCTTCCCTTTGCTTTTCCTTCTACAAATGGTGATCTCCTAGAGTGTGCACTAGTAAATTTTCTGTAAGTAATTTTTTTGATTCAAAGTCTAATTCTCAGAGAACCCAGCCTAAACAGTTCATACCAGCAGTGGTCTGAGGAAGGAGATACTAAGATGGGATTTGGGAATTTGACTACCTGATAGCCACTGGTAAGGAGGACTCCCATCTCTAGGGGTAGGTAGAACAGTGATGGATCCTGGTACAAGGTAGCAGTGGGGGACTCAGATGGTGAAAGGGAGTGTGCTAGTGGGCGAAGGTATCAGGCATTTGAGAAATATGGGGATCTAGTCATTATAAAGACAGTGGTATTGGATGGCTATATTGTTGGGGTCAATTAATGCTCTGGAAACAGAGAGTATTAGCTAGCAATTAAAGGCTCAGTGTGAAAGCCACAAGACTTTACAGATTGGATATAAAGTGAGCCTCATCTCTTGTCGTTAGAGGGCAGAAAAAGTTGAAGATTGGGGCCAGAACTTAATCACAAGCTTAGTGGAGTTCCAGGAAAGGTGGAATGTTCAGCTTACGTAGGTGTGCTGTGCCAGGCCAGGGTTCTGATTGGGAAAGAGCAAGACCTTGAGATAAGAGTTGATGCATTGGAACATCTGGAGTCTCCAGATACCCCTAAACCCTCTGGGCCTAAGAAGTGCCTACTCCTCTAATAGGCTAGTCCTTTAAGGCTAGTCCTTAAAGACTAGCACTATACTCCTCTCTTGCTTGATGGAGATGTAGAGGCCTCAGTCTTGCAAGACAAAGGTGTCCTCTTCCCTTCGAGATCTGTCTCCACAACCCCTCTCTTGGTAAATAGGATTAAGTCACAACATTGCCCAGCTGGGGAAGTGTTAGTTCTGCTATGGGAGGAAAGGTACTATGCCTTGAAGGAACTGCGGGATCTGGCCAACAAGTATGGACAGGATCTAGGACGTTATTTGAGGGACTAGGTTCTGGCAGTCCTGGAACTAGGTGGGTGGAATATAAAATTATATAAGGGAGAATTTATTGATATGGGAACATTCTCCTAGGATATAGGATGTCTGGTAAGGATCCTATAATGCTGCTAATATTCTGCTAGGATGGCTCTCAGAAGCTTGGAGAAAGTAGTAGTGCACATAAAATGAAATAGAAATGAATTACCATGACAGTTGGTGGGAGAAAGGATGAAAAGGCTCAGAGAAATGGGTACAGCAGAGAGGAGATATCACCTAAGGCCAGAAATCTCACCAGATGACCAAGTACAGTGGGAGAGCCCAGACAACAGACTGTACACATTATGAAATGCAGCCCCTAGTCTACTTTGGGATTCTGTCTATTAGTTACCAGTCGCCACAGGGTTATAAGTCTAGAACTGTCCATCATAAACTGTTTTTTTGTCAGACCCAATAGTTCCTAACATTAAGTGGCTGAATCCAGAAGTAATCCATTGCAAGATGGAAGGGGTACACTTGGGATTGGATGTACGCAGGGCCAGAGGGCACAGGAAAGTATGTGCTCAGACCTCGTGTCCTCCTCCACCACCATTGCACTGCCTCTCTCTCAGTGCATACCGGTGGCCATGTGGGAGTCTCTTATGCCCAGCTGATGCAGAATATGAAGGGCCTGGTTTGGTTTATAAATATGTTGGCTTGATATGTGGCTTCAAATCAAAAGTGGGGATTGCCTGCCCAACAGCCTACTCAAGGGTGACCTTGAAGTCACCCATTAGTAAAATTCCTCCCTATGAGCATAGTTTCAAATAAGGTACTGCTCATCTATGTTGTGGGAAAAGAAAATATATATAAACTTATGGGCAATGGCAAATGGCTTGACTGCATGGTCAGGAGCCAGAAGGAAGAAGATTGGAAGACAAGGAGGTCTGGGATAGAGGCCTTCTTGTGGGAATGGGCATGAAGTGTGAAGATCTTGGTATCACGGTTAACATCCACCAGAGAGCATCCAACACCAGAAGAGGCATTAAACAAACAAGAATACAGATTGACTAGGCCAGTTGACATCAACTAGCCACTGCCATCGATCGGCATAGTGCTGGCACAATAGGCGCATAGATGCAGTAGCCATGGTAGAGATTGGAGACTAGACCTGGGTCCCACTCACCAAACTAAGATAGCTCTTGCTGCTACCAATTGTCCAATCTGTCAGCAACAGAAAACCATCCTGTATATGGTATTATCCTTTGATATTGCCAACCATCCACATGGTTGCATGTTAGCTGCATTGTAGGAGGGGCAAAAATACATTTTAACTCTGAAAAACTTATATTCCAGGGTTTACCTTTTTGCCTGCTTAGTCTCAGCTAGCACCACCATCTGCATCTGAGGCCTTAGAGTGTTTGCTCTATCAATAGGGATCCTGCATCAGATCATGTAACACAGGGGTCCTCCTTTATGTCAAGGGAGTACAGAATATACCAGAGGGGACACAGCAGTGGGGTATACTTACCCTATGTCATATAGCACTACTCAGATGAAGCTGGTCTGCCAGAGTGATGGAATGGCCTGTTGAAGGTACAGGCTGAGGGGATGGTATCTTTGCTTACCATTACCTGCAGTTAACCCACTTGAAGACTTTGTACTTCCCTTCCCCACAGCTCTGGACTCTGCGGGTTTAGAGGTCTTGATTTCCAAAAGCAGAAAGCTTCTATCAGGGGACATAACCAGTGTCTCATTGTACTCTAAATTATAGCTACTGGCAGGACCCTTCAGACTCCATGTGCTAAGGGACCACCATCTTAGCAGCAGGGTTTGACCCTGACGAAGAAGAGTTAGGTTTCCTCTTCCACAACAGGGGCAGGGAGACCCATGTTTACCACCCAGATGAACCACTTAGACATCCTTAGGTATTCTTTTACCCAGGATTGATGGTAAATGGAAAATGTGCCAACCTAAGTGGCCTAAGAAGAGACTCAGGGGCTCTGACCCCTCAAGGATGAGAATTTGGAACACTCCACTAGGTAAGCCACCCAGACCAGAAGAGGAGCTAGCTGAGGATGAAGGGAGTCTAAAATAGTCATTAGAAAAGGGAGATAAGGGTATCAGTTGCAACCGAAACCAACTGTTGTTGTAGTAAGCCCCAGACAGAGCAGTGCAGGCTGTGTCTGCAGGGCTGGGGCCAGTGGGGACAGACACTGCTGCTCCTATGGAATCAGCTTCTTTATCTTTCAGGCTGCCTGACCATTTGGCTCAAAGTTAGTGTTTCCATTTCTGATCACCAGGTGAGGCTCTGGATGGGCTTTCTCTTCTCTTCATAGCCTTTTCCTATTATTTGAAGCCTATTATTACACTTCTACTATGTCTTAGGGTTTGTTCTTGGAACAGGGAATGAGAAAATGAATAAAAAAAAAATAAGACATGGCTCTTACTTTGAGAAAATCACAGTCAGATGGAGGAAAAAGATACTTAACTATTATAAGTACTATGGTAAATGGAGTGGTAGAGCTGCGTATAGAAGAAGGATGCCTTATCCCATCTGCTGGTCAGCAAGAAAAGATGGTAATGCAGTTTCTGGGAGGAGTTGATGCCTGAGCTTAGTCCTATAGAATAAGGGGGAAAAAAAAGACTAGGGTGCAGTGGAAGAATATTCCAGACAGACCAAAGGTACAGGACGAGGTCAGGGAAAGCAGGGGTCAAAAAATGAAGTCTCTTATATTCTATGCGGAGGAATATCAGGTTTATCCTGTGGATGATGTGAGGCCCATGGACAGTGGGGAACGGGATTCTAAAGCATCTGTCTGTCTTCTCTCTTTGGTCTCCTGCTGGCAGCTGCCTCTCAGTTCACTGAAGTGCAGCTGCTTGAGTGTCTTTTGGTCACCATATATGATATGTTACAAAAGCGTCTTACGCCAACAGAAGGTCTCAGTTCTGGCAGATACTCGCGAAGCTGGCTGCTAAAAAGACATCTTTGAGGTCACTACCTGTTGGTAGGGTCTGTAACACTGAGGTTGCTGGTGCCTTTTCTGCCTTTCCTTATTGCTGAAAATTGCCTCCTTCCCTGCTGGCCTTCAGCTGTTTAAATGGCAGTAGCCAAAAACGTGGTGGGGCAAGTCAGTGATTGATAATGGGCCAGAGTTCCAGGAGAACATCGGTTCTTTGAGAAGGCCATCCAAAAGCTCCCGCACCTTCTTGGTGCTTGGAGAGTCCACACTGGTATGGCCTACTTTGCTGAGTTGTTTAAACTCACTGGTGATCATTCCGAGGACAGAATCCACATGAGACTATCACTCAATTCAAGTCCCCAAACCCAAGATTTCAGCATCCCAAGGGAGCTTACAGAAAGCAATGAATTTTCATGATCAGACAAGACTGTATCCAGTGATGAACTGATGGGCAAAGAAGGAAAAATGTCAAGACAGCTCATCATCATGCATTAGGAAACACGGAGACATATGAATGACTGCCCAAAAGCTCCGGACCAAGTTCAAAGTCAACACTGAATTCCAGGTAGAATTCAGTGTTCTGTGTCCACGAACTCAATGTGAGGTAAAGGTCATCTTTAGCTTCTTGGTTGCTTTCTTCACTAGTAACCATACAGAACACAAAATGATGAAATCATCAACAAGGAGATTAAGAGCTAAAGCCAGTGCACCCAGCAGGAAAATGCTGCCTATTTGCAGAAGTGTGAAAAATTATGTCACCAAGATGTCCCACTTGAGCCAGCTGTTCCAAATGAGGGATCCATGAAAACTCTAAGGACTAACAGTTTGTATCCTGGGTCAGCACTTGGTCTTTCCTCATTTCCCATGCAGTCTACATAGATCAAATGCTAAACGTACCCTAGCATAGCCCAAAGTATCACCTACATACTACACACAGACACTCAGGGCCGAGTGGCTATGATGGTCTGCTAGGGAAAATCAGGCTTGAAATCAGCCATCCTAACTGAGAGATACAGGGTACCTTGGGAAACTAGACCAACGCTTAATACAGCTAAGACTGTACATAAGACAGTAATAATCAACAGTGTGGGATTATCCTTTTGTGAACAACCTTTTTGTAAGCAAAACACCTGTTGGAGATTGAATGTAGCAGAAGCTTTAAAAACTGGTTTCTTTTCAACCAATTAAAACTACTATTAAATTTACTTCAAATGTAGATCTGCATAGAAAGGGCCAGATTTCCAAATGTTTAGAGGAACTGAGAGCCGAAAGTCCTCTGTGTTCCTAATCTTGTCTCTGTCCCCACCCTCATCCCATTGCTGCCCTCTTCCCTGTAAAAAGCCCCTTTCAGGCCCTAGTAAATTGGACCCTTGAAGTCCAGAATAATTGCCGTCCTGTTTCCATTAGAAGCTGGGTGGTTCCCACAGTGATTCACTCGGTCGCCCTGCCCAGAAGGGACTGAAGTACAGACATTAGCTGCCATTGACTCTTGTTGAGCTGGGCTTAGATTCGGACCCGAAAGGGAAGGGAGTGCCGGCTCTTTCCCAGAAGATGTGAGAATGAAAGAAACCCCACCAGCCTTCCTGGGGGTGAAGAAGGGCGCTTGAAACAAAGTGATCACGTTAGACACACACAGACTTTCAGGCCCCACATCTGATGGATCTGTTGTATCTATTCTGAGTTATGGAAAAAGGAGAGGTGTGGCATTTCCAGTGCTGTTACCAACTTTAGGACCTGAATTTCCTTACCTCAAGTGTGGTAAGATGAGGTCATGATCTCTGCCTTCCCTTTTACCTTGAAAATTTCATGAAAAGGAATCACATATGGCCACCCTGGGTGGCAATATTGCTACTGTATGTTTTCTTTAAACTGAGTCTCAAATCCATTCAATATGAAGTAGATTAGTAATGGGAACCGGAAACTCTGAAGAGGCCACCCTCATATACAGGGAATTTACTGTCTTGCCCGGAGTATTTGTGTTTATTTCTGTTGACTTCCAGGTGGGGGTTGATTGTAGGGAAGTAACATTTATATGAGTCCAAGTGGAGGGAGAAGTTTTCTCCCTCACCTCCCCTTCCCAAACAATCCAGCTTAGTTCATCATCTTGTGTTGACATTACTTATGAGTGCTAATGAGCTCATAAATGCTAATTAATAACTCCATGTGCTTCTATTTACTGGCAAATATAGGGATCCAGGTGCGGTGTAGACCTGGCCCTGAACACAGTACATCTCTCCATCTCTGAGCCGAGAACATGGGTGGGATGGCTCTTGTAGTCCTGCCAAAGTCGGGGGCCTTACACTCCTTTTAATATACACAGGAGCTATAATTAAACTCTTTAAAAGCACCCTCTTCTGATTGCCCACTGAGAAGAGAAACCAGGGTCAAATCCGGCAAGTAGCTAGGTTAGGTTGAACGACTTGCAGTCTTTAGGGGAAGGGCCGTGGTGGGCAGGGAACCCTCCCCAGCCTGGCCTGGAGACATTGTCACCTTGGCCCAGAGCGGGGCAGGCCCCTCAAAGAGGCAGTGTGGAGAACTCTGCAAGTCTGGATGGGAAGGTCAATGGGGCTTCGAGAAGAGTGGCACCCCAGCACCTCTCTTTTCCCTCACTATACCCACAGGTATAGCGGCCCCTGCCTCCTCTACCTGGTGGTGAGCTCTATCAAGCCAGGAGCTCAGGCTGCCTGAAGCCAGGCCTCTCGAGAAGTGTGCTACATTGATGCTGTTGGTTGTACTTGTGCTTGTCTTCGGGCAGCCCTGAACTTTCATCAGCAAACAAGATGAGGTCTACCTTGGGTCTAATGATGCTGTTGTCTGGAACCTTATCAAACGCTTACTATGCAGCAGGCTTTCACACTGAATTCCTCCTCACAACCCTACTGTGTAGTTACTATTTATTACTGCCCCCATTTGAGCATTTGGTAAGCTGAGACAGAAGGGTTCTATAACTTGGCCATGGTGATACAGCTAAGAATGTAGCCAAGCTGGGATCTGCACACGTTTGTCACCCCAAATGACGCCCTTCTCTGGACTGCTGACTTGGGTGTACCTCCCAAGCTCCCGTAGACCGTGGCCCAGGGTGATCCTGCTCAGGGGGCTATGTGATGTTGGCAGCCTTGCTCCCTAGGGCTCCTCCATCCCCTATATTTTCAGGACCATTTTCCTCCCAGTCTAGAGAGCTGAGGCTTGGATCCAAATCCTCTTCCCAGCTGCAATTATCTCCAAGCCCCCAGAGTCCTTCCTGACTTGGAAATCCACCTTTCCCCCATCAGGGCTTTCCATTCTTCTCCGCGGCTCCTCCTAGGGCCGGACTCCATCCCTTAGAAGCACCAGCCTGGCCCTGTTTTGAAAGTCACTGTTAAATCAACTTAGGCTTGCTCCCGTCTGCAAGAGAACTGTGGTTCCAGGGGTGTGGAGCTGAAGGTGAACACTCCCATCTTGTGTTAGACCCAGGCTGGGGAGCGGTGCGAACTATTGCTTTTGGATGAGCTTTCCAGGAGTGGAGGGACTTTTCTTTGTAAAGAAGGAGGAGCCTTATTAATGCCGTGCTCTTTTCAAAGAGGCTTTATGGGTGGCAAGGCACAGCACTGTGCTGAGGATAAAGCTGGAGAGGCAGAAAGGGAGTTACTCACTATCTGCCAGTGCAAGATGCTTTCTAAGGGTGAGGTGTGGGAGCCAGGAGGGGAGATCCCCCTCAGTCCCCATCTCCTTGGGTGCAAGGAACACATGGGCCTTTGATACCTCTGCTGCTACTCTCTTGCGCAGCCTGACTCTCTCTATCCCGCTCCTTGCCCCAGTGGGGGTGCTGGAGAGAGAAGGGGCCCAGGGCGGTGTCTGGCAGCCCCACGCTAGCAGCCGCACAGTCCTGGGCTAATTGCTTCTATCCGTTTCTTCTCTTTTCCAGGCCTGGGAGAGTGTTCCAGGAATGGACTTTTGCACAGTGCGATAACCTGCAAAGGCGGGCCTTCCATTTACATTGCAGACTCCAAGTCAGCTGTGTCAAAGTTTGAACCAGGGCTGAGGAGGATAATGGGTCAAAGGCAATTAGCAGCCCAGAGAGCTGCACGTTGCAGTCTGATTTATTTTTTTGCCCATCAGATTCCAAGAATCCTAGTGCTTAAAAGCAACTAAACAATCGCTCTATTGTACTGAAATAAAGCTCAGTTAATTCAAAAATCAATTGCACCACCAGGTGGGGCACACTCAGGCCCCAAACAGATGGGGTTGAAAACTCCCCCAAAATGCGGTCTTGTTAAATTAAAAACTTGATCCAGGAGTGGAACAAATAGGGAGCCGTGAATGGAATGGAGTCAGGTCCACTCAGACAAATTCTTTCTTCTCCCACTCTTTCTCTTTCCTTTAAAAAGAAAAATTCGCCATGCTGCTTTCATCCGCGTTAGTGTCTACGCAGAGGCCGCCGCACACCCTTCGCAGTTCCGTGTGTTACTTTAATTAGTTTGAAAATTAAAGGGCAACTCTGGGCCAGTGTGAGTGATTTTGAAAATACATGTGCATCCCATGCAATCCTCTCATTTAATTAATAGTCTTATAAACTATATGGCTCACTTTAAGGCGGTCTCGAGGTATAACAAGTCCATTTAAATATCCACTTAATACTTAACAGGATGTGAGGGACACGCTAGAGCATACGGGCCCTTCTCAAGTTTCACTGTCTGAAATTTTTCAAAGCTGACCCAAGTCAACCCGAAAAATGTTTAACACCCTGGGCTTGAACACAAGAAACTCTGTGATGAACAGACATTCAATTACATTTTTTAAAAGTGAGAAGCATTTTCGTAAAATAGCGACTCTGGAAACTAATTGGCAGCCGCGAAACTTGTGAGCGAAGGCCAAATCTTGTGGGGAACTTTAACTACAGTAACACGACTCAAAGAGAATGTGAATAAAAGACATCTTTGTTTCTCAGTCAAATTAGCTGATTAAGAAATAAAGCATCTTAACGTGTTTTTAAATGTAGAATTAATTATTTATATGAAAAAAAATTGAAGCCCGGCTGTGTGAATTCTGCTGTGTGTGAATCGAAGGGGGCAGAAATAGGGATCCTTGTGGATCCATGACTTAGGTCATTAAGCAAAACTAACTATTAAGAACTCTAGTTATTGGGGGGAAAAAATTGCATTCAGATCACATGTCGTGCTTCCCATTTTGATTTGCAAAGACCAGATTAGTTATGGTACACATGAAAAATGTGATTCAGAACAAGAAAACTGCTTTGTCTAAGCTGAGTACTGACAGTTTGGGGGAAGAAGGAAACATGGCCCGTACAAAGAGCAAAGCCAACCCCTGGGAGAACACAGGCCTTTTGCTCCTTAGGAACCCAGGAAAGATCCACAGAAAGAATCTGAACAGACTGCTCTTTATATTTTGCTAATGGGTGAGTGTGGAACTCAGGAAAACAAGAAAAGCAAAGTTACTCCTCAGACTCACAAGAGGAGTGGGCCGGTGACCTTTGACATCTCGGACCCCCCTGTGTCAGCCCAGGCCCTTTGCCCCTGACCTCTTAACATTCCAGGGTCCTGAAGCCAGGCCCTGCCTGAGCCAAGGCTATAGATTATCTTCGAGATGCGGATCATTGCTTTCCAAGGTGAGGCCCAGGGACCTCCTGCATGAGGATTACTTGGAGAGCTTTCAAAAATACAGATTCCTGGGGCCAGGGATTACGGGGCCCGATAGGGATGGATTCTTCAAGGACACTGAAATTCCAGAGTCACCTGTACCAGCGTCCCCTTAACAGGCCACTGGAGTAGCTTTACTAAATATCTTTAATGGGTTCCCTTCAGTGAAAGGCATTTCCGAAAATGTGGGAAGCCTGTCCACAAATCCTCCCTGAAACAAAGAAAGTCCTCCAGACGTTTTCTTCATTTCTCATGGCACCTCTTCACAGAGGGAGTATAGGCAGGCTTTGTCCTTTGAAATAAGTTCAGTGAGTACTTGAAAAGTCATTTGGCAAGCGATGAGGGATGAGACAAAGGGGGAAGATTAATGACGAACAGAATCAGAGTCCTTGCTAAAATAAAAATGGATTCACACCCAACTTCTTATGAAGGGTAAGACATATGGCAGCTCATGTGGGAAGCGAGCGTGTTTAGTAGAAAGAGGTCCCGCTGCAGAGCTGTGTGATATAGGGGACAGCTTTCTCAGCCAAAAACAGAACATCACATGCTCTGGGAGATGTACCATCTCTCTGAGGTGACGAGAGGCTGACTTTCCAATACTTGAGCGAACGCTGTCCGAACGGCTTTTGTAAGTTCAGTGAGTTTCTCAGAGTTCGGATCGTCAGGTTTGGGGGTTTGGGTCTTGGCTTCGCTGTTATCTCTGGGTGTGGCCTGATAGCCCATCATTTTCTGTGACTGTTTATGGGAGCTACTGATAGTTTCAGGTTCCTCATTTGTGAAATGGAAGCTACAGCCCTCCATCATTTCTCAGAACCGAGGGGAGGAAGGTGCCGGCTGCTGGAAATTGTGTCTGTGTTTTAGCTACAAACTACAAATGGGTGCATGATTCTTCTACACCCTCTTTTGGGTTTTTTAGGATTTTCACCAGGAAAATGCCAAAGGATTTTGTCTTGTTTTGTTTAGGGAAGAAGGGCAATCAGTTTTACTTTGGCGAGTTGTGTACCAACCTTGAGATAGAAAATGCCCAGTAGACGTCAGGATTCCATTCTAGGGCTCATTCAAGGTTATAGATGCATAGATACACAGAGGATATTTGCAAATGTGGCTCTTATTATGCTTACGGTAGCAGCGACAAGAGTTCAGTGTTAGTCCGTGGAAAATTGCTGCTTAATAAGGACTTTCCCAAACCCATGTCCCTTTGAGATAAAAATTTCCACCCGAAGTTTCATCGCCCTACTAGAATTTCCTCTGGAATGTTTGTGCTAAATTCCTTTCTCCCTGATTGAAGTATACAACACAAAATCTAGCTTCAGGACTGAAAAAGTCATGCACTGAAAGGCACAGACATGTGGGGTAACTTTGGGAGAGACAGCAGGCAGGGGAGAGGCAGAGGAGAGTTGGGGCAAAGAATTAAACACACCAATAATTAAGAAGTGATTTACTTGGCACATTCAGAATTTGGACTGCTTGAATAGTAGGGCAGTGTACAACTTCACTGTATGCCATGGGCAACACCAGCAACTCAGTTTTACTGCAAGAATGCTTTGTCTTTCTTCCTTCCCCTCTCTTTCTTTCTTCCTTTCTCTCTCTTCCTTTCTCTGTCTCTTTCTTTTCTTTCTCTCTCTCCCTTTTTTCTTTTTTTCTTTCTTTCTACTCCTTTCTCCTCCTCCTCTCTCCTCCTCCCCCTCTTCTTCCTCCTCCTTCTCCCTCTTTGGGTATTTCCTGACTTGGTATGTACAGTTGTGAATTTAATTAACACACTAGTGATTCTGTACCCTCAGGGAAAATGGTCAATTTTATAAAATGTAAATAGACAGAAAAAAATTAAGTTCCGTTCCTTCCTGTTCATAGCAGTCTTTATTTCCTCTCTTGTGTTATGCATCAGGAGGACACGAAAACCACATGAAGCTTTACAGAGCCCAACCCTCAGACCCCACTAAGGCACAATACCCAGGGGCTCCTCTAAATCACTCTTGTATCTTACAGACCATCCTAACTGATTTCATGTGAGAGAGAGAGCAAGGTTAATAGGTAGCAAAAGTTAGCCCTTTAGATGATAGCATTACATCTTATGTGCCTTTTTAAAAATGATATTGCTCTCATTTGGAAGTAGCTTGAACAATTCCCTTTTGAATCAAGCCTATAAATTTGATCAATATCATTATTTTCATGAGGCAAGTTTAAACCAATAAAGTTGTCTTGCTTCGTCCCTCTTCTCTCTCACCCTCCTTCTTAAAAAAACTAAGGAGAGTCACAACTTTGGCGTGTAGCTTGAGCGTGAAGCTCTGGTATGGAAAAGTCTATGAAAAGATGACATTTATAGATGGGTACATATATATTTAATTTCTTGCATGTCAGTGTGCCTGTATATATATTTCTGCTTCTGTTCGTCGAGGCTACAACATCAGAAGTAAGGACATTCTACTTTATCCAATGAAGAGTTTTTTTCAGTTCTCTTTAATTGGTAATTTAATTACAGAGCTAATTAGGAACAGAGTGGGTGTTGGGATTACAATGATTGTCTTTAACTGGAAATTCTTACCACTTTCCAAGCAAGGAAGTTTTTAAATTATGGAACACTTAAATAATGGATTAATAGTCGGTGACTACAACTGAATAAAAGTAGATCATTGACCCACATGCCCTTCCATGGGTGAAACGTAATCGGCTCATCTGATCCACCAAATAATTCTCACTCTGGATTTCCAGCCTCCTGGGGGGTCTTTGCCATGGCGTGGCCCTGGGGAATTTCTGTGGTAAACTCCAGGGCTGGAATTCCTGGACCAGAGCTTCAGCAGGAGCTGGAGCAGCTAAAAGCTGTCTAGGACAGAGAATGGTCGGACACTTAGAGCAAAGGAGAATTCTGTGACTAGCCACGGCCGCTCACTGATACATGGAGGAAGCACAGGAAGAGTTTCTGTCTCTGCCTTGGTTTCTGCACACCCCTCCCCACTGCAGCTGACACCCGTGCTTGGGGGAGACAAAGTACCAACTGCAGGTGGTGGAAGGATGGCCTTAGGCACAGGTGTCTTTAGCACTTGCTGTGGGGCCCTTTGGGCCGTGGGTTCACTAGACAGGGACGGCTCCATCCCCTGTGTGTCCCACCCATGGAAAGAGGGCCCCCCAGGGGCTAAGCTTGGGCTGCTGGTGGGGGTTGGAAACTAATCACTGTACTGGAACATAGCACTGGTGTGTGTGTGGTTTTTTGTTGTTGTTGTTGTTAACATTTTATTTATTTATTACAGAGAGAGAGAGTGAGTGAGAGAGCCTGAGAGGGGAGAGGGTCAGAGGGAGAAGCAGACTTCCCACTGAGCAGGGAACCTGATGTGGGACTCAATCCTGGGACTCAGAACCATGACCTGAGCAGAAGGCAGTCGCCCAACTGAGCCACCCAGGCATCCAGCTCTGGTTTTTTGAGATGACTTGTAACTGATCTCTTTAGGAAGCACCATCATTTTTCTTTCATTCACCAAACATTGAGGAGTAGGTGTGGGAGGCAGGGGACGTCATGGGTAATATGCTCACAAAGACTAAAAACATTTAATGAAAATAGGTTGTCCC
Organism: Mustela putorius furo; assembly: GCF_011764305.1. NCBI lineage: Eukaryota > Metazoa > Chordata > Mammalia > Carnivora > Mustelidae > Mustela > Mustela putorius. Next base: position 73,012,591 of record NW_025422005.1, read on the forward strand.
TCTGAATACCAATTACAGACAATTCCCTAGAGATGGAGTTTCACAAGGGCCTATGAAAGGCCTAGAGCACAATTCCATCTCTTGGGTCTCTTTCTCAGGAAGGAGTCCCCTGGAAAGGTGAGGCCCCAGAAAGGCCAGCAGTCTGTAATGCGAAATGTTCAAGACCATCCGGTCCCAAAAGATAAATTTGGGGAAGTGTCAATTCTCAGTTCTCCATGGTGACTGCAGGGGGAGGTGAGGGGGGAAAGAATATGTAACTGGGGTGAAATGAAATCCAGGGTAGTTCTTCAAGCCTAATTTTAGCTAGAAGACTTACTCAAGCCCATTCTCCCTCAAACCTAGCACTGTAATGACTGTCCATGAGCCGAACTGACTCAAACTTCGCCAGTTTCCTTTGCTGCCTCTAGTGTGGTTGAAAAAAGCCTCAGTGGCCTGGCCTGGGGAGAGGCAACCACACCAAGCTAAGGGTTTACAAACCAGGAGTGACCCCTGCTCTGGCCCCCAAAAAGACCAGCTTGAAAATGAGAGTTACTCATTGAAGGAGTCCTTTTATAAGCCCAAGGGCTTAGAATCAGTTTCTCGTCCCTCACCAAAAGAAAGAATTTCCTGATTTTTTTTTATACTCTCACCCTAAATAACTCATTTCCCCCCCTTAATAACTCATTTTGTGCTAATGCTTCCACATCTTGAGAATGATAGATTCCTTATATTTTATTTTATTTATTTGTTTGTTCTCTGCCTTGCTTCAAAAATGACTTGAGCTGCCATCCCTCCTCTTATATCCACTTCAAAGGAAAGGAGATTGTGATCCCCCGAATGGGCAGGGCTTGAAAGAAATCAATGAAAAAAAAATTCTGCCCATAGATACTGTCTTTTCATTATAGAAGTCACAGTTCCATGAGAACATTCTTTCATTTATTTAATAAATCCACGGATACCTGTTGAGGGCTTATGATGGGTAAGGGGTGTATAATGTGAATCTATACCCTGCCCTCTATGAGCTTCTAGTTAGATTGGAGAGATGGTGTGTGTGCAAATACTATGTTACCTGTGTGAATGCAGAGTCAGAAGAAAGAAAGACATCTTGCTGCTGGGCTAATTGGGGAAGGCTTCACGGAAGGGGAGGATCCAGCTGGGGCTTTGGTTGGGGAGCCATTTCACAGGCGTGCGAGGGGCAGAGCCGTCAGCGGCAGGGGGCTTATATTCACTGAAAGCTTCTTGCCGAGAGCTGTTGCAAGCACTTTATACACATCCAACTCATTTAATTTTCACCAGGCCCCTACGAGGAGTGATTTTTTTCCCCAAAGTACAAACCATAACAGTAAGTAACCTTTTAAGCATTTACTGTGTATCAGGTACTGTCCTAAACGCTTTACATGAATTAAGTCTCTTAATTTGTCCAAGCAACTCTGAAGAAGGTGCTATTATTATTGTTATCATTCCCATTTTACAGGTGAGGAAACCAAGGCACGGAGAAGCAAGTTTACCTGGAAAGTCCGGGGCAGAGCTGGGATTAGAACCCAGAACTCTTACTACTCCACTTTTAATTCTGTTCTGCCTCCCACGGCAAAAGCTGCAGAAGCCAGAAGGGCCGGTGAACATGTCTCCAAACACACTACTGACCTTCCTTCGGAATGTATTTGCAAAGGTCACGCAAATCGGAACATTTTTAATAACGACCAACCTAAGAAAATGTGTAAATTTTATGTTTAATAAGTGGTGTTATGACAGAGATGAAAAGATCATTTTTAACTCATACGTTCTCATCTCTACTGCCTTTCAGAGTTGGGGGGTTGGGGGGGTACACAGACTTGGGGGGGGTGCGCAGGCTCCGGGGGAGGTGAGAAGGGTTTCTTGTGGGGGAGGTGTTCGAGCAACGCCTGCCTAGCCATGGCTCACGGAATTGTCTTTCCCCAGAGAACAAACCTCTTTCAGGCCAGGAGGGTGGGAGTGGATTATTTAAGGAAGTCATTTTGTTGAATTTAGTGATGCAGAAGGAGTGGAACTAGATATTCTGCGGAGCGTGTCTGGGCCTGGCTCCTCCAGCGTGGAGCTTGTGGTGTCCAAGGCCATTTGGGTGCAAGCACCCAGGCAGCGGGCCTGAGGAGAAGTGCCAGGCTCAGGTAATGAGAAACTGTCAGTCCGCTGCTCAGTTTTTGGTGGTGTAAGAATGACCCTGATAGATGGTTTGGTGTAAGTCCCTTGAGCAGTGAAGGGTTCAAACAGCACCGGGAAAGGGTATAAGTGTAATTTGGTCTTCCAGCCTTGCTCTGGTTTTCTACGGTTTTTACAGTAGTTTCCATGGTGTTCTGTCCCTGGGTCCCAGAGGTTCCCCAGGGAGAGCCGGGCATTGTATGGATAAGGAAATGCGGCTGGAAGGGTCTAAGGCACTGGCCTAAAGACACAAGTCTCAGAATTAGGCCTGGCACTACGCCTGTTGGGACCTGCTCGGTCAGTGACGCTGCTGCACTGTGTTGACAGACGCCCTTTCCTGGCTTCTGACGCACGGGGCTTGGGTGCCCGAGAAGGGGGCGCATGGGGGAGTTTGCACTTGATAGTGTCTGAGCCTCTCGAGGAGACAGATGACTAGCTTCCTCCAGGCAGAGCTGGAGAGCTGTTCAGAGAGAAGAGAATTCAGAGAGAGAGGTACAGGCTTCATTTTTAAATCTGGAAATATCATACTCAAATCCTGGAAATAAAAGCCTCAAGACAGAATCCCTGAAGAGAAGATCTTAACCACCCATGAGGGAAGGACTCTAAGAGGGAAACAACAAATCTTTACCAAGCACCTACTCTGCCCCTGGCACTGGGGACATCAAGAGCAGTTGAGGTCTTAGTCCTTCTAGAACTGTGGTAAGTGTGGGAGTGGGTAGAGAGACAAGTCAACGAGGGCTAAGACAGAGTGAGCTGGAGGAATGCTGTGAGTGTGCTCTGGGAGCACAGAGGAAGAGAACCAAATACTCAAATGGGCCAACTCTGTGCCAGAACTTTCTAGAGGCCTTCATGTATGATCTTCAGAGCAGTCTCACATCACGCGATATAGACATCATCATCTGATTTTCAGAAGGGAAAAATGAGGCTCTATGAGGCTGAGAAACTCGTTCAGGGTGACACGGTTTTAGGAGGTAGGAAAAAGATTGGAGCACACACGTGCTTCGCTCCAAAGCTGATGCTGTTTGAGGTGTCTGCATTCTGAGTGGCCGGGGACATGCCTACTTTTTCTGTCCCATCTGTCAGGACCATACCCTGTTTTCTCCCTTGGATGGGGGAAAGCCGGAAGGGGAGAGAGGGGTGGGCTCTGGGTGAAAGATGAGCAGACGCTGTGCAGAATGGAGTTGACCCTGCATTCTGACAACGAGTGAACTTGACTGATCCTTGAGCCTGCATCTCTGAGTGGCAAGTAAAGAAAGCATCCCAGAGAAGAAAGCTTACTGGCTGGTGTGTGCTGACTTATGGCACTGATTGCATGATCTGAGGTTTTACGTGCATTCCCCGTGTCCTTAGGCTTAGGAAGAAACTGAGAACTGAAGGCACAGATTCTGAAGTTCATTAGGTCTGTCACACCTGCCCCTGTCTCCCCTCTTAACAACTCCTTGAAGGGGGTCTGTTGGCCTGAATATATTCAGAAAAAAAAAGGAGCTCGTTGGTTCAGCAAACTTCACGGACAAGATGTGAGCAGGTGTAGCCCAGCTGTTTTCTCGGGAGGAGGCCTGTGTTGGACAAATCGCCCGTTTTCTTGTCTCAGCCCTGTCCTCAGCGTCTTGAGGCCCCCAGCTGGGGCAGAGGTGTGCAGAACCGTAGCTGATGGACACCGGGCCACCCGAGCGGGGGCACTCTGGGGGTTAACTCCAAAATAGTTTCCCACCCTTGGATCATTATTTCGTCGGAAATGAAACCTCTGGTGTTCCCTGGCCTCATTTTGATACCTGCCATCCTTCCTTTGCCTCTTTGGAGTCCTATAGTAATGTCATTAAAGTCCCTGGAAAACGTCAGCCGAAACCTAGGTTTCTGTCGGTTATAACCTATGAAAAATGTATTGGATTTAATATGTTTGGTTTGGGAAATCAGTTTTTGTCCACTATAACCAATTGTCCATAATAACCATGTCTGTTGTAAGTGTTGTGCACTGTAATAACCCTCATATAAAGGGTAAAATGAAAGACAAACCATTTCAGAGGGTAGCTGGAGCCGTATCAATATAGATCACTGGCTACGTATATCAAATGATTGATGGCCATTTTTAAGGCTTTTTCAATTCAGTGCCATGCCGTCTAACGGCAGTAAAGTGCACAGTATTTGCTGATACCCTTCCTGATAAACCGTCTGGTTGCAAGTGAGAACAGCTTAAGGAATGAAAAGGCACCAGGAGCCATTTCTTTCAAATGATCCATCCCTAGTGTCCTGGTGGGAGGACAGTCCTTGTTACAGGAAACACGCTGAAAGCAGGCTGTGGATCTAGGCAGGCTATGCCACCCCCCAACCAGATGGGGATCGGGGGTGACTTGGAGCAGGTGCAGGCCCCCCGGGCTCACCACCACTGGTCGGTGGACTTGGAGGGAGAGAGGATCCTGGCGTCCCACTCATACTGACAGTGAATTCTCGTATTTGTTAATTCACGTAATCCTCAGAGGAACCCCATGAGGTCTGTATTCCTCTTGGTCCCATTTTTCCATTTGGAAAAGTGCAGCCACAGAGAGGCTAGGGAACTTGCACAAAATCACAATTCGTGAGGGCCCCCACGAGGGATTGCACCAGACACTCTGGCTCTAGAGTCTGAGCCTCGAGCTTCTAGATTATTCTATCTCGAGGCTCAGGGAAGTGTGTTTGATGTCACTTACAGGTGGAGTCTCCCAACAGCCCAACTCACAGAAGCAAAAAGTGGAATGGCGGTTGCCATGGCCTGGGGGGAGGTGGAAATCAGGAGCAGATGGTCAGCAGGTACTGAGTTTTGGTTATGTGAGATGACTAAGTTCTGGACTTCAACGGCACGGCAGAGAACACCGCCGTCCTGTAACACTGCAGACTTGCTGAGAGGGGAGATCTTAAATTAGGTGTTCTTGCCACGCACACACAAGGTAATAATAATGACAGGGCAGGGAAGGAAGCTTTGGGAAGTAATGGGTGTGTCTGTGGCCTTATTGGTGGTGATGGCTTCACGGGAGAAATCCTTTCCTGAAACTCATCATGTTGTATTCATATGTAGAGCTCATATGTAGAGCTCTTTACATGTCAATGAAGTGTTTTTGTTTTGTTTTGTTTTGTTTTGTCTTGTTGTAAAGAGCATGGATATTTAACTGTGATTTTTGGCTGTTTCTTGCTGACATCCACACCCACAAGCACCTGCTAATAGCCTTGGCTTGGGGAGGATGCCTTCATTTTTATTCCAAGCCCTGACTCATCACCATGATGCCAACGGAGCATCCCGCCCTTCCCCCAGGAACATGCACCGAGATGTGTCCATTCGGAACAGGCTGGTTTTCCTCACACACATTCACACAGGCCCCTCTACCTTTGTGGCACAGAGCATTCACCATTCACTTTAAGCAATTATTTGCATAATTATTTTCCAATATAAGTTCCCCAGACTAGACTCTAAGCTCCTAGGGGCAGAGGTCATTTGTCTTAGTCATTGCCTCTCCCCTCTCCCCCCACCCCTACCCCGTGACTGCCCTACAACGAGGCTGGAACACAGTGTGGTTCAAGAATTGTTAAAGAATAAGTAAAATGAATGCAATTCTTCAATACTGAAAGGAAAGAAGGTATTTTATCTGTCCTTCCTGGCCTTTATCCAGGATGAGAAATGTGATAAATCCTTTTCAAAAGGATTACTTTCCTTAAAATATCCATGTCACTGTTAAGGAAATGAAATTTCACAAAAGCCAGGACCCTTCAATATGAAGCCAGTGTAATTTTCAAATTGCACTCGACTCCAGACCCACTTGCACATGCATGTACACACACTGCACCCCCGGCGTGCACCCCATTAAACCCACCATGCCCACACCGCTCTTCTCGCGTCCTCTGAGAGGCTTCCTTCCTCCCGGGGAGCATGCATCAAAGGGGTGAGCTCACTGTCTCGGTGGAACCCTCCCGATGCTCACTTGCTCTGGGAACACATGCAGATACTCACAGTTTAGCACATGGGCCCTGCCTTTTCAGCTGTCTTTTAATCTTTGGTAAATTGAACAAGCGTGGAGAACTTGCAGGTGACAACCAGCTCGGCTGAGACACAGGGATGAAAACCATGTCAGTGGAGTCCCTAAAAGTCCTCCAATGTGCTTGAAGCATATAAAGAAAACCCTTGATCCCGGCTATCAAAGGGTGCAGAAAGATCAAGAAGAATTAAAACTGATGGTGTGCCAGAAACCACCTGCAACAGAAGGTCATTACTTCCCCTCGTTAAAACAGCCTCAGTTCTGGGGCCTGATCTGAAGCTTAATTGAAATGTTTCAAACAGTGGATTATAACGAAGATGAGACGTCCCCTGTCCATTTCATGACCTTTGCTAAGAAAGGCAGATTGGTAATAAGGTAAAAAAAAAAAAAAAAAAAAAAAAAAAAAAAAAAAGAAAAATCTGAGAGATTGCCTGAAGACAGCCAAGCCTCTTAATGATATGAGCCGGTACACCTTTCTTGGCCAGGAGGGCCTCTCCAGGCTGCCGCAGGGATAGGAAGGCTCCATATGAAGGCGAGAGGACCTGGATCCCAGCCACTCCCCCGGAACCCACTTCTCCATCGCCCTATCTATGACCTTTCCTTCTCTAACCAGGAGTGGAGGGACACCAGATGCAACATGACCTCTGGGATCATAACTGTCCGTTGTTCCAAACGTTACTCTTGTGGTGCAAAGGGGCCCATCTCCCTATCAGGCTTCTTTTGCAATCTTTCTATCTAGCTTGTGTAATCCCACATGACCCCCTTGATAGCTGAGGATGATGAGTAAGGTTCCCCAGGTCTGCAGTGGATGGGATAGCACCAGGAGGGGACCCTGGCAGGAGATAGCTCAACTCTGATGTTATCGATTCCTCTGTATCCTGAAAAAAAATCACAATGCTACTGCCACGTACGCTTTTCACATGATAATAAATTGCAAGTCATATTTGCCCAGAGATTTGAATGCCTTCTGGCTCTCTTCCCCTTTTTGCTATGATTATCTGCCCTGGCAATAAAGTCCATGTCTGAAGTCCTGTGATTATCTCAACCTCCAGCTGGCACATTGTGAAAGTCACTGTTTTGGGGATATTGTTGCAGCCTCTGATATGAAGACTTTATAAAAGTTCTTATGTCTCATGGTCATTTCTGCTCTGGACTCCCCTGATCTAACCTGATGTATTATTTTAGGTTTCTTACATGGTGGCTTAGAGGCTTGTCTTTGGGAACCCTCTAGGACCTCCCTTTGCAAAGTCCGGTCTACAGCCTCAAGGTCTTGGGGACCATTGTGAGAAATACAGAGGCTCAGGCCCTTCTCCAAACCCACTGATCAGCTCTAGAGGTTAAGAACACCCCCAAGTGAGCTACACGCACAATAAAGTTTGAGAAGGACGTTAGGAGGAGGGAACTCTCTTGCCTGGCGATGGGTTTGAGGAGACATCCTGATCATTTCTGGGTGCAGAACACCTTTCTAGGATTGGATTCAGTTGACCCAGCGCTGAATGGGTCCAGATGGATGCTCTGTTTCTCTTGCACTGTTCTAATGAGAAAGGGTTAATAAGTCCTTCAGCAGCTGGAGTGATTTTGCAATCAAGGACCAACATAAAAAGACAGCAGGCCAGGCACCAAGGCCAGCCTGCCAGAGCTGTTGGATTAGAGCTCCTAAGACAGCCTGCGAGAAAGTACTAGTCGTTCCTTCTGACTTTATTAAACTTTTGTGTGGTGGCAAAGTTTGTTTGAACTTCACTAAATCCCCCAAATAAAAGACTAGCTTGGACCATCTGGTTCTCAAGGATGAAATAATTTAATTCAGGACAAGCAATTATCAATAATTGTTTTGGGATAGTTAAGAATGGAAACTTAGTCCCACCTGCTGTTCTCTCCTGAAAGTATTTTTTTTTCACTAAACCTTTTGAGTGGAAAGTTGAACTAGGAAAATTGGTTTTATTTTTAACATCTTGCTTTGGGTATCTCTGATCCTATCTCATTTAATGCTAGTATAACTTTTTCTTCAAAATTCAATATTTGCTCTCTTTGAACAAATATACACACCTCTATCTCTCTCTCTCTTTTTTTTAAACTTCGCTTTCATTATTATCTACATTTCTACTGTCTTTTTATTTGTTCTTCTTTCTTTCTGAGTTTCAGCTCAGATGATATTTTGGGGTTCTCTTCGTCCTATTTAATCCTTCTCCCAAAGCATTTCCCCATTTTCCTTTCCCATTAGTCCTTTTAGCAGAGATAGAACTGAAGAAGAAAAGAAAACAACCCAAACATTTATTGAAATGTCCCAAAGTACTCTTCTATTGCAGTATGTCCTGATGCAGTTTAAAATAATTCTGTACCTATACTCAAGCCACCCAATTTGGGGGTTGCTTTCTCAAGCCTGTCCTCTGTTAGGGCTTCCTATGGCTATGAGTGATAACTGATGGCAGCCATGGGACTTTGGGGCTCTGTATCCAGAGTTCCCCGATGATCTCAGGAACAAGTTTCTAATTCTGTCAAGTGCCTCATTTTTCTGACCTGAAAAGTGAAGCAAGTACCATCTCTTCATCCTCAGGAAAGGGAGAGGGCCAAGGGAGCCTCCTAGCCTGTGAGAGCCCATCCCCGAACCCAACACTTGTCATATTGAATGTCATGTTGCCCTCATGGTCTCTCTATTCCTGTCTCATTGCCTCATTCCCTCATGGAACCAGGTGCTTCTGCAAAAAGGACCCTTCATAACTCCCCAAACATACCAGACTCTTCCATCCTCTCCTGTTTGCCTGTGCTCTTCCTTCTGTGCAATACACTTTCCCCTTCTCTGCACTAGTCATCCTTCAAGATTTCCTATCAACCTCACCTTCTTTGGGCAGCCTTCCTGGTTTCCCCAGGTCACATTCACTGCCCTTTCCTTTGAATCCCCAGTATTCACAATACATTCCTTCACTGACGAATCCATACCCACATTGTGTATTTGCCTACATGGTGGTTTGCTTTTTCAAATGTATTTCTCTGTCTTCCCAATGGAACATGGGATTTTTGGATGTGACTAATTCATGTCTGTGTTTTTAGGGTCTGGTTTAGAAATGATTATGGAATCAATGAATGCATGGCCTTCTAGATGAAACTGCACTTGATTGTTTTAAAGAGTGTTTGGATAGAGCTCTTTGCTTGCAAGCAACAGGAACAAACTTGAGCTTGATTCTTCAAAAAAGGAGAGATTTTGTTGTAAGAGTCTGGGATGTCTCATGGAACCCAAGGGTCGGAATGCAGCCAGACTCTAGGACCAGAATGGAACTAGAGACTTAAAAGAAATCAGGAATCTCTTCATTTCTCATTTTGGCTGTTTATTCATCTGCTCCTTCTCCTCCTTCTCTCTCTCTTCCTCCTCCCTCCACCCACTCCTCCCTGTGGGTTTCTGTGTTTCTCAGATCACATGAAGAGACACTATGTTGTATGTCCAGGCATCCATAGAGTCTGATAAAAGTTCCCTTGATTTAACCATCTTCAGTAGAGAATCTGATTGGCTCAGCTGGGGTCAAATGTCCTCTTCTAGACCAATCATCTCTAGCCAGGGTGAATAGCAGAAAGTCCCAGAGGATGGGGCAAGAACAGACTCCTCCAAATGTGGGATGATAATTACATAATCAGAGAGTATTTTTAAATTGCAAACTGGAAATAAGCTTAAATGGTCAAATTATAGGTGTTAAACCCTGTTTTTAAGAAATTATTTATTTATTTATTCATTGGAGAGAGCATGAATGGAGTGGGGTTGGGGTGGGGTAAGGGACCTGGGATCATGACTTGAGTCAAAGGCAGACACTTAACTGACTGAGCCACCCAGGCGCCCCTATTAAGCTCTATTTTTAAATGACTTTTTAACCACATGCCACAATAGATTTTAATAAAACACATGCCTCTAAAATTAATTTTCATAGTCTTTTGGGGTCCTTATAATTTTAATGTGGCTCTTTGTGTTGCTATTTGATAATCACCTCTTAATATTTCTCTAGAAAAATATGAAGTGATATGCCACTTACGGCATATGTTGCTTGGTAGTTTTTAAGAAGTGTGTAACTGCGGGTATCTGATATTCCTAGAGCTTTTTCTTTTCTTGCTTAAAGATCCATGCAAAGCCTTCAGTCAAGTCAGGTTCGGTGGGAGATATTAGTTGTGATGGAATAAAATGCAAAGTCTTTATTGACACACTGAATTTCAATGTTTGTTTCTAAAGGGGAAATATATATCTTTGTCAACAAATTATGTTTTGATTTTCTTCCCAAATCTGTTATTCTATGGGCTTCCACAAAGTGTAATCTGTCTAAAAGGTGGCTGTCTTAATCTTTATTCTCTGGAGGTTGGGGGAATAAGGATAGATCACCAATTGCAGATAGGATATCACAAAGCTTCTGACTCTGGGACATCAGATAGCAGTGTGCTAGAACTGGGTTGGATGATCTCTCAGCTAGTGACAATTACAGTTTCAACAAGAGAAGGCCTGTAATTAAAAGGGAGGAGGGAATTGTAGGTAATAGAAAAGTCATGTATAGAAAATGGGTAATGGGAATTCTGCAGAGGGAAAACAATATGGAAGGATGAATTGTTTTGCAACAGTACATGGACTGGCTCACAGACTAGGAAGAGAAGGTGCAAGAAGACCCATTGGAAGCCTGTCAAAATCATCCCACATCTAATCCACCATTACATCCTGTTGGTTCAGCTTATCCAATGCCTCAAGGATATGCTGATTTCGCTCAATCTCTACTACCACTCCAGCTCCGCTGGTCTTCTCTCACCTGGACACTGAAATAGCTTCCTAACCAGTCCGTTTGCCTCCACAGAATGATCTTTGCAATATTAAAATTTTACAGACCTTATTGGAGTGGATTTGGTCTATCTCTCTAGCAAAACTTTGAATCACGTTGCCCCTCCCTCTCCTAGTTTTCCCTGCAGTGGTCTTCTCTGAGTCTTTTAAATGGGCCATGCTGCCTTCTAACCCAGGGCCTTTGCGTATGCTGTTCATTGTGTCTGGCAAACTCTTCTCGCCATACTTCATCCTTTGGGACTCACTCAACAGTCACTTCCTCGGGGAAGCATTCACTGATTTCTCTAATTTAGGCCAAATCTTGTTATAATATGTTTTCAGATCCTAAATGCATCTTGTTTCCATGGTTTTAATCTAACGTTCATTTCCATGATTATCTAACTCACGTCTGCCTCCCTTACTGGACTATGAACTCCACGAGGGAAGAAATGTATGTTTTTATGCTCACCATTGTATTATTCTCAGTGAGTATTTGAGTAAAGAAATGATTAAATGAACCAGGGTCTGAACAGTGATACAGCACAAGGAATGGGAACCACAGGACACGGCACACAGCTTCAGGAAGAGAAGCAGCACTGTGCATTGAGAGGAACATGGTTTTGGTGTCAGAAAACCAAGGTTTGAGTCCTGACTTTTCTACCAATTGGCATAAGTTATTTTGGGCCATTTCCTTAGCTGTTTTTAGTCTCTACTTCCTAACTTTAAAATGGGAAACAATACCACCTGTCCCCAGAGGGTAGTGAAGAACGGATGAGAAATGTACACAAAAGTGCTTTATTAAATAGAAAGCACCTTATGAAGGTATCAATTTTATAGCCGGAAATGACCTTAGAGAGAATCCTTCCAGCTTTGGCTGTAAGGATAAGGAAAAAGAGACCAAAAGAAGTTACATGACTTTTTCAAAATCAGTTCTCTGCTGAGTAAAAATACTAATAGTGGTAATGCTTTTGATATTGACACTTTTTGGGGATGTATCATGTACTAACCAAGACATCAGCATGTTTCTCTCTTACCTTATCTTTGCAACAACCTACCAAGCAAAGATTATTTTTACTTTAAATTAAGGAAACTTGCTAAAGAATCAGAGAAGCATACAGTTGGGATGAGAATTTAGTGGTCTTGGCTTGCCAAGTAGCAATGGATTGTTTGATTATTTCATTGCAGGGAGGTGAGGGAAGAGTCAGACACATCTCCACAGTTTTGAACTTGAGCTGGTCACTGTTAATCAGAGTTAGATGAGGAACTCAAAGTAGAAGGAATGAGTTGCATTGTTGTGAAGATAAGACTGTGATTTTTTAAAAAGGTTTTATTTATTTGAGAAAGAGACAATGAGAGAGAGCATGAGCGAGGAGAAGGTCAGAGGGAGAAGCAGACTCCCTGTGGAGCTGGGAGCCCGATGCGGGACTTGATCTGGGAACTCCAGGATCATGACCTGAGCTGAAGGCAGTCGTCCAACCAACTGAGCCACCCAGGCGTCCCAAGACTGTGATATTTTAATAGGACTAATTTTTGATGAAATTACTGAGGTTTCCAGAGGAAGAAACAAAAGCCTTGAGAATCTCTTAAGCGACATTTCTCGTTCTTGTGACGGTTTTATTTCCACTTAGGGAAGAGAAGAAATGCTTATTATTGTGAAGTTCTTATACCAAGACATTCTAAAATGTGAAAGTTATCATTTTGTTGCCATTTTCAGTATAAAATGCAAGTAAGTTTTGATTGTGAGTTAAGCAAAGAACAGGATGTTATTTCAGCCCCCACTTTTTTTTTTTTTTTAAGATTTTATTTATTTATCAGAGAGCAAGAGGGAGAGAGCCATCACAGGCAGACAGAATGGCAGGCAGAGGCAGAGGGAGAAGCAGGCTCCTGCTGAGCAAGGAGCCCGATGTGGGACTCGATCCCAGGATGCTGGGATCATGACCTGAGCCGAAGGCAGCTGCTTAACCAACTGAGCCACCCAGGCGTCCCTCAGCCCCCACTTTTTATCACAATACTACAATTATTGTCGCTAGGCTCCTTGGAGTTCAGGAAGGTGTGCTCCATCCCTCTCCTCTTTCTATTCCCTACTTCCTTTTTCCTTCCATTCCTTCTTTCTGTATCTTACCCAGCAAGATCTTATTCACCAAACTATGTGCAAGGTCACTGTAAGAAGTAGCCAAGAACATTTCACTCATATGGTGGTTGCTTGGCAGCAGGTGTTCTCAAGAATTAGTAGCCTGGGAGTTTAGTCACCCAACAATAATTTATTGAGCGAACTTACTTTTTTCTTTACTGAAGTATAATTGACATACAGTATCCTATTAGTCTCGGGTATATATCATAGTAAGCTGGTATTTTTACTTATTTATTTATTTTAAAAGATTGTATTTGTTTATTTTTAGAGAGAGTGCATGAGGGGGTAGGGGGGCGTCGAAAGGAAACCAAGAGTTGGATGCTTAACTGACTGAGCCACCCAGGTGCCCTGTGAATCGGTATTTTTACATAATACAAAATGATCCCCATGGTAACTCTAGTTATCATTTGTCACCATACAAAATTAAATAATATTGGCTATATTTCCTATGCTGTATATTATATCCCCATAATTATTTATTTTATAACTAGAAGTTTGTATCTCTCTGTCCCTTTTACCTATTTTACTTGCCTCCTGACCCCTCCCCTCTCTGGTAGCCAACAATTTGTTTCCTTTTATCTATGTGTGTTTCTGTTTTGTTCCTTCATTTGTTTTGTTTTGTTTTGTTTTTTTAGATTCCACATATCAGTAATATCATACAATATTTGTGTTTCTCTGTCTGACTTATTTCACATATCAATACTTTCTAGGTCCACCCTTGTTGTTGCAAATGGCAAGAGCTCATTTTTTTTAATGGCTGAGCAATATTCCAATATATTGGAATAGCTAAATGAATAAAGATGAGCTAAATAAATAAAGATCTATCTATTATATAGATATCTATCTATCTATCTATCTATCTATCTCACATCTTTATTCATTTAGCTATTGATGGACACTTGGGTTCATTCCATATCTGCTATTGTAGATAATGCCTCAGTGAAAATAAGAGTACATATTCTCTTTGAATTGGTATTTTTGCTTTCTTTGAATAAATACCCAAAAGTAGGATTGCTAGATTCTATGGTAGCTCTATTTTTAATTTTTTGAGGAAACTCCATACTGTTTTCCACTGTGGCTGCACTAGCTTGCCTTCCCACCAACAGTGCACACGTGTTCCTTTTTTTTTTTTTTAACATGCTTGCCACCTCTTGTTGCTCCTTGTATTTTTTTTTTTTCCCTAACTAATCAATTCATTTATTTTTCTTGTGCTTTTGACTTTAGCCATTCTGACAGGTGTGAGGAGATATGTCACTGTGGTTTTGATTTGGATTTCCCTGATGATGAGTGATGTTGAGCATCTTTCCATGTGCCTATTACCAATCTGTATGTCTTCTTTGGAGAAATATCTCTTAAGTCATCTGCCCATTTTTAAATCAGGTTGTGTGTTTTTCTGATAATAATTTGTGTAAGTTCCTTATATATTTTGGGTATTTGCCCCTTATCAGATATATGATTTCTAAATATCTTCTCCCATCCCGTAGGTTGTCTTTTTGTTTTCTTGATGGATTCCTTCAAGATATAAAACCTATTTAGTTTTATGTAGTCCCATATGTTTATTTTGCCTTTTGTAGCCCTTGTCTGGGGAGACTGGTCCACCCAAAAGACTGACAAGACCAATGCCAAAGAGCTTCCTGACTATGTTTTCTTTTAGGAGTTTTGTTTTCAAGTCTTATATCCAAGCCTTTAATCCATAATGAATTAATGTTTGTATATGGGATAAGATAGTGGTCCGGTTTCATTTTTTTGTGTGTGGTTGTCCAATTTTCTCAGAACCCTTTACTGAAGACCGTGTCTTTTCCCTGTTGTATATTCTTCTCCCCTTCGTCATAAGTAATTGACCAGGTAAGTGTGGGTTTATTCCCAGGCTCTCTATTCTGTTCCATTGATCCATCTGTCTGTTTTTGTGCCAGTGCCATCCTGTTTTGATTATCAAAGTTTGGTATTCAGTTTGAAATCAGGGCGATGATACCTCCAGCTTTGTCCTTCTTTCTCAAGATTGCTTTGGTTATTTAGGGTCTTTTTTGCTTTTTTGCTAAAATTTGCTACAAATTTTAGGATTTTTTCTTCAAGTTGTATGAAAAATGCTATTGGTACTTTGATAGGAAATGCACTGAATACATAGACTGTTTGGGTAGTATGGACATTTTAATAATATTAATTCTTTCAATCACTGATCATAGAATATCTTTTCATATTTTGGTGTCATCTTCAATTTCTTCCATTAGTGTCTTGCGATTTTCAGAGTTCATGCCTTTTGCCTACTTTGTTAAATTTATTCCTAGGTGTTTTCTTCTTTTCGATGCAATTGTAAATGGGATGTTTTCTTAATTCCTCTTTCTGATAGCTCGTTATTAGTGTATAGCAAGATGACTGATTTTTGTATGTTAGTTTTGTATCCTGTGACTTTACTGAATTCATCTACTGGTTCTAACTGAATTCTCAAAATGGCTTTAATCATGACTCCCATTATGACTCTACATTGACAACTTTAGTAACTTTCTCAGTCCGTGAGGAAACGGAGGTATGGAAATATTAAGCAATTTACCTAAGATGGCTCAGTTGACAAGTGGTGGAGGAGAGAGAGCTGAACCCTGGCGACGTGACTCCTGGGCCCAGGCTTGTAATAACACTCCATGCTTCCCCGGAGTACAAACCACATCCCTGACCCTTGAGATTTTACTCGTTCTTTTTCAGAGAGAATCTGAGGTATACAGGAGAGATGGGGAGGCCAAATCTTGTTGGAATAAAGCTACTCCTAACCTAGCTCTAGTTTTTGAAGTGACTGTCATTCTAAGCAGCTCTCCCTACCCAGGCTTTGAGATGGTCTGTCACGAGCCACCTGTACCTCTGACCCGGAAATGGGCACGTTCATTGTTCACCCAGTCCTTGATTGAGGAGAATAATGTGCAGGGGTGGGTGTTGGGTGGCTTCCACCTGCCAGATTCTCTGGTTATATTTATAGTCATGTTTGTGCATTAATATTTTATACTTAGGTAAATTGCATGCATTGCATTTAAGGCCAGGTTTGCCTTGTTTAAAAACATCCAAATTGGGATTAAGTATTCAAACTGTAATCTCTTTAGTGGGCGTCTGTCCACTGGATTTGTATGACATAAAGAGGGTTATTGAAATACTGTAACTTTAATATTTTTTATCCTCTATACAGAAATCACTCTTAAGTGAATTTAGAAACGAGGAGAGGCATTGGACAGATACCAAAGAACAAAGGAGCTCTTATTATTTTTCAGGCCAGTTATAGCAGAGCCCGCATCTGTGGAAGCTTCGCCATCCAGTTTCTTCCTCATAAGCAGTAATATGCTATGCTCCTCGGTGCCGCAGAGTAAATTCCCTGGGGGCTTCTAATTTCTCCCCTCTCCCTGTTTGTAATGGTGTTGTTCTAAGTTGATACGGTTTCCCTTACTCTTTACCCTGGAGCTGCGAGAGAATTTGGTTTTGTTCAAATCTGGAATATTTCTAGGAAGGCGGCCAGGGGTAGAGTGGGCTGGGGGTTAGGATGAGTGACTTGAAATCTACACATTTGTATTAATTGAAGAGAGAGCAGCCCTAGTTAGTATTCCACAAATATTGAATATGAATAATCAGATAAGACACTTACTAGTATAAAGAAACCAATAAATTTTATTTTTGCGGTACATTAAAATAAAATTCAGATAAAAATTTAAAATCATAGCATATCCAGAATAACCATTTGATAGCTATATATAAATCTATTTTAGAGATGTGCAAGCACAAATTATGGAATGCCAGAGCAAGTTGATTTAGGCTGCTTTTTCTCTAATATAAATAATGCAGAGTGCCGCAAATATTCAAGTACACTTAACTGAACATAATTAAAATATTGGAATATATTTTAAAAATAAATAATTAAGGAGTTAGAAGTATCTGCAATACTAATTCAAAGTGATAGTCATATGGTGATTATATTAGGCAGTTTACCCAGTACTTTTGCTTTAAAGTGCAATAATAAAATTTGCATTTAATAAAAATTATGATTCTGTAATATTTGAGGATATGGGCACATTCTATTTCCAGTACAAAACACAACCCTTGTCTCTCTGATCCATCAACAGATGGACTGAGAACAGACATTTTCAGCTCAGCTGAGCAGCTCGTCTGCTGAGACACTGCATACACCCATCCTCACGTTCCTAAATGCCGTGTCAGGGGTTTTCTTCGCCTGTCGCCTCCCCACCAGCAACTTCTGGAGTGTCAGCTCCTTGAGGGTAGCGACCTATGCATCTTTGTACACTTGGTGCTGAGTGAAAGGCTGGTTTGCATACGTATTTAATAAATACGGTTTAATTAATGTATCAAAGAACGAATGTATCTATCCTTGCTGCCTGTCCTCAGCACAGTAGTAGGCCAGACATGGCTCCTTTAGGGATTTGCTTCTGCCCGCCCCTCCCCCGCCCCCACTTGCTAATCTGGGATGTTCATCTCTCAGATATAAGCAGAACTCACTTTACCTTCTTCCTGTCTTTGTTCAAATGTCACTTTCTCTGAGGCCTCCTCTGACTTCTTTGTTTTGCGTAAAACTCCACCTACCCCCACCCCAGGCCAGTCTCTAGCTTCTTTTGTATCTCCATCTGAAATAGTACATCATTTACTTGTTTATTTTGTGCAGGATCCTTTTGCTTTCATTAAAAACTGTAAGCTCTGTGGAGGTCAGGATTTTGTGTTTTATTCACCGCTGTATCCCCAGCCCACAGAAGAGTGTTTGACTCATAGTGGACGATCATACTAATTTGTTGTGTGAATGAATAAGTGAGTGTGTTGGAGATGGACCAAAGGATTGTCCTGAAGATATAAGGCGAATGTGTGTGATTGTAGGATGCGTTCAGTGTTTCGGGGCCCACAGAATAGGATCAGACCCATTTGCCTGCTTTTCCGCCTCACCTGCCATTGATGGTTCCTCAGGTGGAGATGGAGACTAGACATTTTCATTTACTGAAAATGATTGCCCAATTGGTTCTACAATCTTCTCTGGAGATCTGCGTCTGCTCGGAAGACTTGGGCCAGATGGCTAACACTTTACTCATCAATCCAGGCCAGAATGGGTTCTTAGCCTTAGATTAGGGTACTGTTCCTCTCTCAGCTATTATTCATCATTGTCCTTGTCTGTGTCCGTCCCCACCTTCCAACTCCTTTACCGCCCTGAGTCCTCAGCACAGCACTAACCCCATCCCACACCTGACCAGTCCAGGAGCACCAAGGCTGGTCTCATATTCTGGGTCTGCCGCTCCTGTGTGACCTTGCACAGTATGGTAGATTAAAGATGGTTGCAAATGCCCTATCATCCTCTTCTTTGAGAGGTGATGCTGTATCTAGGCTGGTTTTGTGACTGACTTTGACCAATAGAAGATGGCAGATGTGATCGTGTGCCATGGCTGAGCCTAGCCTTTAAGAAAACTGGCAGCTTCCGCATCCTCTTCTTTGAAGAGTTGTGCTATCATGTAAGAAGTCTGGCTTTCCCTCTGGAGAGATCACGCAAAGGGAGTCAGGCCCTAAAATTACTCGGCAAGAGGGAGACATGGTCTTCCCAGCATCTTGCTGCCCCTGTCCTTGTGGCCATTTCCAGCAAGGCACTGGTCATGGAAGGGAGACATTTGGATGTTCCAGCCCTATCTGCCATTTGAGACCCAAGTGAGACCATCAGAACAACTGTCTAGCTGAGCCCTAGTCAGCCCACAAAATTGTGAGAAATAATAAATTCTTGCTTTAAGCCATTAAATGTTAGGGTCTTCTGTGACACTATAATAGATAATTGAAATAGGTAGGATATAAAGCATCTTTGAGCCTTTCTTTTCTTTTCTTTTTTTTTTTAAAGATTTTATTTATTCATTTGACAGACATCACAAATAGTCAGAGAGGCAGGCAGAGAGAGAGAGGAGGAAGCAGGCTCCCTGCTGAGCAGAGAGCCCAATGTGGGGCTCGATTCCAGGACCCTGAGTCCATGACCTGAGCCGAAGGCAGAGGTTTTAACCCACTGAGCCACCCAGGTGCCCCTGAGCCTTTATTTTCTTACCTGGAAAATGGAACCCATAATCTCTGCTCCTGGGGCTGCTGGGAGGCTCTATGTGAAGTACCTCATGTGATGCCTGGGAGATGTAATTACCCAGTAAATGTCAGTCTCCTTCCCTGGCCAGGTCCTTCAGTTCCGGGCATGGACCTCCAATTTCATCAGTCACCAAACTTTCCCTCTCCCTGTCCAACCCATTTCCTTTTACAATTTATTTTAGAGAAGACAACCTGAGAAGCTCATTCCAGAGGCTGTGGACACCAGGCTCAGTTGTTCAGGCTTCAGGGCTATCTGCGTTTAGAAGGCGCCTCCAGTAAAGCACAAATCTCCTTCCTGAGGATTGAAATTTCAGTTTCAGCGATGGAGGAGGAGCGCTGGACTATGAGAAGAGAACTCTGGGGGGAAAGAACATGTCTTCTTAGAGCTTCTTGGCTTTCTTGTTTGTAAGCCCTTAGCCTTACTCAAGACTCAGCCATGTTCAAGCCGAGGGAAGCTTACCCTTCCTTCCACCCTGCACTCATGTCAGCTTTGCTATTAGGTATCTCAGCTGCTCCTATTGTCCCCTTAGCTTTAAACCCTGCATAGTCTGTTTCATTTTGCCAAGTGGTGTAGAACTGCAAAGGAAGGCAGAGTCCATTTCACAGTGACCCCTCGAGTATTCCACTAGGGAATTGGTTAAAAAATGACCCACCCAGCCCTGACTGATTAGTTTATTTTTAGTTTATTATTAGTAAATGCATTTACTTTTTGATAAATCTTATCTATTCAGCCACTGCAGACTTTTTCTTTGTTTGTTCAGAGAGACCAGTTCTGTTTTAGAGAATATATGTACTACCTTTCCATTTTTACTACCATTTTTACTATGAATCCTTTATAATAATAATAAGGAAAACTTTCTCTCACTCAAAAAAGAGAAAAAAGTTCCCTTGGTAAGGATCTAGATTTATTTTCAAGTTAAGTTAATTCTACTCAAATTTGATATGAGTGTGAATGGGATAGAATAGACTATTTCCAACGTTGATCCTTTCTTTTGTTGTTGTGGGGGGTATGCCTAACATAGGGACATGAAATTCCCAGAAAATGCCATAAACTTAGTGAAATTTTTTCAGTCAAAAAATTTAATGGGACAAATGGTAATGATTGTGGTAAGCAGGAATGGTGAAAGGGTAATAAACCAAGAATACAATTAAACACATTAAATAAAACAACAAATTGCCAAAGGTTTGGGTAATGTACCAACTGCATAATTGGTCAATGAATAATTATAAACTGCTTAAGTCTAAAAATGGGTTTTCACTCCAGCATACAATAAAGGGGTGTCATAGATACTTTGTCTGAGGTCACTTTAAATTATAGAAAAGTGGTCTGTTTTTTTAAATCATTGTTGAGATCAAGCTATTAGACTGAGAAAGGGGATGGTTTGGCTGTTCCCTTTCAAATTTTGGTGAATTTAATTTATAATGGTTTGGAGATGCATGGCTGGTGCAGGTTGGTGGTTTTCTCATTGACTTCACTGTCATCCAGTAATTTGATGCTGTAGCCTTTTCATTTCCTTGCCTTGAGCCCTGGAAAAATCCTTTCCTTCCCTCTGAGAGATGGCGAAGGAGTGTGATGGAGTAAGGGAACCGGGCTTTAAGTCTTGGACAAGTCTCTTAATTTCTCAGAACCCCCATCTGGTCCTCTGCAACGTAGGGATAATAATCTTGTCCCTATATATCCCACAACAGGAATGCAACACCCTTCAGATGGGGCAGTGTCACCAGGAGAACTGTCCTGTGGCTGGTGATTGTCCCAGTCACTACATTAATATGGAAGGGTGGTAGACATAAATTGGCTACAGAAAGGGATCTGGGCCATCTAAATGCTTTCACTCTGCCACATAGCCCACTGAGAGCAGGCTGCCCAGGCAGTGATGAGTTTTCCTAATAGCCCAAGTGAATAATTCCAGTTTGATGGATGGGATAATCTTTGTCAAAACACTATTTCAAAAGAGATATTTTTTTTTGGTCTCCATGGACTGTGAAGGACACATATTCAAAGCTTTTAAACTAGTTAATTTAAATTAGAAAAGTAATACAAACACATGTAAAGAATAGTAAAAAGTGGAGTAATATAATACAAGTCACTCTTAGGTAATCGCTGTTAAAAGTTTCTGTCTTTAACCCATATCACAGCCACCGTTATAACTTTAAATGGTGTACTTCCTATTGATTGATGACTGTGGGTGCCATCTATTGACTCCTTGACATGGAACATGAAGTATTTAGGGCAATTGCAACATTACTCATTTCCTCTCCTCCACTTCATTCTCAGATTTTGTTAGTTATATTTGGTTATTACAAAGAATATCTTTGTAATTTTAATTAATATGTATTTATACCTCAACCTCTTGATTTATTGAAATTAGACTTCTATTTATTAGCTGTTATGAAAAATTAGATTAGTTTACTTATAGCCTCTCGAAGCTCTTCTTTTTTCTCCCAATTTTAATTAATTATGTCATTTTCACTTTGTTAAATTTATATTTGCATTTTGTTTTGTGATTATAATGTGTTCTGCACTTAGTTTGTAATTTGATTAAAAAATTAAAAACCAACAAAAATAGTCCTATGACTGTGCAAATATTATTCACTGCAATCCAAGAAGTCTGTGGCTGGACCTAAAGAGAAATGAACCAGCTCTGGGTCCCCAGCCTGTTTCACTCAAAAGAATTTTATGAGTGTCTTAAGGTCAAATGGATTCTTTCAAAGCGTCTTTTTAGCTTTATTCATCTCTTCTAGGTCAATTGCACTCTTTCTTTTATCTCTTGGAGCCTTCTATTTTGACTCTTTTTTGTTTGTTTTTCTTGAGTAGTTATTTTTCATGTAGAATTCATGGTGACAAACTTGTGGCCTCTCCATTTCTGCAAATCTTTATTTTGTCCCCATTCTACATTTGTAGTTTGCTTGGTGATGGAACTCTAGGTTTGAAATAATTTTTCTTTGAACTTTGAAGGTATCACTGCCTTTGAAGTCATTTACTTTCTAGCATCAAATGTTTTTGATGAGAAATATCATGTCAATCTAATCTTTATTCTGTTGTGAGTAGTTCATTTTTTTCTCTCTTGAAATCTAATATTTTTTTCTCGATCCTTGGAATTCTGAAATTTCCTTAGGATGTATCTTAAAATGGGTTTTTCTTTTTTTCATTCAACTGCTCAGCATTTAGTAGGTCGTTTGAATCTAAGGACTCGTGTTTTTTCTTCATTTTGGAAAACCTATCTTGTATTATGTCTTTGGTTATTTCTTCCCTCTGTAGTCTCTGTCTAATGCTTCTAGAATTCCCATTAGCCAGTTACTGATCTCTTAAATTTCTTCCCTTTCCTCATACTTTCTATATTGTCTTTTTGTGCCATATTTTGAGAGATTTTCTGGAGTTTGCCAGATCCTCATTTATCATCTATAACACATTCAGTTAGACAGATTACCCACTGAATTTCTGGTTCAGACATTATGTGTTTCTTTTTCAAGAATTCTTATTTTGTTCTCTGAGCACTTTAAGAAAAACAGCACCTTGCTTTTGATTATTGGATCCATTGTCCTCTTGAAGTTATTCTGAAAGTAATTGAATTTTTATACAAAGTGATCTTCTATTTTCTGCATAATTGCTATTCCCCGAGAGGTAAATTGCTCCCTCTCTCTTTTTTATAATTTTCTTAAATATTTAATAATCCTTAGAATGTGTCTCCATATATACATTCTCAGAAGTCCATGAGTCCTTTAAGACAATTTTCTAATTTGGTTTTCATTTGAATGATAATCTTTTAAAATATCAATTGCTGACTCTGGAATATCTAGTGTGGCAGGCAAAGTCAGAACCCACATTTGCACTTTTTTTTTTTTAAACAGATTTTATTTATTTATTTGTCAGAGAGAGAGAAAGAGCATAAGCAGGGGGGAGCAGCAGCCAAAGGGGGAAGAAGACTCCCCATTGAGCAAGGACCCTGATGTGGAACTTGATCCCAGAACCCTGGGTCATGACCTGAGTCAAAGGCAGACACTTAACTGACTGAGCCACCCAGGTTTCCCTGAACTTGTGTTTATACTATGACACCCATGTCTTGTGTTGCCCAAATGACATCAGAGCCCTCTGCACAGATGATGATTCGCAGAGGCGGACCAGTCTGGGGAGGACTGACTTCATGCCTGGTTCCTGGGCTCTGGTTTGAGAAACATGGCTTCAGTGTATTCCGCTCATGGATAAGATGACTATATAATTTATTACTCAAACCGAGTAATGACTGAGACATTTGGCAAACTTGGCTGTCTGTCCCTAGCCATCGTGGGCAGTGGAGGAATGGCTGCCCAGCCACTGGATGACGAGGTCCTGTAACTGGTGACACTCACAGATGTGGCTGTGAACTTCACCCAGGAGGAGCAGCAGCAGTTGGACCTGGCTCTGAGGGGCCCCAGTGAGGATGCGATGCTGTAGAACATCTGGAACCGGGACTCTCTGGATCTCTCAGGACTGCGAGCAGGGCAAGCTAAGGACCTTGTATCCAGCCATTTCCTGATTTGTGGATCACATCATACCTGAATGAGAATAAAACCTACGTTTTAAAACAATCTCCAGACGAGGCTTCGCTTTCAGCTGGGGTCTGCAGAAAATCCCACACTGGTCATCATACGCTCTCAGTTTCTTCCCCTTGACCCTGCCCCTGGCTGCTCTCTCCCTCAAATCTGGGTCTTTTCCCTCCCCACTTCCTCTGAGACTTGACATTCATGCCTCCTGTTCTCTTCCATGGGTCTGAAGTTCTGTTTTCTAATTCACCTCCCTCACCTTGTAAATCAAACAAACCTTTCCCTACAACAAACAAACAAACATCCACCAATGAGGAAAACTGCTGATTAATAACTATGTGGGAATTATAACCTAAACTGGAACATGCTGGGCAACCTGGGATGACTGGTCATCCTACTCAAGGCAGAGCAGGTTTGCTTTTCAGTTTTTTTCCCTGGCAGCTGTTACAGAAGTTCGGAATTGTCTCTGGCTCTGCTCTGCTTCTACCTCAGTGCCCAGCCCCAATAAAGGACCCTGCTCTAGGCAGATCACTCCCCTTCTCTAGGGAACAATTCTCTTGGCTTCCCCCAGAAGGCAAAAGCTATTAATTGTTAGCTGATCTGCAAGCACAGGGTGTGGGGAGTGCTTTGCCTCATTGGTTCAGCTGTTCCAAATGTAGTTCTTTTAATTAATTGCTCTTATGATTTCTCACTCTCCACCCGCCACCTCCCCCTCCCCCTCCAGCTCTGCATGTGTTGTCTCTGAACTTGGAACTTGTCCAGGACTTTCTTGCAGTTTTCTTCACTTTTCATTTCTCTGCCACCCTAGTCCCATGTGCTGTCTTCCATGAATTCCTCCATTTCTAGCTCATTGATGCAGCATTCCACTCTTCCTGAACGGGGTTGGTTTCATTATTTCAAAACCTTTCTTTTCTGTCATTTCCCTAGGTTCTTAGGAGGAAGGGGAGGCTGATACCGTGCTCAGGACGCCATCATGAACCAGAGCTCCCTGTTCAAGAGCTTGATGCTTTTGAATTTGAATCTGAATATGGATTCATATCTTCTCTCCTGGGTATAAAGCCACCTCAAAGTAAATCATGAAATAACACTGAAAGATCCATTTAGGAGACTACTGCCTTTTCTCTTCTGTCCTCTCCTTTCCTAAATAAACCTAGAACCCAATGCTCTATGAAGGAAGCCATTCTCAGGAGAGAAATTTCTTAACTGAAACTCTGCTCTAGTCCACTGTCTTCATAGCTCATGCCTATCCTGAATTACACAGGGAAGAGTGAAGTGGTTTAAAATAGAGGACTGTTTCTTCTAATGTTCTTTGGACGAGTGAGAAAACCATCAGAAATTTAAAAAAAAATTAAATATATGTTGAAAAACTGCTGCAGTCTTGGGCTAAGTGGTGTAAGGAATGCAAACAAATAGAAGATTCCTTTTTTCAATATACTGTTTACCCAGCAAGATAGAAAAGATATGCAGGAAAAGTTAGGGGCAACAAAGAGGAGGTCACATGTCCATACTTAAGTGTCAAAGCTGAGGCGTGTGCCAGGGTCCTGATTTCATAGGGCAGGCACTGTCTGTAGGCCTGGGGTGCTCACAGAAGGCAGCTCAGAACTGTCAAACATACAGTAGCCTCCCCTTAACTGGGGGTTCACTTCCCACGGTTTCAGTTAGCCAAGGCCAACCACTGTCCGCAAACCGATGACCCTCCTTAGGTCACCAGTAGCCTGATGCTGTGTCACATGCCTATGCCATCCCTTTCACTTCATCTCATCATGTGGGCATTTAATCATCTCATGTCATCGCAAGAAGTGTGAGTACATTACATAAGATACTTTGAGACCATATTCACAAATTTTTTATACAGTATATTGTATAATTGTTCTATTTTATTTTTAGCTAGTGTTGTTCATCTCTTATGGTGCCTAAATCATCAATTAACTTCCATCCGAGGTATGTATGTATAGGAAAAAAACAGTGCATATCGGGTTTGGTAGCATCTGTGGTTTCAGGCATCCACTGGGAGTCTTGGTATGTATCTCCCTGGCAGATAAGGGGGCTACCGTACTCTGACTTCTGAAGAAAGAATAGGAGTTAGACTGATGGAGAAGAGAGGCTAAGAGGAGGGAGGTCGTAGTTGCAGTGTTTGGTGGATGGGTAGGCGAGGTAAGCACAGAATGTCCATGTTGTATCAGGGAGGAAAAGGTCTGTTAGCTACGGGGATAGAATCTTGCGAAAGTTCTAGAATATCAGCTAAGGTATTTGAATTTTGTGCAGTCCAAGATTTTGAGGAGGAGTACATGATTAAGGTTGTGCTTGAGAAGGCTACAATGTGCTTAGGATGTGTGTATGAATTATAGTTGTGAAACATGGGGAGAGAATAATGTGAAGACCAGACAGAAATATAGCCAATAGCTAATTATATCGATGGTATTAATAAAAAAAAAAAAAGTTAACATTTTAGGAGTGCCTGACTGGCCCAGTTGGTGGATCATGTGATTTTTTTGATCTCAGGGTTGTGAATTTGAACCCTACATGGGTATAGAGATTACTTAAAAATAAAATATCTTTAGAAGTTACCATTTTAGGTTATAATGTTAGCAGAGATTTTGGAGAGTAAAATAGATGACAATATCAGCAATTATTTAACAGCAAGTTTTACTTACTGGTAAGGCAAAAATTTTAATGAATTTAGGAATTAAACTTTAAAGTTTATCCCAAAATTCCTTGTGAGTATTCTAAGACTAAAAATATGGCCTTTAAAAAAAAATCATATCCAGTAGGGATTCTAAAGGAACTTATTTTTCAAAAATGTGTGTGTGTGTGTGCACGTGTGTGTGTGTGCACATGCACGCACACACGCACATGTGCTTGACCAAAATTATTTAGTGATTCGCCATTGGGTATGATCCCGCAATTGCTATATTATGGCATTTAATATATCTTCAGGCTTTTGGTAGATGACAGAAAAATGGGTAAGACCCACATTTTAAAATAGATTATAAAAGCCTGTGTGTTTACCTTAATTATAGAACCTATAAGGAGATAAAAGAACTTCAGCATTATAAATGGAGTTCTTTTGGAAGCAATGAATCAATCAAGATGGTTGTTCTGTCTCTGAAAGTCAAGGTCTCTTCAGATCTAGGTTTGTATAATTAGGTTTGTAAAAACTCCAGATGGGTAGTTTAGTTTCTGCTTTCTCTTTGTGAGTTTTTTTTGTTCCAGTCACTGTGGGGATTACGTAGAGATAAAGACAAGGTTCTTCTCCTTGAAAAGTTTGCCATCTAGCAGGGATATATAACACATATTATAATCACTAAATGGAATTATTCTTTCATGGTATGCATATGCTTAACAGGATGGTCAAATAAAGCAATTCACTTACTAGCTCTCTTTATTCCCATCTGATGAGAAGTGAAGAGGTCTTCTTGATTTTCCTGAAGCTTCTCCCCAGCTATCTTCTTCCGTGATAACATGCTGCTCTGGATATTTGTACAGTCACAGTATTGAATGAGTCTGGTATAAGAAGGTAGGTGGCTGACCTTCAGTTCATATCCTACTAGCTCTAAGCTAAGCTTGGAGTCCTTCTTTGGACACTTTGTGAATTTGTTGAGCAGCCAACATAGAGCCCCCAAGAACCCATTTGCAACTACTGATGCATTGGCTGAGAGAGCAAAGCAGCAGCCAATGGCCACCATATGCAGAGCTAAGCTTTTTGAAATGACACTGTGTTTCCTTATCCAGAACTCAAGGTATTGGGCACTCAGAACATTCATTCATTCATGCATTTATCAAATACTGTTGAGTATGTCCACATGCCAGATACCAAGGATGGCTAGTTGTTAAGGCACAATAACATCCTAAGGGAGCTTTTAATAGATTGAGGAGACAGACAGATGCTATGTTGTGACATATATCATCTTGGTCTATCCAATATCCCTCCCTTCCTTTTATCCTGGCAACACTCTTCTCCTTCCCGTGGGGGAAGTTCTCTTTTCCAGTTCCAAGGGCTGTATGGGGAGCACCAATCAGAGCTGTTCTTCTCCACCCTATGACACCATAGGAAGCTGGGAGGCAGGTGATATGTGCCTGTGGCCATAGTGATCATTCAGGGAATAAACATGTAAACCCAAGTCAGGCCAATGGGAGTAATCCCCTGGGGTTTTACATGTGGCTGCCAGGAGAAAGCAGCTCTGCTTCCTCTGAGGTCATTGGGATGATGTAAACCCAATAGCCTCCACAGTCAGGCTCTCCTTCACTCCACTCACCCCCCCATCTTCTGTTGCATAGAGGATGAGGCCCACACAGGGTGAAGCAGAGCCAGTAGATAGAGAAAAAGAGAAAGAACATAAGGAGAGGCCCAGAGAGCATGTAAACTGACCATATACTTTGGGTCTAGCTCTACCCGGCCATTGCAGTTATCCAGGATGATAAATTCCCTTTTCCCCTGCCTAGTTTGAGTTGGCTTTCCATTATATATACCCTGAGTCCTAAGTCCCATGCAACATGACAACCTGACTGGAGTTAACACAGCTGTTGGGTGAGCCAGCCCTCATCTGGTCTTGTAGGATGAGGGATGACTTTCTAGAAGCAGAGACATCTGAGGTGAGGCCATGATTTTCCAGGAAAAATGGAGCTGGAGGAAGGGACAGCATGGGTGGTTGGGAGTTCCAGGCAGAGGGAACATCTCATATAAGTACCTGGAAATAAGAGGAAAAATGGCTCATTTGGGGAATTACAAGGACTCTGGTATGCCTGGGAGAGAGTGTACAGACAGCAAAAATGGCTAAATGGTACTGGAACCATCACTGAAACACTGACCTCCTAGGTCCTCCTGGAGCAGAGGTAGAAGAGAAAGATGGTCTCTGCAGTCAAGGAGCCTATCCTCTCATCAGCGATGTTGGACGCAAATACCCACAAAGTTAAACCAAAATGTATGGCCCTGGTAAGCTGTTCCAAATCAGTGACGGTAAGGCAGACAGGAAGTGCATGAGATTCTGAGAAATGTCACTGGGGATTTCAGACACCAGGAAGCACGAGAACTTGGCCTGGAAGAAAAGGCCAAGTGTGAGTGGATGGACAGAAGGCCCGCGCAGGGGATCCGGGAGGAGACAACTGAGTGGTTCAGTGGGCTGAGTTCGGGAATAGTGGAAGACCCGTTGGCGAAGGGCTTGAATGTTTATTGACTTTAGATTTTGTTCTGAAAGTCTATTCGTGGGAGCTGCAAATAGTTGTTGGGTGTAGGGAGGGGTGAGGCCGTAAACAAGCCATGTGGAGGACTAATTTGGACGGAGACGAGCTGCAGCGAGAAGGCCAGAGGGTTCTTGACCAAGGCCTGGGCTAGGGCAGCGGCAGGGACAACAAGAAGGGATGAAGACATAGTGGGCGGGCTCCATCTCCTGGATGTGGAGAAGGAAGAAGGGTGAGCAGGGCTGGCCGCCTGTCAGACAGAAGGAACTTGCTCTCCCAGAGCGAGTGCGTTCTCCCGACCCGGCCCTTGCACCCCGAGGGTTCAGCCACATGCTCTCCAGGGACGAGTGCGTCTTTGCCACAGTGGCTGGGGCAGCGCTGTTGATGGAGGGGGACAACGGTGGGTGACAGAAGTGATTATGCAGTGATGCATAACAATGGAATCCTTCTAAGTTAAACCTCCCGGGTCCGGGTCCGTATGCAGAACTGGTTTGACTGAATTCAGTGAAGAGAACACCTGAGTTCCGGAAGACAACCCATGTTCTGGTGGGTCAGCACGACACCGAGGACCCTGCTTCACCACTTCTACCTTCTTTTTTCAGGGGAAAAAAAAAAAAAAAAGAGCTTTATTGTCACACGCGCAAATCAGAACAGTCAACTGGTTGAGTGGCGGGTGAATAAGGCCAGATTACTCTGGCTCCCCCACCCAGGTCCGTGAGATCTCCATGCACGTCCCACAGGGGGGTTTAGCTCAACAAGAGTGTGTCCCATGTCTATACCATGCTGGGGATACTGTGATGAGTAGAGCCAGAGTGTGGAAACCAGGAGGTACGAGCATGAGCTCACGGTCGGGGGCGGAAATCAAATCCCAGCTCTGCCATTTGCTCATTGTGAGACTTTAATCTCATAGACCTCAGTTTTCCTACCTCTAAAATGGGGATAATAGTACTTTGGGCACTTGTAAGGATGAAAAGAGATAGTTAGAGGTGAAGGACTTGGCACAGGGATTGGTATATAGTAAGTGTTCAATAAATGATGCTGCTTATTACACCACAAGATTGCTGGAAGATGCTGAGGAAGAACAGAAGGAAGACAATTGGCCCACTTTGGGGAATTCAAGGAAGGCTGCCTGGAGGAGAGGAAGCTTGAGCTGAATGTTGGCAGTGGAAAAGGAGTGAGGAGGACAGGGGGAGCGCAGGATTCCAGGTAGAGGGGCCAGCACATGTGGGTAACACATGCATGACCAACACAGGGCCAGTTCACTGCAAGGCTGGGAGGGCAACTCAAGTCATGCTTCTTGCTGACAGTGAGTCCGCCTTTGACCCAGGATTCTGGAACCCACTGAGCGCAGCCTGCTGTGTGTTATAAGATCGCTTGTACTTCGTAAAGGAAGCAGCTCTGCGCGAGATCTCATTCTTCCCCAAACCACACACTAGCCTGTTCTGTCTTTCTTACTCATTCTCATCAAACATGGTACTGACTCCTGAGGGCAGGAGGAAGCCGGCGAGAACTGTCCTAAGGAATGTCCCCCAGCTGCCTGACGTGGTTTTAGAAACCGGAAATAGGGCAATTAGTAAAATGTCCTGGTGCTTGGAGGGCAAGGCTTTCTCGAGGCCCTGAAAGCATTTCCCCTCTTTCATGTATTGCTACTGATGCCTGGTAGGTTTCTTTGGGACTGCATTGTTATGCCGAGTTCCAGATGGGGCAATTAAATAGGGACAGTCAGACTGTTATTTTAGTTGCCTTTGGAAATAGAATTTACAGTGCTCACTTGTCCTTTTCAATTTTCCCCCAGTGGAGCTGTTCCCCCTTCACCTTGGAGGAGACGGAGCCTTGGTGGTGGAGGGAGCCGCTCGCTGGGCCGGCTTCTGCAGGGGCCATGGCGTCCCTCCGGATGAAAGGCTCAGCGGAACTTGAAGTCATTATCGTGATCAAGGACGCAGGGAACCGTTTCGGCGTGTAAATGCAGATGCTCTCTTGGTTTCTGTGATAGATGTGTTCCCAGTGCCAATGCAGCAGTGTGTTGAATTCTTTTTAAAATCTGAAAGACCTGCAGGCTCTTCTCTCCTTTTCTTAAATCCATTTCCCTGTTGAGATGAAAAATGTAATACTTTTCAGCTTACTTTAGACTTTCTTCAAAAGTATTTCTGGAAAAGGATCCTTCATGTGGAGCATATAAAAACTGTCAGAGGATAGGAGAGAGCGAGGTTTTGAAAACACACTAATGGACAGCCATTATGCCGTAGGGAGTTCCCCCGGAGAGCAGAAAAATACAGGCTGGGGAAATCGGGGGAAACGGAGCACAGAGGCTGTGGATTAAGAGACGAAGAGAGTCCAGAGATACTTAAAAAAAAAAAAAAAAAAAAAAAAAAAAAACCACCACACACACACACACACACAACACTGGATACATAATGAGATGGGAAAAGAATACTGGCTAAGATGAATAAGACTGCCGAGGTTGGCCTGAGGAGAGTGCTGGAAAATATAAGTTTTGGAGTTTGACAGACCGAGTTCCAATGTTGACTTTTCCACTCCCTAGCAGTGGCGCTGGGCAAGTTAATTTTTATATGACTCCGCTTTCTCACCTATAAAATGGCCCTAAAAATGGCTTCCATGAGGATTATTGTGCAGATTGAATGAGAGAATGGATGTAGAGTATCTGCCTTATTCTCTGGTTATACAGTGTTTTATAAATGCTGTCTTTTAAAATTATTATTATTATTACTACCACTCTTCCTGTGATTATCCCTGACGGCTAGGGCACAACGAGCCTGTAGACCTCTTTGAGACGGTGGCCAGCCCTAGTCCCCACTTGAGTGTCCGTGTGTCCACATTTGGTCAGACGTGCTAGCACCCTTCTCTCTCCATGGCAGCGGATCGGCACATCGAATCCCATCGCTGAGCCTTCCTTGCGCACATCCCAGGTTCCTCTGCAAAGCCTTTGCCATGGCATCGAGCCGCTCGTGGAGTGCTCTTCTGTGCAAGGGGCTGTGTGCTGTTCGCAACACGGGCTCCACGAAGGAGGTCCCGTGATTCATTTTCATCTCATCGCCAGTCGCCTTGCCCCTATGCCAGGGCTGGGAAGCAACAAGCGGGAGGTCTGTGCCATGAGTAGATCTGAGTCACGGGAGAGAATCCGAAGGAAAATGAGCAGCTTAAAAATACTGCATAGGAAAGAAATGGTAAGCAACGTGGTTTCTTTTGAACTCTCCCAATTCAACCTTTAGGAGAGGTGTCGTAAACCTCTGCGGGAGTGACTAAGAGCTGGGACAGAGGCGAGTTTGTTACAGACGTGCCCGTAACTCCAGGAGCAAATCTCTTTTTTCCCCTCCTAAATAACTCCAGAACATTACATGGCATTAACAAGTTTCCCAGGACAGGAACTTCTAGTTTATTACTTGCACACATTGTCATCAGAAATTAATTTTGTCCCTGAAAGACAAATTGGCTGGTAGCTTATGAAGTTAAATGGAAAGAACAAGTGCGCATCTGTTTCTTCTGCATTTTGTCTCCTTGGTGTCTTACATATAAATGAATCAGAGTGTTCAAACTTAAATTAAGATCTTTGGCTAGATAAACAGTTAAAACTGGTTCCCATAGCTACCTCTCACACATAGCTGTGATTGCATTATAATCCCCTAGTAATCAGCTCTAAATGAAAGAAAGATGATAAGGGTGCTCTTTTCAGTTTTCAGTACTGATTTTTATTAGCTCTCAATCAGTCCGGGACTGCTCTGTCTTTCATCACATTGTGGTAGTGTTTGTAGAATCATTAGAGTAATAAAGTGTAAATCTGACTGAGGTGCATTTTTCTCAAGGTGTTTTATATAAGGAAAACTCTGAAGATTACACTGGCTGGTACAAGAAAGATTTGTTTCGGAGACGAAAGTAAGAATGTAATGTACGCTATACTCATTTATTCTTTACCCGAGTCAAAACCCAATGAATTATCCAGCCTAGGTGAACCAACCACCACATAAAACCTCTTGGACTTAGGCGGCCAAGTATTACCATAATATAGATTTGCATGCATTTAGCCACTTCCTAATTTGCCTTGTTATCCTTCTCCAACACTCTTCCAGTGCAAAGCCTTCACATTACAAATGTATTACCCACAAAACCGCAAGCTTTGCTATTCCCAATGTGATTTCTTTAGCAAACCAGTGTAATCCAATAAAACATCATGTCTCACCAACATTGAGGTATTTATGGCAGAATAAATGTCAGCTTAAAAAAGTGCCCTTGCCCCCCACTTTCTTCTCGCATATCCCAGACTGACCGGTCTTTTCGGCTTTATTTGGGCCAGAGACCGCAAGTGGAGCAAAGTGGCAACTGGAGACAAGGCAAAGTGGCGACTCTGATGCAGCCCTGCATTTGTTCTGGATTCTTCTAGGCCCTTCCAGGAGATGGTAGCAGGGAAAGGAACTTACACTGACTTTCTCCAAGTGTTGTAGGATTTTTCACAGACTTCGCAGGTGTGCTACACATTTGCAATTAACAGAATACTTAATCCTGATGTGCCTTTTCTTTCCCATAGGCTTTATTATAGCTGGAATATGTTACAATGCATCATACTCTACGATGCCTATAAAAATGCCTGCTTGTTTTAAATGTTGGATTTTATGCATTTTATGTTTATATTAGGCCGAAAGTGTCCCTATATTTTAGTGATAGACATTTACGCTCATCCACAGGGTAAGAAACAATATAATGTAGCAGTATGTTGTCTCTGAAAGAGTTTATAGAAGTGGGGTAGTTTCGTATTTAATTTTAAGTTACTAATTTTTAAGGAAAGGGTTTGCTTGAGATAGTTATTACAGTTTCCAGGGCCCACATGGTGAGAATATGCATCTTTGCAACCAGCAGAGAGTTCGTAAGATTCAGGTACCCAGAGTCAGGTGGTGGCATTGGGAAGATTTTTTTTCTCTACGTATCTTTTTGGCTTAGATCATTACCTGTAAAGATGTGTGTAGGATTTGACCTGCAGATAGAATTTTTAGAGAACAAGGAGGAGAAATCCCTGGATGAAAGTGGTTCTAGATGGTAAAAGAAATCTTGTTTTCTGAGCTTTCTCTCTCTCTCTCTTTTTTTTTTAACCCTCAGATAGTCTTGAGAGAAACCTCATACTTTATTTACTATTTATGTTTAAAAATATAAAAGCCTGAATTCAAGCACTGGTTGTCTCTCTCTCTCATTTTTTCTTTTTTAAAAGAAAGCAAATAAAATATTTTGCTGATGGTGGCGTTTTTCGTATGTGTTCGCATGTTGGTACTTAAATGCAATATGTCTGGGAGATGTTGCTATTTTACACTACACGCACAAGAAAGAGTAAATTGTAGGTCCTGATTATCAACAGATAACAAGACATACTGTATATAAATAAATGCTCGGCATCAAAACCCATTATTGGATTAGCTATATAATCATGTCTCAGGCTGTAAGTCTGTGCTGACAAATGAACACTTTTCATTTGGCTCAAGGTCCTCATCAGCAACGGAACTAATTTTACATTCTCACCCATTAAGTGAATAAGATGTGGAAAAAGCTGTCTGCTTTTTGAAGTGTAAATTTGCTGCTACAGGCTGTGCAGACCAAAGCGCTTTTGAAGCAGGCAAATGAGATCATCTCTAGGGACATGTGAACCGCACGAAGTTTAGGTCATTTCTGTGGAAGGGACGGGGTGTGTGTTTGCATGCTCCCCAATGTTCGGACGATTTGGGTGGACGTGTACATTGGGCCAGGTGGGTGTTCTTTGGTGTAGAGGATGAACGCTTTGTTTAAGCCTGAGAAAACTGGGAGCACAGTCTTCGACTTCTCCAGAAACCAAGGATCCACAGGATGTGTGTAGAGACGGAGGTAGAACAATCAGGGGTTGGCATGTGAGACAGGATTCTTAGCCCTCTGTGGCCCTCAAAAAGGGACAGCAGTGCCTCTGAGTCTATAATTCAGAAACCCCTGGTAGGCCTGGGCAGCTCCACAGAAACACCAAGATAAAAGACTACGGGTAATGCTGGGGTTGCTGGGGGCAAGATGTGCTGGGAGAGGGGAACTCCTTCCTTCAACCATCTCGAGTGATCTTAAATACTCTGTGTGCTGATGACTCCACATTTTTACGTCGAGCCTGGATTTCTCCTTTGAGTCTTATATACAGCTGCCTGTGTGGTCTACTTGGATGGTTCTTACATACCTCAGCTTAATGCATCTAAAATGAAACTGTGGGGCTCAACCCTAAAACACGTCTCTCCCCCAATTCTTCCTCTTCTTACAAATTGTATCCCCATCTTCCTTCTTACTGAAGCGGGAAACTTAAGAGTCATCCTTTAAAAAAAAGAAAGAAAGAAAAAAAAGAGGCACTCGATTCATCCCTTTCCCTCACCAATGAAATACGATCTATCAGCCGTCATGCTAGTTTTATCAACAAAATATATCTTAAATCTCCTTGCACATATGGACCTGGCAAACATCACCTCTCACCTTGGTGACAGTGACAGCAGCTTCCCAGCTTGCTCCTCTACTTCTACCCTAACTCCATCTTCCGCCCATTCATAACAGGCAGAACAGAAAACTTAAAAAGTTCCTGTTATGTTTTGAGTTCTGTCCCATTCATATGCTGAAGTTTTAACCCAGGACTTCAGAATGTGGCCTTATTTGGAAATGGAGTCATTGCAGTCATAGTTAGTTAAGATGAGGTCATTCCTGTTGGAGGAGAGTGGACGCCTAGCCTATACAACAGGAGTCCTTGTAGAAAGGATGCTGCGTGGAGAGGACGAGATGCAGCCGGAGTGAAGACAGTGTGAAAACACAGGGAGAGGGCAGGGCCATCTCTATTCCTATAACGAACGCTAAAGATTTCCAGCAAACTGCCAGAAGCTTGCAGAGAGGCCTTGAACAGATTTGGCCAAACAGCTCTCAGCATGAACCAGCCCACTGATATCTGACGTCAGACTTCCAGCCTCTGGAGCTGTGAGACAACACATTTCTGTTGTCTGAGCCACGCAGTCTATGGGACTTCGAGATGGCAGCCGTAGCCTGCTAATGCGGTGTGCAGTCCTGTCCCTTTATGCCTTAAATCCCCACTTGGCTTCTTGTTTTATTCAGATTCAAACTCCAAGTCCACATCCAGACCTATAAAACTCTTCGTGATCTGGCCCCGCCCCTACTCCAGGCTCCTCTCCCCACAATTCTTCCCTCTTCATTTTCAGCCACACCAGTTCCTTTTCTGTTCCTCAGCCATGCCAGGCTGTTGTCCTTTCTACGGCCTTTGCACAACCTGTGCTTTGTGCTGGGAGTGCTTGCCTTCTCCTTCTCCCTCTTTTGCGTGACTGTACCTTATCCTCCAGGTCTTAATTTACCTGTCACCCTCCCTCCTCTGCTGTTATTCTCTGCCTTTGCCCCACGTTTTCTTTTATAATTACTTATCATAGTATGCATTTCCTTTATATTTCTATAAACTTTCTTCTTTTGGTCTAGACTATAGGGTCCAGCAGATCATGTCAGTCTCATTCCTCAGGGTATTTCCTGCCAGTCCTAACATAGTGCCCGATACACACACTGGGTGTTCAATAAAGGAGTGAATGAAAGATGTTCAGAGAAGCACCTCTTCCCAAAGTCTCACGTCTGCTGAAATGTGTTTCACATAAGACTTGTTACTGCTTGGATCGTGGGGAGGATCTATTGGCTTATACCTAAGTTGGAAATGTCTAGATCATTTCATAGTCTCAAGATTATGTCTAGGATTGGAGAACCTGATTGAAAATTGAGATGGAGGGATAGCACAGACAAAATGGGCAGTCAGGTCTCTGCCCAGTAATTGCGCTCTGAGATTTGCGAATCTTCTCCCAGAAAGATCATTGCCTTGGCAGGCCAAAGAATATAATGGTGTATAGAAATACTCCATGAACTCAGCTTTTGCCAAGTTGAAAAACAGGAAGCTGTGTGGGTGAGTGTGGGAGAGATTGCTAGCTGTCCACCAAAATCTGTTCTCTTTCTCCCTGGGCACATAACTAAATTACATTTCCCAGCCTCCCTTACAATTAGGTGTGGTCATGAGACTGAGTTCTCTCCCTCCGTATATGAGCAGAAGGGAAGGATGCTGTTTTCAGACCTAGCCTGCTATAAATCTCTCTTGTGTACTGTCCGTGATCTTCCCTCTCTGGTTTGTGGGGCTGTCAACACCCAGGGCAAGCCTAGAAGCCATGGCTAAAAATGCAAAACCATTGTCAGCTTGAGTCTCTGATGACCACGTGGGGAAGACCTTCTGGAGAAACCTGAATTGGGTAGGCAATCCTCGCAAGCAGTTTGTATGAAGCCAATGACATTCTGGGCTCTCTCCGTAACTGCAGACTATCCCGCTCTAAGAATGTCATGGTACCTTCCTGAAGAAGCTGACACTCAGGAGAGGGGTGAAGCCGGCAACAAGAATGGTGGCTAAAGGAGGAGGGTGGTGAACGAGCTGTTGGAACGGACTCAGGCAGGCCTCTTCTCTCTCATGAGGTCCCGAGCCACAGGTGAAGGGATGTGGAAAGAAACAAGTTTAACAGCTGGTTCTTCTAATGCTGCAAGCTGAGGGGAAATCAAAGAAAAGATGACAGTTGGAGTTGCCTACAGTGTTGTCTTGATAACTATTGTCCCCCATCCCCGGACATGGCCACTCTAGATTAGTCCCCTCGTCCTTTCTGGCCATGACTCCTCTTGGGGGCATTGCAAAGACTTTTAAAGCAACAATAGGAAGACAAAATTAAGACCGGTGAGAGGGACACAAAATATGTGAGGTGAGCACTGAAGACTTGGAAAGGGAAGGAAAGGGCAATTAAAAGCTTTTTAAAAAGATTTTCTTTATTCATGAGAGAGAGAGAGAGAGGAGAGACAGAGAGAGCGTAAGCAGGGGGAGAGGGAGAGGGAGTGGGAGTAGCACACTCCCTGCTGAGCTGGAAGCCTGACATGCGGCTCCATCCCAGGACCTGGAGATCATGACCTGAGCCAAAGGCAGATGCTTAACCATCTGAGCCACCCAGGTGCCCCTCAGGGCAAATAAATTTTGACTGACGTTCAGATTCAGGTGCTTGATTATCTTCTCAATGGTTACATCTGTGAGGAGGGCGGGGATTATGTTTTACTGAGCTCTTCCAGCTCAGTACTTGGTAGACATTATGTATTTAATGAATGTTTGAGAAATGGATAAATACATTGTCTCATTTGAACCTCCTAAAATATTTTGAGGAGATAAGGCTTTATTGCAGATAGTCTTGTTTGTCTTTTAGGGTCAAACCAATTCCTGTTCCCTTTTTCCCTCTTCCGGCACAAGAAAGACTAGACTTTCCAGCCCTCCTGTAGTTAATTGGGGGTCATTGACTGGTTCTGGCCAAAAAAGCGTGAGTGAAAGTGACATAGGAGGGAAGTCCGTTCTAGATTTTCAATGCTGCTATAGCCAATCCCAAGGCCTTGTGTTGATGAGGTAGAGTCCCTGTCAGCCTGGTCTTGACTGGCTTGCCCGGGGCATTAGTTTGAGCAACAAATACGATTTTGTTGGGTTAAGCCATCATTTATACTATACTCCAACATAAGCTGGCCTATGCGAACTAACACATTTATCCAGCATTAACTGCCCGCCTCTTCATTTTATGTGCATAGAAGCTCAAATTCAGGGGGTGCTTGGATGGCTCAGTCGATGAGGTGTCTGCCTTTGCCTTAGGTCATGATCCTAGGGTCTGGGGACCGAGCCCCAAGTCTTGCTCTCTGCTCAGCAGGGAGCCTGCTTCTCCCTCTCCCTCTGCCTGCCACTCCTCCTGCTCTGTTTCTCTCTCTGTGAAATAAATAAATAAACCTTAAAAAAAAAAAAAAAAAAAGAAGCAGCTCAAATTCTGCTTCTGCTTTTCTTCTCTGGATGGCCATCTGCTTAGGGACCAGTAGGCCCCTTGAAGGCTCAGGGTGAAATGGGGATGGTCTAAGCTGATCACGGTTTCAGCTGGATCCCCTTGGCCTGTGATTATTTAGGGATAGGCATGTAAGCCATGTTCGACCAATATGACGTCTGGGGAATTCTCCTGGAGGCTACAAGAAGGCATCCTTTTCAGGTTTAGGGGCATTCTTCTGGGAGGATGTGAGGCTTGGAGCTGCTATAACCATCTTGTGGCCATAAGGGGAGATGCCAGCATGTTGAAGATGGCCAGCTGAGAGAAGAGGAATCTTCCTGAGGCTTAGTTGAGTATTGTGTTCCTTATACTCAGAACACCCAGACAGATTACCTCCATGTTACTGAAGATGAAAATGAAATGCAGAGAATATAAGTAATTCACCCAAAGTCTCTTTTCTTTTAACTAGAAATCAGGCCTTTTAACTCCAAGTCTTCTCTTTACACTGTTCAGGGGCCTGCAGATAGATTTTCTTTCATCTATCAGACCAGCTAATTGGGGATGGCCACTTGGAGAGTTGTGTTGAGAAGGTTTTAAGATCACATTCAGCAAGAAAAAGGGTTTTGGTTGATAGATAACTTCATGGGCAAAGAATAGGGAAGCAGCATATTTTTCCCTCCCATCCTTGTAGTGTGTAGTGTTACTTCTGGATTAACTTTGCTGTTGTAAGAGTCATGTATTAGTTACCAAGTGCTGAGTAACAAATTACCCCAAAATGTAGTGGCTTAAAAAAGCCAAACATCTATTCTACACAGGTTCTGTGAGATACGGAAATATGGGTGTGGGTTAGCTGAGTGTTTCTGTCTTGAAACGTCTCATATGGATGCAATCAAGCTGGGACTGCAGGGTAGTCTGGAGGCCCAGCTCTGGGGAGGATCAGCTTCCAACCCACTTACATGGCTCTTGGTAGGATTCTGTTCCCCATGGAGCATAGTGACGAGGGCCTCCGTTGTCACTGGCTGTGTCTCAAGCCCTTGCCACCTGGGCCTCATCACAGGGCAGCTCACCCGACGGTGGCTGGCAAGTGAGAGCGGGTATCTGAGAAAGAAGACTTTGCATAACTCACTCTCAGAAGTGACGTCTTGTCATTTATGGGGAACTGCGTTCAGTAGAAGTGGATCAATAAGTCCAGTGTGCGCTGGACTTACTGGACTGGACTTATTACTGGACTGAGCAGGGATTACACAGAGAGGTGAATATCCAGAGGTCATCATTCTAGAGGCTGCATACGATCACAAGTGGGCATATAATAATAGTAATAATAATAAAAATAAAAAAACCATGTAAAATTGTTTTTTCTGTTACCATGTCTGCAATTCTGGTGGTTAGCTACTTTGCCTCAAAAATTGTCATTTCTCATCTCCAAGTTCTAGTGTCTCTCTGTGAGTCCAAACAATAGCATGAACCACATACTAATAATGTCTTATGTCCCCTTTCCATGTGAGGGCTTAAGTATATAATCATAACAATATTATTATCATTTCAATAATCAGTAATTATAAATACTATGATGACGACTACTACTACTACTACTAATAGGAAAGAGTCTTACAGTGTGGTGAAGGTCATTGACATTTCTCTTCTTATTCTTTCCCCCAGATCCTTGGCCCATCACATGTGTGTCCGTTTCAAAATTGAACATGACCAAAGCTCTCTCTGACTTTCTTGTCTCTCCCCAGGCAGGCTCTGACCCAGTGCTGCCTTTAAATCTGGTCTGCCTCTGAGAATTTGCCTGTTGGTGGAAGGCCCAAGAAAAGAGCGAAGGGAGGCCATTCACTAGGGCAAAGTCCTTTCGTTAGAGTTTGGTCCTTCCTTAGACACCAGACACACATTCGCGTGAGAGAAAGAGACTATCTTCAGGGATTTGGGAAAATGAAAAGAACAGAAGTAGAATGGGTTAATGTTAATCAGAGAAGTTGAGTGGTCGTGGGGTTTTTACTAGTCTATCCGGGTGGATAAGACGAGAGAAGGAAAACCGGACTTTTAATAAAGGAAAGAAGATTAAATTAATCATGACAAGAAAATGAGCAAGACATGCTTTGACATTGTTATTTAATAAGAAAAATGTGTAATTAACTGATAAAAATAGTTTTTGCAAGAAGCAGGCAGTTAAATAGTTTATGAAGCCAGCCAGGCCAAATCCTCAGCATCTCTGACTGTTAGCAATCAGAATGCTTTTTATATGGTGTCTTTCTTTGGAAACGCACAAACCATCTTGCCACAGACATTACCTCATTTGCTTCCCGGCCTAACGAGGGCTTTATGGCTGAGAGCTGGTGGAGGAAGCTAGTGAGGTGGGACAGATGAAGAAACTGAGGCACGGTGGGGGAGAGACTGGTTGCAGCATTTTCCAGAAAGTTCCTGTAAGCGGTACTCGGGTTTTCTCATTCCTAACCTCCTGCCCCTTCACTGGGTTTTGGGCATTAGCTAATGAATTTAAATGAAACAATTGCTGTCTCTTCCAAGAGCTGCGTAGAGGAACTCGGGATATGTATTATGGCTGATATGATACTAGTCTTCTGAAGGGGGGTGGGGGGTGGGGAGAGATCCTGGCATTTGCCATCTGGTAAGCCTGTCTTTAATCCTCAGTAAAGTAATGGAATGGAGACGAAGAAAAAAATGCGTAAGAATCAAGAGCATAATGCCACCATGAGCAAGCAGCTGTCTGGATTTTTAAAGAGCAAATTCCATGAGACAAATTTAATTGCATTTTTTAATAGAATTAAAAAAAAAAAAAAACCCTCCACAACATTAGTGGGTAAAGGAGATGAAATGGATGCATCCGGAAATCTCACTTGAAAGATGAATTCAACCGAGCTGG
This sequence comes from Mustela putorius furo, assembly GCF_011764305.1. NCBI lineage: Eukaryota > Metazoa > Chordata > Mammalia > Carnivora > Mustelidae > Mustela > Mustela putorius. The sequence goes on from NW_025422005.1 coordinate 73,054,172, forward strand.
TTCTGAGCTCTGTCTCCTGGATTGAAACCTGGCTGGAAGGCCACGTGAGCAGCCGGTGGGCGGCTGCGGACTGCCTGGGAGATGGTGGCCGGTGGCATGCTTCTGGCAGGCTCTGAGATGGGACAGTATCTACAGAGCATCATTATTAATGACTTGCAGGAGGTGACGAGCAGAAACATTAATTAAATGTGCACATGTGGCCAAGTGGGAAATTGGCGGCAAAAGCACCAGAGAGGCAAGCGCGTAATACCCAGGTATACTTGTTTTCCAGTCTCTGCGATAGGGCCGGCGAGAAGCGGCTTGCCGGCTTCCCGTCCTGTCTCCCTGCTGCCTTGGATTTGAACTAGAGTCTTGCATGATGCCATGGAGAAAGTGGCAGGGGAAGCACCTTTGAGCCGGCTTGCAAATCCCCTTCCCAAACACCAGGTTCTGTACAAATTGTACCTCCAGCCGGATGCTCTGAAAAAAGGGAAGCCTACAAAATTAATATTGATATTAGCAGAGAAATGGAGCAGCTGCCAAGCTGGTTCACGGCTGTCTCGCTCCATTTTGTGGCATGTTTACATCTGCAAAGGGGAGAACGAGCGGGAGAGGCAAGGGGTGGGGAGGCATCTTCTCCAAGACAAGTTCAGGGGAGCCCTTTGACCCACGTCATACTTGCTAAGAGAAGCCCAGGTGGTTTGAGTCCTGAATATATTCAGGCACTTGAAATTAGGTGAATCACCTCCAATCCTAAAGAAAACCATGCTTATAAGTGAAGTTCAAGCATTATGTAGTTTTCACATTTGGTTCTCTCCTTAAGAGATAATTTTGAATAACTCCACTGGCTTGGCGGGTGGTTTTGTCATTACTGGGTCTTGGTGCTGCCCCTATTGGAATTTATATTTATTTGAAAATGCCTCTGTTGCCACAGTAGAAAGAGAATGCAAGCTCCCTGATCTGTACTACCAAGTACTGTGTGTTCTGAGATGGGAGATTATCTTTTGTGTTTTATTTAATTGAGAACTATTAGCCAAACTCTTTGTAGACGGGGAAAGTTTTGTAATGGTGACAGGGACCCTGATCAACCCCATGCCATTCAGGAACTGTACTGTGGCTGGGGGTCAGCCAGGCAAGTATTTAGGAAGAGGGCTGAAAACACCACCCCGCCCCCCCACCCCACACCAATAGCAATAGAGTCATCTCCAGTATTCACTGACTGCCCGTGTGCATTATCTCATCTAATTCATACACTAATGCTATGGAGAGAAGTATTATTATTGTCCCTATTTAAAAAAAGAATGGATCCAGGGGCATCTGGGTGGCTCAGTGGGTTAAGGCCTCTGCCTTCGGTTTGGGTCGTGGTCCCAGGGTCCTGGGATCCAGCCCCACATTGGGCTCTGCTTGGCGGGGAGCCTGCTTCCCCCCTCTCTCCTCCTGCCTCTCTGCCTACTTGTGATCTCTGTCTGTCAAATAAATAAATAAAATCTTAAAAAAAAAAAAAAGGAATGGATCCAAATCGGGGTAAAAGCTTCCAAAATGTAGAGTAAAACCCAGAGAATGGAGTCTATGGAAGGCAGAACTACTTTGAGTCTCAAACCCATTGCTCCAACATGGAGACAATCACCCAACCTTGATCCATGGTGAATTTGACAGGGAATTTGATGCCCAGAGTAATGGATTAGGAGTCCAAGACCAGGACAGTAATCTATCACCTTCTAATTACCTGTTTACTATTTTTCTAGAGGAGAGGCTGACATTTACATGAGGGATGGGCAGATACGAAGGGCCCCTAATGACAACATCTGCCTTTTTTCTACTCACAGGCCATTTGGCTTTGGCTCTAGACATGCATAATCCACCCAGGAAAGCAAAAGTTCTGAGCTGGCTGGGTCCACCCTCCTGCGAAGGCACTGCAGCAGAAGGCAGTCTTATTCCTGAAGCATACCCCCTTCTGAGTATCGCTTCTCACCTCTGAGATCTTCCTGAATTATGGGTTCCGATGCTACGTAGCGTGCTTTCTTAGAGGACTTCTGGTCTATGAAATTTTCTTCATATCCGTACATTTCCAGAGACTTTTTAGAGTCCATGTGTTATTAGGTCCTCCTGTAGATCGACGGTCCAAATTGCTACCTTACTGGGTTGGCCAGAGTCACCTACCAACCTTTGACCCCGATGGCTTGAAGTGGGCATTCCAGGATTGAACTGAGCGAACAGACACTTTCAGATCAGAGCAAAGACTCTCTCAGTAATGATCCAGGCGCTTTATTGGCGTCACAGCTGTAATCGGATGTTTTAGGTACCATACCAGGGGAAGACGAGCAGAGGTTTTTGTCCCAGGTCCCTAGCTGTAGTTTCCATTTTGTAATGACATCCCACCCCGCCGGTCTTCTAAAAGGTGACTTTGCACTCAAGGAGGAATCTACTGTCCCTTCTGCGAAGAGGGGCTGTCCTTGTGTCTTGTTTATGGTCAGTAGGACACAATGGAAGTGCTACCAGGTGACCTTCAACATTAGGTTGGAGAAGCCCTGAAGCTTCCCCAAGGCCTTTGTCTGAAACCTCTGGGGGTTAACATTGCCTAAGGGGACCTATGAGCCCTCCTTGCTATTCACCACTTTCTCTCCCTTTCTCATTCTTGAGGCCCCATAGCTGAGCCATTCTTTGGAAATGAATGCCTCCCCTCCTTTTTTTTTTTTTTTTTTTTTTTTTGCTTCCATCTCCTCCAGCTTTTGATCTCCCTCAATTCCCCTTCTCCTGTCCACTCCCCTTCCCTCGGGGTGGGTAGGGAAGATAAAAGGAAAGGGAGTTCCCCTGTGTAGGGCGATTACCTGTGGGCTGCTCTGCTGCCTAGGTAGTTCCATTTTAACAGCCGACAAGGCTGGGAGCTAAGTGGGACAGTTCCCATTTTTTCAGATGAGGAAATGGAGGCTCAGAGAAGTACTGTAACTTGCTGAAGTTCACTGCAGGTAAGTGCTGGAGTTGGGGATGTTCCCAGAACTGTCTCATTCAAGAATCATTCTTTTGCCGTTGGTGGCATGACTTGGGGGAAAAACAATTTATGCCCATAATCCTGTTTCGGTTAACTGCCTAGCAAGCCATCCAGGGCTCCTCTTCCACCGTAAGGGTTTGATCATTCCCACAAATCCTCTGTTGTCTTTATAAAGTCCAGAGTTAAGCAAAGAAATAGCAGAGAGCAAAATCCCCAGGTTTTGTTATCAATATAAACCTGAACCTCATGGGGTCTTGCAGTCAAGTTCCTGGTGAGCACAGTGGGTAAGTCTCCATCTGGGAGGGCTGCACGTTACACTGGTGATGTAGGAGCTTAAGGAAAAGAGTTTCCATCATAAGCTTAGACACAGATGGTGTCCGGATGGCAGTGCCCAGCATATAGCAGGTCTCCAGTAAATATTTCTTAAATAAGTACTTATTAAAATTCCTACTTTTGTATTTGGGGGGAGGGCATATCCAATGTTACAGTTTCTGCTGAATTTTGTAACTATACTCCTCCCTCTTGCATGTGTGCATGCGTGTGCATGTGTACGGGGGTGAGGGTACGAAGGTAGTCTAGCACCATGTAAAAATCCATATAACACCACGTGGGCAAGTCATGGTGCCATTCTGTACCTCAATGTGCTCCTTTACCAAGTAAAAGTTAGGACCCCTCCAGTACCCTCCTGCTCTAGGTTCTCATCATGGTTCTCACACTGAGACCCATATATATGTTCTTTAAGTTTTCAGTGTGGGAAACTGGTAGCAGGAGTGTTGGGTATAATCATACAGTAGGGATTTTTAATCCAAATACTATTTATCCACTACTAATCAAAAATACAATGAAAGGATTTAAAAAATAAAAAGCAAACTGAGAAACTGCCAGACTATAAAATAAGCATATTTCTCTCAACTCTCACAGACTCGTTCTAACATCTGGGGGATTTACAGGTGTTAAAAATGCCCCTGAAAGGAGTCTTTTTATTTCCTGGGGTGATGGAAATATATTGATAATTACAGGGAGAAATCAGTTTTTTTTTTTTTTAAGTAAAACAATTAAAGCAGCTTAGCGTTTAAGTGAAGGAGAATGCAATTTTCCTTTATTTTATCTATCATTAAATTGATGTTACAAGCTATTAGAAGAGTTTAGCTTAGTCAAGGCTGATTTTCAAATATAATCCATATTTATGTGGCTCGTCAGAGAAGGGAGTGGGAAAGCTTGGTGCCTGAGCACACACACATATATGTATCCTAAGGGGGGTTCTGTCTTTAAAAACTGTGAAAACCCATGCTGACAAGAAGGGCCACGATGTGGAACTGGGAGAATATGGAGGACTAAAGAGGCAATCGCTGCTTCCTGTTCAGAGGCAACTTAGTGGGAATCTCCTACAATATCTCCTCTTGTTTTAAGTTGTAAGTGCATAACTATGATGTGTGAGCGTTGATATGTGATATCTGAACACATCTGTGCAGATCTGAGCATCATAGTCAGGGATGACCAGGATAGCCTTTGTCTCTTCTCAGCGCCATGCTCAGTGACGTCACATTGGTGGTTTGAAATTGACCGTGATGGGAGTAGTGTCACGATGGAAGTCAGCAAATGCTCAAATCAGGCTTCCCCTCCCCCAATCTAGTCGTAATTTAACTATAATCAGTGTTATGTATTTATCAACACACCACTGACCATAGTTCAGTAAAACTTACAACAAAATTAATGGGACATTACATTCATTATTGTTAGCAATGATAATTAAACATAAATGATTCATACACATTCATATATATAACCAGCTGCCCTTTACTGAGCACCACTCTGTGTCAAGCCCTCTGCCTTTTATAGATTATCTCTAGTCCTCATAAGAACCCTGCAAAGTAGGTGTCACTGTCTCTATCTAATAAGTGAAGAAATTTAGACTCAAGCTGAGACTCAAAAGAAATTGCCTATGGTAATATAGCTAGTTAATGGTTCAATCAAATCTCAACCCAACACATTCCTTGCCTACAATGAGTGAGCTCAAGTGTTGCTGAAGTCAGCTCATGAGGCTGCCGGAAAAGCATGATGCTGAGGGAAACAAAAGTACTGAGAAGCCTCTTGTAAGACTCCAGGGTCCCAAGTTCAGAGGCTGGGCTGTCAGATGTCCCATTTCTATAGTAGGGCCTACCCATGGCTCAGGACGGTGTTCTAGGAGGCCCAGGTCCCCGCCTACCCTGGGAGTGAGCCCTCATCAGTCTCTACAGAGCTGAGGAGTTCTGGGGCAGTCTAGCTCCAGGGCTCTTCCTGCTGTCCTTGCGTTGATGTCTTTGTCACCAACGTTTTCCTGCAGACCTCCAACCACCGATTTTTCTTCTCCTTGAATACCTCTTCTCTCCCTTTTTCTTTCTTTTTCCTTCCTTATTTGGTACCTGTGCTGTCCAAATCTTATTCTACCCATTAGATCCTTGCCCACCTTTCCTCACTATTACCTAAAGTCATCTTTGCTCCCAACAGCATCTCAGCAGAACATGACCTCCTCCTCCCATTTTCTGAACAACACCAGGATTTCCCAGAGGAATGTGGTGGAGAAAAGGTTATTATTCTAATAATTGGCAACAGAGTGTTTTTGAGGGAAGAAGTGTCTTTGGTTAAAGAGATGTCTCGATGGGTGCTTGGGGAGAGGTGTCTGGACTGGCTGTGAAGGGAAGGGAACCTGTTCTTTGTGATAAATGGAGAAAAGTTTGGAGCTGGGTGAGTAGGAATTAACAATTGGGTAAGAGCAGACATGGGAGGAAGAAGAGAGAATGTAAACCTGCTTGGGACATTTTGGTAAAGTTCATGAATGTGTGAAAGAGTTGAGTAGGGGAGTTTCACCTTTTGATTATGGAAAATGAAGAAGGCACTAGATCTATACCAGGGTTGATGTGTGGGTAGGAGGCAGTTAAGAAGATGCAAAGACCTTGAGGAGGGGCAGCTGGAATGAGCAGAGACTTGGAACAAAGCTTCCCGTTTCCAAAGGCCATAGAATGAGTGAAGTGGATTCTGGACAATTTTCTTCATACCCACAAAGATCTGAGGGCCTCTGGCTGGCTTGTGGGCTACCTTAGGTTCCAACAGCTCATGGCTTTGCCGGACTAATGGGGCTGCTCTGATATTGACCAACATCAAACATTCTCTTCTCCCATATCCCCATTTTTCTCCTTGGTCTGCATATAGGCTTAGGATAGCCAGCTGGTAGTTTGGTGTGGGGACGGGAAACTGAGTTACTAGGGGCAAAGATTTTAGGAAAGATAAAGTACCAGGGGGTGAGAGAGAGGCAGAGTCCAAGAAAAGAGGGCAAACAGCTAAAAAAAAAGAAGTTCCATGTCATGTACCTCCCTCTGCCAAATGAAATAAAGCAAAACAAATACATATCCCAAGCCAAAACAGACATAGAAATAGAAACTTCATCTTCCCGCCTCAACAGAATCTATCACAATAAGAAAATGCCTCTTTCCAGGTGGTGGTAAGATGAGGTGGGAATAGACAAGGACATCAAAGTCTTGGTGACCTGGTTGCATGGGGTACAAATGGTAAGTTATGACAGCGCATCGGGCCAAGGCAACAGAAGGTGGCCAGGGAGATATTTTATGCCTTACTCAGTTATTCTCATGTGCATGCCAGTGAGAACTGATGTCTTAAATTCTGTCCTCAAGTGTGAAGTTGAAACTGGAAGGCCCATTAAAATGGGCCTTTCTGCATGCTAGGGAGAGATGATGAAGCTGTGGGCATCCTGTCTGTGCTGGCATCACAAAGAAAGAACTTGAGGATATTCCTTTTCAAATCCTGGCTGGTGGATTTTGAAGTGGAAAGCTGGTTTTAAAAACCAACATTATGAGTGCTTGGGATGAAGGTAAAGCACCTCCCATTCTTCAACCAGCCAGTTGCAAAGAGAGAGGAACAACAGTCCCATTTTTTATGATTTGCCTTAGTCACTGAAAGTGATCACCTGAACTCCAGAAAGTTGTTACCAACTGTCAGACTGCGGGTGCCATAGCCCTCAGTCAGAAAAATAACCCCAAATAGTAGGAAATTCCAACCTCTACCAAAAAGAAAAAGAAAAGCATTCAACTAAATTACTCGGACTTTGAAAACACAACACCATTTCTCACTTCGCTTTAGTATAGTAATAGAAATTTTAACAAAGGTCATTCTCAAGTGCGCAAGTGTATAAACTTGCCTTCTGAATGGGAAGATTGGAATTTAGGCAGCTGACCCCTGGGAGGGTGTTTATGAGTAAATCCATGAGAATGTTGTTCATCTGTTAGGTTCTAGTTGACACTGCCCTGACTGGCATCTCTGTTTGCCAGGTGGATACAACATGATCTAAATCAGTGAACATACTACCCACACCTTTACCGTGTCTGTGAGCCAGAAAGAAGAATATTCACAATGACCAAGAATGAAGTCCAGAGAAATTCAAAGAGATTTATCGGTCTGCCACTTGCTAGCGGCAAACTTGGGGCTGTCATTGTCTCTCCCTTGTAGGGTTGTTGGTATAATCAAAATACGATCAGGCTTGTAAAACCTTAGCCCAGAGCCTGGCACAGGGTATACACTCAAGAAATGGAATCAGAGCTTTTATTAATAAGTGATGGGAAGTTTCCATGGTGTGGGAAAGTTAAAAAGGAATAGAACACAGACTTCAAGAGTCAAACCAAGGAGGGAGTAGAGGAAGACAGGTCAGCAGATAATTATGATATATAGCACAGAGTAAATACAACGTACAATAAATGATAGGAGTATATATTGGGTACTACTTCAGGAGAAGCTTCAATGCTCTGAAATGGGGAATCATTAAGGGTGAAAGGACCATCTACTTGCATTAAGCTTGTGAATGTGAAAGAGTAGGTCCTAGGAAGGCCAGGGCTGTCATTCTGCTGTCTTAATGATGGATGGGGATTTGTGAGCAATTGAATTGAACCTCTGCCATTACTATCGATTGTTGGGATAGACTTCTCGATCGGAGCCAGTGGGCCATGGTCTGGGTCGGTGGTCACACTGACATAAGGTTTATGACCTTTTCTAGGCTTCCCGTGTGCCTTGCCACACACCCATCTGCTAGGGACTGAGGATCAAGCTGGCAGTAAAGGACTTGGGGAAATGAGGATTGAATTAAGTGACCTCAGATCTAAGCCAGCTGCGACGGAGACTCTTCCTTCTTTCGAGGAGGAATTTTTCTCATTTCCAAAGTGTGGCAGGCAGTTTGGTGAAGGCATAGAGGTGGAAATGAGAAGCACGGAGGTTTAAATCGAAGCCCCTACTGCCTTGCTCTTTGACCCCGAGCAAGTTATTCACCCACTCAGAACCTCACTTCCCTTGCCCGTAAAATAGGGGAAATGAAACTGACCTCATTAGAATTTAGGAGTTTTGTTTTTAATAATAGATTTATTGGAATATAATTTACATACTGTAAAATCTGCCCTTTTAAAACGATTTCAGCTGTTTTTCATGTACTTACAGTGTGCAACCATCAGCACTATCTAATTTAAGAACATATGCATGACCCCCCCCAAAGAAACCCATACACATTAGCCATCACTCCCCATTTCTCCTCTTCCCTAAATCTTGGCAACCACTAATCTACTTTCTGTCTCTATGGATTTGTTGATTCTAGACATTTCCTATACATAAGCTCATACCACGTGTGGTCCTTTATGACCAGCTTCTTTCACTTACATAATGTTTTCACGATTGATCCATGTTGTGGTGTGCATTGGTACTCCATTCCTTTTTCTTGCTGAATTCCGTTGTGTGAGTCTACCCTGTTTATCTGTTCATCTCATATGCTGATGGGCATTTGGGTTATTTTCACTTTTTTTGACTGTTTTGAATAATGGCTATGAACATTGTGCATGAAGTTGTATATGGATATATGTCTTCACTTCTCTGGGGTATAGGCCGATGATGGAATTGCTGGATCTTATACAAATAGTCTGCCTAACTTTTGGAGGATTTGCCTAATTGTTTTCCAAAGGAGTTGCACCATTTTATAATCCTGCCAGCAAGAAACGAGGCTCCCAATTTTTTCAGATCCTCACCAGCACTTGTTATCATGTGTCCTTTTGATCTTAGCCATCTTAGTGGGTGTGAAATTGTATCACAGTGTGATTTTGATTTGCATGTCCCTGATGACTGATGTTGAACATCTTTTCATGTATTTATTGGATATCTATATCTTTTCTTTGGACAAATATTTATTAAAATGCTTTGCTGATTTTTATTTGGGTTGTCTTTTTATTGTTGAATTTTTAGAGTTCTTTATATATTCTGGATACAAGTCCTTTTGCATAGTACATGATTTATAAACACATACCTATCGTGAGTGTTGTCTTTTCACTTTCTCAATGTGTCATTTGAAGCAGAAAAGCTTTTAATTTTGGTGAAGTCCAATTTCTTTTTTCTCTTGTAACTGGTACTTCTGGTGTAATAGCTAGGGACCATTGCTTAACTCCAGGTCTTGAAGATTTACTCTTGTGTTTTGTTTCAAGACTTATTGCATATTTGGTAGTTCAGCTCTTATATTTAGGTGTTTAATCCATTTTGAATTTTTGTATGTGGTGTAAGGTAGGGTTCTACTTTTATTCTTGTATACACAGATAGATATCCAGTTGTCCCGACATCATTTGTCAAGAAGACAATTATTTCCCTGTTTAACTACCTTGCCACCCTTCATTAGGTTTTGAAAAATAAATTTAAAAATTATGTAAAGTTCCTGGTACATGATAAGTTTTAGTACATGGTAGCTACCACTATTATAATTATTGTTGTTAGACTCCTGGGTAAATTTCTAAGTGAAATATAATAGGTCATAGATCTTCTTTACTAATTTCATTACTAGAAATTCCAGCAAATGGAAGAAAAGAGCAAGTGGTAGCAATTAGCTTGAAATCTTCTATGTAAGATTTGTAAATCATAATCATAACTGGAATAATATTTATTTAGCAGCTAACATTTGTTGGAATTTTCTATGTACCTGATATTTTATTTCAAGTAACTCAGTTCTTACAACACTTAAGAGATAGGTACCATTTTAATCTCTCTTACTCAGATGAGGAAGCTGGGAGTGGTTAAAGTACTTGCTCATCAAGGCTGCGTAAGGTCTCACAAGTAGCAAGCCCCCGAGTGGGTATTTGAACTCAGGCAGTCCCTGATTGCAGTGGGAATGAGTCTCAAGAGATGTAGGTGAGTGAGAGAAGGAGAGAAACATGGAAAGGCCTGTGCATTGACTAACAAGGTGAGGAGGTGGTTAAGATCCCTCTCTGTAGGTTCAAATCTCAGCATGGCCACTTTCTAGCTGTATGACCTCAGCAGCTCAGATTCTTCAACAGAAAATGGGGATAATTAGACTTCCTTTCTTACAGGCTTATTGTGAGGAAAAAAGGAGCTAATATACATAAAATACTTAGAACAGTTTCTGGCACATGGGAAATGCTCAAAATTATCTGCTCAGATACTTGTGGAGAGCTGTAATCCTGAATCCAGGTTTAATTTCCAGAATTATTGCCACTGTCAGGGCCGGCTTCATGGGTAAGCAGAATGTGCAGCCTTCCAAGGCCTTGTGCTCAAAAGGGCCCTGGATTTGGCTTACTGCTGTGTTGTTACCTTCTTAAAATTTTAAATTATTTGAACACGTAGCACTTCCATTTTGCCCTGGGGCCCACAGATTATGCAGCCAATCCTGGGCGGGACATAGGCCTGGCTTTGGCTGGAAGAGTTCTCACCCCCTACACCAGTGATGTCCAGCCTGGTCCGTGCAGGGGTATCTCTTCACATGCACACACGCACGCACACAAACACTTCAGAACCTCCTTGGTTACTATGAGCTTCAGTGGATCTCAGCGTGGAAGATAGTACTGTTCCGTTTAATTACCATGTCAGCAAGGCCAAAGCGCACCCACTTGACATTCCTGATTTATGACCCAAAAATGAATGCAATGCATAGTGGGCCCCAAATCCTGCCTCTATTATTGGACTGAAAACCTCCATTGACTTCAGCTGGCAGCCTACACCACTAATTGAGGACAGAGTTTGGCCCCATGGGTTTTATATAGAACATTTTTCTTTATTTCTTGTTTTCATGGGTGTGTGTTGTGGGCTGGGGATTATTTTTATGTTTTTCCACTTCCTGATTAGTTTTAGGACTTGTTTATTTGGAGACTGCTTTAATAAATTTGCACAGCAGGGTGAGTTAGTAACAGGGTTGGTGTATTTAACCAGGAACCACCTTCTTTTCAGTTTGGTTGTCAGTGTTTAACTCCAGGGCACAGTTATTCAGTCTCAGAACCAACTCTCTGCCAAAGACCACCTATCCCTGCTCTGGAGATGCCATGGTGGTTTAATCCAAGGGCAGAGCTCTGCTTCCAGGCAGAACTCCACCACAGATTCTCACAGCTGCACTTTCTAAGCATTCTTGACTTAAATGGTATTTTTCTGTCAGTTTCCTCCTCTAGGTTGTGGGTACCAGACATCAGGTACTGGGTCGTCACTAAAACTATACACACTAAAACTGGTATAGTTTTAGTGTCTAGCATAGCTCCTGTCACAAACAACTTCATCTGAAAAACTTTCCCTGAGCATCTCCTGTGTGCCAGAGAGAGTGGATAGGACAAGATAAATGAGGTCCCTGCTTGAGAGAGTCTTCCATTGTAAGAGTGAAACACAGGTACCAGTAAGCAAAGGATTGAAGTAATCATTGTAGAGTCAGATTGTTATTAAAAAAATAAAATTGGAGGGATGCCTGGGTGGCTCAGTTGGTTAAGAGTTTGCCTTCAGCTCAGGGTCCTGAGATCCAGAGTTCCCACATTGGGCTCCCCGCTCCATGGGGAGCCTGCTTCGCCCCCTCCCCGCTCGTCATGCGCTCTCTTGAATAAACAAAATCTTTTAAAAAAGTAAAATTTAAAAAATTTAAAAAATTTAAAAAAGTAAAATAAAATTGAAGGATGTGACTGAATGCCCGGTCTTGTGGGTGTGTGCGCGTGTGCGCATGAAGGACTCCCCGAAGAGATGACTTCCAAATTGAGAGATTTGAAGGCAGGAAGGGACCGGCCAAATGCGGATGATCATGGGAGAGGCAGCTGCTGACCCGAAGACCCTGAAGCAGAAAGGAGGTTGGCTGTGAGGGTGGGAAGATATGAGCGTCGTGAATGTGAGGACAAGGATAAGAGATGAGCCGGGCCAAGGAGGCGTGTCCCCGGTAATGCTGTCTTGGTAAGGAACGCCAGTCATTCTAAGGGCAATGGGAGCCCTAGGGTGGGGCACACCTTACATTTTCAAGGAACGTTCTGGCTGCTTTGTGGAAAAAGAGGTCGGGGAAATTTGGAAACAGAAAAACCACTCGGGGACTTTTGTGTAAATTTGTTGAGCCGACGGGGTTATTTGCGGAAAGACATGGGTGGTGTCCTCGCCAAGGCTGGCCGTGGGAAGTGGAGGAGGATGGACAGATTAGGGTGCGATAACCTCGTACTGGGAGAGCGAGTAGCAAGGTGACGTTCTCCTTGGCTGAGCCCTTGCAGCCACACTTCCAGGAAACAACGCCAACCCCAGGTCGTGCCCTGCGACGCCGGTCAGACGGCCTCCAGGGCTGGAAGCAGTGAGGGAGGAATCGCACGCAGGGAATGGCTTAGCTAAGGAGGGAAACCGGAGAGAGGAGGGCATTTGGGAGCAGCGCGACAGCGCGGCCGCGAGCTGGGGGGACCGGGCGTGCAGCGAGAGCTGGTTTAATGGCGGGTGCACTGCGGCGCTATCAGCAGTGTGGCGTGGGGACTGCCGGGGCCGCGCACTGGAACTTTTTTAAAGAGGCTATTGTAAAAGTCTCCGAGCCAGTTAATTACCAGTTTTTGTTATGTCAGGAACTCCTCGAGTACAAGCAGAAAGAAACCATTCATGGGTATGTTCCAGTTCTGTAGTTTAATGGGACAAGTGAAAAAAAAATTTTTTTTTTTTTTAAACTGATAAAATGATTTAGCTCATGGCAGGGTTGAAACTCCTCAAAAAAAAAAAAAAAAAAAAAAAGCTGAAATTACATATTGTACTCGCCTTCCTCCTATAGAAGCCATTCAGATAGCGCGGACTTAATTGGACTAAGAGCCCATTGCTGTTATGCATAAAACTCAGGAGCCCATAGAGCACTGACAAGGCCGACGACACAGCCTGTCACGGCCTGTCACCCTGGCGCTGTGAAGCCAGGTGTGCCTGATGACCCGAACAGGCTTGTCGAAGCACGTGCCCAAAGGTGAAAGGGCAAAAGGCATGTCAGCAGTAAGTGCGTACAGTTGGGGTGGCTCTGGGGCCGGGTTCCCGTCCGTCAAGTGGTCCAACACACCCGTCTGCTGGAAACAAATGGAGAAGGGTCCACGTGTTCAGCTGAAGACAATTTCAGGAGGGGTGGGAAGAGCATTTGATGCGGCGTGATGGCATGACTGGGGTGAGGAGAATTTTTTTTTTTTAAATTTTTATTATTTGACAGAGATCACAAGTAGGCAGAGAGGCAGGCAGAGGGGGAGGAGGAAGCAGGCTCCCCGCTGAGCAGAGAGCTCGATGTGGGGCTCGATCCCAGGACTCCAAGATTATGACTTGAGCCAAAGGCAGAGGTTTAACCCACGGAGCCACCCAGCCGACTGGAGGAGAATGTTTTTAAAAGGTGCTTTATCTGGTCCAAGATGGAGATGTAGGAAGCCCCTTAACATGCGTCTGCCACGGGCACACAAACCCTAATCCTCGGTATAGAGGGGCTCCTTCGGTGAACTGAGGGCTGACTGGGCAGTTTCTGCACAGCAAAGCATAGGGGGACCACACAGAGGCCTGCAAGAGTCTGAGACGTGGTGTTGAAGGGAGCCGGCACCTTCTGCCCCCTGCGCTGGGAACTGTGATGGGTGGGGTGGGAGTGGGTGGGTGGGTACAGATTGAGGGAACTGAGCAGATTCGTCTGCGCTGGGGAGCAGCCTGTCGCCTCAGCGCCAGGGCAGGGCGCAGCTCCGATGCCTTGGGAACAGAAAAAGTCCGGGTTCAAAAGAGCAACTAGAACAGAGAGGAATCAGCCTTAGGACCCTGCCAACAGCGAGGGAACTGGTGGAACTATCTCAGGGTCAGAGAGGATGGCAAGCCCATGGTTTACTTTCCCCTTCCACCTTACTAGGGGGTAGTGTGGCCAGGAGCAGGATTCCGGGTGTCCCTGTCAGAGGGCTGCCTCAGTGAGCCCCAGGGAGGCACACAAGGGCCACCCTGGTCAGTGCTCACAACTGCTCCAGCTGTCACACCACGATGACACAGGCACAGAGCCCCCTGGAATACTTCTGCTCCAGATGGCTTGCTAGGGCATCCTTGTCACAGAGCACTCTGGGATCTCCTGACTCATACCTGCTGCAGCTGCTGTTGTGGTCCCAGGGTACCCTCTGTGCCATTGGACGCAGCAGCTTGCTCTCACTTAAGCCTCAGCTGTCCTGCCAGGGTGTCCTCTATGTGGAGATCCCCAGGAACCCCTGGTTCATGCCCACTTCAGCTCTGGCCATCTCACCAGGGCAGCCCCAGCAAACAGTGTCCCAGGACCCCTGGCCCATGCCAGCCACAGCTCCGGCCAGACAGAGTCACCAGGCTCACACAGTCTACACCGGGGATGACCATACACAAGACCATTCTTTAAGTTTAGGAGAAGTAGCTGTTCTGCCTGATTCATAGAAACAAACACAGAAAGTAAAGCAGAATGGGGAGATGGAGGAATATACTCCAAATGAAAGGACAAAGAAAAAAACCTCAAAGGAACTAAGTGAAACAGAGATAAGCAATGTCCCTGATGAAGAGTTTCATGATTTAAAGATGCCTACTGGTCTGGAGAGAAGACTGGAAGAACTCAGTGAGAACTTCTACAGAGAGAAAATATAAAAAGAAAGCAGAGGGCGCCGGGGTGGCTCAGTGGGTTAAGCCTCTGCCTTCGACTCAGGTCATGATCCCAGGGTCCTGGGATCGAGTCCTGAGTTGGGCTCTCTGCTCAGCAGGGAGCTGGCTTCCCTCTGTCTCCCTCCACCTGCCTCTCTGCCTATTTCTGATCTCTGTCTGTCAAATAAACAAATTAAAAAAAAAAAAAAAGGAAGCAGAATTGCAGATAAGAACTGAAATGAAAAATACACTAGGGGAGGAGCACCTGGGTGGCTCAGTTGGTCAAGTGACTGCCTTTGGCTCAGGTCATGATCCTGGAGTCCTGGGATTGAGTCCTGCATTGGGCTTCCTGCTTGGCGGGAAGTTTGCTTCTCCCTTGGACCCTACCCCTTCTCATGCTCTCTTTCTCTCTCTCTCATTCTCTCTTTCAAAAATAAATAAAATCTTAAAAAAATACACTAGGGGAAATCAACAATAGGTTAATGGTTGCTGAGGGATGCATCAGCAATCTGGAAGATAGGCTATGGAAAGCACTCATGCTGAACAGCAAAAAGAAAAAAGAATTTTAAAAATGAGGGTAGGTTGGGACACCTGGGTGGGTCAGTTGTTTAAGCCGCTGCCTCCAGCTCAGGTCATGATCCCTGGGGTCGAGGCCCACATAGAGCTCCTTGCTGGGCAGGGAGCCTGCTTCTCTCACTGCCTCTCCCTGCCACTCTGCCTGCTTGTGTGTGCTCTCTCTCTCTCTCTCTTTTACTCTCTCTAGCAAATAAATAAATAAAATCTTAAAAAAAATGAGGATAGATTAAGAAATCTATTGGACAACATTAAGCAAACAAATACTCCCATTATAAGGGTCCCAAAAGAGAAAAAAGAGAGAAAGGGGCAGAAAACTTATTTGAGGAAATAAAAGCTGAAAACTCCCCTAACCTGGAGCAGGAACAGATATCCAAGTTCAAGAAGCACAGAGAGTTCAAAATAAGATGAACCCAAGGATGTCTACACAATGACACATAATAGCTACAGTTTAAATGTTAGGAAAAAATCTGGTAACAAGTGTGGTTGCACAAACAACAAATTTGAGAAAAAAAGATGCTGGCTGAGTTTTAAGGCATTCTGGACTAGAAGATAGTCCTGTCTAGGTTTTAGTTCTTCTTCACCTGCTGTGGTGAACTCAAATCTCTGGGATGCAGCACTACTCCAGTGTGGATATCTGCAGTGATAGTTGGAGAGAGCACAACACACATGGAATTTGCCTCCAGATTTTACCCATTAGCAGCACTGGAATCAAATAGAGCTATGTTCTGATCCTGGTTCTGGCCCCTACAGGTATATGAAATGGGGCTGTTTACGTTACCTTCTCACCTATCAAATAGAGATAATGTGGAGCTCATCTAGGATGTCATCTATTGAATTTCTTAGGGTAGTTTGCATACCCCAGACATAGGCCTATTACTAGTGCTGTGTTTCATATAACACTTAGAGAATAATTCCATTGAACATTTTGAAGTCACCCTATTATTTTTTTTACAAATATATGTATTTATTTGTTTATTTTCATTTTTAATTTAAGCTCCATTAATTAAATATAATGTATACTGATTTCTGAGGTAGAGGTCAGTGATCAGTCAGTCTTATGTAATACCCAGTGCTCATTACATCACGGAAGATACCCTATATGCCTTTGCCAGTAACTTAGGTAAAATAGGTTCTCCTTATTTATAGTTCAAACCAAGTCAATGCCCAAGTAGGTTTCAAAAGACCTAGAATAACTAAAATATAATAAAAATGCCTTATTTTCCTTTAGCATATTTTGTAGTTACTAACAATATATTCTCCAACAACCCTATGAAATAGATGGTTTATACTTTCATTCTCTTTCTCAAATAAGCAAGTAGTAGGCCTTAAAGGATATATATACATAGATAGATATATATCTAGATATATATCTATATATATATGTACAGTTCTTCAGGCCATCTGTGGCCCAAAAGGAACTGTCAGTGGGCTATCTGGCGTGTTGGATG
This sequence comes from Mustela putorius furo, assembly GCF_011764305.1. NCBI lineage: Eukaryota > Metazoa > Chordata > Mammalia > Carnivora > Mustelidae > Mustela > Mustela putorius. The sequence goes on from NW_025422005.1 coordinate 73,071,050, forward strand.
TTGGGTCATGGTCGTCCCTGCATCTCCTACTTCCGGTCCTCTTCACTACCACTTCTGCAAATGGGCAGGTTTCCATTCCAAAAATAATAATGGTTTCACTGTGTCTGAAATGGGCAGGTCCTCCTCTACATTAAGGTTATATAACAGCATCAGAAAGAAGGCCGGCACCCCCAGGCATAGAACAAGGTGATAGATGAATGAAGTGAGGGATGGGCTTGTGAAGCTTTGTCAGTTGTTTTGACAACAGCGTTTTACAGATGTACGCTGGCTGATCTGCATGATTTAAAGCAATGAAGTCATTTTGTATTTTCTCTTTTCATTTTGTATTTCCAGGGAAGGGCCTCTCAGTAAGCTCAGCTTATAGCCGTAGGGGAGTAACTATCAGATATAGTCTTTAACAACTGGCTTGATTTGTTCTTGAGCTTCTTCAAAGAGCCTGGGGTCCACACTTACTGCCTCATTTTTGTACCTCTTTCTCACTCAACCAGCTGCTACTAAATTCACTGAGGATGTGTTACTGCCAAGTCTGATGGACAATGTTTGGTCCTTACTTATTTGACCTTTCGGAGGAATCTGACTCTGCTGGCAGACTTTCTCTTCTCCAGACTATTTGTCTGTTGGCTTCCAGAACACCCCTTTTTCCTGCTTGCCCTCCCCCTATCCAGTGTCCCACTCCATGGGACTCTGAGCTTAGTCCTGTTCTCTCGTCACTTGAATTCTCTCTGGGATTCTCAGTTTCAACATGGCTTCAAACACCCATGACCTATGAATGTTTACCGCTAGCACTGGTAGCCCAGACATGATTTCTTTAACTACTCGACCCCTCCTCAGCTACTCACTCCTGTGCAATTGCCAAAATGACAGCTCTTCTATAATCTCAAAGTAATGTGCTTGCTATTTGTCCCCACCTCCTATCTTTCCAGCTCATTCCCTATAGTTCCCCAGCCTGAACAATCCGTTGGCCACAAGGACCATACTCTGTTGATTCTTCCACATTTTCACTGTCCCTCACCCTTTTGATGTCCTCATTCTTCTTACTGGGCTTAAATTCCATGCTCAATCATCATAATTACATCCTGCCACATGTTGTTGACCCCCTTCCCCTTTCTCATTTCCTCAGACCCATTTGGCAAAACCACAATCTTGGTTAAAACCAATTCCTTTCCTCCTCCATCCGTGCAGCTGAGTATGACTGGAGAAAAACACACAGCCATGCAGACAGGTCTCACTTTATATTCATGACCACGAATCTTTACTGGGCCCTAAATACTTGGTTCTTGGTCCTTTCGTTCTTAGTTAACTGATTTCCTCCCCCAACACTCAACTAATGACCTTGCTTCCTACTTCACTGAGAAAATTGAAGCCATCTAAGGAGAAAGTCCATGGGTTCCCACACCACCTCCACCCATCTACTACCATCTGCACCCACAGACTTGGTCTTGCAGGCTGTTCCTGCACATGAGCTACCTGTATTCCCATGTCCAGCCAGTCCCTCTGCCTGTGCTCATTGCCTTTTCCTCATCATTGACTCAAGGGTATTGCTACAGCACCTCTCCCTAGCCTCCCACACCTGCAATATCTGATTCTCCACTGGGGTATTCCCATCAGCATGACTCCCAACTCAGAGGAGAACCCAAATACTTACAGTGGCCACAAAGCTCCACGAATCTGGCTCCTATCAGCTCTCTAACCTCATCTCCTATGTCTCACCCCTCGCTCACTTTATACCACACTCCTTGACCTCCTTGCTCATCCTCCAGTGTTAGCAAATTTTTCCTTCCCTGCCTGGAAGCTCTTCTCACATATCTTCTCGGCTTCTACTTTACCTGCTTCAAGTCTTTGCTTGACTCTCACTTCTCAGGGGAGTCTTCCCTGACCACTCTAGTTAGAACCACAAAGTCTGTCTCTCCAACCTCTGTACTCCTGATCCTCTACACTCTGTCATATGCCCTACTCTCTCTCTCTCTCTCTTTTTTTTTTTTTTTTTTTTTTTTTTTTTGCTTACCATCTATCTTACATAGTTTGCTTGTTTATTAGGTTTATTGTTAATTGTCTGTTTCTGCACTAGGATATAAGCTCCTTAAGGGCAGACATCTTTGGTTTGTTCACTGATGTGTTCTAAGTACCTGGAAGGGTTCCTGGCACAGAGCAGGAGCTCAAGAATTTCAGCGGAGGCTGACTACCCTGTTGGTGTTATCCATGTGGATGGTCTCTCTTATCTTTTTGGATGAATTTCATACAATATTAGTTCATATAATGAAAACCTTGCCATTTCTCATAAGTACTACAGTCCTTCCTCTCCACCGCTCCATGGGATTAACTTACGTTCCGGTCACACAGACATTCTGGCCATTGATTGCATGTGCCAAGCTCTTCTGTACCTCTAGACTTCTGTGGTTCGCTTTCTGTAGAAAGCTCTCCACTCCCTTGTCCAAATATGGACTTTTGCTCAAGAGTCATCCCAAATAAGTTCTCTTTTGTGAAGCTTTCCTGGAAATTTCAAGCTTTTTCTGGGCTCCCAGAGCACCTTTTATGTCACTATTACAGGAGAAGAGACTGTCTTCATCTTCTTTGTGGTTCCAGTGCCTCCTTGGTGCTTGGCACTGTGTAAATGAGTATGCATTTAGTTCTCCCCCACCCCCAGCTTTATTGAGATATCAATATATAACTATCTTAGTTTAAGGTGTACAACGTAATGATTTGGTATCTGTACATGTTGCAAAATGACTATGGTACTGAGTTCCTAAGCAACAGCTAGCTCCAGGAATAGTTGGATTTAGCACTTCAAATAATGTTTATTATTTCTCTTCTTTGCATGCCTGTGCTTGGCTTAATTCTCAGGAAGCTTCTCTCCATGCATAACAAGATGGCTGCTGGTAGGCCCCAATAATTACATTCCTCAAAAACTGTGGTAAAATACCAGGAAAGATCAATTTATTTGACTGAGTCATATGCACACTTCTGAGGCTATGGAACTGGAGGATTCTATCAGCTAGGATTAGGTTAACCAAAGACTTGCCATATGTTGTGGGGTGGGCAGTTTGTTGGTATATTGACCCAAACTAAGCTGCGTGGATTGAGTCATATTATTATAGAATGGGTGAAGGATAAAAGAAGAATAAACAATGAAGGTCTACAACAGAAGCAATCAAAATAACCTATCAGACTATGTGGAATAGAGAACTTTTGCCCTTTTTGCTTCACAAATATGTTCAATAGATGGCCATTCTGTCCCTTACTTGAATCTCCTCAACTGCCTGGCCTTTCTATTTTCACCAATTTCTAGATTTCCAATTACTGAACTCAAGAACCGTATGTCCATTATCTTGATAACACTGATCATCAGTCTGATGAGTAAGTTAAATCCTACATCCTTGTTTTTTCTTCTCTGCCACATCCCACTGCTGATTCCTGGGTCGGTTTCAGTCATGTCCTGAATGTGACAGGATTAGCACCTCTGTTTTTGGTGTAATGGCTAGCATAATTTGATATGTTAGCACATTGAAATAGTGTTTTTTCTGGTAAAATGTTGCATGAGGATTATGGTTAGTTTTTTGTTCTTCAGAGAAATTGTTTCTTTTGCTTCAAGTAATCTTTTGAAATAGAAATACTGATATTTTACAAATTTTTTTTCTGATAATGTGTTCATTAAAGAAAATCTGGAAAATAGAAAGGAGTATGAAACATGAAAAAATGCATATTTCCTTATCCTAATGAGAATAATTATTAAAATTGTTTTCTATTTCTTGCTAGATTTTCCTAATGCATGAGTATGTCTATATGTGTGTATAACTATAAAATTCAAATTTGCTATATATACATCATTTAAACTTACTTATTTGTTGGGGTGCCTGGGTAGCTCAGACGTTAAATGTCTGCCTTCGGCTCAGGTCATGATCCCAGGGTCCTGGAATCAAGCCTCACATCAGGTTCCCTGCTCAGTGGGAAGCCTGCTTCTCCCTTTCCCTCTGCCCCTTCTCTTGCTCTCTGTCAAATAAAAAAAAAGAACAAACCTACTCATTTGTTTTATATAAACATATAATGTTTCTTGTGTCACTAAATATTCTTCTAAAACATGATTTTTTAATGATGCAGATTTTAATAATATATGGCTGTTGCTAAATTTATTTAATTAATTTTCTCTATTTTGGGTATTTAGGTTGTTTACACTTCTTATCATAAATAATACCATAATACGCATCTTTGATCTTTCATGTCTTTGAGTGTGTTTTTAGATAAATTTCTGGACACTGAATCCTGAACTATTTTAGTATTTTTATGTATGCTTAAGTTCAGAAGAGTTATACTGCTTCACACACCTACCCAGTATGCATGAGCATATACATTTCCGTGTATCTTCTTCAACACTGAGTAGTAACATTTAAAAATTACTGACTTGATGGGGGTGGGGAGAGAGGATCTCATTTTCTTCCAATTTATGTACCTGATTACTGGTCAGTTTGCCAATTTTCTTTGCCTTTATTGGCCATTTGTGTTTCTTCTGTGGAATGTCTGCTCCTAGGCTTTGCCCATGTTTCTTTCTCTGTGTTTGTCTTTTCTATTTTGAACAAGCTTTTGGTGTTCGGTGACAGATCCTTTGGTGGAACACCACGTACTGGCCAAGAGACAGAACTACTGGGTTCTGCAGTTTCCTTATCTGTGAAATAGGGTAATATTAGATGGATTCACAGTCTGTTTTAATAGGTCACAATAGTCAAGAAGCAGCCATGTCAGACAATTCAACCCATAGACTTTGCCTTGCCTCTCTCATAGGGAGTTTAAGAAACTCAAATGAGTTGAGTATGTAAACATTTTATGAGCAACAAAAATGAACCAAAGTAAGGAATTCAATAGTACATCCATAGTAATCTAGACACAATTCATTTTACGTAGGATATCTCATTTATTTCTCACCACGACCCTGCTTAGTATATATTCTTTTCCCCATTCAGCAGATGAGGAAACTAAGTCCTATACCCCACAAGATCACCACCCCCTGGCTGGTGATCTCTCCACTATGAGATCCTGCTTCATTCCAAATCCTTTATAAAGGCCAGTGAACGAATTTCTAGACATAATCTACTTCTGTGGCATGCTAAGCAATGGAAATTAGCCAAAGCTATGAGGACACAGTCTGGATCAGCACCGTGACTGACCAAATCTCATTAACAACATAAAGAGCATTATTGAGTGTAATTATTTTCTTTGGAAGTGATTGTGTTTCAGAGACTTGCAATTTTGGGCACCTATGAATGTGTTTGGTTCATAGGGCTAACTGCTATAATGATTTGGAATCATGGCCATCTTGGGTAATTCCTTGGGTCATTCTCATTTACAGTTGCCTAGGTTGACAAGGCAGATTCACATCCCTTATAATGCAATTAGGAGAATAATGCCTTTAGAATTCTGAAATTTCCAAAGAGGTATCATGTGCTTCATAGTCCCTTACCTCTCCATCTGGGCATGTGAGAATAAACAAAATCCCTGGAAGAATAATATTTCTAGAAATATGAGGAAAAACTTAATGTTTTTCATTTTATATCCAGATGTTTTCCAGCAGGAAGGAAAATCTCCATAGAATGTAAGGTTCCCAAACAAATAAAACTTCCAAAAGAATTTTCCTTTTAGCAGATCTCATTGTATTACTTGCAAACTAGCTGGTGAATAAAAGATGCTTTGAAGTTTGCATAGTCAATTAAAAATGTTTCTTAGGGACAAGGAGACACATTCATAATCTATCAACGGATATTTTTTTCTTGATCATCTCCGGTACTTAGTTAATCTATCTATGTAGCACTTGAGCAACCAAAACAGCAGTTAGAATTTATGAACAAGACCCTGGATGAGCTGGTGTGGAGATGCCAAAATGAATAAGTCTTGGTCATTGACCAAAGTGGCCTTGCTAATTAAGAAGGGGTTTAAGTCTAAGGCAGAAACCTATAAATTTCATGAAGGAGCAACATAAGAAATCCTGTAGGAGTTAAAAGTGGGAAGAGATCACCTCTACCATGGAGAGGGCAGACTCTGAGGAAGAGGTGACCTGTGGGATGGAAAGTCTTCTGGCAGACTGAGAGTGGAGGTAGGGGATTCCATGCAAGGAGACAGCAGAAGCCAAACTGAGGGGGTTACAGTGGCATGGGGCTAAGGTGAGGGGGGTCAGGCTAGGCTGATAAGTGGGAGGGAAAGTGGGTGCTGGGCAGGGAATGCAGCTCTGGCAAGATGAGCCACCTGAGGGGGCTGCCATCCACCTTGCTTCTAGCCACATCCTAGTCCCTGGTCCAGTGCCTGCCTTTCCCAGGAGGCGATTCAGAATATCAGTAAACTCAGTAAGTGAACAAGTGAAAAAACAAAGACCAGAGGACCCATAAAGGAGGACAAAGCCTTTAGGTCTGTGGCAGCACATTCTTGATTCACTCACTGTCTGGGCACTTTGGAGATTGGTATATTTATCTCCTAATACCGTAGAATCTCCCTTTTCAGACTGGTAGTGGGTCACCTGAAAAAAATCAGTTAAAAGGACTATTATAGAAAACTATGCATTTATTTCTTAAATATTTTTATTTTCTCTTAACATATATAAATGAACTTCCATTTACCAGCTCTTTTCTTCCTTTCTTTTTTCTTCCTCCCGTCCTTCCTTCGTTCCTCTCTTCTCCCTCTCCCTTTCCTCTCCTCTCCTTTCCTTTTTCCATAAAGCCAAGACTTTTTCTTTGAGTAAAAGTCCACTGATTGGATCTCCCCAAGTAGTTTTTCATACGCCACACCCATAACTCAATACCTATGATTTCCAGCTTGGTTTCTTTTAATGTAAGAAGCAAACTGAAAAACACCTGAATGCTGGGCCACTTTGAATTTTTAGTATTTTGCCCAATTATTTACAGTTGTTTTGCCCACATCTCATTAGATGGCAATTTTTTTTTTTTTTTTAGCAAATGATTTACCAATTCTTTCCAGATTATTCTAGTATTCACAGAAACACCCTTTTTTGGTCTCCAGAACTCATATTTCATTAGGTTATATAATATTGACCAAAAGTATGTAATTGCAATAACAAGGAAATTTGGAAGAAAGAGTCTAAGCAACAACACAACCAATTCTTGAGAAGCACACACTTGAGATGGTAGGAATAGAAGCCTGCGGGTTCCTGAAGTGGCCTGTGCCATTGGGTCTCCACACACTGAGGGCCTCAGTCAGTGTGTCTTCCAGGGGGACATGAGAGCACCTGTGACCTGAACAGCTGGCTAGTCTTGAGTGGGAGAGCTTCTAGGGTTCCAGCAGCATCTCTTCCCACAGTGCACTGAAACTTCAGCCAAACCCCACATGTGTCCTGCACATTTGATGTGAAACAAAATTGCCTTAGAGTGCCGCTGAGGTGCCTAACCTTAGAAATGCCAAGGAGACTCTGCTCTAACACTTCTACTTATCAGAGGGTCCCATGGGGTGGCCTTCACAGCAAGTGTTTGAGTGAAGCTCCAGGGTGTGTAATTGTTTTAGCATAAATCAGTCCAAAAGTGGGGAGGAAAGCTCTTGGGGATCATGGAACAGTGCTTGGCATGTTGCTAATATGTATTAAATAGCTCCAAATAAAAATGGACATGGCTTTCTGCTACACTAGGCAGATTGCTTGGCTCTCTGGGAGTTGAGTACTTGGAGGAGAAAAATGAAGGCTTCCAAGACTCTGGCTGGTGTCCTAGCAAAATTCATTTTCCCTTGTCAAGGTGACTGGTTCCCTGCAGGAAGGAAGGGAAGGCAGGCCCACCTGAGCATGTCAGGCCAATGCCTTAAACTCTGATGATTCTTGTCCTGCACAAAGCAGGCATAGTGACCTTCTATGGAAAGAACCTGGGTGGGGGTCAGGAGCCAGCCATCATATTCTTCCTTGTGCTGAACCGGCCACATAACCTAAAGGAAATCCTTTGATCCCCGAGTGCCTCCATTTTCTTTTTCTGAAAAATGAGAAGAAACTGAAAGCATCTGTGAACGTCGTGCACTGTTCACAATAGCTCATGCACTACTCAGAGGCAAGGACCATGCACCCCTCTGCCTCCTCATCCTCTCTTCACCTGAAGGAACTGAGTAGGATTTGACTGTTGCTGGTCTCTCCAGGGGTCCACCCACACGAATTAATTAATGCCTCTGCCCTTGAAAGTGATTCTGCCCCTCAGGATTATCCTTGGAGCATGAAGATCATTGCCTACAAGAGTATGGGGGAGTCAGGGCGTTGAAATATTGTGGTTATTTTGATTTGTTTTTTTATCTTCTGACTGCTCTGAGGATTTTTAAGATCCTTTGCACCTATACCGCCCCCCTTCTCTGAATACCCAGCCTCTCCACCACTGAGCACATGTTTAGAACCTCCTATCATGGAGCAGCATGGCCTTTTTCCACATCCCAGTCCCCTCTGGAGCTGCAAAGTCAGGCAGCAGAGCAGGCAAAGCAGCTCAGCTAGTGACTCCAGGAGCCCTGGGCTTTGGGATCCAATCTCTGGAAACTCTGCCCTCCCCCATTACGGAGAGAGGAGTCAAACAAGCTACTGGGTGAGTCAGCTGGTCAAAGGTTCCTTTACCAGGTATGAAAGACCACCACCATGAAAACAAGTGACACCAAAGTAAAACAGCGGTGAACAAAATGGATGGTGGTTACATCTGACAAGGAACAAGTGAACTGGTAGTTCTTCCTGTTCAGTACTGGCCCAGGCCCAGAAAAAGGTTTTAGAATGTGTTTCTGGAAGTTGTATAAAAAAGACTTTCTTTAGAGCCGCCTTTGAGACCTGGGGTTAGGATGAGGAGGACAAGGAAATGAAGACCCAGAGAGGGAGCTCTGAGGACTGGCAGGGCTGGGAGGGACCCAGGCAGCTGGGACCAGGTGACGCTGCCATCTGGCTCCAGTTTCGTGGGCTTTGGAAAGAAAGTCTGTGTTCTGAAGGCAAGGCGAGAAGGTTCTTAGTGCCAGGGAACAGAGTAAATGAGAATTTGTCTCTAGGCCACGGATTCTGGAATTTCCCATAATTAACATTCCAGCTGAACATTCAAAAGGCCCAGGCTTTTGGTAGGCCTGTAAATCAAAGCAGGATAAACTATTTAGAGTCCAGTTATGAGGGTAATGGTCTAGGGAACCATTGCATTTGTTATCTGTGAATTGTGACTCAGTTTTTGTGTCTGCAAAGTGGCAATAGGTTCAGAAATTTTAAAAATGTTAATGCTGGCAAGGATCTTAGAATTAATCTAGTCTCATTCCTTTATTTTAGAAAAAAGGATCCTGAAGCCAGACAGGTAAAGCTTGTTACTCTAATAATATTACTATTAATAGAATTAGTGCTGTGTCAAATGACCTAAGTATAGAAATTCACTTAATCCTCCAAAATTCTTTCTATTATGCCTACTTCACAGATAAGCAAACTGAGACTTAAGATGGTCGAGCACCTTGCCTAAGGTCATGCAGTAAGTAATGGGCACAACTGGAACTTGAGATCAAGTCTAGTATTTTGTATTCTGGATTCTAAGATCTTAGGGAAATAGATCACAGCAGCTGATGCAGAAAGTTTTTCTTTTTCATAGCTCAAGTGTCTGTAGAGAACCATAAAGGTGAGATGTAAGGAAGAAAAGGATGCATATTTTTAATTAAATTAATTAATTTATTTCCAGAAAAACAGTATTCATTATTTTTGCACCACACCCAGTGCTCCATGCAATCCATGCCCTCTATAATACCCACCACCTGTACCACAACCTTCCACCCCCCTGCCACTTCAAACCCCTCAGATTGTTTTTCAGAGTCCATAGTCTCTCATGATTCACCTCCCCTTCCAATTTACCCCAACTCCCTTCTCCTCTCTAACATCCCTTGTCCTCCATGCTATTTGTTATGCTCCACAAGTAAGTGAAACCATATGATAGTTGACTCTCTCTGCTTGACTTATTTCACTCAGCATAATCTCTTCCAGTCCCATCCATGTTGCTACAAAAGTTGGGTATTCGTTCTTTCTGATGGAGGCATAATACTCCATAGTGTATATGGACCACATAGAAAAGGATGCATTTAAAACAACTGCATGCTGCATCGTCTGACAATAATAATAATGAGAAAAAGCCCTATATTCATTTATATGCCTGGACTACCTCAACCATTTACTCTTTACTTCAACATTGTGAGAGAAGTGGTCTTGTTATTCCCATTTTATAGATCGGTAACCTGCGGTGCCGAGATGAGTCAAGGTCACACAGGTAATAAATGGTCGAGTTAGGATAAGAACCCATGGTCCTAACCTTTCTGCTGTACAAACATCTGGGTGGCTATATTGAGTATGTTTCGACACAACTGCCATATAATGACAATTTACATTTTTTATGATGGCTTTGATCACTAAAGACTGATTAAAATGTACTCACTAAGATGCATCTTATTGTACGCCAGTATTTTTTAAGATAAGTATCTAGTCTCCAGATAACACTATTAAATTAATATCTCAATTCCTGACCATTCGCCCATAAGGATCTATTTGCTTCGGGCAAAGGGATTGACCTGGCTGCAGCTTACCCTTGTTCTGTCCTTTCCTCTTCAGAACTGGGAACCCTGCCCTGCCTTTCATCTCAGGTTTGCTCCCTTTGATTGGTGGTATTGAAGTCATGTTGCAGATGGGACAAACATTAGGTTTTGTGAAATTGTGGCGTGCCTTGGTGTTGAAAGGTAGAGAATGAAATTACTTAAAGTAGAAACTCTTTTCCAAATGATTTCATGTCTAAGATTAAAATTATTCACGTGAGAAATAAATCAGTTTGGATTTTAGAAGTTACTGTAGGGTGGTTTTTTTTTCTTTTCTTTTGCCTCTAATGGATAATTTGAGGGACTTGGCTTTATATTAAGAAGATAAAACATGAATTTGCAAAGTTAACATCTGATCTTATTGCCTGGTGGGATGCCTAGGAAAAGGATTCTCTGATGAGTCTTGGATCCTGAGGTGCCTGAGGGCAGGAGCTACATATATGCTATTCTCTTTGTCTATTATTTAATGCAGAACCTTGCATAACTGGATACCATACATTTGCTTGTTAAATGACAGACAGGAGCTGATTTGAAAAGTGAAGTTCCCAACTACAGAGCTGACCCCTTTCTGGACTAACCATCCCTCCTTACTTGACCTTCTTCATCTCAGCTGCCTGCCTGCATCTATCTGGCTCTGAGCTGGAGGGTCATCCCCATAAGACATAAGATATGGGTTCATAAAGCTGATAAAGTGTGCATTTTATAGAACCTGTTCCTTTTTGGAATAAGGCCCACTGAGTCATGCCAGTCCTCTTAGCTTTAACTCTTACATGGTAATATCTGTATCTGAGCATGAAACTGGCCCCAAGTGTGTCTATCCATGGCCCCTAAGTCCATGAAGTCTTTTGCCTACCTACTTGTTTAATTTTTCTACTCTTTAAAAAAAGATTATTCTTCCACTCTGTATTAGCAATCTATGCCCCCTTCCTTTTCCTTCACTTTAGTTTTATGTCTTCTAAGGAGAGATCCAGTCTTAAAATGGTTTTAACTATGGTTTATTGAGTGCCACTGTGTATCTGGATCTATGCTTGGAAATTCATTAATAATTTGTAATAATTGTCATCACTGTTCACTTCCTACATTCCAGGCACTGTGCTAAGTGCTTTACAGACATTGGTTCATTTAGTCCTTATCACGAGCTAATGAGGTGAGTATTCTTATTAAACCCATTTCACAGATGAAGAGACTGAGGATCAGCGAAGGTAATTAACTCTTCTGTGGTTGCCCAGCTAGTAAGAGGCAGAGCCTAGAATCAGGCAGTCCAACTTCCTACCTTATACTCATAATCTCTATAATATATAGTCTCCCCTTTGAATCTGCAGTCTTGTACATTCTTCTTCATAACCATCCTGCAAAGTCATGTTATTACTGTACATAACTAATAAGATCCATATTTTGGTCTCATAGCTATCTGCTTCCCAAACCCATGCCCTTTCCATTCTTCAAACTGCCTTTGAGAAAGATAGATTCTCAGTTGCCCACCGTCACCTGTCCAATTATTCCTTTCTCTGGCATGGAGAAATCGGCCAAGTTATTTATGCCACACACGATGCCTAAGCAAATCTAGTGGTTTAGTCCTTTGGTCTACCAAAGACTTTAACCCCAGTATCCTTTCGTCAGATTTTATATGGTAAACCAGTATGTTCAAGAGAACAAGACAAAGCTTCTGGGCTTGAATTAAGAGTAGGGGATCAGTGCCTTTTCTGTGTCTATCTCCCATTAGTCATGGTTTCTTCAGCAATTCCATCAAATTTTGAAGGACACCAGAAAGTACAGCTGGAATATCACTGACTTAATCCTAAATCAAGGACACATGGCAGTCATCCCTAAGTGGAAAGTTATCTTTCCCATTTCTCTACTTATTAAGCGTAATATTATTTCAAGACATCAATAATTTCAAAAAGAAATGTATTATCCTAATCTCAGTCAAAGGTACATATGTTCATATGGTGACCATTGAAAGAAATTTATTGGTAAGATCAAGTCAATAATCACTCCTCTAATGCCTACTAGTCTTGGGATTACAAAGTTCAATATCACATGGTAGCTTCTATTCTAAGCTGTCATATAATTATTATTTTCTCAGACTGAATGTAAGCCCAGGCATTAGGGCCACTCTAGGACTACAGTAACACAAAATGAGCTGTCTTGGATTTTTCCTCCCATAGGAACATCAATATCCAAGTCATGGATACATCACAGACTTTGGTCACTCTATGATTTCACTAAGCAACCAGAATCAACCATAGCTCCCTTTCTTCCCACAGACAACCCAGAGAACATGGACCTTAACCACTGGTTTTCTTTAAATGAAACCAAAACCGATCATAGATAACTCATAATGAAATGTAAAGTATCATGAAGCCAAACTTAAGTTTTTATGGCTGCATCTATTATCTTTACCATTTTATTAGCAGATTAATCTTCTAAATTTTGATGTTCAGATGTAATAATAGTTAACCTGACTCTTCAGGAGTGAGGGAAGTGGGAAAGATGCCACATTCATTTTTCAGGTTATGGGTATATGGATGTGTGGCAAAGAATGGTATGTGTCCACCAAGTATCACTCCTTTGTCTCTTAGGCACACACCTAGACTACATACATCTTTGCAATTAGGTGGCATCATGCCACTGAGTTCTGGCCTATAGATGTTGGCAGAAGTGATATGTACCACTACTAGGCTGGCCCATAACATTACCCTACACAATCCTCCATGCTCTCTTGTATTTTCTGGTTGAGTGGAGAAGACTCTGAGGATTTAGAGGAGAGTGGAGTCAGAGTGTGGAAAGAGTGTGGGTTTCTATGTAAAGCATACCCCCCTCCATCAGCCTGTACTGGACTGTGTGAGAATCAAAATTTCATTGTGCAAAGCCACTGAGATTTGAGGAATGCTTGTTACAGGAGTTAGCCTACTCTGACTAATACGGAGGTACAGTGAATTGAGCATAAGAATTAGAATCAGATAATTCCTGGTTCTATACAAACTTTTCCACTTACCAGCTGTGTGACCTTGCACCAATTACTTAACCTCTCAGAGTTTCAATTTCATTTTTGAAATGGGAATATAACACTTACCTTATATGATTGTGGGAGAACTCTATGAAAACATATGTGTGTAGTGTCTGTTACATAGCAGGTGTAGCAAGATTACAGATTTACTAACAAAATTCAATTCTTCTAAGAAAATGTAATTTCTTTATTTCTGTATAACTGACTGAATTTTCTTCAAGATCATTCAGCCTTGAGGTAGCAAGAAAACAAATGTGAACTTTAAATGAGCCAATTAACAATATGTCAGTCTCCTTTTGGTTATAACCATCTCTTTCAGGTAAACGCTCAGGCTTTTGGAATCCTTCCCCTCAAGGTGGTAGATGGGAGAGTTTACTCTGTTGCCATGGCAAAGAGGAGTGGTCCCAGACATCTTCCTGCAGGCTCTTAGGGGCTCTCTGAGCCCACGGTGGCCTGGCTGGATCTTGTTCCTTCCTTGTATTGTCAGTGCTTGCCCAGCTGGAATCTGCTGCTGGAAACTTGACACCTCTTTTCTCTCAGTTTGTTGATGGCCTCGTGGGCCTCTCTTTTGACCCAGCTGGTGCTATGTAGCCTTCTGAGGTCTGGCTGTGACCCCCACATGCTTATTGGCTTGGACTGCCCTTGGCTGCAGCGTCATTTTGCTCCACCTTGATGACCCTTCTGGTAAGCTGACTATCCAGCAAGTCAGTTACTTTCCAGTTCCTTCTCTAGTGCATCCAGAAAATTCTGAATACTTTCCATATAAGAAGGAGATTTCAGGAGACCAGCTCAAACCTTTTCTCAGCCTAACTATGATTTTGCTGTGATGTGACTATTGCATGCTGGGCATGGGGGTAGGGGCAATACTCTGCAAGACAGTCTTTCCTTAGAGACTCAGACAAGGATAGGGGCCTCTTTGCTTTTCATATTTGGGACTGACAGACTCAAGATGACTCCCTGGGTTCCCCACTTCCTCCTCCCCTTGAGTATGGTTGGGACCTGTGATTGCTTCTACCAAACAGAATATGGCAAAGGGATGCAGTATCAGTCCTGTGATTACATTATATTATAGAGGACTTGCTACATCTTGCTAGTAGGCTCACTCAGTGGACTTTCTCTGCTGACTTGATGAAGTCGCCATGTTGGTAAAGTCCAGGTGGCAAGAATTGTGGATGTACTCTAGAACCTGTGGGTGACCCCTAGGGTCTGTGGGGGCCAGCAGACATTAGACAATAAGAAGCAAGAGCCACAAGTTTTACAACCACAAGACAATAAAAACAGCCGACAACCTGAGTGTGGAATTGAGTTCTTTCTCGCAGGTTGGCACATGAGAACACAGGCTGGTTGACATCTTGATTGTTGCCTTGCAAGACGCTAAGCAGAGTTCCTGTGTGATGATACATGCATGTTATTCTAAGCTACTAAGTTTATAGAAACTCATTTTGTACCAATGATTAACTCTCAAGAACCAGCTGAGAGAAATTGTTCACAATATTCACATGATTTCTCTCTTACCTCTGTTCCCTTATGCTTTATATAGTCCACTGGGGGCTAGAGGGACAGATTCTAACTTTCTTCTTCAGTTGAGGGGGAGGACCCCTCCCTCTGTCCACACCTACATGTACCCGTCATTACTTCCTTCTACCTGAAGTTCACTCTCTATACTTCCTTTGTGCTCAACATGTGGAGTGGCTGCTATGAAACAGAAGTTAGAAAAAGAGGTGAGAGGTATAAAGACCATATTATATTAAAAATATTATCCTCATGACATAAGTCATAATATATAGTTCCCTTACCATTAGTTGGTATGACCCTTATTGTTTTCCCAGATGAGGGAGTCATACAAATTTTCTTTAATTAATTTTCTCTTGAGTTTTGCCCTATCTTAAACTTCTGGCTTGAGGATGTTCATCACAACCAGGTGGCCGGCATACTCAGATGTAAATATGACTTACTACAAATGTTCACAGTCCGGTTTCCCCTGGGAATGCTTCTGTTGGAAAGATGATTAGGATAAGTAACTAAGAAAAGCGTTCATAGAATAGAATCACAGATTATTGGAGCTGGAGGGGGAAGCATAAAGTTCAAATACTCTCATTTTGTTAAAAAGGAAACTGAGGCCCAGGGAAGTAAAATAACTTGCAAAAATTGACCCTCTTAGTTATTCCACAGTTGGAACCAGAATCTGAACATTCCAACAAGCAGTCCATACACTAGCTATCTTAAGATATCATGTACAGACTGCAGATAAGTGTGTAGCGGAAAATTCTCTGTGAAGCAAGTTTTGCCAGAGTGGATTATTTTTTAAATCCACCTTCTTGAGTCCTCTTCTTTTTGCAAGAATTAAATTTTATCCTTTTCTGCTGGTAAAAGAAAATCTTCCCAGGAAAAGTCAAAGAATAGCTGCTTTTCTCTGGCCCACCAAATGGTAATAACAACTGTGGAAATATGTCCCGTCACATCCCAGGGAGTGAGATATGGGGCATTTACAAACTTGGGGTTCCAGTTGGGGTTGTCTGGATCTGGGTAGTCTGCTGACCTTGGCCGGAGATAGAATTTTTAAACTGTGCTTTTATGTATAGTCTCTTCGATCTCTTTTTTTCCTCTAAAGAAGGGGAGCTAGTCTTTATATCATTTTTTCTTTTTAGTCTTGAGTTTCTGACAAAGCCGTGGAAATATGAATACAGCCTTTGTGGAAATGAGTGAGAATCTTTTTAAAAAAACAATTCTTTTATCACTTTTATTCATTTTGCAGAGATTCTTTTCACTCCTAGAATTAGAAAATGGTCTAGGTCATGGAGAATGACCTTTTTAAAGCATGTTGTTATCTTATTCCTAATTCTCATAAGAGAGCTCCCTGCAGATGAGTAGCTCGAGACACTGTTAACGTCTCTTCATTTTATTCTTTCCCAGTCCTGACAACAGCCAGTTTATGATGTCAAGCATGGTGCCGTCTTTCCATTTTGTGTGCGACGGTGTAGTGTGGTGGATAAGAACTCTGGTGATGGAGTAGGACAGACCTGAGTTCAGAGCTCTGAGGTTTTGGGTGAGTTTGTCTTCATTTCCTTATGTGTAAACTGGGGAAAGTGATAGTGCTGAGCTCATCGGGTGTTACGAATGCTTAGCCCAGTGCTTTGTGCATAGTGTCACAGCATACAAGACATTATTGGAATTACTGTGCATGGGATGCCTGGGTGGCTCAGCTGGTTAAGCATATGTCCTTGACTCAGGTCATGATCCCATGCTCCTGGGATAGAGTCTCACATCAGGCTCCTTGCTCAGCGGGGAGCCTACTTCTTCCTCTGCCTGCTCTGCCTGCAGCTCCCCCTGCTTGTGCTCTCTCTCTCTGAAAAATGAATAAATAAATCTTAAAAAAAAAAAAAGAATTACTGTGCATATTGGATTGTCCATATTCCTAGCTGCGCTGAAAATTCCACTGAAGCAGGCATTAATGTCAGTCTTGTTCACTGTTAAAACCTTAATATCCAGCTTAGTGTCTACTACATTGTAGGTGCTCAGAATATATCTATGTGGATAAATAAATAGATAAATGATGGTCAAAAGCTGGTAATTATTATTAGTATTACCTTGGACTTGGGCTGCACACCAGCAGACCACACAGGCCCCCTGAGTCATCTCTACAACATCTTGTCCCACATACACATCCAAGCTTGCCCATGAAGAGATGTGGTATTGACTACTTCTAGGCCTCCTACCTTGGATATATTTAATTCAAGTTTAGTGATCTGGATAGGAATTCCTTCATAATCTGGCATTGAGGGAAGCCTATAGCCGCCAGGTGTTTAAAAAACAGTATCTAAAGAAAAGCTAGAAAGGGCAAGTGTTAAAATAATCCAGTTAGAAAAACAAAGTTTCTTAAAACTTAGTTCCCAAAATTCAAAACCCAAAGAGAACCCCTCATGAGTTCAATAATTTCTAAGGAAACTGAGGCTTTTAATGTTCTTGTTCCATTACAGATAATTTCCTTCTCATAGGAGGCCTCTAACAGCAGTTGAGATGGAAATAAAAATAGTCTGAGGAGAGAGACTGGGAGAAATAAAAAAGGAACATAATATGGAAGTGAGAGAGATCCCTAGGAGATGGAGAGTTTTGTAAACAAGCTCTCTCTAGACAGTGATTGGATTCATTTTACGTCTCTAGACAATGATTGGATTCGTTTTTACGTCTCTAGAGCCTAAGCATGGCGTGTTTCCTGATCAGCACATATTCTTGGGGGGAAAGAGGACCTACAGGGTGAGGTGGTGGCAGCAGGGATGGGGCTGGAATGCAAAAAGTTAGAGCAGGGGCACCAAAACAGAGCAGAAAGAGGAAGACAAGTGCTTGTAAGGAAAAAGCGGGGAGAAGAACAAGAAGCTGGAGTGAGAGGCTCTTCTACTTTCACTGGTACTCTTTTGATTTCTTTACTTCAGAAAAACAACAAAGGAGAAATATCAAGAGCAGAGAGTTCCAGAAGGAATTGAAGGCAGAGGTGGGAGATGAGACTAACTTCCTTGTTTCTGTTTTCGCTCTGAGAATGTTAGACCTCTAGTCGGATTCTGGAGTCTTCGCTGCCTCTTCCTATTTGCATGCGTCGTTCTTTGTCTCTCCCACTAGACCATAAGCGACTTGAGGGCAGACAGTGTCTTAGGACTCTTTGTGTTCATCCCTGGACCTAGGTGGGTCCCTGGTTCATTTGATGTTTAATGAATTGAATTGGCAAGAACAGTGGATGGTTATCTGTGAGTGGATGTATTCATACATAGAAACTGCACTTCTCCATTGAAATGGAGCATCGTCTGCCCTCTGTCCTTTTGGAGTAGAAAACTGTAAATAAAAGGGGAAAATCTGTGCACTTCCATACATGATGTTATTGAAAAATCACTAGAATAATTTAATCAGAATAGTATACAACATAAGTCAACTCTATTCTTGGGAATTGTTAAAAGGAAAGCTATTCTCGGAGTGGGATAAAACGCGCTCAGAAGCATGCACCGGCGTTTCATTGTCATCTACAAGTTCTTATTTCAAATTAACTTACTCCATGGGTATAAGGTAACACAATTTCTTCCAGCTATAATTTCCTGTCTATTACTGGCCATTCAGTGTCAGAAATAGGTAAAGTCATGACCAGGGATATGGCTGGAATATATTACATTTATCTATCTTCTTTGGTTTTGAAACTTTAATGAGAAAAAGAAATATATTGAGCTCAAGAACAGCGTCTTTTGTGTGTCACAGGGTCAAGAGTGGGGATATGCGACAAATCTAGCAAACAGGATGTACATAAACAAAAACATTAATGGTTACAGACTGAAAAGATAGTGCCAGCAATGATTAAGTCTCAGTTTCCTCATCACTCAGCAGCATGTTGGGAATTCTGCGACTGACGGGGAACAGACATCCAGACTCTGAGCACTGCAAGGTGCCCTCCGACACACCCACCTCCAGCAGCAGGTAGTGCATCTGCTTCAAGAATTTCTCATCATACTCATATCCTCCAATGGGCTCTTTGGGTGCCTTGATCAGATGCAAGCTCCTTCAGAAGCGCTGCCCATGTGTATGGGCACCACGTGTATGGGTATCATACAAGCCAAGAAGTTGGGATTGAACTCCATGGGGTTGGTGTGGATCTCAGTGCCCTGGAGGCACAGAGGGGATCCACGGGGCCCCAGCCCCTGCACACGTGCAAACTCCACAAGATGCTCTCAGCAGGCCGAAACTGAAAAATGCAGAAACTCTGCTTGGCTGGAATATTTTAAAAGTATTCAGGAGATGAACTGGAATGGAAGGATATATAGAAAGAAAGAAAGTAAGGAGAAGAGGAAGACTGAAAGGAGGAGCATTACGATCATGCAAGAGAGAATGATAAAGCTGCATTATTCATATCTTTGATATGTATAGTTGATCAGGTCTATATTTCTGCATATTGAGATGGGAAATTGTTTAAGAGTGATGCAAGAGTTGCAAGTTGGCCCTTGAGTGATGGAAAAATTGTGTCATATATTTCTACAAGAGATCAGGTTCTCAGCCTTTTCTGGGTCACAGAGTCACTTTTAATAATCCGATGAAAGCTAATGGGTCTTTCCCCCAGAAAAACACACAACCATCCAAAATTTTGCATGTGATTTTGAGAGTACATAGACTCCTACACAGAGCCCATCTATGGACTCTGTGGCAAGACATCTTCTAATAGATAAATTCTCAGTGTTCCTTACCTCTTATCCCAGATTTAAGCTTTCAGTTGCCATTTAACCCCAGAGCAGATGAGACACAAGTGCTCTCTGTTTGTGGGTAGGGGTTATCTGGTATCTTCTTTGTATTTTTGGTGCAAACAGTTGGCCTTCCTGAAATGGGAACTGCTATTTATAACTAATGTTTGGCTGAGGCAATTTGAAACAGTTTTCTCCAAAAATCTCTATGGGCAACATGAGTGAAGGAGACAAACCAAACACTAATGGTTTGCATGAGTCTGTCAAGGGATATGTGGAGATTAGTAGTAAAGGGATGGGAAGTAGAGGCCATGGATCGTGTGAGATGCCTCAGAGCCAGCATATAGCAATGTCTCTATGTGATGTCACACATCTGTTTTCAAGCTGTGATATGCTTCAGACTAGAACAAATAGATCTAGCAAAAGGTCAGGAATGGCAAACAGAATTCATCTTCCTTGGCAGTTCCAGTAGATTTTGTGGTAGTCAGTTATACGGGTACTACACCCGCCCCCCTCCATCAATTGCTCCTCCTGGTATTCTCATCATTGTGTAACCACTTTTCCTCAAATTGGAGCCACTTCACTGACTTGTTTTAACCAGTAAAATGTGGAAGAAATGTGGTTGTACCGTTTGGGCTGAAGCCTTAAGAAGACGTGGCAGAGTCTGCTTTTTGCTTTTGGGAGCCCTAAGCTGTCATGTAAGAAGTCTGTTTGTCCTGCTAGAGAGACCATGTGGAGAGGCCATGCGGAGAGGGGAGGGACTCTGAGACTCCATGAAGGAGAACAAGGGAACCCAGAGAGCAACTGAGGCTCTAGCCATGTGAACCCAAGCAGGTCATTCCAGCTACCCACAGCCCTTTGAACCATCCTAGCTGAAGCATAAGACACATGCTTCACTTCAGACACAAGTGAAGAAGCCTCTTTGGATGTTCTTGCCCAAGCAGAAGATATGAGAAGCAGAGATAAGCCATTTCTGTTGTGCCCTGTCCAATGTTCCTGACCCACAGAATTCTGAGAAACAATAACAATGGTTGTTTGAAACTACTAAGTTTTGGAGTAAGTTTTTTTTTTTTTTTCCCAACAATTAATAGACAACAGGGCACTTAGGTGGCTCAGTGGGTTAAGCCTCTGCCTTTGGCTCAGGTCATGATCCCAGGGTCCTGGGATCGAGCCCCACATCAGGCTCTCTGCTCAACAGGGAGCCTCCTTCCACCTCTCCCTCTGCCTGCCTCTCTGCCTACTTGTGATCTCTGTCTGTCAAATACATAAATAAAATATTTAAAAAAAAAAACAAAAAACAATTAATAGACTAAAAACCAATCATTTTTACCTAGAAGTGGGGCATTGTTATTATAAAAACATAAACCTGTGGCATTGGTTTTGAGATTAGGCAGTGAATAAACTCTAGGAGAATCTTGAAAGGAATGTTAACAAAATGCTAATAACAATAAGAAAATTTTATTGGAGGCTAGAGAAAAGGTGACTGAATTATGTAATGGCAGTAAGTGGTACTGTAATAACATGGAAGATAGAAAATATATATCTACTGAACTTGTAGATTTTCCTGAGAAGATTTCCTGAGAAGAAGGGCCAAGTGATTGCTTTTCTAGTGCATGATAAGGTACAGATGGAGAGAGATAAATTGGAGAAGGAACCATTTCGTTTTCCAGCAGAATCACAAGGGAACATTCCCAGCCCAGGATCTACTGAGCTGGATAATAAAACAATTTCTCATTCCCAACCTCTCCAGCCTATAAAAAGATTCTTAAAGTAAATTAAAATCTGGAAGCAGAGATTAATTCCATGACACTGCCAGTAAATCATGACCTTGGAGGTCAAAATTGGATCAAGGATCTGATTTTTAAGACCCTTTGTGAAATACTCAGGAAGATTTAAATTTGTATCTTCTAGATCTTCTAAGCTGAACAATAGGATTTTAATTATTGTAAGGCCCTATTTCCTGTCTCAGCTTAACAAAGAGTTTGCAAGAGTCTTCATGGCATTTTCCCATAGCACCTTGACTCTCACTCAGCTCAAGGCAGAGGGGAAATTATTATGGAGAGATTTATGAATGTGAGTTGTTTTTAATGGATTAAATTATAATTTGGTATAGCTACCCACAAAAATGTAAAATAATTACATCAACATGGACTAAAAGGGACAAGCATACTTAAAAATCAAAAGTAGTCTTTGAGGCCCTAACCTCTAATGGTCAGGAAGCAGATTAAGAAAACTATTCTGCAACAAACATAATGCATTTCTGATGGAGAAGAAGAAATGACTCAGCGGGCAGAACTAAGAGCATGGAGCAGGGGGCAGAATTGAGCCCTATGCCAGTAAAATTGGAGGATTTCAGAATTGCTATGGACCAGTTACTTCCATGTGCCTCCTCCCACCCCCTAATTGTGAATGGAAATGTCTGTTGTTATCCTCTCCCTTTCTCATTGCTATACGCTGGGTAAACAGGCAATAGAAAACTTACCTTTATTTTACTTGTACTTGGTGAACCATACCTGAGTATCTGTGCAGAGGGGACCATGCATCGCCACTGAATGTGATTTAGATAATGAAATTTCAGACTTTAAGCTGAGGCTGTAGCCATGATAGGATGAGAATTTCAGAGGTCTAGAGAGAGAGAATATATCCTGCATATGAGAGGAACATGGATTTCTATGATATTTCTATGGTAGCTCTCAAAAGTTGGCTCCCAACAGTTCCTCTCTTGTCAGTATGTACAAGCTTCTCTTCACATTAAGAGGTAGAGATTATGTCTCCTCATTCTCTTGAATGTGGGCTAATGCTGCGACTGACTTTGACCAGTAGAATGTCATGGAATTTAAAGTTTTAGAATGGGTGACTTCCACTCCTGGAGCCTATTTGCAATACTGTGATAAGCCCAAGTGATACAGAGAAGTCCGAGAAGAGCTAAGCTTCTTCAGTTGATGGCTTTGTCTGAGCTCCCAGCTGAAAGTGAGCATCAAGTGTTGGCCATTTGCAGAAGCCCACTTGGACATTTTATCCTTTCCAATAACTGCAGCCCAGGCATCATTACACAGAGTAGAAGAACCATCTAGCCAGGCCCAGACAACCCACAAACCTGTGGGAGATAATAAAATGGTTATTATTTCAAACCATGAGTTTTAGGGTAATTTGTTATACAGAAATAGACAAGTGAACATGCTGATAGTGGTTTCTTGGAGTACCTTCTTGAGAGGATTTTTAGGCCATATCCAGGCTTGGTAGGAAATATATTCTAACCGATTGCCAGTCTCTCATAAGGGCAGGAAGGGAGACTGGAATCCTGTGTAAAACAGAACTGGAATTACCAAATCACAACTTAGGCTCTCTCAGTAGTATTCAGAGAGAGCCACTGGCAGCTTTTTGTGAGAAAGTTGTGACTTAAAATAAAAGTAATTAAAAACCTTTGCTTTTGATTGGCTCTAAGTTTTTCTTCACTTTGAGATTTAAAGTTTCTGAAGAACTTTCACACAGGAGATCTGACAGTAACTCAGTGAATGGGTCAGGCCAAATGAAACCCTAAGGGATTACTGCTAGGATTCAGCCATCTCTGATTTTTCCTTTCTTTTCCTCCAAACTCTGGGTTGTGAATAGCTGTGAAGGGTCCATGGAACTGTTAGCAGCCCTGCATGCTGGTCTGTGTTTTCCTGAAAATGTCTAAGCTCAAGCCCAGTATAATATAGAGGTGTTGAACATGTCTGTGAAAACCTCACTTGCTTGTTCATTCATTTTAATTTATCTATAGTTATCTTATGTGATGTGATGTGATATTATATACAGTTTTGTCTATGCCAAACATCTCTCCAGGGACTGGGGAGAGAGAAATAAAAAAGGCCTATGTTCTAAGCAAGCCATGGCCCCTAACTTCAAGGAGCTCATGTTCTAGTGTCCAGAAATGAATCTGGACATATAGCAGGCTAAAAACAATGCAGCAATTATAACCTATTTTAATATATTATAATAGTTAAA
This sequence comes from Mustela putorius furo, assembly GCF_011764305.1. NCBI lineage: Eukaryota > Metazoa > Chordata > Mammalia > Carnivora > Mustelidae > Mustela > Mustela putorius. The sequence continues at coordinate 73,094,798 of NW_025422005.1, forward strand.
ATAGTATATTATAATAGTAACTAGCATTTATTGCACATTTACTATGTGCTGAGTATCTTATCTAATCTTTAAAAATTTTTAATTTTAATTATTTATTCTAATAGATTTATTAAGATATATTTCATGTATCACAAAATCCACCTCTTTAAAATATATAATGCAGTGTTTCTGGTACACTTACAGAGTACTGCAAACCACCAGCACTATCTAATTCCAGAACATTTGATCACCCTACACAGAAATACTTACCCATCAACACGCATTTTCTATTCGCTTCATTTTCTTAGCCCCTGGTGATTACCAATCTACTTTCTGTCTCCATGGATTTGCTTATTTTAAATTTTTCATATAACTGGAATAATTTAATATATGACCTTTTATGTCTGACTTGTTTCATTTAGCACAATTTTCAAGGTTCATCCAAGTTGTAGCATGTATCATCTATTTTTTTTATCACAAATAATATTCCATTGTATGAATGTCATATTTTGTCTCTTCATCAATTGATATATATATGAGTTGCTCCTATTTTTTTGACTGTTACGAATAATGCTACTATGAATATTGGTGTACAAGTTTGTGTGGATGTGTATTTTTGATATTCCTAGGTATGTACATAAGAGTGCAATTGATGGGTCATGTGGTAACTCTCTGTTTAGCTTTTTGAGAAACTGACAAATTATTATTGTCCATATTTTTATTTTAGCCACTCTAGTGGATGTAAACTGCCATCTCATTGTGGTTTTGATTTGCTTTTCCCTAATGACTAAGGATATTGAGCATCTTTTCATGTACTTGTTGCCCATCTGTATATTTTCTCTGGAGAAATGTCTATTCAAATCTTTTACCAATTTTTTAATTGGGTTGTTATGGTCTTTTCATTTTTGAATTTTAAGTTTTTTTATATATTCAGGATACACATTCCTTATCAGATCTATGAATTACAAATATTTCCCCCTATTCTGTTGTGGCATTTTCACTTTAATAGTGCCTTTTGAAGCCTCTAATTCTTTAATTTTGATGGAGTCTACTTTATTTATTATTTCATCTCTTGTGTTTTTGATGTCATATCTAAAAACTGTTTTCTAATACAAGCTCATAAAGAATTACTCCTATGTTTTCTTCTAAGAGTTTTATAGTTTAGCTCTTATATTTAGGTCTAGGATCCATTTTGAGTTAATTTTTATATATGATGTGAGGTAGGGGTTCAACTTTATTTCTTTGTACATGGATAGTCAGTTGTCTGAGCTTCATTTGTTGAAAGATTATTCTTTTCTGTCAAATTGTCTTGGCATCCTTGTAGAAAATTAATTGACTACAAAAAAATGCAAGGGTTTATTTCTGGACTCTCAATTCCATTGACCTATATGTTTATTTTATGCTAGCTATTTAATCTTTACTGCAGTTACACGAAGAAGGTACTACTAAGGCTCAGGGACCTTGGGCATTTTGTTGAAGATCAGGCAATTAACATGCAGTGAAGCTAAGACTGGAAACTTGGATTCTCTGATACCAAAGTCCAGACTAGAAAGTTAATACTCTGCTCTCCCAGGAGGGATGGCTGTTGTATGGATTTATATAATACCAGGATGCAAGACATTTGGATTCAGGGTATATAAACCTGTAGGGATGTGAAACTATATAAAGCAAAGTCAAGACCCAGGGGACAGTTGGAATGGAAAGAGGACAAGACACCACAATTAATTAGGGCCTTTGAAAGCTCAGAGGGAGCAACCTAACTAGCCTATGTGGTTCAGGGATGATTTTCACAGGAAGCTTACATTTAATCAGTGTCAGGAAATGTCTGTGTGAGTTTGCCAGGTTGTGTGTGTGTTGGATGAGGTAGGAGAGAGTCTAGAGGGAATAACATGCATGAAGGCCTAATGATACTAAAGAAAATGGCATAGTCAAGGAATGTCAAGAACCCAGATAAAACCTAGAGGGAACTTTAGGAATTAGCTGGAGAAAAGACAGGAGAAGTAAGTTGGGAGTATAGGAGTTGTGAATGTACTGCCAAGGAGTTTGGAAGCAAACTGTGAACAAATGTGGATTTTATGTAGAGGAGTTAGGTGATCATGTAATTGACAGCACAGAGCAGGATACATTAGAGAAGAAAGAAACAGCAGCAGAAGATGTGGATTGGAGCTATTGCAGGTGAGATGTTGAGGAGAGTAGGGATGGAGAGAAGAGGGCAGTTACCTAGGATGCCAATCCATAGGGCTGGATGATTGATTTATTATGGGGGATGGAGAAGCAGATAGAGACAGAGGGAGATGGGATGGGACAGAGAGAAAAAGGAAGAAAGTGAAGGAAATAAACATTTTTTCAAGATCTAATATATGATAACCTTGTTAATATGTTTCTATTTTCAGGTGAGAAAATATATCCAGACAAGTTTATCCAAAGCCACAAAACTGTTAGTCAATGGTTAAGGCAGTTTTCAAATTCAGTCCTATTAGACCTCAAAGCCCTACTCTTTCTTCCATACCATATTGTCAAAGATAAAGCTCAGATTTTGGATGCAGGTGAGAGAATGAATTCTGATACCATTTATAAGGAAAGAAAACAAGAAAGAGAATAAAGAGCTGGTTTTAACAAGAAAAGGGTACAGAGATTCATTTGGGAGCACATGATGTTGGAGATCGCTGTATAACACCAATGAAGATGACCTACACATGGTTAGAAATATGGGATCAAATCTCTGGAGGGGCACATGGGCCTAAGATAGCATCCCAGAACTCTCTTTTCCCTACTCCTGAGCTGAGATGTTGGGTGATGCCATGGGAAATAGCTAATATTGTCCATGGAAACATATGGACTGTGAAGGGAGGGAGAACAAAAAATGAACTGCTCAAATGGATCAAAGATGAGGGATGGAAGAGTCTAGGGCATCTTCTCTCATGACATTAGTTCATGAGCACGCCTGGCTTGTACCCACAGAAATTTGGCTCCCAGGCCTCAGACAGGCTTAAGTAGCAGCAGTGAGGGACTTTTTCTTCCTGTAGTGAACACTCAGTAAATGATCATTATTATTATTACTGTGGTTATGATTCTTCATAGAGTAAAATCAGCAACTATTTTTCAAGCATACATTTAGTATAGATGTCTTAGGAGTCAGGAATATGGCATAAAATGATTTCCTGTGGTCTTTTCCAGTCCTATGACCGTAATCCTCCACTTTAATATGTGACTAGTGAGTAAGAACTATCTTGAAATTTTGATTTCTGGTACAAAGTCTATCATTATACTTCCAAATTTGAGGGGTTAATTTTTGAAATCAAAAGAGACTTTCATTTTGCTCACTTTAAAGAAAGATTCATTCATATTCCTCTAACAAACACTCATTTAACTTATATTAATAGTCCTGTGCTAGGTGCTATGGTGAAGCCAGGTTACGTACAAAATCTCTGTGTTCAGGTCATTTGTAATCTAGTTAAGAGGAGATGATGAGTATAACTGTAAGTGGAGTGGGTAACATCCACAGTCAGAGAAGAGACTTAAAGCTAGCCTTGAGATTGGGCAAGGTTTGAACAGTCAGGGATGAGGCAAGTTCAGGAGAGAGAAAAGGGAGATCTGAGTAGAAAAGAGGAAGGACAGATAGCCCATGTGTGTTGTAAAAGCAAGAATCAGTTAGCCTGAGGGAAGCAGAGCACTGGTGAGGTATAACTTAGAGTCTAAGTTAGAAAGGGGAAGGCAAGGTTCTAGGTGATGAGGCCCATGTGTGTATCTTCATGCATCTACTCAGACTGGGCACATCTGAGACTTCTCATAGATACACCATCTTCTGTTCCATATAAAGTGTTATCTATAGATAATTTGCTCCCATTCCAACCTTCTGAGATGCTTGGAAGAAATGAGGTTATCATTATCTCCCTGCTATGGGAGAAAACCCATTCACTACCACATACGTTGGTCACTATTGCAGTTCTGTACATTATCTAGAACTTTTTACCATTCCCAAAATGTCTCCCCTATACCCTCTTTCCCATAGCCATGAAACCAGCCCCGGATGCTGCCATGTTAGGAAGCAGAGACACTTGGTTCTGAGGACAATTGAAGACTGAAATGCTGTCTGATTTCTCCTCCCCAAAGCTCCTAATCCCTCTCCTCAGTAATTTGTATGTGTTCTATTTATTTGGGATAAAACCCCCCATAGAGGGGCCTGGAGCACACTCTGTTTTGTGTAGCTCCTGAATGGCCAAGGAAGGGGCCTTGGGAGAGGTTTCTTAGATACCAAATAGCACATAGATGATTTATACATAAATGAGTCTGAAATATGGAGATTAAGTTTTCGCTGAGATGCACATGAATTAAGGAGAAAAAGTGTTTGAGGCAATTTAAAAAGAAATGCCATGAAACTTAAAGCATATGGAAAATAATACAAGATGTTGAAGAAATCTCAAAACGGATGGGGTTTGGCCTAAGGAGTCCTTGGAGCCCCTCCCCATTTCACAAAAATCTCCTCATTTGAAGAAATTAACATGACTTTAGAGACTGGCTGAAAAGGGTCCATCTCTCCAGGTTTGACTGGCTCATCCCTAGTCTAATTGTTTGGATTTTATTTTATTATTATTTTTTTTTTACCTTGTTCTGCGGTTCATGTCTAAATACTCGAAGATGTTTATATTGCATACATTCAGCTTTAATTGGCCCTTAAAAGAAGGTGTTGATTAGAATCTGCTCAACATCAACAGCTAGCTCACACAACATTCTGTAATTACTGTTTATTAATTTAGTTCAAGTGGCATAGTTGAAAGCCCTGTTCAGATGGGAGAAGTAAATTGTCACTGGTATTGAATATGTAAATTATGTGCATTGTAAATTTCCATGAAGAAATGTTTAAAGTTAAATGCTGTGCACATAAACCCTTCCGGTTTTATCTAACCCAACCCTTGGAGTCGGATCAAGTCTTTACTTAGAGAGCACATGGTGGAAGAACCCTACAGGGGTGCTGGGCCATTGCTCCAGGGAAGTGCATCTCACCTTGAGTTTATAAAATGAGATTTTGTAATCAAGTTTTGTTGTGTGTGTTCCTTTTTTCATGAAACAAGGCAACACTAATGTGCTCTCTTTATCTTTGTTCACAAAGCCCTTCGATGGAGTGTCCCAGCAGATTTTCTAAGGCTGTTTGGCAATCCAGAAAATTCCCCTGCTTCCCCGAGGAAGCTTCTAGATGCTGATGGGTGGCATACAGTGAACAACAGGAATTAAAGATAGCTTTTCTTCATCAAATAACTGAAATAAGTTACTGTGAGAGTGTGTGTGTGTGTGTGTGTGTGTGTATGTGTGTTTTCTTCCCCTAGAATATCAAAGAAGATGGCGGAAATAGGCAAATTCTCAAGTTGGAATTGTTTCTGGAGCCCATACCATCTGATCTCTGAGAGCTGTATTACAGGCTCTGTGCAGCTCTTCCTGGGAGAGAGTGTGGTTTCATCTGGCTGGGGAAAATTTATTATATCAAAGTTTGTCTTAGATTCTTGCTGTACTTAGGTAGAAGTAAGCAAAATTTTCTTTCAAACCTCAAGAAGTAACCAAACACTTTGCTTTTTTTTTTTTTTTTTTTTTTTTTGTACTAATAGTACTTTGGGCAAGTTACTTAATCTACTTGTTCCTTGGATTTTTACCTGTGAAATGGGAAAGATGATAGTACCTACTTCATGGAGTGGATGCAAAGATTAAATGAGATAATACCTGCTCAGTGCTTAAAACAGGGCCTGGCCATACTGTAGGGAAAATACATGTTAACTGTTATTTGTCCCTATAAAATTTTACATGTTAAAACTGGATCCCCAAATGCTTTTCTACATTCATTAAAAGACTCCTTTTCTGGAGATTTCTGATTATTTGTGGAGAGTCTGAAATTCATGACTAATCAGAGAAGATACTTTGAAAAATAGGGAAGAAAACCAAGGGTTTTATAAGTGTGACAATTTTGTTAACATTTTTTTTTCCTAAAGGTTGAAAAGAGTAGTTGAGGCAAAAAGTACATCTGGCTCCTATGTCGCTGAAGCCCACACATGCCCATTTTGGGGGGCTTTCTGGCTTTATACAAGTTTTTCAGCCCAGATGTTGGATGTTTTCAATTTTGTAGAATCTGACTATAAATGAACTGAAAAAAAAAATGGCCCAACTGTTACTGGGACTAATTATGATAGTTCCAAGGAGAATGTGCATGCTTTCACTTTTCCTTTATGAAATGTTCCTCAAGAAAGCCTTTTGATTGAAATAAGCCTTTCAGATGATAGCTGACATTTTCAGTAATAATAATCCTACTTCAGATTCATAGAGAGGAAGTAAAGGAAATGCAAAGTGCTTTACAGATGCTGCCTTGTTTATTTGCATCACCCTCCTGGGTGGCAGGTGGCAAGAATTATTCTCCCTGTTTTACAGATGCAGAAACTGAGGTACTGAGAAATCAAAGCATGAAGAGTCAAAGTTCTAGAGCAGGTCTGAGATAGAACCAGGAATTCTTATGATCTGATAGAACTAAATTCAGTCTAGTTAGGAGCCATCTACTAAGGACACTCATGCTAATGAGAGCTCCTGTCAACCAGGCGAACCTGCCTTCATGGATCAGATGTGTTCCAGCTAAGTTGTCTGTTCATTGCTGTAGCGCAAATCCCATTTTCCTATGAGTGTCCTTTGAAAAGACATGGGCCCCAGATTATTCCCATAGTTAGAGCTCAACATTTTTGACATGGGAGAGAGCTGAAAGCAGTTGCTCAGGCTCTGGCTATTTTTAATCACTCCACCTCCCACCCTCCTCCCACCTCATTAGCGTTTTGAGAAGTCAAGAAGAAAGGTGGTATGGAACTGAGAGGAGAGTGTAGTATTCCCAGCCCCCCGCCCCCACCCCGCCCTCCGATTTGGTGTTCACTCTGAGCAATCTTTCTCTAAGTCAGCAGGAGCTCTGTCCAGCCAGAGGTCCCCCAGAGCAGATACTTAATACCCCTGGAATCTGGCTTTGCATCTTCCTTGGGTGATACTAAGTTATATTTTCATGGATCACAAGTAAGCAGCACTATCTTACACTTGGTTTAGTTTCTTGAAATATTTTGTTTGTTTATTGACCTTTGCCCACCAATGCCCTCCCTGAATGTCAAGTATAGACTGATGGTGGGAAGAGGTGAGTAGAGAGATGAGCAGGGAGTCTCTGCCCCTGAGGACGTTGGAGCTCACAACATGTGGGGGGAGGGGCAGAAGCAAATCAACACCTAGCCCTGTCCTAGGGGGGCTTCCAGGGAAACTGTGGAGAATGAATAAGAATTAGCCAGGTGAAAAGGCAGTGGGGGTATCATTTCAGGCAGAGAGATATGCAGATGAGAGAGCTTGACCTCCAGGGTACAGTGAGGAGTGAGCAGTGTTATATGGCTCTCATGTATGGTGCACACCCAAGTTGGCTGGACATAGAAGTAAAGATAGATGGAAGCCAGGCCCAGAAAGTTCTTTCATGTTGGGGAATATTTCCCTGAAGACCACACGGCATTCTTGGAAGCTCTGATACAACAATGATTTGAGCATAACCAGCTGAAGTCTTCCAGTTCTACCAAACCAATTGGTTTCCTACCTTGCCAGTGGAGTAAATCTTCTCTATATTTATGTGTTTATTAGTCAGAGAAACAGAACTAATAGGGTGAGAGAGAGAGAGAGAGTGTGTGTGTGTGTGTGTGTGTGTGTGTGTGTGTAACTGGCAATTCATGATTATGGAGGCTGGCAAGTCCAAAATCTGTAGGATGGGCCATCAGGCTGGAGACCAGGGAAGAACTGATTAGCAGTTCATGTCTAAAGGCCATCAGCAGGCAGAATTCCTTCTTGCTCAAGAGAGGTGATATTTTTGTTCTCTTCAGTTCTTCAACTGATTGGATAAGGCCTGCCCTATTATGGAGGACAATTTGCTTCACTCAGAGTCCACTAATTTAAATGTTAATTTCATCCCAAAACACTATCAAAGAATCATCCAGAATAACGTTGATTATATTTCTGGGCACCATGGCCGAGCCAAGTTGATATGTAAAATTAACCATCAGAAAGGGGATACACACACACACACACACACACACATACATACACATATATGTGTGTATGTATGTGTATGTGTATATATATATTTCCTAGAATCCTGTTTTCTATAGCACTCCATCCATTCATGCACTCTTTAAAAATTACTTATTGAGGGGAAGCTTGGGTGGCTCAGTGGGATAAAGCCTCTGCCTTTGGCTCAGGTCATGATCCAGGGGTCCTGGGATTGAGCCCTACATCAGACTCTCTGCTCATGAGGGAGCCTGTCTCTCGTTTTCTCTCTCATTGCCTGCCTCTCTGCCTACTTGTAATCTCTGTCAAGTAAATAAATAAAATCTTAGAAAAATATAAAATAAAAATTACTTATTGACTACCTATGACATGCCAAGCTCTGAAAATCCATGAGTGAGCCGGATAAACAGCGTTGCTGACCTCATGGAGCTTTCTAGTAAAGCAGGGATTGGCAAATTATGACCCATGTGCAAATCTGGCCAACAGCCTATTTTTGGAAGTTAAGATTTATTGGGGCAAAACTATGTTCATTTATTTATGAGTTGTTTATGACTGCTTGCGTGCTACAATGGCAGCACTGAATCGTTACCACAGAGACAATTTGCTCCCCAAATTCTAAAATATTTACTGCCTAACACTTTATAGAAATTTTGACAATCCCTATATTGAGGTATATAGATAGTAAGGGCATAGACAAATAGACATATAATATGATGTCAGGCAGTCAGTAGTGCTTTGAGGAAAAAATAAAGCAGAACAAAGGGGTGGAGTGATGTTTTGACATGGCCGAAAAGCACTCTTTGTAAAGATGATTTTTGAGTTTATGACCTTAATGACAGAAGGGAAAGCCATGAGAATGCCCAGGGCTGAGTGAGTCCCAGGCAGAGGATATAGCAAGTGCCTGGCATGCTTGAGGATCTGGAGAAGACAAAGAGTGCCAGGGCCGATCACCTGCAATCTAATTCTCTCATCTCATGCAGCCGGGATGGCCTGTGTTTCACTAAAATTGGCTGAGAGATGAGATTTTCGCAAAGCGTGTTTTGAGTTTTTGATTCTGTAGCACTAAAGACCAAGTCTTCATAGCTTCCTCATTGGTCTACTGAAGCCCTCACAGGGCCAGATGCCTCCATGTCACCCTCTTCTCAATTTTCCACCATTGCAGAGTGCGAACTCCAAATTGCTCGGTTTGGTGACCCAAACCCTCAGGGGTCAGTCCTGTTCCAGCCCACATTTCTGACACGGCGTCCTCGTGTCTTACCCATGCAGTTCACACTGCCCCCAAGCTCCCTCCCCTCAGAGTACCTGTATTTCTCCTTCCTTCATTGTTGTTCATCTTCCCCCCCAGTTCGTGCCGGCCTACTCCTTCTGCAGTCCCTCGCTCCATCTTTCTCGCTTGCTCTCTCTGCTTTGCTCTCCCTCTCTTCCCTCATACCTCCCAGTCCTCTCCCACCCGCTTGCTCTTGACTCTCCATCAGCACCGCCTGAGTTATTCTAATCCTGTTTACGCAGCTACATCTCTTTTCCCCCCGAAGCCTAGGAGGCCTGGACAGCAGAAATGCACTGAGAGTAACATTGCTTTTTCTCCGCGGAAGGGATGCAGTCAAATAAACGACCATCACTCAGCATTTTACAAGAGACTTGTTTATACCTGGTACTCTGCAAGAGTCCTAAAGAGACAGCCATGAATCAGACATGATTTTGACCTTTACAGAGCTCACAGGTGTAAAAGCGGGAGAACATGCCCATGAAGTCATATGGTAAAATAGATGGCTGGTAGAATGTGCTTCAGAAGCAGAGATGGTGTGTGGCTAGCTCTGCCTGCATGAACAAGGGGAATTTCTTCGAGGGGGTGACACCTTAGTAAGGTGTAGATGGAATAAAGGAGAGAGGATTCTGATCAGAAGAAGCTGTATGTGCAAAGGTAGAAAGCTGAGAAAGGAGCTACACTTATCTGAGCCCAAGGGAGAAGCTGTAAGTGGTGAAGGCGAAGCGAGTGGGAGAATGGTAGGACACAGGGCTAGCAAATTACATAAAATCCTAATGTAGCTTAGCAAGCATGATTGCCAACTTTATCTTCCTATCTCCCTCACTTAGCCTAGCACCTTTGACAAAGTTGTGAACACTTCGTGGTGTTTTGATTTGAACTAAGCAAGTTCAATTTCTCTGTATATCCGTAAGACTCATTTGAACATCGTATGCCACTAATTTTTGTATGTGATGTACATTGCATATAATGATTGTGTCAGATATATGAATGAAACTGCAACATAGATCACAGAACTTTATTGAGCCCGTGACCTCAGTAGGTATCTCTCAGTGATCTTCTTTGCAGTTTCCTTGGTGGGACCAATTTATTTAATATGCCTAAAAAGCCTTACTCTCCATTAAATAAGAATTATACTCTGTGTTTCAGTAATGATATAGGATGAAGTCAGGGGACCCCCCTGGATTTTTGCTTTTATAGGACCCTCACTGGACAGTAATAAAATCAGGACAAGTGGATGTGACAAGGTTTCCTTCAGGAAGAACTATAGAAACAAGGGCCAATGATGACTTGCTGTCAATATTAAATTACTCGTGAGGTGAATGTGATCTAACAGCAATATGATTTCCTGCCCAAATAGCCCAAACCAGATCTTTTTTACAAGGCGATCCATGCGTTCTTGGCAGGAAGCTAACACCATCTTAAAGACGAGTTTGTTCTCTATTAGGTCAATGAGGAGTGAACTAAATATTTTCTACTTGGGTCTTCACATGATAAAAGCTTAACAGCTTTGAAGGAGCTATTACAGGCAAATGCCTAAAAGAAATACCCATTTGAAAAGTCTATAATTATGTACTTCTATAACAGTGTGTAAAGGGATCACAGTTCCCATCAAGGGTTATTGAGTAAATAGTCCTTAAGTCAGTAACTACTTATTTACATGGGGGTTGGTAATGGCAACTAAAGGAATCATTGCAAGCTGATGAGCAGATCTTACTCATCCATGTAGTTGGGGTTCATAAGGTGTTGAAGTCTGTTCTCCACATAGGTAAAAACAAAACAAAACAAAAACCACAACAGTAACTTGGAGCAAGGTGAGGTGCTCTTTTCCCATTGGTCCAGGAGATACTAATGAGTTCCAAAGGCTCAGGCAAGTGATTTATGTTCAAAGTGGCTGGAAGAGCTCCGCTTGAAGGACATCTGCCTTTGACAGCCCAGTCTCCACTCTCCTTTCTTCTGACAAAGGCCCTTTTCCCTTGAGATCTACCTCTCCCACATTCCTTGTGACTCTGGTAAGGCTGTCAATCAATGGTCAGGCTTCTCCATCAGCAAGTAATCCAAATAACACTCTTAAGGGTCCTTTGGGGATTTGATATAGTTTCCGAGAAAGAGAAAGACATACTTTTTTCTAGGATACCCTGGTAAAGGTCAGTGTAAGCTTGGAGGTGCTGGTGGTTTTCTTTACCACCAGGTAGAAAAACCTTGCCTGAAACTAAAACTAACCCAGAATAAGGTAGAGGTAAGAGATGATGAAAAAAAAAATAGATTTCTGACCATACTGTTTGAACATCTAAGTGAGCCACATGTAAGGCTAGAAATCACCTTGGACTTCCCTGTTACATGGGCAAGAAATTTCCATTTTATGGTGATGTGGTTTGAATTGAATTTTATGTTGTCATCACTGTTGGATGCCCCAGTGCGGGGTACCCTATTTGTGATTTTTCTTTTTCTCTACCATCCACCCCATTTTGTGAGAATTCCTTAGTGTATTTATCACATGGCATGCATTTGTGTATTGGGACGTATGATCTCTCACTGGTTGACTTCTGCTGTCAATCGTCTCAGAAGTGATTGTGGAAGAAGTGGAAACTAAAGGTTTGGCTTCCTCCCGCTAACCCCTCCATGAGCAGGAATCAGCAAGATTTGCCTACCTGCCTGTGCCTGAATGACAGGAGGGAGTGTCCCTTCCCATAGTTTTCATTTCATTTCATTTCTTCTTTTAATCTTTGTCACACATATGAGGTTTGTACCTTTTTAACTTTAAATCAGATGATTAGCACAAGGAGATGCTCTGTTGCGGAACATTTTACTTTAATAGTTTCACACTTGTAAAAAAAAATTTGGTGCTGGGAATGACATGCTCCAGAGGCTGTGATTATGGCTGAGAGATCACTCACCACGGCAGAGGGAGTCACACAGTCCGTTGTCAATGTGAAGCCTCCAAGAAGATGAAAAAATGTAATTTTAATTGACATAAGTCTTTATAGCCAAAAAGAAGCCTTTACAATGGAGTGAATAAAAATGCAGGATTTTGCCAAAACCCTGAAGAAGTGTTCAAAAGAGTGACTGCAAAGTTACTAGGAAATGAAATTGCCCCAAATTAGGCTTCAGTGTAATTTTTTAGTAGCCAGAGGGATAGAGTTAAGAATTAAGAACCAGACTGAGGCCTTTTCAGAAACATGGATGCACTGGGTGCTCCTGGGGTCTCAGGGCTGAGGTTCAAGAATCAGGGATTGGATAACACTCTTCCCAAGTATTGGTTCTAGTCTTTGCTGGGAATGTCATACTGTCATTTTGGTTGGAATTCGTTTCAGAGTTTCTCAGCAACCATGGCCATTTCTGCACCAGCAATGGGCCAGCAATGGATACACATTTCTTAATCTTGCTTCGGAGGTGGAAAGTCTTAATTGGTGGAGTGAGTAAGGCTGAGAAAAGCTGAGAGCTGCGGAGAGTGTCTGTCTCTATAATGGGAATCAACACTGTTAGTTGGAGGACTTCTTTAGCATTGTGCATGTGGTCTAGAGGAATGCAATGCTTATCATGGGATAATAAAAATAAAGAAGTTGTGACAGAAATGTACAATAGAAAAAAAAAGCTGAATAACAGATGGTAAAAATCTAGAGGAAAGAATAGCAGATGAGATATATTAAAAAGAAAAGAAGAGGGAAAAAGATGCCCAGGAGACGAGCAGTGGTGGGGAGAGCCAGCGAAGGATGAACAAGGGCAAGTTTGAGAAGTCTGTTGATGTTGTTCCTGTGTACAATCCCGGATTCCCCTGGGATGCACACACCAAATCACTTCAAGAGCTTTCGAGGACTAGCTCATGAGCACGAGTGTTATACAGTTTTATTCTCCATGTCTACTTTATAGTGTTCTTTCAATAGGAGACTTAAGCTGAAATTGTACAAGGAAGTCTCAAACTTAATTTTTTTCACTTGCATTTGGGTATCTTAAATCATTTGGGCAAGAATGCTGGAGAACAGAGGATAAAGGAGTAGTGCTTTCACAGGGAGCTGGTTCTGTTCTATTATTGATTTACAAGTTTAATTTCCATCAAAGTAGCAGAATGAGAACGTGAGACATTTCCAATGGCTTCTGAGAGGCCCAGGATTTGACTTGCCTGACAGAACAACTAAAATTACCTAGGACTCTTCATGTGTGACTAAAATTTGGGAAATGAATGCTTTCTCAGTGGCTGCCTTTTTTCCCTTTATCATACTTGCTAATGGTTTCATAAAACCTCTTTACCAACTAATGCCCCTCTCCTTCCTTAACCTTTCTGCTGTTCCAGCCTCAGTGCTTCCCAGAGCGCTACTCCCATTCTTTTTCTCTTTTCCTGCCCTTGGCTCTTCTCTGTTTGGGTCACAGTAGCACTAGTAATGGGAGAAATTTCTACCAGGGGATATTGTGTAGTGGTTCCAACCATCATGATGGTAATGACCATGGTGCTCAGAATACTTTCTGTTCCTTAGCATGGATTTATGATGCTACGGTCTGGACTATTCAGAACTTTAAAGGCCCCATCATAAATCTGAGGACTTGATGTATACATCTTCTAGAAGAGCAAGTGGGACAGTGGTAACCTAAACTGATCCCTTAATTGTTTCATCCTGTACATCCTAAGTCTCTTTTACATTTTAGTAAAAGGGACCTTCATAAATGGCACTGTAGCTTGTCCAATGATCATCACAATTCAGTGACTGGGGAAATGAAAGCATCCAACCAGTATGTTTATTATAAATATGAGTTTTATTGAGGGGAAAGTATAGAAATGTTATCTGTTCCAGTCTTAATGGAGTTGCTCCCATTCTTCAAGGGGTTATCACATAGTATCGGAAAGATCTCAATCTTTAAGACTATGGAATATAGAGTAATTAGGCTTCAATGTCTTCAGGAGTGTTTTTTTTTTTTTCTTTGTTAAAAAATGCCTCTTTCCAGATGTAGAACTGAAGTATCTGTTGCTTCTGATGTTGCTGTCAGAGGCCAATTGGGAAGCAAAGTATCAAACACAATGGCTCCTTTGAATTCCCTTGCAAGAAACCGAACATTCCCAGCCTCAAGATTCCGGTCCTTCTTGCCTTAGTGTGTGGAAAAAAGCAAATCCCCTCCAACTTGAAGAAAGAGTCTTCCTCCTCCCCACCCTTGACCTGACCTCTGAACCCAACCAGGTTCTGCTATTTCTTAGGACATGGTTTGGTTTAGAAGCGTGGCATTTGAACGTAAAAGAGAGGGAGATAAGAATTTGAGCCTGTTTTCACAATTCCAGTTGGGATGTTGGAGAAAATTTCTGTGGCATTTAAATTGCCAGTTACTTTATTAGATTTTCATTTCTAAAGCAGAACTAAATAAGTGCAGTCAGTCAATGACTCTGGCCAAAATAATGTGCGTGATTAGGCTCATTAAGAGTCTTTCTTCCCTTGAAAAGTTTTAAATTCTGGCCTTGAGTGGAAACACCGTGGAGAATCAAGTGTAGCAAAGTTTCTCATTTCAGGATCAAATGCTCTCAAGCATTTTTTGTGAGTAAGGAATAAAAAATTTGGGACTAAAAAGATAATAAAGTGCTGAGTCACTGTTGTTCCTCTTTTGAATGCTGGGTTTCCTTAAAAAAAAAAAAAAGTGAGTCAGAGAGAGAGAAAAGAAAAAAACAAGGGAGGGAAGAGAGAGAGAGAAGTGGTTCGATTTCCATTGTTTTAGGCCATATAGTTTTGAAAGCAATCCTGTTGCTATCATTGCTATCAGTACCTGACAACAGAGCTAGACAGAACACAAATAAGAAGTGTCTTCTGGGGGCGCCTGGGTGGCTCAGTGGTTTGGGCTGCTGCCTTCGGCTCGGGTCATGATCGCAGGGTCCTGGGATGGAGCCCCGCGTCGGGCTCTCTGCTCCGCAGGAAGCCTGCTTCCCTCTCTCTCTCTCTCTCTCTCTGCCTGCCTCTCTGCCTACTTGTGATCTCTGTCTGTCAAATAAATAAATAAAATCTTTAAGAAAAAAAAAAAAGTGTCTTCCGTGCTTCCTTCTCTCCTCCCTGCCCTGACCCTCTTTAGAATATAATTTAACTTAGAACATGTGTAGATTAAATCAGGGAAAATGTGGATGGGGACAGTAGGTTCAAATTTTTCTTGTGGGTTTTTTGTTTACTTATTTGTTTTCCTACTGGCTGTTTTGGGGTTAGGGCGAAGGGGTTTTGCATTTTCAAGATGGAATTGCTCTCTGGGCCTTCTTTTATTATCTTTGAAATTAGATTCTTCTCAATTATTCAGGAGCAGATTATCTAGTTTGCAGACTATCTGGGTATTTTGTTTCTTCCCTTTCCTTCTCCTTGTTGCCAGTGTTTTGACAATTTCCTCATGCTGCTGACATCCACAAAATTGACCATAAAAGGAGAAAGGAAACATCCAATCAGCTTTGTTTGCTAATTGCTATGTTACAATTTGTTCAGAAAGAAACCGAAATATAGACCAAACTGGAGTTTGAAGATTATCTGTGAATCGGATCTTTCCATACTTTCTCTAAGCCTCATTTGTACAGATAATCGAGGGTTGGCAGAACTTCAGAGAAGTATCTCTTAGGCGAGATCAAACACTTCTCAAAACCCAGCTCTCTCTGAAATGGCAAATTTTTTCATTCCCATGGGAAAGTCATTGCTCAGAGAAGCAAATAGAGAGAGGTGCTGAGAGAGAGGGAGAGACTTCTCTGGTCTGATCTACCTATGATGGAACAGGCTCAGTAGAGACTGGCTAGGTTGGTGATTTGCTCTGGGCCCAGACTTATGTGTAAATATGTGTGTGTGAGCGCATGCGCATGCTTGTGTAATACCTAAATCCGCCTCGAGGCAAGATGCCAGGAGAGAGATATGGAGGTCAATGCCTGTGAGCCACATGTTTTTTCTTGATAATGAGGGCTCTCTCCAACCCCTGGCCCCTCACTCTCCACTCTTTTGGGTTCAGGGGGCTGCTCTTCTAACTCCGACCACCCAGTGGTGTGAAACTAATGATTAACCCTTTGCCACCGGTGCTGGAGAATTCGCTCCACTAATTGGTAATGCAAAACCCATTAGTGATTGGTGTGGGGATACTCCGAGTACAGATGTCAGAAGGTTAATGAAAAATTGAGTATTGTATTTTGCTGGGGGATTAAAATTTTTCGGGTGGGTGATGTCTTTTTCTCCTTTCTGCCAGCAGCAGAGGTTGAGCATAAGACTACTGGCCTCCATGGGCTGGCCTGCTTGGTACAAGTCTGGTTGGATTTTATCTGGAAGATCAGAAAATCTTTGTCATTGTATCCAAACAAACACCATCTAGCACTATCCTTCACAGTTCAGAAATGGAGATGACCCCCAAGAGCCACATTAAGAAGTAAATTTAATTGCCCAATAATTGTAAGAGTTTTGCCTACAAATATATTTGTTAGTTGAAAAAAATACACTTTTTTTTTTTTTGCCGTATTTGGGCTTCTGGAAATGGATACGAGGGAAATCTATTGTAGAACTTTATTTGGACTGGAGGACCCATTTGTGCAAGTACATTCCTCATTAATAGGTCTTTGTTCTTTCTGTAACCCTCAGCCAGGTATTTTGAGAGGCGGAACTCATTTTCTTCTAAGTCATATCAGCATAGTAATCACTTTTGGCTGTAAACCAGCTGCCATTTGCATGTTTAATAAAAATATAACACCAATACCATATTCAAAACTATTTTTCCTTTTAGTCTAAGTCTTCAAAAGAATCTGCTTCCCTATATCTACCATAAATGCTGTTTACCCTGGATTGAAGTCTTTAAAATAGGGAGAAATGCTAAAACAGTTTGATTACTCTTTCTTTCCACTATCAGTCACCAAGCATCTCTCTTAATTATGGTGTAAGGACATTTACATAACCAAGGGGAGTGTCCTATAACTACATTTCTATTATGCTTGGCACTTGTGTGAAAGGATATTATATTCATGTGCATTAGAGATTGCTTATAAAAGATCAAGACAATAATAGCCGATCAGACAATAAAGGTCTCTTTTCTCCTCCCAGACAGGCTGTCTCTGACAGAAGAATACAGTTCATCAAAAGTGTCTGCAGGTTGTCAAACTCAGGGAGGTTTGGGGACCCTCTGAGGCTGTCATGGTCAACAAGAAGATTTTCTGTCGGGCTTTGCCATCACTCACCCTGAGGAAATAATCACTCACTACATTCTGCATGTTCTCATGATAGAGCTCTCCATTTGAGAGAAAAGAGCCATTTTATCAAAGGACAATATAGCCCTTCTCTGGGTCCACGTAGCTTCCATTATCAGACCATAATAAATCATATTTATGTTCTCCGTTAATAAGACTGATTACAATGCAGGTTTCAGACGTGGGAAAAGCAAAGCAGGTGAAAAGACGTTTTAATGAAAATATGATAAGAAAACAGCTTCTTGTGAACATTTCGTGCTATTATTTGTAATGATTACAGACAATTTTTGATGCATCTTCTTTAGCAGTGGTTTAAGCTGCATAAATTGGCTCACTGGTAGATAAGTAAAAATGATAAGAAAAAAATCATGAAATTGTCTTATGTTGTCTAGAATCATTATGTACATAACAAGTGCAAAATGGGTCTAATGTATGTGCCGGGGATGGAGGGAAAACAGATTTCTCAGGAAAACATGGTTTGGTATTATTCAAAATGATTTAGAAATTTTCTCATTTCTCTTTCTTATTAAAAGTCCATGTTCCCTGAAATTTGGGGATGCCAGGCATTGATTTTATCTTCGTAAATGAATCAGCAACTCTACCTCTCTTATTCAATCTCAAAGTTGTTTTTGCTTTTCTTCCCCCTGCCTCCCTTGGAGCTCAGTACAAAGAGACAAAGAGATATATATTTCCTCCTCAATGTTTGTGTACAACTGCCATTAGTGCTAATGGGAGTTAAGTGCCTACTTGGGAGGCGAACAGGCCCCAAAGTTTAATATTGAAGGGTACCTTATTAAAAAGGTCTGGACATTTTTAGCTTCAGTGAGTTCAATTACATTAAAGTACCAACTTTCTAAATTAGCACACACACAAAAAAAAGAAAAAAAATCAGAGAAAGTAGTGAAATAGCTTTAGCCTTTAACTGTGTAACGCAGAAGAGCAGCTCACGGCCAAGGACTTGGGGGTGCGGTCTGTCTTGCTCATTCAGACGAACTCCTGGATTCGATCGTGTAACAAATAACAATTCCACGTGAGCACCCATAATGCTTAGAGCACTTCTTTCAACTGTCCATTTGCAGCTCTGATGAGGCTTTTCTTAGCCTTGGCTTTTAGGTTTCTGAAAGACAATGAGACTTCTCGCATCCCATGTTATTCTGGAGAGTGGTATTCTGCAATGTGGACTTAACACAATTTAGCATAGATTTAGCAGGTGGTTGGGACATTTTCTTTATTTGGGGGGAGGGGGGATGGGCAGGCCTCACTTTGTGCACTTATGAGAGGATCTTTTAAAATTTGCTCATAGAATCGCCATTGCCATGCACTGAAAAAGCAAATATTCCCCATAATGAAGTTATCGTGGCTAGACGGCTGGGGAAGGCACAATACTGATGACACTGCAAACACTTTTCACCAAAAGCAAATTCAACATCAGCCAGAGTCTCTGTTTTACTCAGAGATTCCTGGATTGTATTTTTTTCTGAGCCAGTTGGCACTAGTGGTTAGATATTGGAAGAGTTGGTAATGTCGGTGAAGTCTGACAAATTAGCTTCACAAGTCAAAAGAAAAATTCATATGGAAAATACATGATTTTAATTGATAAGGGTAGACATGTACTTATGGATATATGTGGGTGCCTATGCAGGGGTCCCATGGTTTTCTGCAATACTGCTCTATTTCCTGAAATTAAAAACCTCTTGAGATTCAGTCCCTTCCCCCTAGATCATTGCTTTCTTTGTTGGCAATTTCTCTTTGTTCTATTCTAACTTGAATGGAGGAGGGGAGAGTGATTGGCCCCATGTCAGTCACATTGTCTGACTTACACAGAAATAACTGCCAAGACTTTTGCTGCATCTTCCTTTGATGTTAGCCCTCCCTCCATTTTTCTTTTTACAGGTTGACCAAAAAATATTGCCTGCAAGAGAATTCTGTAATGCCACCATATATCTAATATCTATGAGGCGTTTTGTTTTAGCGTTACTGGACTTAACCACAAAAGACACTTGACATTGATAAAGAATCTGTCAAGTCCACCCTGATCAGTGCACTGAAATCGCTCATGACAGGGAAGACACCGAGCCCCTAAAGCAGTGGTAGATTAGGAGAAAAATGATTAGGAGCCTCATCGTTGTGAAGCCATTTCATGTTGGACCATAGACAGAGCCAAATGTGTTTTTACTTGTCACACTCCATTAGCATGTGTGAAATAGTTGGGGAAATGACCATTTGATTAGACAGAAGGAAACCTGGATTCTCCATTATTGGAACTTGTTACTACTGAATAATATCTATGCAAGAGGGATTGGTTTAGATTTTGTTAATTTCTCATATGATGGAAAATAAGTGACATTCATGGATAGAACCAACATAGTTCAGTCACAGGCAGTGCCTCTAAATCTCCCCCAATTTTCAACATTTTTTAAAAAGTCTTGGTAAAATCCATAGTTTTATTGGCAAGAGCTCTCATGGATGTTTGACTCCTAAAATCTCCTCCCTAATCTTTCTATTGAAACCAGTAGATTACATTTTCCCAGGGCCCAAGCAATCTTTCTGTGGCTAAGAAAAAACAAAACAAAACAAAAACAGAGGACCAGCTCGAGATGAAGACTCATGTCTGGTATAGTTCTTATAGTTTATATTCAATTTTTTTAAAAGAGAGAATGTCATTGGAAAGATGACTTTTAAGGAGGAGAAGGTAAGAAAGGCTCAGATACAAAGGAAATTCCCAGCAGTGCTTAAAACACCATGACCACATCACTGTAAGGAAAAGAGAGAGTAGCCACGATTTTCCTCTTGGGGGTAATCTGTTGAAAACCCACAAAGAATGAAAGAAAATCTACTGTGGGAAAAAATGATAGCTTTCTTGAATGTTGCCTGTACAACCATCTATGAGTGTTAAAGTCCTTTAGAATAAAATCTTGTCCCACATGTAACTGGGGAATTATTAAATATTGACTATTAAATCTTTTAGTTAGTTTCATGCTGTGTTTATTTCTCCAGAATGATGAATATGCAGATTTAAAATCAAATGCCTTTGTTCCCAAGAAAATGATAAAACCAAGTCCTTGCCAAAGTCTAGCATTTACAGGTGGGTTCTCTGAAGGGGTGACTCACCCCAGCTGGTGGCTGCCAGTGTCAAGTAAAACTTTGTCACCTCCCACCTCCATGGAGAGGGACCATTTGGATTGGGAAATGGCAGGGACTTTGATGATGGTCCCTGGGCACTTGTGCAAAACTTTGGCCTGATTTAGTCATTGTAGATAACTTTGCCCAGCCCCCAATTCAAGCAGAGGCAGCAAATAGACATTATTTCCAATAGTTGGAAAGGACCAGGGCAAACTGAAGAGCAAGGCAAAGAGGTATATGCCCCTGGACAGACCAGCAAGGTAGGCAGTACTTAGAGCAAAACACCCACCTTTGTCATTTTTCTTGCACTCACTCAGCTTGTCAGGCCACCAAAGCTTCATAGTTGGTCCAAGAATTCAGTTCAGTCCTCCCTTGTGGCCACACAGAATGTTTGCAGTATTGAAGGCGGGCCCAGGACTAATTTTGAAAAGCAAATCTGGGAAACAGCTTAATTTCATTTCCCTTGAGATTTTTCTGGGACAAAGTTAGAAGTTGTGACAAATTGAACAAAATAGCAGTTAGAGGCAGAGGCTACTTTGAACAAAAGTCGCCTACATTATCCCTTTCCTTGGTCCCAACATTCTATACTGTGAAGGAAACTTAGTGGATTTTCAGTAAGTGGTGGTAGTTTTTCATGCTACACTGCCATGTTTTGCAACCCCTGTGATGTTGGTATGAACTGTGTAATCTTTCTTTAGAGTGCCCTCTTGAAAACCCAGAGGAAAGACATACATAGAAAAAAATGAAAGATGTACACAGTGACCTGTGGTTCTCAATTTCACAAGTGTTTACTGAACACCTACTATGTGTCAGGTACCGTGACTCTCAGACCGGTGCTCTTCCTACCACCCGATGTACTCTTCCTTGATACAACTGAATGAGTGAGGGGCCCAAAGTCCTTGCTTCTGATCTCAGAGGTCTCAAGTCAAAAATAGCCATTTTCACAGAAACTCTAAAATACGAATGCAAGTGAAACATGTGCTTACCTTCTCTAGAGGAGTCAGTAGACCATGATGTATGTAAGAACACAGGCTTTGAAGTTCTGGTCTAACCATGGCTCCTTTGCTTTCCAGTTAGTTTGTCCTTAGGCAAGCTACTTATCTCTCGAAGTCTCTGTTTCTTCCTCTATAAAATGGGTATAAAAATATGACTTATTTTTCTTCTCATTGTTGAGAGGATTAAATACATGTGAACAGTTGGAGCCGCCAAAGCCAGATGAAGAGCTGGGCCATCGAGGCAGCTGCCTGTGGGGAGGGGCGTTGTGGGTCAGTGCTTAAGGGACACCAGATACTTCTGGAATAAATGGTAAATGTGGTACCAGTAACTCTGCTTTCTGGACATTATCCTGATGTATTCGACTAGATGAAATTGACCCTATCCTGCCAGGAGAGACAGTATCCTTCAGAGGAAAAAACAAACAAACAAATAAACAAACCTCTTTTCAGTGTTGCTGGGTTTCAGGCTACTGTCACCCACCCTGAGACCGAAAATCAGCCAAATACTGCCTGGCCTATGGCTGTCTTCTGGAGAATTATGCTATTATCTAAATCAGAATCCTGACACCAGCCTTTCCAAGCAGTTGTTTGATTTAGGGAATCTTAAGAGAATATGAAAACAAAAACACGGGAAACATTCTGTCAACATGAAAGTCAGACAAATTAGATTTTTAAGCAAAATTTGAACAAGATTTCATAACTCTATCAATATAAGTTATCTCTGTGCTTTGAAAGAAACAGTACTTGGTTATAAGGCTAAAAGAAGTAAAATGGGAAGCAATTCTAATCAAGTTAAAATGTTTCAGTGTATGAGATAATTCTCTCGTTTTTAACATCAAGAAAAACATACATGAATTATATTAGTAGCAAATCATGTTTTCCCATTCTCAGTAAATGATGATCGGTCAATGGGATATTGGCTTGTAGGGACACCAAGCGAGTCTCCTTGGGCTCCCCACGTCCTGCCTGGTCCTGAGCTCGGTGCGTAGCACAGTCACTCTCGCGGTGGCTTTGCAGTTAGGTGACCCTACGTTGAAGCATCTGATTGTGCATTCCAGGGCCAGGGTTGAATCAGTGACTTCAGGCCTTCAGTTTGTGGCAGGAAGGCAAGGGAAGACACTGAGCTATTAGAAGGGCAGTTCTTGGCACTCGTGGGCTGCTCTGGCCCCTGTAACTCCCCCTTTCCTATACTCCCTTCTCCTTTGTGATCCTTCCTTCTCTTCTCCTGGCCCTCTTCTTGTCCAGGCTCCTTGGCCCATCATGTTCCATCCTCCGTGCGCCCTCCCATCCGTGCTTGCTCACTTCTCCCTCCCCCTGCCCCTCTCATCTGTCCCTCCTTCAGTCCCCATGAGGTGCTCCTCAATACACTGCTATAGAACAATTCGCGGGAATGCTCTCTCTTCTCTGAATTTCCCACATGTGGACTCTTGGCTATGGTTTTAGCTGGCTGTTCCATGCAGAACAGTGGCCAGGGAGGCGGGTCAGGAGAAGGGGTTCCACATTCATTTTTGCCTCCATCAGCCAGATCTTGGCATGGTTGTGATGATTAAATGCATTTAATAAGTAGATGTCCTGGACATCAGAATCTCCAGGAGAAAAACAAGGGACCTGGGATACACCCATACGTGTTCACACGCTTTTAAAGATGTAAAAACCTTCTTTACAAACATGATTCTACGTGAGATCCAATAGGTAGAACTCAGGAAGCAGGTGATGCTCTAGAAACAGGGGAGCAGGAACTCAGCCTCTTAAGGCTCGTTGTGCCCCACTGCTCCAGCCCCTCCCCTGCTCTCAGGGGCTTCGCAGATCCACTTCTTCTAAGGTAACTCCAATAGCAGCAGGATCCTTGAGGGAAGGTGCTGAACCTTTTCTTTTCCAGTCCCTAGTCCTGCCCCATCCCCTCAGTGCTTCCTTAGCAAAATGCTAGTTAGGGGTAAACAATTCATATCTATTTACTCCAGCCAGCTTCCTGGAGACGAGCAAACAATTAGAACAGTATTACTGTGTGCTCGTAATTACAGAGATTCCATCTATCTGAGGTGACCCTTCAAGAGACCCTCTCTCCTCACTCTGCCCTGGGTCTAGTTTATGGGTCTGGGTGTGAACACTGACCCAAGCCAGGCCAAGCAGAATCTTCCTTTGGGGTTTTCCAAATTGGAGTCAAGAGACGATTGTTGGGCCCCTTTCTGGGGAAAGCAGCCCCTGGATGCTGAAGCCAGGAGCTCTTGGAGCTGTGGTCTCCAGCACGTAAAGGCAGCCAGTCTGTGGAAGAAAGTGAAGCCTCTCCCAGAGAGAAGTAGAACCATGGGGTGGTCAAGCTCCAATTTCAGGTTTTTCCGGGGCCCTTGACCTTATTCCTGATTACAGTCCCGTGTATTTCTAATTCTCTGTTAAGCCCAACTGAGTTGGACTCAACTTCTGCTCCTTTCAACAAAGAGAGTCCAAACTAATACATAGACCCTCTCCTTTATCTTGTTTTCATCTGATATCATATTAAGTTTATTTTTCATAATATTAATACTGAGGAGATCCCACACTTTATCCTTCTGTCCTCTCTTGAAACCCAGAGCTCAGTCTGATCATTACCCAGGCCCAGAGGGCCATGTTCATAGGGACACCCTCTATCTAGAGTAGTTGTGGGTGACTGCTTTCGTAAGACTGGTAAGGATCCCTCCTTTGTGTTATCATGACATCCTCTAGTAAATAGCCACTTAAGATACTTATGAACTACATGGTAATCATGTTTCCTCTCCTAAGCTCTAAATTTCTTGAGGAAGGAACACTGATCATTTCTTGATTCCCAATGTCCCAATGCTTGGGACATTATAGGTACTCAATTTTATTTTTACTTTTTGTTTATTGTAAAATGTCTTGTCAGATGATGTAATTTGGGGGATCTCTCTCTTCTTCATTGAGGGGTTCATACTTTCAGTCATGGATGCTAGAAAGTCTCTTTTCCATCAGTGAGAACAGCACCACATCCAATGTGTAGAGGGGAAATTATTTGAAAGTCTCCCTTACTCTTGAAATGTCTTTGATTCCTGATGATGGTTTTCCTCCAAAGGGCAGGTATAAAGTACCCTTGAGGTACCCAACTCAGCTTATTATAGGAGAGAGTGAATAAGTATCTCTAGCAATCTAGGAAACATTTTGAGTGTGGAGGGTTCAAGATAAAAACCAAAGCAACTGGACTCCAAAGGTGGAGCCCTGAAAGGGAAGAAGAATGGGGTTCTGAACCCCTGAGATAGTAGACACTGAAATCAAGACCAGCTCAGCGCCTCTGAGGCTAATGAGTGGCGAAGAATGTGGCTGGAAAGAGCTGGGCATGGGTCGCTGCATGGTAGGAGCACAGATGTGGGGGATTCTTGATGCGGTCAGAACTGAGGAAATGGCACTGTCCTCCTTTGGAGAAACCCGGCAGACCTGTTCAGAGATCTGGATCTGTGAGGCAGTGTTCCCTAGGGAATCAGTACCATCTGCCAGACCCCGCAGGACTGTCACTGGGTTGCTAGGAGAAGCGGGGTGGGGATATGGGGAGGTGGTAGCCTGAGCAGCCTCCCGTATTCTGGTGGGGCTGTGTGGGAATCCAGGCATCCTGGATGGCTGGTCAGGGAGCAAGGAGGTGTGAGAGACACCAGAACAGCCTGTTAACAGCAAGCCTCCAGAAATTAATCAGAAAAAATAAAAGTACTGACCGTGACCAGATTTTATATACCGATTTTGAAAGACAGACAATACTGCCTACATGTTGAATAAATAAATGTGATGTTTGGGTCAGTTCTGTTGGGCTGTGTCACAAGTTTCGGTATGTCAAAAGGTCCCTACTGGATGATTACAACAGAGAATGCCAGATGTTTCTATGGGTTTCCCTTCTCACAACAGTCCTGTTAAGATAACAGGGCAGTTAGCACTATCTCCATTTTCAAGGTGAGGAAACCATTGCTCAGAGAGATGGAGTGACTTGCCATTGTTATAAGGATCGTTAATGGCAGAGCTCTTCCCACTATGCCAAGGTATCTCCTTCACCGGGGTAGAAAAGTGGAGTGAGAGCACTTGGCCTTTTGCCAGGCCCTTGGTCTGGTTTCTGGTTCTAGCACTTCCACCAGCTGGCTGGATAATAGTAGGACAGCCTTCTTTGGTAGTTTCTTTCCCTCGATTTGGGGGATAACCCATGGCCTCAAAAGCCCTTTCTAGTGTGAACATCTCTTGGATTTGGGGGTATAAGAAGAGATGGCCCATGTATGGGGTTGGGGAAAAAACTACTAGTTAACCTCCAATGTCTAGTTCACTTTTTAAAAAAAACAAGCTTCCATTTTTAAAATTTTCTCTTTTTTTGAGAGAGAAAGAATTAATCTCAAGCAGGCTCCATGCTCAATGTAGAGCCCAATGCAGGGCTTGATTTCAGGACCCTGAGATCATGACCAGAGCCAAAATCAAGTCGGATACTTAACTGACTGAGCCCTG
This sequence comes from Mustela putorius furo, assembly GCF_011764305.1. Taxonomy (NCBI): domain Eukaryota; kingdom Metazoa; phylum Chordata; class Mammalia; order Carnivora; family Mustelidae; genus Mustela; species Mustela putorius. Next base: position 73,120,836 of record NW_025422005.1, read on the forward strand.
CTGTCATCCCAAATAAACTTCCATTTTAGAACAGTTTTTGACTTACAGAACTTGGCAAAGATAGTAGAGTTTCCATATATCCCATGTCTACTTTCCTCTATTACTACATCTTATTTTAATATTGTGTATTTTCACAGTTCACAAACCAATATTGATGCATTATTATTGACTTAAGTTCATATTTTTCAGATTTCCTCAGTTTCTTTACAAATGTCTTTTTCTTTTTTTTTTTTTTTAAGATTTTATTTATTTATTTGACAGAGAGAGAGATTACAAGTAGGCAGAGAGGCAGGCAGAGAGAGAGAGGAGGAAGCAGGCTCCCTGCTGAGCGGAGAGCCCGACGCGGGACTCGATTCCGGGACCTTGAGATCATGACCTGAGCCGAAGGCAGCGGCTTAACCCACTGAGCCACCCAGGCACCCCGCAAATGTCTTTTTCTTTTTAATTTTTTTTGATTCCAGGATCCCATCCAGGGTCTTACGTTATACTTCTTAGTCATGTATCTTTTGATTCTTCTTGGTATGACAGTTTCTGAGATTTTCCTTGTTTTTGATGACCTTGACAGTTTTAGCAGTACCAGTCAGGTATTCTGTAGACTGTCCCTCAGTTGTGATTTGTCTGATATTTTTCTCATGATTGGATTGAAGGATGTATGCTTTTGGGAAGACCACAGAGGTAAAGTGCCATTCTTAGCACGTCACATCAAGGGTAGATACTATCAACATGACTGATCACTATTGATGTTAACCTTGATTACCTGACTTGAGGTAATATTTGTTAGGTTTATTCACTGTAGAGTCACTCACTGCCCCCCTTCTTTTTCCATATTGTAATCTTTGGAAGAAATTCACTTTTTTTTTTTAAGTTTTTATTTATTTGTTTGTCAGAGAGAGAGTGTGAGAAAGAGCGCAAGGGCACACAAGCAGGGGGAACAGCAGGCAGAGGGAGAAGCAGACTCCCCACTGAGCAAGGAGTTTGATGCAGTATGCAATCCCAGTACCCTGGGATCATGACCTGAGTGGAAGGCAGACACTTAACAGACTGAACCATCCAGAAGCCCCAGAAATTCACTTTTAAGTGCAGCTCACATTACTCCACTGGAAAGTAGAATTATGCTTGACCTCCTTAAGAGTGGAGTACCAGATTTCCTTATTCTCTCCTATTTATTTAGTCATGCATTTATTTATATTAGTATGGACAGATGGATTTTTTTAACTTTGTGTTATAATTTAATGCCACTTTATTTTGTCATTCCCCTTCTTTTATGGTAGTAAACTAAGTGTTTAGCTTCATAAATGGCTATCATGAGAAGACTACATTTCCCAAAGAGCCTTGCAGTGAGATGTGACCATATGATTAAATTCTAGCCAACGGTATGTGAGCAGAAGTGACAGGTACCACTTGTTTGTTTGTTTGTTTGTTTTTAGGAGTTTATTTATTTATGACAGAGAGAGATAATGAGAGAGGGAACACAAGCACAGGGGAGCTGGAGAGGGAGAAACAGGCTCCCCGCTGAGCAGGGAGCTCTATGTGAGACTCCACCCCAGAATGCTGGGATCATGACCTGAACTGAAGGCAGAGGCTTAATGACTGAGCCACCCAGGCGCCTTACTTGTTTCTTTTTTTTAACGCATTTGCTGAAATGTGGCATTAAATGTGGCATTAAAATGTGGCTAGAGTAGCCATCTTGGACAAGAAGATGACCTTGGGAATGGAGACCACAGATGGTAGTGCAATAAGATAAGAGCCTTGTCCCTGACACTGTGGAGTCCATAAAAACCCTGGACTTGGGGCGCCTGGGTGGCTCAGTGGGTTAAAGCCTCTGCCTTCGGCTCAGGTCATGATCCCAGGATCCTGGGATCAAGCCCCACATGGGCCTCTCTGCTCAGCGGGGAGCCTGCTTCCTCCTCTCTCTCTGCCTGCCTCTCTGCCTACTTGTAATCTCTGTCTGTCAAATAAATAAATAAAATCTTTAAAACAAAACAAAACAAAACCCTGGACTGACATGCCTGCCTATATGTTACCTGAAATATAGAAAAAATTTCCTTCTTGTTTAAGGCTTATAATTTTGAGTTTTCTGTTACTCCCAGAACTTCATCCTAACTGATACAGTGTTGCATGGGTGTGTGTGTGTGTGTGTGTGTTGTTGTTGTTTTAAGTTTTTTTTTTTCTTTTTTTTTTTTTAAGAGGGGAGATTAAGGTAGAGGGAGAGAGAGAATCTCAAGCAGGCTTCATACCCCAGAGCAGAGCCCGACTCAGGTCTCAATCTCACAGCCCTGAGATCATGACATGAGCCAAATCAAGACTTGAATGGTTAGCCGACTGAGCCACCCAAGCACCTCAGATGTGTGTATTCTTATAAGTGTGTGTATATCAGGAAAGGATGGCTCTAGGAAATAAAAACTGACTTTTAAAAAATATACCAGGGATGCTTTTGGCTCAGGTCAGGATCCCAGGATCCTGGCATTGAGCTCCACATCAGGTTCCCTGCTCAGCTGGGAGCCTGCTTCTCCTTCTCCCTTGGCTGCTCCCCCTGCTTGTGCTCTCTCTCGCTCTCTGTTAAATAAATAAATAAATAAATAAATAAATAAAATCTTTAGGATTTTAGGGAAAAAAATACACCAGAATGTTCTAATTAGTTTTTCAGAGAAGAGTAATTTTGTTGTATTATTATTTTTAGTAAAGATACAGCTATCGGTAGTAGGGTGTTGTCTGGTTCTCTGACTTCCTTTATTTTGGGAAACTCACCAAGATTTGTTTTTGAGTCACAAATATAAGGCAAGTTCCACCCTAATGGAACTTGGAGTAAACTGCGAGGGCACCCCAAATCTCCACATATGATGCAGAGTGTGCTATTTAGTAACTTAGACTGGGTGAGTCTTTTGCTGCTATGTTCTTGAGGGGGGAAAAAAGGGAAAGATTTTCTGTAAAAGATTTAGTTAGGGAATTATGCTGGTGTTCCCTGAAATGGGTTTAAAATGGAAAGACTTACACTTTGAGAAATGGACTATGGATTATTGCTCTGTCCTGTCTGGCTATGGAATTTTCTCCTAGCTACAGGTTGGGGGAGTGAGGGGAACAGACTATTTGGATGGAATTGGAGAAGGGTGGATGGGCTACAGGGGCGTAAGTGGAGTTCACAACTTGGGACATGGGGAAGAATTTGGGCAGGATTAACTTTGAGAATGAGGACCAAGGATTTAGGGAGGGGAGAGTGACACAGCCATGAAGTAACATGAAGTTTGGAAGGTGACTTTGAGGTTGCACAAGGCAAAGCCAAGGAATGATGACTGTACATCTCAACTACAAATAAGACATTACCCTTAGGACGTGGAGGCCATGTGGCTCCATATCAGAGCAGAGTCACAACCCATGTAACCAAATGAATTTCTGAATAGCCCTATTTCTTCACTCAGCTTTCTCAAAAATCAAGACTAAGACTCAAAGAAGAACACAATTCCTTTTCCTCTCTTACTTGTTTCCATTCCCGTGGCTATTCCAGAAGCTGTTCTCCACAGTTCCTGGAAAAATCTCTTCTTCTCGGACCCTCACTGATTTTTCTCTTCCTCTCCTCCCTCCCCTCATCTATGTCTTCTTTTCGTTAAGTTGACCTAGCCTATCTCGAGCAAGACTTTTGAGGAGGATGCAGGTGAAAAATTAGGATGGAAGTTACAGGGTTCTGTTTTTGTAGGCTGGAGGATGTTACAGCTCTGTTTCCATTCAATTTTATTAAGAAGGTGACAATGTGAGCACCAGGATGCAAGCTTCCTGGAATATAAGCTCCACAAGGCGGGGATTTTTGTCTAGTCACTGCTATATCCCAAGTACTAGAACAGTGTCTGACATAAAGTAGGCAAACAATAAATATTTGTTGAATTAATGAATAAAGGCATCCGGTCAAATACTTGCCTTCCCAGAGTCCTTAGGACTGGCAAATGGCAATTCTGGCCAATGACATAAGTAAAAATTGACTGAAAGTTTCTCAGGGTATTTTTATTTCCCTGGTAAATGTTTTCATATACGACATGGTCCCTCCATCTTTTTTCTTACCTTGAATGAGAAGGCCATGAAGTCACAAGTATGAGAGAAGGTTCATAAAAAGCACAGAGGCATTGATGTCAGCACGCACAAGTTGCAGAGCTCACACACCAGCAGCCTGTCTCCACACTTCTCGTTACATGAGAAAGTGAGCCTTTTTTTTTTTTTAAAGATTTTATTTATTTATTTGACAGATAGAGACCACAGCAGGCAGAGAGGCAGGCAGAGAGAGAGGAGGAAGCAGGCTCCCTGCCGAGCAGAGAGCCCGATGGGGGGCTTGATCCCAAGACCCTGTGATCATGACCTGAGCCAAAAGCAGAGGCTTTAACCCACTGAGCCACCCAGGTGCCCCAGAAAGTGAGCCTTTTTAATATAAGCTACTGTTAGTCAGCTCTTCTATAACTTGTGACCTGACATAGAACCAATGCAAGAGGGAGAAAGACTGCAGATATTCTCATGACAATAATTTCTATATCAATTTATGTATTTGCTATTCATGGGCCACTTTCTTCTGCCTCATGTGGGACTCTCACAGCACATGTTGACAAGATAGGTGTCATATTTTTTCCCAACTAGGGGACAGGTTTACACACATAGGATTTCTATTGACTTTGGGCCAGGAAGACTTGAATTTGTCCTTAAAGTAGGTGTGTAATGGGCTGGATTGTGTCTCCCCAGCCCTTTCCCCCAAATTTATATGTTGAAGTCTTATAACCATCACTACTTCAGAAAATATGTTAGTAGATAAGATTTTTAAAGAGGTAATTAAGTTAAAATGAAGTCATTAGAGTGGATCCTAACCCAATATGAGTGGTGTCCTTATAAGAAGATGAAATTAGGACACAGACATGTATGGAAGGAAGACCATGTGAAGACACAGGGAGAAGACTGCCTTCTACAATCCCAGGATGGAGGCACCTGAAGAAACCAACCCAGTCGACATGTTCTCTTGGATTTCTAGCCTCCAGAGCTGCTAGAAAATAGTGAATGCCTGTTGTTTAAGTCACTTAGTCCGTGCTGCTATGCTATGGCGATCCTAGCAGACTAATGCAGATGGGTATCAGACTCACCAGTGAGAAGCTGTTGGTTCCAGAGTTCTCTCTCCATGGGATGCTGTAGCCAGGTACTCATGGTAGTCTCTTTTCAGCACTTCATACTTTGTCCTCTGGCCCAGGTTTCTATTTCCTTATCCTGTAGGCTGTAGATTCTCATGCTAGGGACGTAACTCATCCACCTGTGGAGCTTTCTCAAATACAAATATCGAGCCCCCACCCCCCAAAGATGCTGATTCATCAGCCCTGGCAGATGAGGAATCCTTATTTTTCAAAAAATTCCCCCAGCTGATTCTAATGCCCCCGGAGTTGAAAGCTACTCCTCTTAACTCCTGTCTTAAATGATCAGATACCCTCCTCCACCAGGACTGACTGTGCTTTAAGATGGATGGTCAGCATTCCTGTGCAATTTATCCTTAAACAGACTGTTTCCCCTCTTTTAGGACTTTTAGACTTTGGGGGATTTGTATGAACCACTCTTATTACAGGGGTGTCCTAAAAATGTCTAGGGCAGGCGCAGGACAGCCCTGTTTCTGGGGGCCTCTTCTCTCTTACACAGTCCCCCTCTGTTTGTAGTGGCTGATCTTTCTATCCTTCTGGAATTGCCTATACTCCGGATGTGGGAGTCAGAGGTGAGTGTTTTTTGCCAAAGGTCAGAAGTTGAAGAAAGGCAAGTTGGCTGGGAAGGGGGTGAAGCTAGGCAGTGAGGGATTGTCAGGGCTGAGGTCCGTGGGGAGGGGCAAATAACCTGGTTAAGGGGAAGAACAGGAGTCATCAGTGTTGCTGGAAGAGGGATGGACTGTGGGCTTTATAGAAAGAACTACATTTGTCTTGGCATCTCCAGTGCCAGCAAAGAGTTGTGCAAATGAATGAATGAATGCCTGAAGGAACACCGGAATGAGAGGAGTTACCATGATATCTCATATCCTCAGGATAATTCCCCAGCCCCTGGTAATTACTGTACTCTTTTCTTTCTTTATAAATTTAACTATTCTAGGTACCTCATGTGAGTAGTTTCATACGATAGTTCCTTTTAGGTCTGACATATCATTTAGCATAATGTTTTTAAAGTTCATCCATGTTGAGCCTGCATCAAAATTTTATTCCTTTTTAGGGCTGAATAATATTCCATGGTATGTATATATCACATTTATTTATCTATCCATCCATCCATGGATACTTGGGTTGTTTCCACCTTTTGACTCCTGTGAACAGTGCGGCAAGGAACATGGTGTATGGATATCTGCCTGAGACTCTGCTTTCAACTCTTTGGGGTATATATCCAGAAGTGGGATTTCTGGGTCATGTGGTAATTCTATGTTTAATTTTTTGAGGAACTATCATTCTGTCTTCCACAGCAGCCACACCATTTTATATTCTCACCAAAAATGTACAAGGGTTCCAAGTTCTCCCCATCCTCATCAACACTTGTTACTTTCTGTTTTTGAATAATGGTCTTTCTAACACTGAAAGAATCTAAAGCAAAGGTTTGTGAATTCCCATAAACCGTATCCATTTCCCCTTTTCTGGTAAGAGCCTTTGGTTTCCTGTAGGGAATCCCGCTCCCATCCTCTTATTTCACGTAGATCACGTGATGTACAGGGTGGTAGGCCTGCAAGGCGCACCTGAGTAAGCAGTATTTCCTCCTCCAGGCCACAGTAACTGGCTCAGAGATCAGCCTGTGGCCAGAAACAGACTGTATCAGAGTCAATCCAGAATGACATCAGAACTGTTGGGAACAAGGTTCTCTCTGATGGGAGCAAAGCTGCTAGAATCTACATGTGGAGCTGTTGGGCCATCTTGTCAGCCCAAAGGGAACCTTCCTAAGAATGAGTTGACACCAAGCCAGAGGAAGCAGAACTGAGCAATAAAGACAGATGGGCCCCTGTCTTCATCTTCTGGAGACCTTGGTCGACTTTACAAGTTATAAGAACCAGTAAAATCTTTCTTTTGCTTGAGCCAGTTTGGAATTGGTTTCTGACACTGGAAATCTGGAGATTCTTGAAATATATAGACTGATACAGAGAGGTTTACATTTTAGAAGGATTTCTTTGATGACTCTGTGAAGGGGAGACCTGAGAAGGTGAATCTGAGGGCAGAGGTCTAGTCAGGAAGCTATGGCAATCGACAAAGAGAAGGCTATGGTAGAAGGTGGGACAGGAGGGGCAGGGGCAGCAGGAAGGACAAGGGATCCAAGACATATGGAGGTAGTGGGACGATCAGAAGTGTGTGACTGATTAGGCTGAGCTCAGGAAGCAGCAGGATTTCAACATTTTGACCCAGGAGACCGGAAATGGACATGCCACTGACTGAGGTGAGCAGCGTGTAGTGAGGTGTGATCTGGTGGAAAGACGAACTATTCTGAACATGTTGAGTTGGAAGTGCCTGTAGAGTGACCAAATAGAGCAGGAGTCTGGGTAAATGAATGAGGTCAGGTGAATGGTCCATGCCGGAGCTGCAGGGCTGGGGGTTGCTTGACTGGCTTTTAGGGCCAAGGGGGTGGGTGAGGTGGCACAGGGGGAATGCGTAGGGTAGAGGAGCAGAGACTGAGATTGGAACTCTGGGACACTGGTGTTCCAGGACCATTTGAGAGAGCTAGAGCTAGAGCAGGCAGAGAGCTAGGAGAAGGCAAGAGAGCGTTATTAGGAAGAAGTGTTCAGCCATGCCAAAGGGGTCTCCTGGGCCACTGAGCAGGTTCTGTGTTGGTTTGTGAGCAGTTCTTGCTGCTGTGCCTGGCTTTGAGGAGGCAATGTGGTGCCATGAAAACTGTGAGGGCTTTGAAATCGGATCCCACCTCTGCCCCATAAGGCAGGTATGATGTTGGACAAGTGTCTCAACCTCTCTGAACCTCGGTCTCCAAACCTATAGAACACAGAACCCATGCACACAGGGCTGTTGTAAAGCCCTATGAAGTGCTGAATATGGATACTGATAAAGCCCTAAATCCAGAGCCAAGCGCATCCCAGGTATTTAGTGCCTTTCAGCCTCTTACCTTCTTTCTCGTTTCTGCCGAATCAGTGCTGTCCCCTGATCCCACACCTGTCTACTCCTTCCAGTCCAACACTAGGCAGGGCCAGTCTCAGTGCATGAGGAGCTTGACATGCATGAGCAGATTAAGGGTGGTATGAGGTATGAGGGGTCAGCGACCAAAAGAGGACCCAAGGAAGAGATAAAAGCAGTGGGGATCTTGTTTGAGAATGGGAGGCTCTTCAGAGTCTGTAGGGCTGTGAATGCTGTGATTCCAAAGGGCGAACTAAGAAAAGCAGAGAGACCAGAGAACAAGAGCCAAACAGTAGGCCACAGACATTCCATCGGTATGGAACGTTCTCTAAGGCAGATGGCCGTTCAGGAAGGCAGAACTCTGGTAGGGAAATTGTAGAATCAAAATGAACTACTTACCAGGGCAGGAAGAGGGTGGGTAAAATGGGCAGAGGGAGTCAAAAGTTATGAACTTTCAATTATAAAATAAATTAGTCCTGGGATTGAATGTACAGTTAATAAAACTGTGTTGCATATTTGAACATTGCTAAGAAAATAAAGCTTAAAAGTTCTCATCACAAGAAAAAAAATCCTAACTATGTATGGTGACAGACATGACCTATCTTATTGTGGTGATCATTTCACAGTACATACTAATACCAAATTATATTGTACCTGAAACTAATATCATGTATGTCAATTATACCTCAGTTTAAAAAAGAAAAATGAAAAGGACGATTTGTCTGTATTATAAGGGATATTTCAGGGGTAGGTAATTCTCCCTACTAGGAAGCTTTCCTAGGCTGTCTTCTATTTGCACAGAAGATTTATGTCCCAAAGAAGATGGATATGTGGAAATTCACACTCCCCCTCCTGTTCCACACTATGAGGATGACCCATGCTATTATCTGGCAACCCAGAGTTAGGCTCTTCTCACTCACAGAAGTCCCATGGGAAGAGTCTTTCTGAGTTCTACCTCACAGAAAGGGCAGAAGCAATACAAGTTTACTCAAATTTTGTTAATAACGTTTTTGTTTGCAATAACCTCTAAATGATATCCTATAAAAATGTAAATTATTTCCTCTGGAATCTGTTACTTAGAAGCAATATTATAACAACATTAAAGGAATCTAAAAATGATCTAATTTCATATTTTACTGCAAAATGTGGCCAGGGATAAAGGTCCCACTGTGGTGTCTGGAAATGTAGATTTTCAGTTTGCAAATATTGATGGCCTCTGAAGGACTGATTTAGTTGGTCAGACTTAAAAAGAGGTAAACTCTTTGCACATGTTGGGATCATGGATAGTTTCTCTCTTTTTGAGGATTTGAATTTTAAAAGATATATTCAAAGGTTTTCCACGTGTATTTTTTGTTCCACGATTTATATAAGCTGGTTTAATCAATATAACTCATTTATATTAAAATGATGTTATATCATTGGTTTCAGACCAGCCCTTGGGAGGTCTGAAGAGTGAATAATTTCATATTCATGGGAGACACAAACAGGGAAGAGCAGGGGTGGGAATGGAAATAAAGAAACAAACATCCCGGGGCGCCTGAGTGGCTCAGTGGGTTAGGCCGCTGCCTTCGGCTCGGGTCGTGATCTCAGGGTCCTGGGATCGAGTCCCACATCGGGCTCTCTGCTCAGCGGGGAGCCTGCTTCCTCCTCTCTCTCACTCTCTGCCTGCCTCTCTGCCTACTTGTGATCTCTCTCTGTCAAATAAATAAAATATTTAAAAAAAAAAGAAAGAAACAAACATCCCGGAGAATGACTTGCGAATGATGGAAATGGTGTCACAAAATGGGCAAGAGAATTCTTGTGGAATTCTGTGGGTCTCCCTTGTCTAGTGACTGAGAAACTCAAGGTTCAAAGGCATCAGGTGGCATCAGCCTTTCAACTGAGTGTGTGCTTCGCAGTTTTTTGTTGTTGTTGTTGTTGTTGTTGTACCCTTTTGCCTCTTGAGGATCTGGCTGTGATCCTTCTGCGTACATCTCAAGAAGAGCTCAACCCATATTGACTCTTAGGAGACCAGAAAGGATTGCAATCTCTCCCCAAACATCATCTTGCTCGGAAGCCTCTGGATAAGACTTTTAGAGTTAAGCTCAAACTTTGTCTTTCTTAGAGGGTTATACCTTGTCTAACCATAGGAAAGTACCGGCGTTCGATCATACCTCCCCCCCCACCCCCCACCCAACCTAGGAACTGATGGCTCTGAGGACAGGCCTCTGAATTAAGTGTTTAACTCGCAGACCAGCAGATGGCGCCATTTGTCATTCCTTGACACCCGCGCATAAAAGCGTGAGGCACGGCTTCTTGCCTCTTTAATTTGGGTAGTATTATAAGTGAAGTGTTTTCGACTGTTTATTATGCATGAGCCAAAATTCCATGAATGTGTAACATTTTCTCCTGTATTTCCCTTTTTTATAACATCATTTAAATTCCTTATTAATAATTTAAAAATGTTCTGGATTTTAATCACTTTTCTCATCACTAAAATATCTGATGAAGGGATGTTTTTTCCCCCCGGCTGAAGGTGAGATAGAGGAAACCATGAGCAAGGAAGGAAGATGAGAATCTCACTCTTCACGCAAGTCCACGACCCCCTCACGCATCACCTCATCTGTTCAGTTTAATTGAATAGTATTTATTTAATTAATAAAAATATCTGTCTAGTGCAGATTTCAGAAATCCAAGTCTCGAATAGGCTGCCATTAATAAAACAAGTTTTTTTTTATATCCAAGTTTAATTATGGTGGTGTTTGTTTGATAGCTTGTTACTGTAAATAAAAGAGATAAAGGCAGCCCTTCACTGGAGTAGCTCGAGAGCTGTGAAATATGTACCTAATTAAAACTATTGGTGTAAGAGGCTAATAAAGTACATGTGCCTACTAGATGTCTTATTCTAATGAATCTCGGCTAATTTGCTTTGACTGATGAATTTCGGTGTTAGTGGTAGGGGCTGAATAATTATGAAATTTATCACAAGATACAAGGACTCATTAAGGATTACTCAGGTTGAGTTAGAGGAATGTTTTCTTTGTCAAAAACACAGGCCTTGACCAACATAATCACGGCGATGCCAAAAAGTAGCCAGATTCCAATCCCAACCTGAAGGAACACCGAAGGCCAGGAGGGGGGCCTGTTATGGGGTGGGAGCTGGGGGTGGACAGGAGAGGGTCAGCTCTGGAAGGAACACCTGTGTGGTATTCAGGCCTGAATTTTAAATAGAAGCATTCAGTACACACAGACCTCCTTGCGGATGGTTCCAGTGACAAGGACTCCGTTCTCACTCTTTTACTGAAAACATTTTCCTCCTCTTCATGAGGAAGAATAGATAAGGCTAGCATTTATTTAGCAAGGACACTGCTACAGGAAGCCCATTCAGCCCCAAATGCTTTTTTCTTTTCTTTTTTTTCTTTTCTATTTATAAGTTTTAGCTTTCTGAGCCTCCCAGCTTATTAATTAATCTGATTTCATTAACTCTTGGGTGGTAGATTCCCAAACTGAGGCCATGACGGGAGCCCATTTGGACCCGTCTCAAGTAAACGCAGAACACCCGAGAGGTTAAAAAAAATATGCCTGTTTCTCTTGGAATGGAAGTTCCAACTATTACAATGTGAACTACTGGCAAGGCAGAGAAGGGCTGTCTTCCCAACGATGAGCTGGACGGTCCACTCCTCACCACCCAGAAACCAGAGCAGAAGGTGAGGGCGAGAAATGGAAGACCACTGTGAGCTGGAGCTGATTTCCCCTCTTCTTCTTCTTCTTCTTCTTCTTCGGGGGACCAGGAGGACCGGTGGGGGTGGGGGAGAGACAGCAACGCTCCAGTGAGTGACAGGGGGTGGCACCCAGCTAGAAGCCTTGTCAAACAAATGGAGACCTATATGTCCCCCTACCACTAGAGGTGGCTGAAATCAAAGGGAACAACGCAAGGCCTCATGGGGGCCTCATGCGCCGGCCCCAGGGCAGGCACAGTGTGCGTTTTCTTGTTCACATATGAACAAAGGACTTAAACTCCCTGACGTCAGCCCAGATATACAAATATATCTTAAATGGATATGTACTAAATATTTGCTTCTAAATGTGATTTAAGATGGAAACAACTAGAAATTCCACTTGTAGGTGTTTTACTACCCAAGCTTTCCAATCAATTAGCTCCTTGCTTTGTTTTTCTTTTCAAAATAGCTTTGACACAAACTTTCCCAATTTACTTAACTTTGAAGACAAATGCCAGGCATGATATTAGGCGAAATTTCAACCTTCCTGCCAAAGAGCAAAGCTTATTAAATAACTCACTGAATTTTTTAATTATTGTTTTCTAACTCAGGAAGACATCTCTTTCTCAGGAAAGGAAATATCTCTGTGATTCAGAACACGAGTGATATAGGTTTTAGGGTTCTCCCTTCTCCATCCCCCCCTTTCTCCTGATCCTTTTTCCTAAGTGAAGTAATAATATTATATATAATTTATATTATATAATTATATAAATAAAATTATATACAATATATATAAAATGATAATAATAATTATCATCAGGGTCCTGAGATCGAGCCCCACATCAGGCTCCACACTCAGCAGGGAGTTTGCTTGAGATTCTCTCTCTCCTCCTGCCCCTCCCCCCGACTTGTGCTCATGCTCTAACATAAATAAATCTTTTAAAAAAGAAATTAAGCACCATGCCTGTGTGCCAGGCATGGTGCTTTACAGTATCCCCAACAACCCTAAGAGATGGGAACTATTCTCATTTTCACTTTACAAAAGAAGCAACTTCTGCACGCTACCCCTGAGAGCTGAGGAGATTTGCTCCAGCTCCCACCCAGCAGTGGCTCAGCCTCCATCCCACGTTTGTATGTCTACCTAACAACTACATAATGTTGTCCTCAGACTGAAATCTGCGCTGTGTTACCCTGGGAATCTTCTAGAACCTTGCCACCGTTTTTCCTTTCTTACCACATAAACAAAAAGCTCCCATAGATCTACTACAGATTAGTGCCAGCTCCACAGGTTCAAATGAAGTCATGTGGGGTTAACATCCGTTTTCTGAAGGCCTTGCTCAAGTGACTGTGGATAGGAAAGCAGGGGGTTGGGCACCACACTGGACACTGAGCCAGAGAGCCAACACTGGTGGGGCCACTATCTTATGTTTGTTTTCCTTTTGCCTTGGATCCATCATCTATAAAATAGGGCTGGCTGAACAGTCCAGAAGTCAAAGGGTTGAGAACCTATACTGAAGGACCTGAAAGGAGTCCCCACTAGATCTGCCTTCCCCCTAAAACCATACCTCTTCCCAAGCCATGATTTATATACACTGCTTTGTCTTTTATGGTTTCCTGAGTTCGTTGTTCCAGCCTAAAATTTGTGTGTTATAAGCCTCAGCGTGCATGATTTCTTAGGTTTTTAATTACAAAATGTAGTTCTGACCTATTAAATCATGTGTGAGGTAAATTTACCATAATAAAGCCTTATTAATCCCCCACAATTAAGAATTTACAGTTCTTTTGCTGAACTTTTTATTGACTTTCCCATGAGGACGCTTGCACAACTATTGCGAAGAAACTTTGCAGCCTCTAACCAGCAAGCCAGCAGTGTAGGAGTAAGAATATGATTTAGGAAATAACTTCATACGTGGAGCCAGACTTCCTGTTTTTGCAAACGGCGTCTCCTCGAGGCCTTATAATAACCGCATGAGATAGGCACCATTGTCCCTATTTTATAGATGAGCAAATGAGTCACAGAAATGTGATAGGACTCCATTGCGGTTACACAGCCTCTAAGTGGCAGAGCTGGGACTTTGAACAGTCCATCTGGCTCCAAGACGCATGCTCTAAGCCAGAATCTACACAATCTTTCTCTCTCTCCCTTTTCCTCTTTTTAAAAGATGTGCTTTTTATTTTATTTTAATTTTTAAAAGATGTGCTTATTTTAGAGAGAGGGAGAGATAGTGCACATGTGCGTGGGGGTTGGAGGGTGCAGGGGGAGAGGGAGAGAGCCTCTCAACTAGATTCCCCACTGAGCAGAGAGACTGATGTGGGGCTCGATCTCACCATCCCGAGATCATGACCTGAGCCCAAATCAAGAGTCAGGTATGTATACGGAGAGTGCTGGGAGCCTGGTAAGTGCTGTATGTGTCTGTGGCTAATGCTATTGTTGTCGCTGTTATTATTATTAAAAGAGGCAATGTAGGAGCGCCTGGATGGTTCAGTCAGTCGAGCACATATGTTGAGTTCAGTATGCTGAGCATGGTGGGAGGTATGTTAGCTCATTTATTCTCTTACCAACTCTATCAAAGGGGTGCTCTTTATTACATCCCCCTTTTACAGATGAGAAAATGCAGGCATAGAAAGGGTAAGCAACTTATTCCAGGCTCCATGGCCGGAAGCGAGTCAGAAGCGCAAGCAATGGGCTGCAGAGTGGCTGCCATTCCCAGGCAGACGCTGGCTCACCCTGTCCGCATTCCCTCCTCCCCATTGCAGCCTGGGAACTTCAGCCATAGCAGACTCACTCCCCTGTCCCCCTCCCACGCACCCCAAATCCACCTCTCAGTTTCCTAGCTGCTGCTGGGCCTTTTCTCCCGGCCTGTGAAGGTCTCTGGGGCTCCGGGGGCAGGGAGGCTTGGTTTGGGTTCCTGCCTGTGCGGCTCCATGGCTTGGCTGCTCATACTCTGAGGCTGACCTTCCCCAGGTGTAAAGTTGAGGGTCCCTCCGTCTTCGCAGCACGGTGATGATTTTTTGGGGTGATGCATATCAAAATTGGGGTACATGTATGAAGTGTTCAAAGAGTGACAAGGCTTTTGTATCTATTATGCTCAAAGTGCAGTCCAGGTCCCTTTGTCTGCGGATTCCTTCCATGCATGGGATAATCAGCTGGGCTGGTCTCTAACCTCCCCAGCCCTCTGTGTGTATCACTCTTTAGCACTAATCACTGCTTGCTTTGTATAGTGGTTACTTCCTATGTGCGTTTGACTCTCCCACTAGACTCTGAGGTTCTTGGGGTCAGAGACTCTGTGTTATTCATCTCTCTGTCTCCAGATGCAAGACTGGGACTCCATGCATACAAATTCTTAAACATTTTTTGGTGAATTGAATTAAAAAACAATGTGACACAACCGTGGGCTCCATTAGCTATAATATTGCACACCCAGGTGGCTGTCTCTGGAAGGCTGGGGGTCACTCCCACCATGACAATTGAGAAATGACACCAGGCCACCTCTCGCTTCATCTGTTCCCACTCTCTCTACTCTCTGCTGCTCAAACCACCAACAGCTCTCCTGAACGGGGGCTTCCTTCCTCAGTGTTGCAGTGTGCTGGGGCTCGGCAGCAAGAGTCCTGGGGGGCACTGGAGTAGTCCTCTGTCATGGTCTTGGATGCTGGCAGACCCACCAGACTTGTGCCTCTCCCAGCACTCCTTCAGATGACCTCCCCTGAGGGCCAGAACTTTTGACCTATAATTTTAGACTCAAAGCGTCATCTCCCAAAGTTCTAAATTGATGGAAGCATGGGATACACGGCCAAGGGGCTCTACACATGAACCCAGGTCCCGATGGCATGCCTTGTTTGGAAGCCTCATGGCAGGGATCTAGGCCCAGGGGCTGGGGACCTGAAAGAGCAGCTTTTGATTGGAGGTGGGTGTGTGGGTGGGGTATGGGGAGGGGACCGTGTCAGCAGAGAGGGCCTGGACATGGATGACTGGAATGAAGCTGAGTCTTAGGCGTGAGAGAATGGAGAAGGCGTGGGGAGGTGTGTTGCCGGGGGCCCTCTGCTTCCCGATTGTGCCTGAAGTAAACTCAGAGAAGTCCCCTAGTGGATTTCTGGCTAGCGGTTGAAGACCACTGTGTAAAAGAAGAGACTTCATCTCCATGGTGTTACTTTTGTTAAAGGGCAAGGAGAGAGGCAGCATATTCTGGCTGCTAAAAGATCTGACTTTGGGGCCACACAGGACCAGATTTCAATGCGAGCTCAGCTAGGGACCAGCTCAGTGACCCTGCACAGCTATCTCCTCTGTACCTCACTTTCCTTGTCTATAAAATGGGGACATAAATAACAATGGCCCACGATATTCTTAAGAGGATGATAGAGGATACTGGATGGCAAAAGACAGCTGGTCTTATTAAAGAGGCTGCCCCAAGTGTTTCCAACATCTGTGCCTGGGACCCACTGAGAAAAGCACCAGACCAGTTAGAGGGACAGCGATCAGGAGCAGGCAGGCCATCACCTTGGTCTGCGGAACTCACCAGTGTTATTAGTCCTGGAAAGATCGGATCCCAAGTGTTAACGGATGAGACTTAAAGACTGAGCCATATGGCTATGGCCACAGGGCTAAGAAGGTACCAGAGCTGGTCCTCCGCCTGGTGCCTTGTGGCTCATGACCAGCGCCCTATAAGCCAGAAGCACAGGGAGCAGCAGATTTTGTGAGGAAGGGTTGGGCCACTTCCCAGCCCATAGCCATCACCATCCTCAGACCAAAAGACGGACAACTCCACGCTCCAGAGAAAGAAGAGAAGGCCTGCAGATCCCAGGTTTCTGGCAGGTCGGCCAGAAACGAGGACAATTCCTAGATACTTAGTGAATTTAGCCCATTTTTTCCTTTCTGATTCTTCTCTTCTCATGTACATAATTTTTCTTGCTTTCTTCATAAGCTGGGCTTAGCTCCCTGCTCTTGGCTCGTGGATATCCCCTTCCCCGGTGCTCCTCTGCCCTCCCTGGTGCCTATCAGGGAGAGACAGTGATTGAAATTATTGATTCCATCTGCGTATCCTCCTGCCGCGATGCATCTTGGCCGGATCTCTGATTCCAGGGCCAGCCCCGGCACAGTCCACTGCTTCCTCCCACCCCGCTTGGCGCCGGGGGCAAGTGCGGCTGCAGAAGCTCCTGGGGAGTCGTCCATGAGGACGGAGGACTGGCCTGGTAACGGGTCCGCTTCTCAAGCCGGCTGCAGCTACTGAATCCAGGGAACGAGTGACGCGTCCGGCTCCTCCGAAGGCAGGGCGCGTCCGCGTGGTCCATCCCCAAAGAGGCAGACTTGACCCTCAAGCACCAGCGTTCAGCCCCCCCAGCCCCGCATCGTGAACTCTTTGGGGGAAATCTCCTGGGACGTGCTCCTTCCTAGAGTATGGACTAACTTGGGACCGCAGGAAGGAAGACATTGCTGTTCCCTAAGTGATAATAAAAGCGTCGTCTTGGGGGCAGTTGTGACCGGACTTACTGTCCATGCCATGCCTTCCTCTCTTACTAGATCCCTTAAGTTCTCCCGCCCGCCCTCCTTTGCTTCCCGAGGACTCCGCGCAGCGGAAGTAATGAGCGGGAATATTGCGTAACAGTCTGTGGACAGATAGAATATCGTAGAAATAATTTAATTGACGACCTGTAATGAAAAGAGCGCTGGTGAGTCGCTGGGGTTGCAATTTCTCGCTGTATTTTTACATCGCCGGGGATAGTGCTGTTGATGTGAATAGGCTGGTATTGATTTCATTTAAAATTTTCAACATCTGAATGATGCGAGCAGCGATCTGTGGGAAGATACCGTGGAGTCGTCCGCACATCCCCTGCTAACAAAATACCATTTTAAAAAGGATTTTTCTATTAGCATTCACGACGAGGAGAGAGACTGAAAGGGCTTATGAGAATGTTAAAATTTTCACTGACCAACGAAATATGAAGTCACCGTCTTCATTTTACTCTTAATTAATTGAGTTATTGGAGCTTATATAATCCTCTGTGAAATACCTAAAAGAAAGCAGGCAGGGACCTTGAGGTGTTGTATTGAAGACTTTGTTTTCTAAGGGTAGTGACTTCAATGACCCCACGAGAAAGTCCCTGATGGCACTGAGACTCCCCCCTACGAATGGATTTCAAATGCAGCAGCAACTCCTTAATGCAGCCCTTTTAATGAGTTCCAATTCAGTGGTTATAAGTTACCACCATTTAACAACAGGAGCACAAATTAGATTTTCTAACTTCTGAGATGCGGTCTCCCATGGTGTCTGAGTCCACCAGTTGGATAACAAAAGATGGAGGGGACATAGACCCTGGGCAGGTAACCCATGGGGTGTGGGTTTTTTGTTGTTGTTGTTGTTGTTTTGTTTTGTTTTGTTTTTGTTTTTTAATAGCTCACCTATGTTAAAGTAGGGACACTGATTGGGTTCCATTTTGAATGAGCCAGGATTTGAGGTGCTCTGTTTGCTCATCTTGGAGAGAAGTTTCTAGTAAAAATGTGGACAATGCGTAAAGGTGGCCGTCTTGCCTTCATGTCTTTGTTGACCTGGAAGTTAAGAGAAGTAGAGGGACAGCGTGGGGTGTGAGTGGCCAACCAAGTCCCTGCAGTGACCCAAGGCTGCCTCTCAAGCCGCATCAGCCTTCCTGCCTTTTTATTGACTGGGCCTAGCTTTGGCACAGGTGCAGCAAAGAGGTTTGAAGGAACAAGAGAGGTGGGGGGGGGAGCTTTCTAGAATCACTGCTGAAGGTCTGGTAGAGTAGTCCTCTGTAAGTAGAGTCCTCTGACTGGATTCGTCCAGAAAATGGGTTTCTTTGGGTAGTAGGACTCCCTTGTCTGCTGAGCCAAGTTGGGGTGAGGGGAATTGTCAATCTTGGGAAAGGAGACCCAAGAGGAAGAACCAACCCAGTTCACACCAGGAAATGGAGAAGTGCCCCTACCCCCAGATGCTGCTTTAAAGGCAATGAACTCATTCTGGCTTCAGTTCTCATGGTGGGGAGGGCAGGGGCAAGGGTGAAGGGAAGTCATGGCTGTGGCTTGGGTTTTTACCCTAACAACAATAGGATGGCATGAACCTTTGTGTGTGTGTGTCTGTGTTTTAATAGACTTTATTTACTTATTTGAGAAAGAGAGAGTTGGGTGTGGGGGAGGGTCAGAGGGAGAAAATCTTCAAGCAGACTCCCTGCTGAGCCCAGAGCCCAATGTGGGGCTCGATCTCACAATCCATGAGATCATGACCTGAGCAGAAACCAAGAATTGGACGCTTACCCAACTGAGCCACCCAGGTGCCCTGGCATGAGCATATTTTAAATCAACAGAGACACATCAGTTTCACACATGCCTGGATATGTAGGCTAAAAGCAGTGCCAATACTTTAACTGACATTCTTAATACATATTCTAGATTATAGAAATATGTATCATTTCCATGGAACCCAATAAAGCTATTTACATTTTGAAATTTAAAAAAAAATGTCCTGTAAACGGTTTCTTGTCACCGAAAAAGTGCCTTCAAAGAAGTCAGATGCTGACAGGTACAAGCCAGGCATGTGACAGGCCCAGGGTTCTTCTCCCAGACTGTTCTCTGTCCTTGCTTTGGTCGTGCTCCCACAACTCACAGAGTGGGTAGCAAAAGTAAAAGGCCCACCACACATGGGTCCTCGGGACACCTTTCACCCAAATCCCATGAAAATCTCACACTCTGGAATGACCGTGGTCTGCTGCAGGTGTTTCCTACAGGAGCCTGCCGACAGCTGATGTTCCCGTTGTCAGAGACAGATCTGGGGGTTATCCACCCACTCCTGAGACCCCAAAGTGCCAGTCTGTTATGTTGGAAGCTGGGGTGACCGTGGGATGGTACTGTATGATATTGTATCCAGGGATCCTTGGCATCTTCCTGGTTGGCCACTCATCCACACTCTGAGGAGAGAGAGAGAGAGAGAGAGAGAGCAGGTTCGCGAGAGAGAGGGAAGAGGAAATGGAATGGGAAGTTTCATTTTAATCTGAGCTAGTGCTGTGGTTTCTAGTAGCCCGAAAATCTGGAATGCTAGCCTGGACCACACGGAGGCTGAACCCTCTAATCTGCATAGGTCCCAGAGCCTCAGACTGCAGCCAGCTCAGGGCTTTGCTGTTTCCTCCCTCCGAGGCCAGGCTGGGAGCTTACCACCCTAACAGAGGTCGACCCACTGCGAGGGAGGCAATAACAAGGAGGCCAGAGAGACAAAGTGAGTTTGTTCTCAATGCAGAGCAGGAGGGCAGCTCTCCTCGTCCTGGGCATTAGCCCTGTGTCTGAAAGAGCTATGAGAAGCAGAGAGAGCATTCAAGGGCGGGGTGGGGGGGTAGGTGGGTTTGCCGCACCGGGGAACCACACCTTGCCACACTCTGCAGAGCACAAATCTTACCCACCTGCCTGCATTTTTTCACCCCTTGAAACCAGAAGAGTGAGTCCCAATAGCCCACATCTGACTAATCAACTTCCTACTCCTGTCCTTGAGACAACTCACACACTGTCTGGTTAGTTCATTCCCATATTGGCCAAGGGCAGATGATCAGTGTGTGTTAAGGGAGGGGCAGTATATTTAAGGTGATTTGGGGTGGTTCATAGAGTATCAAGGTATGTTGCTTCATTTAGTGAGAAAATTATTCCATTTAAAATTCTCTCTCAATCCTTCTAATTAATTCAGCAGACTGTCTAAATTGATACTGTGTGTCTTTAACACCTTTTTAATAATTTAGTTTTTTTTAAAAAAATATATTCTTGAAGTACAGTTGACATGCAATGTGATATTAGTTTCAAGTGTACAACATAGTGATTCAATAATTCTATACATTACTCAGTGCTGCGCGCGGTTAAGTGTAGTCACCGTCTGTCCGCATACAAAGTTAGAATGTTATTGACCATATTTCCTGTGCTGCCCTTTTCATCTCCTGACTTATTTATTTTATAACTGGAAGTTTGTACCTCTTTATCCGCTTCACCTATTTTACCCAGCCCCCTACCCACCTCTACTCTGGCAACCACCAGTTGGTTCTCTGTATTTATGCATCTGTTTTTTGTTTGTCTGTTCATTTGTTTTTAAGATTCCAAATGTAAGTGAAATCGTGTGTCATTTGTCTTTCTCTGTCTGGCCTGTTTCACTTAGCATAATACCTTCTGGGTCCATCCCTGTTGTTGAAAATGGTGAGATCTCATTCTCTTTTATGGCTGTGTAATATTCCAGCGCAGTGTGTGTGTGTGTGTGTGTGTGTGTGTGTGTACACCATATCTTCTTTATCCACTCATCTGTTGATGGACTCTTGGGTTGCTTCCATAACTTGGCTATTGTAAATAATGCTGCAGTAAACATAGGGGTGCATCTATCTTTTCAAATAAGTGCTTTTATTTACTTTGGGTAAATACCCAATAATGGAGTTATTAGATTGTATTGCATATCTATTCTTAGTTTTTTGAGGAAACTCCATATTGTTTCCCATAGTGGTGGCACCAATTTACATTCCCACCAGCAGTGCACAAGGGTTCCCTTCTCTCCACATCCTTGCCAACACTTGTCATTTCTTGTCTTTTTGATTCTAGCCATTCTGACTGGTGTGAGGTGACATCTTGCTGTGGTTTTTAGTTAGCCTCTTTTTTTTTTTTTTAAACAGTAGGCCTCATTGTCAGAGTCTTTACTTGATGACAGTATATAGTAATAATGTAAAGACATGTTTTTAATTTTATTAATAATTTCCTTTTATGTAAGGTAAATGACACAAATTATCCTGTTATGTTAACAATAATAATCAAGAGTTATTCAATATTTACCAGGAACTAGAGACTGTTCTTAGTATTTAATGTATTTTGACCCACTTAATCCTTAAGACAACTCTCTAAGATATAGCTCTTATCATCCCCATTTTACAGATGGGAAAACTGAGGCAGGAGAAGTGTAAATAGCTTGCCTAAGTTTACCCAGTTAGCGAATGGTGAAACCAAGATTCCAGTTCAGGCATTCTGACTCAAGAGGGTGGGTGGGGGGGGGTGAGTGTTACTCACATACCATTCTGACCCTCCACTCAGTGCTTCTCATGAAATACCCTATTATGTCACCTGTGTTATCTCGCTTAGGCAGGAGGATGAACTCTAGGCCCAGTATAAGAACTCCAGTCCAATCCAGATTGGCCATATTCAGGCAGAAGGCCACGGTCAAATCATTCTCCTCTGAGCTTCTTCTATTTCCCCATCTCTGCCACGGAGGCTAATAGTAGTATCTCCCTTGCTGGGCTGTTGGAAGGATTAGTACAACTTTAACAAATGATAGAATGTCGTGTGGATCTTCCTCTAATAGAAGAAAGGACATGATATCTGCAGGCAGAGGACCTGAGTTGCACATGGCCTCCTTCATTTACTATAGTGAGATACCTAGGAGGGCCCCATTGGGAGTCTCACTTGTCCTATCTTCTTATCTGTGAAACAGGAATTCAAACAGTAGTGATTTCAAAGAGATTTATTCTATATGCTGTTCAAGAACCTTTAGGATCAGTGAGCTGTATTCCTGACTGCATTTTTTTCAGAGGTGAAACTGACCACATCATGTCACTAACTTTGAGAATCTCCATATTTGAAAAACATTTAAAATTATTTTTCATACTATAAGCATAATTTGTTTTATTATAGAAATATACTAAATATAGTTAATGAAAAGAAGAATCCCCATTAACGCCTTGGTCTATATCCTTACTGATACACACCCCCCCCACACACACACACACTCAGATATTATGTTTTAAAAATGAAAATTAGATCATACCAAACATATTGTTTTTTGACTTCCCTTTCCATTTAAAGGGTTCGTTTTTCTCTTACCATGGTCTGTGTCTTCTTCTGAGAGGCAAACTTTGCCTGCTTCTGATTGGGAGACATTAAGGTTTAAAATGGCAGAGTCTAGTGTCCCTAGTTCTGAAGATTATAAAAGAAGGGTCTATGATAGCTGTCAAGAGCCATTAGTGTAACAAGATATCACTCCAAAGTCAGGGAAAAAATCCTTTTGTCTATATGGAGTTTGATCCCTTTGTATATTTGGGGCTTCATCAAAGAGGAGGTTTGAGATAGTCTTGCTTGTTTTCCACATAAAACTCAGAAAATTGCTTGCTTTAAAATGCAACTCCAAAAAAAAAAAAAAAAAATGCAACTCCTCTCTTCTTTTCCATTTGTCATTTCTGAAACATTTTTTAAAAAGTGTTAAAACTAATGGAGTAACAAACTGCAATGTAGTAATAATATTTTAGATAGAGAAAAATGCATCCTACTAGAAAAATAAAGACACAGGCAATGACAGTGGAAAAGAAAAATAAATGTTGCTTCTGGTCTCAATCAATCTGATTTTATCTACTTTAAAAAGTTGAGCCGTTTTGAATTTGGTAATTGTTCTAATGGGGAGCCATAATAACATTATGTTATTCTAGCAGGTTCTGTAATGACAACAACTTTAAAGATTTTTTTAATGTCTTTTATTTTGGAAGTTTTTCACAGATTTCGAGTCTTGAAGCCTGGTGGCCAGACACCAGTGTTCTGTGACTTTGTGGAAACATGGACTCACCTCCTCCTCCTGGTACCCAACTCCCTCCAGCTTTAATTAATACTGTACAATAAAATTCCTACTCTCTAGCCAAACCACCACTGGCTGTAATCTTGTCTGCTCTCATAAGCCAAACAGAAACACATACTTGGGGTGCCTGGGTGGCTCAGTGGGTTAAAGCCTCTGCCTTCAACTCAGGTCGTGATCCCAGGGTCCTTGGATTGAGGCTTGTATTGGGCTCTCTGCCCAGCAGGGAGCCTCCTTCCTCCTCTCTCTCTGCTTGACTATCTGCCTACTTGTGATCTCTGTCTGTCAAATAAATAGATAAAATCTTCAAAAAAAAAAAAAAAGAAAAAGAAAAACACATACATTTTCTTGTTGTTCAAGCACCTGTATCTGCTGTTTGATTTCCAGAGGAATCTCATCTTACTCTGTGTGCCCCTTTCCTCCGTTCTGTTTATTTGCTTTTCATATTTTTTTCCCAAAGAAAACCACAGGTAATGAGCTATGCAAATCTAATATTGAAGATTCTAATGGCAGATGCCCCTGTTCATGACAATCCAAATATTCTTTCCAAATTGTGGCATATGTGGGATGAAGAATTCAAAAAGCTACTGTGGCATAGCAGAGGAGGACTTTACCTTTAACTAGAGCAATGGTTGAAAATGGGCAAATGTGGCATGTTGCATTGCTTTGACATGTCAAGGTTGAATTTTGATGCTGGTCTTCTTGAAGTGTGCAGAAGATGGCGTACCATGGACTGCTGTTTAAGTCACCTCTGTTTAAGGACTAAAGCACGCATACCTAATGTAAATAAATGCCTCTATTCAGGGGCCGCATCTTTACTTAACTGCTTTCTTTTTTAAGTGGTATTAGAACATCTTTGTACTAGTAAAAGTGAGACAAAAGTGTGCATTCAAACCGTCACCATCACCGTAACTACCGCTGAAGTCTGCAAACTCAAATTCCTCTGACAGTGGATCCTAACTTCCATCCACACATCTGCAGCATCCCCCAGATGGGAAGCAACAAGGCTTAGGTGCTCTATGTGTTACAGTGATGTTAGAATAGAATGTTGCATGTACTTCCCTGCTAGCATTTTCGATACTTTAGTACCATGGTTGGGGTTCATCCTTTCCTTCCTTCCCTCCTCTCCTCTTTACTCTTCCCTTTTCTCTTTTCTTCCCCTTCCTTCTTTCCCTCCCTCCTTCCTTCCTTCTTCTTTTGTATTACTAAATACAAATTTTATGTACTGTGATAAAGGAGTGGAAAGAAACTGTAGTTTTCTCCAGCTGGTGGAAATAAGATTGCTTTTGAAAACCTTTAACTCCAAATTCTCTGGCTTTCATGGGAATGGAATTTCAAGTCTAATGCAGCATTAATGGGGTTTTGCACCGAATTGCCTTTTGGGGTTTGATTTGCCTTTTAGAGAAGTTGGTGTTTGACTGCATGTTCAAACACGGCATGTATTCTTATGAGCAATGTGAGATTCAAATAAACACAACGAGTGCGTTCATTTTGATGACCTCCCCATCACACATTCAAATAAACACAAATGTTCTCAAATGTATAAAAGCAGCTGTGTTTATGTCAACGTGCAAAGCGCCAGATATATACATTCAGATTCACTCATCTATCTGGAACCATGTACCTCCGCTCATCGTTAAAAATTTAGTGGAAAATCATGCATGGGGCATGTGTAATGTGCAATTTTCAAGCATACACACATTTCTAAACAAATTTTCTTCAAGCATGTTACTGACATTTGTTCTAATTGAGGATGAAGCCTGGAGAAACTTTGAAGTTTTTGAAAACAAAACAAAGCAAAATGCAAGTTGCTACCAGAGGGCACTAGCGCCTCTAAAGTATTCTGGCAGCATGGGTAAGTCACCTTCCCTGATACTCAGAACCTTTTCGGCCTTTCTTTTCTTTTCCTTCTTGTTCTCCACACCCCCCCCCCATTCCTTTCCTTCCATTCCTTCCCTCCTTCCATAGGTGCAAAGTTCTTTTTTTCTTCCTTCCTCCTTCCCTCCTTTATTTCCTCATTCTTTCCTTCCTTGCAAAGCCATGCAAAAATGCTAACTCCAAAGTTAGATTTTGCCCCTTGTTTGCTTAAAATATCGTAATGGGAGACATGACAAATCTTTTCTTCAGAACCTCAGCTGGAACGGCTCAGGCATTAATGCCGGGTTAAGCTGCACTTTCTGCGTTAAGAACGAACTTTGGCTTTGTATGTCCTCCTAAAACAACACTTTCATCTCGTAGTTCTTCAAATATAAGAACAGTTTGCAGGTTTCCAGAAAATCCCAGCCCCGTTTTGCTGGCAGTCAGCAGTCCATAGAATATTAATAACACCCCTATGTGCCAAGGACTGAAGATTTTGAATGTGTTCTCTTATTTGGTTTTCAAGCACTCTCTGAGGGAGGGAGCGTCACTCTCGGCATCTTACCCAGGAGGGAGGGCAAGGAAGTAGCTTCTGCAAGGTTGCAGTAACAGTAGGTGGTAGGCCTTGTAGGTCCTAAGCCTCACTGTTCTCAAGAGAAGCTGTAAATCCAAATATTTACGAGTCATATCCCAATTTTTAAATATTAATAAAAAATTCAAAAAAATTTTTTTTAAAGATTTCATTTATTTATTTGACAGAGAGAAATCACAAGTAGATGGAGAGGCAGGCAGAGAGAGAGAGGGAGGAGGAAGCAGGCTCCCCGCTGAGCAGAGAGCCCATGCGGGACTCGATCCCAGGACCCCGAGATCATGACCCGAGCTGAAGGCAGCGGCTTAACCCACTGAGCCACCCAGGCGCCCCTAAAAAATTCAAATTTTTAAGCAACTCTGTGAGCTAAACAAAACACATCTGATAGCTGGGTGAAGCCCCCGGGAGGCCCACTGGCCTCTTCTGATGTACGGGGTGCTATCTCTGGTCCTTCAGTGTTAGAAAATCTACTGTGGAGCCGCCTGCGTGGCTCAGTGGTTACGCGTTTGCCTTCGGCTCCGGTCATGATCCTGGGGTCCTGGGATCGAGCCCCGCATCGGTCTCCTTGCTCAGCGGGACACCTGCTTCCCCTTCTGCCTGCTTCTGCTTGTGCGCTCTCTCTCTGACAGATAAATAAATAAAGTCTTAAAAAAGAAAATCTGTCATTAACCAATCAGGCGAGTAGAGAGAAAGTAGGATTCAGAGGCAGAAAACTCACCTTCACATCTGAATGCTATCAATTCCCAGCCCAATGACCTTGAATAAGTAAATTCCTGAACTTAGGGTTCCCTAACCTCCAACAGAGACTTCCTGCTCTAGGAGGGGTATTATGAGAGTCATGCAAACCTCATAGCTCTTGTGTAATATTTACATTGAAGCATATGGACAGGTGCAAGCATTACGCAATTAGAAACCACTGTTGTTGTTGTCATCTCCGCGTATCTGAATATGAACAGAAGGACAGGTCCTTATTGAATGTGAGGCATTGTGTCCCCACGGACATCACCCACAATGGCATTACCCCCATTTCATAGATGAAGACTCCGAGACTCAGAGAGGTTAAGGAAATTGCCCAAGGGTCCAAAACTAGTAGGAACTGTCTGACTCCAGAGCGCATGTTTTGTTTTTCTCCCCCCCCCCCATTGACAGCACACAATGTATTAAGCTTCTATGGGTCATTCCACTTTCAGTGGGAAGTGGTCTGTAGGACTTGTCAAAGTGACAGCTTAGGATCTTGCTAGAATAAAGCCGGTGGTCAGAAACTACTGCTGAGGGAAGGCAGGAGAGCACAATTCCAGGCACACAGGCTGGGGCTGATGCCACTGAGCCCCACAGTGGCCAGGGCTCCATGCCAGCATGGGAAAAACCACATGCCCTGGAAGAGAAAGCAGAACTCTGACCTGTCTGCCACTGGCTCTTGGGAGCAAGTGCCCCTGGGCCAGGTTCTACCCTGCTTCCCATTCTGCACCCCCTAAGTGGCGGAGGTCTGCACCACTGAAAGCCTGGGAGCAAGCAAGGCTCGTTGTGCGGTCTAGCTTCCTTGCCCACACATAAAAGCCACATTTCCACATACGGGGCCTTGGCAGTCTGTGAGTGATATCTGGACCCTTTCCTGCTTTGTCCCTTTGTGCTGTTTCTCGGTTGGTTCCGAAGTCAGGAGGGTGCTATCTCCTGGTCCCCCGAAGCCCCAGCACAAGGTTGAGAGGACGGAAGAGAGAAGGAGCTTAGTTCTCTTTGTTCTGGGTTATCTCTTGGGCGGTCCACCTTCAAGGCCACCTTTAAATGAGTGCGAGATCTCCCTTTGACCTGAGTAACCTTAGGACTGACATCCATTTCTTGAAGTCAAGGCAAGCCCAGGAGTCTGTGGCAACTTGGGGGAAAATCACTGGGTTCTTCATAAAAGTCATTTGGCTGGGCAATTGCCTTGAGGGTAGGAGTTTTACAATCTGGGGGCTTTTCTTCTGGGGTTCGATGACCTGTGGGAGGGGCAAGTCCTCTACTGCTAATTTCTGTTAAAGTTCCAGTTCTAATTCTCTTCTAGTCATTGAAGAGGAAAGAAATTTAACATGGCGGGTGTAACCAATATCCAGCCCCGTGGAATTATAGGACGGATGGTTTCCCCAGCAGATTCAACAGTGGTAACTATAACAATAATCAATACAAATTAGGGACATGCTTCTGTTTTAATGCACTTAGTAACCAGATCTCTTGTCCTCGAATAAGTCTAAAGGAGAACTGCAGCCTCCTAACCAGCTCCAGTGCTGTTGTGAAGGAGGGGTGTGTGTGTGTGTGTGTGTGTGTGTGTTCCCTTTTCTCTTAGGGATTCTATAGCTTCCTTCATTCTTCGCCTCTCTCATATTACAGAAAGAAGGTAATTTTTCCTGGCCATTTACTAAAGCTCATTAAAGACTGGAGAGAACAAACAATGCTACTCCTCAGAGACTACCATTCAAAGTCACTCCACAATTCTCTGTTCTAATACTTGAGACAAATTAATTATTCCTTAGTGAAAAGTGTATAATTCCTATTCTTCATTTTTGGGGGGTGGGGAATAATAATGGGAAGTTTATATCTGAGTGAAAAGCTGTCTATGCTGAAGGGAAATGAGAAAAATGTGCGTTCTGAGAGGAGTAAAAGCAATTATTCTAATAATAATTCTAAGAATATTAATGTCTTTTTAAAGTAGATTGCCTTCAAATAAACACAGAGGTTGAAGCAATGGGAGGCTGGTTTGTTTATTAATCATTCCAAATGTGCATTCTTCTAAATGAACAACTACACGATCAACTTTGCCGGCACATATTAAATTTAGTTAAACAGCAACTTGCAAATGTCTCAAAACTTTTGTAACCAGAGACTAATTTGTTTAACACGTTTAAATGTTATATTGATGTAAAGCCCTACATATTAAACTTCAAAGGGAAAGGCTCTTGAGAGCTCCTCATTTTAAAGACTACATGCTGGAAATGAGATAAAGACAAGTCTCATTCTCCTGTTTTGTTTTGTTTTTAAATACGAGGCAGCCTCCGGGCCCGGCCCTCATCCCCAGCCCTGTTCGGTCATCTGCAGAGCAGCAAGTATCTAACTGTGGGGACTGTAAGGCGATGGTTAAGAAAGGCCTAGTGTTTCCTTTCATCTCTATTAATTAATCCTGGCTCCGTTTGCCCAGAGTACGTTGCTGTTGACATCACCTTTTCCTTACACTTTAAAGAGTCCCGAGAGAGACCGACTGCAGAACAAAACTGGACAAAGAGTACATTTGGTAACCATTTTATTTCTCAATTACCAACCTAAACGTATGGAAAAGATTTGCGTGCTATCCGATTTACACAACAATTATGCTTCAAAAGTTTAGAAATAAATAACTTTTTTTCTTGGACTCATTAGTTCCTCTACCAATTGTAATTGGTGTCAACTAACGAGTTTGCTCCATGGCTTGCCCTTAATTACTGATAAAAGCTAAATTGCAACTCTAGCCAATCAGAAACGAGTTTATTCATGAGAGTATAGTATTCTTTTAAAAGCTTTATTTGTCCTAATAAGTGGTTCTGTGTTTGCCTGAAACCTTCCATAAGCTCCCTTAACATAAGCAAAGGACTCTTAATAACTATATAGAGTGAAGGAATATGATTACTGCCCCCATTCAAACAGATAAAACAAAGGAAACATTTTATAAATTTCAAATGTATACATCATGAATCTAGCCGACCCTGAAATCTCATCCATCTGGCGGGAAATAGATATTAGTAGCCATAAGACTGATAACGAGAATTTATTTCCTCCTTCAATGTCTATTTTTTCTTTCCCCTAAGTATCTCCAGCAAATGGGCGGTAAAAAAATAGGAGAAATAGTTCAATCCTGATGGAACAAACAAAGTTTGGCTCAGGCCAAAATCCTACATTAAAAATAATAGATATTCTGGAAACAAGAGGGTTAAGAGTTGGTGGATGGTGGAATCACGCCACCAGGGAGACCCTGCAATTGTAAAAACCTAGTTGTGGAAACATCACTCCAAAGACAGCTGTTTGTTGTTGCTGTTGTTGTTTTTAGAAAATAAAAGACACCTCTTTGGGATTATTGGAAATTCTGAAGATGGGTTCTTACTCTATGATATCCTATAACAATCAAGATGCTTTTGGTCACAATGATCAGAAAGCCCGGTTAAAGGTGGCTAGAGCAACAGCCACCTATCTATTTTTTATTTTACCACATATCTAGAAGTTAGAGATCAGAAGTCACCGGTTTGATGAACGCAGGCACCAACCATCATTGAAGCCATAGGTTCCTGCTACCTCTTCACTCCCATTGCCTCAGCGCATGTGCGACTCCCTTCGCGGTCCCTAGGCGGCTGAGGCAAGTTTAGGTATCTCACCCTCATAGGACGACATCAAAAGGCAAAAGAGATGCAGCTATTTCTTCCAGTACTTTTTTAAAGAGCAAGGAAAACTTTCCGGAAACCCCAGCTAACCTCCTCTCACATCTTATTGGCCAGAACTAGGCCCCATTCCCACTCCTAAGTCAATCACTGGCAAGGATCGCCTCAGGCTCAGACCAATCACAATTCATCTGCAGAAGCTGTGGAGGGTCTCAGATTCCGGTAAAGTGCTTGGCACCTGGATACCCGAACAGAACTGAACGTTTCAGGAGAGAGGAGAAAGCGGATGGTGGTGAATGATTTATTGGCAAGGTAAACAACAGCACCTGTCATGCACTTAAGGAGATTATTATTCCAAGGTAACCATTCCTAACGACCTCCAGTCTAAAGTGAAGGGTGAATGAAAGCATGAAGCCAGAAGACAAAGTTCAGT
The DNA here is from genome assembly GCF_011764305.1 of Mustela putorius furo. NCBI lineage: Eukaryota > Metazoa > Chordata > Mammalia > Carnivora > Mustelidae > Mustela > Mustela putorius. The sequence goes on from NW_025422005.1 coordinate 73,151,452, forward strand.
AAGGGGTGTGGTAAGTTGTGGCTTTTATGCTTGCTCTCCTGACAAATTATCCTGCAATACAGGGGAGCGTCACGTGGCATTGCAAGAGGGTGTAAACGGCTGGGTGATGTAGTGGGGGAGGGCGACCTGAGGACCAGGGTAGGCTTTGCCACTTGCTGGGTGAGATCTGTTGCATCCGAGACTTCTGTGCACCTCACTGATTTCACTGTGAAATGTAGGGGTGGGACCAGAGGGTCCCTGATATCTCTTCGCACTTTGGAATTTGATAGGTTTTCCCTTTACTCACTGCTATCAAGTAGTCTACTTTGTCTCTTTGCTCTCCAATGGAAACAAATGGCATGCCCAGATTCTCTCTCTATCTTTAGGTGTTTCTTATCTGTCAACTCTTTCTCCTCAGACTGGATTATAAGAGTCTCAAGGGCAAGACACCTCCGAATGCTTTGCAGTCTCTTGTGTTGATTGAGCTATTATTTACCTAGGAGCTACTCAATGCTATGCATCCTGTGAAATGCTTGGCTCATACATGGTGGCCACTTGGTCTTTCTTTCCTTATTGGTTTCCTCCAGTAGTTTTTTTGTGTCCTCAGATTTTCTTAAGAGAGGCATAGTAGCACTCCTAAGGTAGAGGTATTATATCTTTGGTTTATTATTATTATCATTATGAAGATGAAGCCAGGCTTAGTCCCACAGGATCTCAATTTCCAGGAATAAGGCACCACTCCCTGCTTTCCAACACCACCCTGTCATTTCATAAAGACAGTTGTTATATATGGCAGTCGAGTGAGAGGAAGTAAGAGAGGCTAATTTCCACAATCCACCCTGGTCTTAGAGACAAATGACAAAGGAATGATTAAGGAAATTTATAAAGGCAAGTGAGAGGGTTTTCACATGAAAATAAAGAAGCAGAAGCTAAGGGACTCAGAATTTTAAGGTTCCTGCAAAGAATTCTTTTGGGCACACTTTTTTTTTTTTTAAGTCTCTAACATCATTTTTCTTTCAAACTTGATCAGTAGTAAACTTTAGCTTTTATATGTGTGACCAAACTTTCTGCACTCTTCCAAGGTTAAAAAGCAGATGGCTCTGGTATTCTGGAGGGAAAAAAATCCATGCAGTTGATTCCTTTTTCACTTGGCAGGATCTTTATCTAGTTTTAGGAGTCTCTGGCATATTGAACTTTCTGAAGATGGGGGTGATTATTTTGTAATTAAAAGTATGCCTGACAATCCGTTTCAGCATGGATCAGCAGCAACAGCAAACAGCACCAGATCACTTTACTCCCTGTGGCAAATGTAGTACCAGGTCTAAGTGTGATGAGGTTTGGAATTTTTCTGTAAAAATTAAAAGTATTATGGCAGACACTATTGCCCAACCAATAGCCATTTCCCTGCGCCCACTTCTCTCTCTCTTTCTTGCTTTCTTTGAGAGAGATAGACAGAGGGAGAGGGAGAGCGAGAATCTTAAGCAGTCTCCTTACCCATTGTGGAGCCTGAGGCAAGACTTAATCTCACAACCCTGATCCCAAATCAAAAGTTGGACGCTTAACAGACTGGGTCACCTAGGCGTCCCACCCCCACTTTTTCTACTTATCAATTCCTGATGTTTTGAAAGACAGAGATCCATTGATTCTAGAGAAGGGATTTCCCAAAGCCCAGGGATTTCATCATTATTGGTTTAGGGCTGAGCATATGATCTCATTTTAGTGAATGAGACATAAGGGGAAATGAAGTTCACTGGGCACTTCTCTTTCTAATCAAACCGTCTTGCGAAATCAATGATCTTTTTTCAGTCATCATCTTAAGTCTTTCAGCAGCATTTAAAGATTTGATGAGTTTTCTCTTTTAGAACATTTTCTTCACATGGTGTCTGGTTTTCCTACTACTTTATTGCCTTCTTCTTTATAGATCCCAGACTGGCTCTTCCTCTTCCTCATGATCTCTAAAATTGGGGCTCAATCATGGGCTTTCTATTGAAACTTACTCTATATGGTTTTATTCATGGTCTTAATACTTCCATGTATTAAGAACTTATGCATTAATTTCTGCAGCTCAGACCTCTTCCATGAGCTTAAGACTTACATATCTAATTATATCTAACTGATTTCTCAACTTTACCCCATGAATGTTAAATGGGGATCTCAACTTCACTGTGTTTTGGTCCAAAAGAGAATTTTGATTTATACCCCATAATCCTGCTTCTTTTCTAGTCTTCTCCACTTCAGGAAAGGACAAGTACCATTCTAGATCATGCCAAAAAAAATGGAGATCATCCTTGATTGGGTTTTCTCTCTCAGCCCATGACACTATCTTTCAGTTGGTGTATATGTTCTTCTCACTACCTCCAAAGTATATCTGGAACCTTCCACTTCAAACCACTCATATAGCTCACCACTTTACATCTTTTACTGCAATAATTTCTTTGTTATTCTTTCTCTTCCACTTTTGCTTCTTGTGTCAGTTAGAGTTGATTCCAATTCTATGTTTAAAAAGTTAACACTGTTCTAAAGAAGATGAGTTCAGTTCTCTCTCACATAGTTTGGAAGTAACTATTCCAGAAGCATTGTTTTGACAGCTTATAGTGTCACTGGGGACCCACCTTTTACCAGAGTCTCTATCTTCCTACTCCATAATCTCAGTATGAGACTTCAACCCAGTATACCATTTTCATTCCTCAGAGTCATTTCAGCATGAAACTAACCATTTGGTCCACAACAAAGGTCCAAGGAAGGAGGAAATCTGAAGGGTAAAAAATGGGTCCTTCTGGGGAGTCCTACTTACGCTTCCCCTTACCTGTAATGTATTGGCCACAGCTCAGTCCAAACATGCTTCGTGGAACTGCAAAGCAAGTTTGGGAAATGCGGTCTTTTATTCCAAGTGGCAATGCACACAGCTTAAATTGGGATTCTATTTCTAAGAGGAAGGAAGGAATGGATACTGGGGTAAGCTTGTAGCAATTTTTGCCACACATCCCTTATATTAATTCTTCCCAAAGGGCCAGTTAATTAAAAAAAAAATCTGATTAGGACATCATAGTTTAACACTCTCCAATAGCTTCCCATTGTGTTCACATTAAAATCTAATGGCTCTGTCTCTCTATCTAGCATCATGTTTCCATATTCTGTCCCAATTACTCCATTCAGCAATACCAGCTTACATCCAGCATGCCAAGCTTATTCCCACTACATAGCCTTTGGATTTGGTGTTTCTGCTGCCTGAAATGTGTGTGTGTGTGTGTGTGTGTGTGTGTGCACGCGCGTGCGTGCGTGTGTGTGTGTGTGTGTGTGTTTTCAAATCTTGGTATGACTCAGCACCATACCTCATTCAGGTATAGTCTTGTCCTGTTTCCTGATGTCATTCTCTCAAGTGATGGTTGCAGAACTATCATCAGACTTCTACAGAGCCTAGAAAATCTTGCTTTTGGGGTTTCCAGCAAAATCACATCAAAAACATCCCATGATAAATACAATTGGGGTGTACGCACATGAGAATTGAATTATTTTGCAAGTTCCAAGTTAATCAGTTACCTCTGTAGACATTTACTTGGACATTTATTAAGTTTAATTTTTGCAGTTTAGCTTTTGTACTTTGGAGCCTCTAAACTTTCTACTCCAGGTTTCTAACATTTTTTTGTTGTTGTTGCTAAAGATTTTATTTATTGATTTGACAGAGAGAGGGATAGCGAGAGCAGGAACACAAGTAGGGATAGAGGGAGAGGGAGAAGCAGGCCTTGCACGGAGCAGGGAGGCCAATGCCTGGCTCAATCCCAGGACCCTGGGATCCTTACTTAAACTAAAGGCAGATGCTTAATGACTGAGCCACCCAGGCGCCCCTGTAACACAGGGGCCCCTGTCTTTCTTATATAAGCTTATATTGAGCACTGTGATAAAGAACTTGCTGGGTAAAACTTTCTTGGACCACTATGAATTTTATCCCAGCCAACATACTGAAATGGTTCTGACCACAGAAACTTCCTCATTTTTAAGAGATCTTAATGAAGAGCTTTTTCATAGAAATTACACAACTGCTGTTACAACTACTATGAGAGTCCAGTCATCTAATCATGGTTTAGAATAGGGGTTTTCAAGGTCAGCAGCACTGACATTTTGGGAAGAATAATTCTTTGGTCTAGGGGACTTTCCTGTGCCTTGTATGATGTTTTGTAGCATCCCTGGCTTCCACCCACTTAAAACCAGTGGGGATTTTCTGTCCCCACCCCCCCACCCCACTCTCCAACATTCTCTTGAAGACATTGCCAAATGTTCACTGGGGAACAAAATCGTTGACAGTGGAAGAAGTACCATGGGTTTAGAAACTTAAATTGCACAAATCTGTTACACAAAACCCATATACTGATTTGTTAGTAGATAGGAGTGAACAGTGGAAGGTTTCTTCAACATGCAAAGCTTTGCAGATTTCCAAGTTTTGGACCACAGCTTTGACACTTATCTTGAACGATCACTAAACTATTACAATTTGAGTTTTTTCAATTTTATTGTATTTTTATTATTGTTAAATATTTTATTTATTTACTTGACGGAAAGAGAGAGAGTGCACACAAGCAGGGGGAGGGGCAAGGCAGAGGGAGAAGCAGGCTCCCTGCTGAGCAGGAAGCCCCATGTGGGGCTTGATCCCAGGGTCCTGGTTCATGACCTGAGCCCAAGGCAGACACTTAATGGACTGAGCCACTCAGGTATCCTGAGTTTCCTCAATTTTAAAATGGAGGCATGAGACCTATTTTATCAGGCTGTTAATAAGATTAAATGATTTGCTGGATGTGAAGAGCCTAGTCTGGTACCCGGCACACACCGGAAGGGTTCAGTATTTGTTATTTTTCCTGAGTTAAAATGGAAAGAGCCAAGTAAAAGACAATATTGAGGCTATCTCTGACATAAGCTCAGCATGTGGGAAGGGGAATCCTATGTGGGTGGAAAATGATGTATGTGTGTGGGGGGGGTACCCTGCCCAACTCCTCAGGAGCAGAAGCGAACTTACAGCTGTCATGACACATGAAAACCCCAAAAGACTTGTCAAAGTCACGTGGACCGATCAACAGAAATTTTGAAATAGAAACTATGGTTCTGTCTGCCACGGGTACTCAAAATATACCTAAAATCTGATCCCTTCTCACCTTTTGTCTGATGGCACAGTGCTTGGAGTGCCAGCCTCCCTCTCTTGATTACTACAAAAACCTCCTGTCTGGTGACTCACCCCTTGGGCCTGCCTGCTCTGTAGTTTGTTCTCAACACCAAAGCCAGAGGTAGCTTTCTAAAATGTCAATCAGATTTCATCTCTCTTCTGCCAGAACCTTCACACGGCATCCCTTCTCAATCCAGGGGAAAAGGCCAAGTCCCTCACCTGCCTGCATCTGAACTCAGATCTTATCTCCTCCTACAGGCAGGCCGCCCAGCCTCCCTCCAGCTTCTCAACTGTATACAGCATGTCTCCTCAGGACATTTGCACTGCAGATGCCTCTACTTGGAACTGTCTTTCCCTTAGATGCCTGGCTCCTTTACTCCCTCTGGGTCTCGACACAAACGTTATCACTGAGACCTTCCCCATTTCACTAACATAAAAGTGTAATCCATCCCCAGACCCATTCCACCCATTCCAGCCAGGCCCCACTGCTCCCTATCCTTCCTATCCTGCTTCCTTTTTTTTTTAGAGTAGGTACCACCATTTAACATGATAATTTATTATGTTAAATTATCATGATATCATGTTATCATGATAACATGATATCATGTTAGATTAACATGATAATTTATAAACACCCTGAGCATAGCGAGGCTATTCCAGCTTTCTGCTCCAGGTTCTGCTAGATGTGGAGATGGGAGATTGGACAAAAAGGAGCAAATGTCATGGTAGATGGAAAGAAGTGGCAACAAAATATCTTCCATGGCTTTTTCCTCACAGCCTTGTCACTAGTTTTCTATTGTTGCAAAACCAATGGCTATAAATGGCTTTAAACAATACCCATTTTTTATCTCAGAGTGTCTGTGGGCTGGAAGCTTGGGTATGGCATAGCTGGGTTCTCTGTTCAGGGTCTCGCCAGGCTGAAAATGAGGTGACGGCCACGCCATCTTCTCTGAGGCTCAAGGTCCTCTTCTGAGCTCCCTGGTTGTTCGCAGGACACCTGTCTTCTCAGCTCTAGGTCTCCATCTCCTCGCTACCTCTTCATCAGGGACTGCTCTCAGCATCTAGAGGCTTCTCTCCCATTCTTCCCATGTTCCCTCCACAACATCTCTCACATACAGCATTTTGCTCCTTTCAGGCCAATGGGAGATAAACTTCTGCAGCTTTGAATCTGTCTGACTTTTTCCATCTCTCACTTCCAGACCTCCTCTTAAAAGGACTCAACTGATTAAGTCAGGACCACCCATGCTCAAGGAGAAGGAATTATACAGGGTGTGTACACCAGGAGGTGGAAATCTTAGGGATCATTGTGCAATTTCAACTACCACAGCATTCCTGTGAGGATTCCACTTGGAGAAGTCTATTAGTTGGCTCAAGATTATCATGTGCATTCAAAGAAGGAAAATCTGGGAAAGTTGACCCCAGTGGCTAAAATCCATAAAAAGTTAAAACACGTAACTTTTATTCCATAGGATATTCCTGGGGCTTGCTGGAGAGTGATATATTTGGGATTGTCCACATGGGGGGCTTATTAATGTTTCTAGAATGATTGATCATAGTGTTAGGTAGACACTTGAATTTTTTTGGATAAAGGACACATTTATTTGTGCCTTGGGGTTTTTGTTTCTTTAAATGGCACAATGTTTAGAAGGTGCCTTCCGACTGGAAGAAACACAACAAATCTGTTCCTCCAGTTAGAAAGGATGCACTCTCCAGTCATGGCGATACCAGCCAATGTCATTCTGCCAGCCCACATCTGTCAGGAAAAGGGATCATCTCCATCAGCCATTTGGCAAAATGGAAACAAAGTAATTATAAGACAACGGTGTCACAGGATCCATGACACCTGCTTTAAAAATAAATCTCCTGGCTTTGTCTTCCCCTTTATTTTCAATAAATGCTCCGGTATTATTGCCACTGCATTAATCTAGCAGCAGGAAACCATTATCCTATGACAACAGTGTCTTCCATTAACATTATCTTTTAATTTTAAGATTGTTTAGATGACTGCTAGAAGCTACTAAATTAAGATAAAATGAAGAAAGAATTATTTTCTTTAAGCCAAGTATTCAGTCAAATTACCCGTCCCCAATCTTGATAGCACTGGCAAGAGAGACACCATTATTTTTGTGTCAGATTACTAAATACAATTTGGGTATAAGTTAAAATTTCTAGAAATCTAGACGTGCTTTAAATGTCATCTAGGAAATAACCATTAAACTTTGAATTATTATGTATATTGTTTGCTGTATTGTACAGTGTATATCGAGGACCTGAAAATCCTGGTTATTTTTCCAGGAGACAATTGTTGTGGTAAATAAAACAATAATGAAATCACAATGATGAAAACTCAGTAAAGAAATAAAGGAACCATTTGTCTAGTAGAGTTTATTCTGAGAAATAATTGAATTTGGAGAATGCAACAAAAATGAGAGAGGAGGAAAATAAACCTAAATTAAAAGAAAGCTGTGATTGTTAATGATTATTACTTAATGTTCTGACAAATGGACTTTAAAGCAACCCCTGTATTCTATTAAATGGTATCTGTAGGTATTATATCAAATATATTACAAATTTTTTTTTCAAAGAACAAGTAACTTGCCTAGACTCTGTTAATTTTTAAAATTCTCCTTTATTCATTCTATCAGCTATATCCTCACACTTAAAGACATTCTTTAAAATCTCACAGTCTCCGTTTTATTCCATCCTCCTCTGTGCCTTTCTTTCCAAAAGGCAAAGGCTGGGTACAACTACAAATGAGGAAAAGATCCAAATAATTATTAGAATAGTAATATTATGCATTCACCAGTCTAAATCTGTGATTCCCCACTCCCATGGGTAAACCACGCATAAGAAAATTAATAGAAACTGAGTTACTGTCTTAATAGAAATTGTACTGGAAAAAAAGAGAAACGCTTAAATTGTGAATTCCCTGTATTGTTAATGTAGTTCAAGTAGGCCATCAATATGTGTCCTATTTACTGATAGGTGCAAAATAGGTGGTGGGAGATCAATCAAAACCCCCTTCCATAAATTACCACGACTTCTAGAAATTATCAAAACTTCACTGGAGTGTCATACGTAGTCTTCCCAGCAATGAGTTATAGTCAATAATTCATTCCCTGACTGAGCTGATAACAGGCAGATATTCTAATAATGTACCAGGATTTACTACTGGACACAGCAGTAAGTAGGAATTTCAATGCAGTGTTAAATGTTATCTCAGTGGAGAAAAGCAATAAAAACAGGACAGAGAGAGGCATCTGGGTACAGTGCTTGGATGTTTTAACCCTCTAATTAGAACAAACATGTAGAAAGGTAGTGTTGTTTAAGTTTTCATTCTTTCTTTGAAGCAAATTGTTTCCAGAGTATTGTTCTGTAATGACTTCTCTTGCCCTTATTGTCAGAGAGTACAACAGATGGCTCTGAAAAAATGCTGGAAAGAAAGTCAATTTTATTCTTGAGTTGTTTTTCCAAATTTTAAAATGACTTCGTTTGAATAGTTCCCTTTTAAAGGAAACTTTCCTCTAAAAATTAGCATCTTAGACTAAAGGTCTTCAATATATTTTCAGTGATTTCTTATCAGACAGAGAAATCGACAAATTTGCTTTCTCTGTCAGAATGTTTTGAATCCAGAAAAGAAGTGGTGATTCATCAAAAACAATTTTATTATGAAATTTGATTTATGTTGAGAAATATAAATGATGACGTTATAATGTGTACCTCTGCGTGGAGGGAACACATTTTAGTCAATTGAGTTATCCAATTTTATTATTTTAAAAAAATCCATATTGGTTGTTCTTTTTATGCTAAAAAATTTATGGCACTGTGTAGAGTAGAAATATGTGTTTTTCAAGTCTATGGACAGCTATGGATTCAACTCGCCTAATTCCACCAGGGTCATTCATTACAATTAGATGAATAAACACTATCATGTTTTCATCAACATTTTGTGAGCAGAGACCACTTTATACTTTAAAATATTATATTTTATAACAAATCTACATAGAGAAAAAAGCTTAATGATATCACTACTATAATTAAAAGTGATACTAACCAAAGAAGCTGTGGTTTGGGGCACTTGAAACTTCTGAATTATTAGCCTTTCTTTTACCAAGAACAATTAGTGGGAATGTAAGGGGGAATGAATTGTGTTTTAATGCCTTAGTTTCTCTATCAATAAATGTTCATTTCCATCGTCTTGGAGAGGAACGGTAATTAATGATGAATGAAATTGCTATTTTCTACTGGATTTATAATTTTAATACATATTCTTACTAACAACCACCTCCACACATATACAAATGGCCCAGTCATCCACATACTTTCTTTCATAACTATTACAAAATTAAATTTACCCATGGTAAGATTTAATTCGACTTTAATAAGCATAGCCTGTCAACTCTCTAGACCACTCACAAGACCCTAAAGAACATAATATACTTACATATACAGTCCGATAATTTATCAGCAATGCTATATGCAGAATATCACTTGGGTTTGAATATTGTTGACAGAATTTGGTCCTAAGAGTGGGTAGTGTGAGTGAGCCAAATAATTTTTCTGTGATATCATCACTATCATCACTATGGAATCATCATTTCCCTTATTCATATGTCAAGATTCGTTGTAGTTCTGGGGCAGGTTTGGGGGATTTTTAAGGTCCTGTTCCTACCCTAATAAACATATATTAAGAAAGTGGGTAATTTCTTGCCACTCTAATAAATGTGGCCTTGCTGTATCAGGCAAAATTATGTATCACAGATGTTATTTTCTTCTTTCCCATCATCTTCTTTCACCTTTCCCATCATCTCCAGGAGTTTCAAATGTCCTAATCAAGTAGAATAATTAAAAGCAAAAATCTACATCTTAAATTATATTTCTAATCACAGCAGTATCAATGCTGTTTCATTTTCCCCGTGATCTTTTAATTATTTTATTGTGATCAAATCAACTTCTTCACTATGCTTTGACATTACCCTACCAAAAAAGAGGTTAGGATAGAACTTTCAAAGTACTGATTAACATAATTTGGTGGGACATTTACCAAATGTAGACACTGGGATTGCTTTTTAAAGAAAGAAAGGAAGGAAGGAAGAAAGAATGAAAGATATGTTCTAAAGACAGCAACTACCTATTCATTTATCACATGAAACTTCTAATGAGATATTTATAAGAAATTTTGAGAACTATGAATAAAAAGCAGTCAGTACATTTGAAGTATTATTATCAGTATTTAGAGCCAAGTTATGGTTCTTTCAGATGCAGTCATTCAGGTAAGTTGAATTCTCCATAAACCTTTGTGCTTAAGGTGACGGTGGTCACTCTGCCTCTACTTACCATGCGGTGCCCCCAAGTCAACATCACCACATAAAACCCTGGCAGGGACCTAACTGCCATTCCTCCCCACTTGGATTTTGCTGTTACATCTATAAGTAACTACCGTTCTCTCTTCTTCTTTCCACACTTTTTACACTTTGGAATTGTCCTAGACTCCAGCTTTTCAGATTTACCTTGGCCAAACCTTTTGATTTCTGGGGATCTCTGGGATAGGGGGAATAAAGATAGGCAGATTAAAAAAAAAATTCTGGGGTGCCTGGGTGGCTCAGTGGGTTAAGCCGCTGCCTTAGACTCAGGTTATGATCTCAGGGTCCTGGGATCGAGTCCCACATCGGGCTCTCTGCTCAGCGGGGAGCCTGCTTCCTCCTCTCTCTCTCTGCCTGCCTCTCTACCTACTTGTGATCTCTCTGTCAAATAAATAAATAAAATCTTAAAAAAAAAATTCTCCCTAAAAAAGGCTGCCTTCAAACACAGTATTGCAGGGTCCTGGGATCAAGCCCTGCATCAGGCTCTCTGCTCAGCAGGGAGCCTGCTTCCTCCTCTCTCTGCCTGCCTCTCTGCCTACTTGTGATCTCTGTCTGTCCAATAAATAAATAAAATCTTAAAAAAAAAAGTTAAAAATAATAAAAAAAATAAAATAAGGTTAAAAGGTTAAAATAAAGGTTAAAACCTTTAAAAGGTTTAAAAAGTTAAAATCTTTTCTTGAGAAGCATCGGAGGTGGGGGGCACTTTGTTAGGGAGGTTATCAAATAATCTGACTCTTCTCCAGGCATGGAAGGCTGAACATGGGTCTGTGTGGAACTTCTGGCTGTCCACGGGAGATTCTTAGAGGATTGTCACTTGGAGAGTGGAAAGATGATTATGATTGCAGGACTTAAATGAGAAGACGGGAAGGTAGGGACACATCATTTTGGGGTGAGTCTGGGGAATGAGGGCTTGCTCTAGGATCAGTATGGTTCCTGTATTTAATTAAGATTCAAGAAAGTAACAATTTGAGTTTCTCTTTCTTTTCCAAAACACCGTATTCTTATTTTTCACTGTGGGTGAGTAGGTTAAATGAGTAATGCATGATGTCAGCAGAGTTTTCTTGAACTACTGGGCATAATATACCATCATTACTTTGCTCTTAGGCAATTTTATTGTATACCAGGATTATGACTTTGAGCACTGGTTTATATTTGTTTAAGGAATGCCTGAACACACATTTCCCTTATCCATAATGAACTTGTGTGTGTTCATAGTTTCTGTGATTTTTGCGTCAGTGGAAATAAAGGATTGACACTGCTACCTCGTTTAAGCAGGCACTTTCAGACCACAGGTCTTGGGGACTCCAAGGAGAGAGAACGGCTAAACGCAAGGAATGCAGAAATAAAGACTACCCAGAGGTGGCGCTGTGGTTAAAGTACACCTGAATTTTGATTACAGTGAATATATTTATTTCCTGCCCCTCAGAAGAGAGACTGTTAGCCATTATCGCTTTTGTATTTCTATAACCACAACATCAGCAAATAAAGCTCTCTGGTAACATACTCCCACCCACTCCAATCTACCAGGACATGTGTGAAGACCTCACTCCACAGACAATTAGAGCCAAAACACTAAAATCACCCCCTTGGCCTCTTCTTGCCATGAGCTCTATATTCAAAGTTTTATCCATGCTTTTCTCCTTCCTTCCTTCCACAAAACTACATGGGTGCTTTGGACAAACACTCAGTGATATCCGATGTCTGACTAAAATTCTAACATTTCATTTTAAAATAAAGATCTCCTTTTAGTGTACATACTTCAGGAAATACCTAACGTACCACAATTCATTACAGACCTGTATATTATGTGTTCTAGTTAAGAAAATCATTTTAGAAAAAATGACAAATAAAGACCCTTTGGCTCAATTCCTTCGTTTGTAGATGAGAAAATCAAGGGCCACAGCAGGAAATTGACTTGTACATGACAAATCATAACTTAATTGTAGCCCACTAAGATCTTGTGTCATCTCGTTTTGATTATTATAAATTATTAACAAATTGAAACTGAACCAGGGAATTAAAATGTGTGCATTATTTGTTTATGGGGTTCCTTTCCTCATTTAGTTAAATTGAGTTTTCTTTACTAACCTTCGAGGAACATTACATCTTTTTAAGATGGCCTTCTTTAATCACGCCCATCTGCAGCTATTTTCTGTACAGGGCATTTTAATTACTATTATACTTTAAATCATTTAAAAAATGTTTCTCATATGTGCACAAAGTGACTTGATCATAAAAATGCAATTTTAAATACCAATCAATAAAAGTAAGTCGTTTAATTTTGAGGTGCTAGAAATATAAAGAAATGACCACTCTAATTGGTATTTAAAATGTTCTCTGCTTGATGTTACGGACAATCATTACTGTTTCTTTTGCGGCCTTAATTTTGATGATTTGAAAGACAGAAATCCCCCAAACAGACACTAAAACAGTAGATGTTTAACAACTGCATTGTCTAGCCGGATTCTTCTGCAGGTCCCTTTCCTCAATCCAGCAGTACTGTATGTAATACAATATGAAAACTTATCCCACAAGGCTGGTTTTACTTAATGATACTTAGCAGAAGGGCTTTGCACTTTCATGATAATTTCCACCAGAAAAATCTCTCTGGAACTTACTAATAATAATCAGACCTAATATTAGCCTCAGATCAGAGATTTATTAAACCTATTTGGCAGAGTAGATAAAGTTGAATGACGAGGTAGTCAAGCATCTAGGCTGAGCTTGAGCCCTGGAAAGAGACTCAGGCTAGCACCCTAAAAGCATTCCTCAACAGTTAAATTTATACTAGACGTGACCTTTCTTACTCCCCAGAGGCTGTGAGATTGAGAACGTTGCAATTACTTCTCTTGCTTTCCGGGCTATGGGAAATCAGGCCTCATCTTCCACACTGGGGTGGATAGAGAGAGGGCAACACTTCCTCCCTGAAGTTTCCCTTAACTTCCAAAGTAAAGGCTGTGATCCTTATATCACTAACAATTGACAAATATCCACGAAATGCCTACTAGGCTCTTGGTTTGTACTCGGGCTCATGGGAGAGGAGGGCTCAGTGGACAGTATTTAAGAACTACTGTTCTGTCTTTCCCTTGTTAACTGAACTTCCACTAAGGCTCATTAATCTCGAACACCGTGCATTAAAAAACAAAACCAGAACCTCTTTTGCGTGCGTGTGAAATCCACCCTAAGATTTCGGGAAGACTTTTCTTCCCAAACAGGAAGAGACCCATTTCTGAGAAAGACGCGAAGTTAAGTTTCCTCGGGGACTCGCATCGGCTCTAGGGGAGGGCAAGCCCCTAGGGGCGGGCGGGGGCGGGTCCCCAGGGTCTCCTGCGAGCTGGGGGGGCAGCGGCGGCACCCCGCGCCTCGGCTCGCGCGCCCGGGCCGCGCCGGGGTCCCCGACGCCCAGGTTCCTGCCCCCCACCTGATTCCGGCCCTTCCCTTCCCCTTCCCCGGCCCGCTCCGCCGCCTCCCTGTCTCCCCCGCCCCCAGAGTCTCGTTTCAGTCATCCCTTTGTCCTTCCCCGGATTGGCAGGTTTTATTATTCCGCCTGAACAATCCGGCCGCCCAGTGGCTGAGGGTCGCTGACGTCGGCGGCAGAGCCGGGGAGTAGTTGGGATTTTGCTCTGTCAGTAACACATGTGTAAGCGCCGCGGAGGGAGCGACCGAGCCGGCTAGAGGCCAGCGCCGCCGCCGCCGCCTCCTCCTCCGAGCCGGGCAGCGGCAGCCGCAGCAGCAGCCCCGGCGGCAGCTCCGGGCAGCGGCGCAGGCTCCAGCGCGCCGGGCCCCGGCCGGCCGCAGCTCCCCGGCTCCCGGCTGCTCCCGCCTCCCGGCCTCCGCACCGGCCGCCGCCGCTCCGGGGCTGTTGTTTCTGCGACTGCTCCCCGGCCGGAGGGGCAGGAAGCTCGGCCGAGCGACCGCCGCCGCCAGCCCCGAGCGAGCGGGCGGGCGAGCGCGCGGGAGGGAGGAAGGCGGTGGAGGAGGAGGAGGAGCGGGAGGCGCGCGGGCGGGGGCGGGGGCCGCCGGGCGGGGGAATATACAAAGTGAAGCCACATTGCCAAACTTGCAGCAGCGATTGCAGCAGTTGCTGCCGCTGCGCCGCGCTTGAAGCCGCGCCGCGCGGGCCGAGGGCTCCTGCAGCTGCTCGCGCGGAGCCGGAGGCGGAGGAGAACGCCGAGGACTGAGACTGACACCCCTGCTCTCGGCCGCCTGCCACTTAACGCGGGGCCCCCCAACCCAGCCTCAGAGCAACGCGTTAAAAAAAAAAAAAAAAAAAAAGAAAAGAAAGAAAAAAAAAAGCAGCCCTTAGCCCCCTCCTCCCCTTTCCTGCTTCTGCGAGAACATCCCCTCTCCCTCCAGCTCCGCCAGCCAAGGCGCCCCTTCCTTGGAAGCCGAGCGGCTTCGCTCGCTTTTCGCCGTCGCCGCCTCTCGCAATATTGCAATATAGGGGAAAAGCAGGTAAGGGGACGGCCGGGGAGCCGCGGGCAAGGAGGGGGGAGGGGGAGGAGGGGGCCGATTTGGGCCAGGGCTGTTTTCTTTGGCTTCCTTCCCTTGACCGTCCCAAATTGCAAGTAAACAATACGTCGGCTTAGATAATGCGCGAGTCTGAAACTACCGAGGCCGGCCTGCAAGCTAGCACGGAGGGCAGCCAGCCCCGGGCAGCCAGCTTTGTAGCGGTTCCTGCTTACAAAAGGGTTCTTCTTGGAGACGGGGCTGGTGGGGGCCTTGGCTGGGGGTGGGGATATTTTCAGTTCCTAAGGGAGAGGCAGGAGGTGCTGAAATGAGGGTTGAAGTATGAGAAGTAGTGTGGGGGAAATAGTCACGACCCCCCCCCACCCCCCAGTAAACACTATTTTTGAAACAGTGGCAGAAAGGATCTAAGTGAGCAGGATTCAGTATTGCTGGTTCTTTTCAAAAATTCCTCTTGGCTTATAAGTCTTTTGTTCCAATCCAGGAGAAATCCGGTGAATCACCTAATTAAAATCAAGACATGAATTAAGCATCCATTTTTGTACTACAAATTGCCAGCGCTACGTTTGTCCCTCCCCTGGTCTCCATTAAAAAACACCAGAGACGTTGTTAAAGAGGGGCAGATTTTGCCTCTAGCTGCCAGTTCTGCTTTCTATTTCACTGACTATCCCAGGACCTAAATTGCTTGGCTATGTAATTACTAGAGTATAAGCCTATTTAACTTAAAAGCTTTCTTTTTTTTCCAACTCTAAATGAAACTTGATGAGGGCCCGTCCTTAGTTATCAGGGGAGTCAGTTTCTGGTCAGTCCTCTTGATTCATCTCTTTTAGATTTAATCAGCATTAAGGTATTGCTTGTCCTTAAGAGCTTTAGCTAATGGGGTTACTGGATGCTTTTCTCAGTGTAATGTTTCCTTTTCAAAAAAATATACATATATATTTACCTCTCACCAAAGATGGGGGCGGGGAAGAGCTTGGAATCTCCTCCCTCCCTCTCCCCTTTTAAAAAGGAATTCGGAGCGATTAAAACGTTGGGGGAAACAGTTTAAAGACCTCGGGCAGGAAATGCAGATTCATTTGGGTTAGGGCTGAAATTGTAACAAAAAGCAATTCCTCGAGTAAATGCATCAGATAAATCAATTTACATAAAGGTATGATGCATTCGGATAAATGCAATGCTAATGGGTTTTAGAGTGGTCCTGTTTCCAAAGTCTCAGGGTTTTGTTACAGCTTAATTGGTGCAGTTCTTATTCTGGTTTATTGTGCGGTCACTGGACACACGTTCCGGGACTCTTTCGGAGGAAATGTGTTTAAAACCGGCCTATTTAAGGAACCCGAGTCCTTGTTTCGTTCCCTTCCCCTGGTTTTTTTGCTGCAGCCAAGTTGGGCCGGGGACAGGCAAAGTTCGCCCTCTCCCTTCTGAGGTATCAGCTGAATGTCTTGAGCAGATAGCCGGGAGCCTCGGGGGGAGCCTACAATCTCGGCTTACAGAGGACAAAGACAAAACAGGCTGCTTAATTGGCAGTAAATAACTTGATCTTTTTATAGAATAAGTGACTGGAGGAACACTAGGACTTTATTGGACTCAGGATTGGAGGCAACAAATTAATCGGTTTAGGCTAAGCTTTATAAATTGATTACTATATTATACTCCAGTTGCTTCTTTTGACATTCATTAGAAAGAGTGGGGAATTTTTAAAAGCAGTTTTTGGTGACAGCAGGACTGGTTCGAATATAACTTGGGCATCCTTTAATAGTGCCTTCTCGCATATTATCTGTAACTCCCCCTCCCCCTTCGGAGGAACAAAGCTCTAGCATTTAAATTGCTGATCAAGGGCAGATTAGTGAGACCAAAGTGGAGAGTGTTTGTATAGGAAGTTAACAGGCATCCTAAAGTTCAATGATCTATTATTCTTGCCTGTGTCCTGAAAACCCAGAGAAAACACTCATTGATCTTCAAAATGAAATGAGATTTAGAACAATAATGGGAGATGGCGGTCACCACAATGGCATGTGAAAGGTGCTGTTTAAAATACGAAAAACCAGTTTCGCAACTTTACACACCGCACCCCCTCCCTCGCGTCCCCTCGCCTCCCCTCCCACCACCGCGCTCTCCCTCGCCCCTCCGCGGGTTCCTCCCTCCCTCCCTTTCAGAAAACCGAACTATTTCCAACTTGTGAACTGCAGCTGCACTTCCCAGGGCAGAGCTCGGGAGGGAACGTGGCTCCGGCGGGGACCGCCTCCCCGCTCCCCTCGGCTAGCTCTCGGGGCTCGGCGGGGGCCGGGGAGGGGCCGGGCGCGGCGGTGGGTGGGTTTGACCCTCATTTGCTGGAGGCGGGCGGCGAAGGAGGGAGGAGGGGGCAGTGGGCGGAGGCGGGTGCTGGGAGGAGGCGCCGCGAGGGGTGGAGCGCGCCGCCGAGCCTCGCTCTCGGAGTTTTGACAGTACCCAAGCTGAAATTGTCAGCGGCGGCGAGCGCTGGAAAGTTGAGAGGAGCTCGTGGCCCCAGAACAAAGCTTGAGAAAAGTAAACAGGCGGCTGCTGCCGGCTCTCCTCCCTCCTTCCCTCTCCCCCTCACCCTCCTGCGCGCCGTTGCCCTGCTGCTTCCTTCCAGCAGCTCTGGGGGGTGGGGTGGGGGGAGCAAGGCTTCGCTCTCGCGCGCGGCGATTGCTACTAACTTTTGCATCGCCCCTGTTTTGTCTTTCTCTCCCTGTCCCCTTCCCGCCCTCTGCAGACCATGGTGAATCCGGGCAGCAGCTCACAGCCGCCCCCCGTGACGGCCGGCTCCCTCTCCTGGAAGCGGTGCGCAGGCTGCGGGGGCAAGATTGCGGACCGCTTTCTGCTCTATGCCATGGACAGCTACTGGCACAGCCGGTGCCTCAAGTGCTCCTGCTGCCAGGCGCAGCTGGGCGACATCGGCACGTCCTGTTACACCAAGAGCGGCATGATCCTTTGCAGAAATGACTACATTAGGTAAGACTTGGCTGCTTTCCTTGAGATGGGTGAGCGGAGCAATGGCAAGGCCAAAGGTTACCAAAGATTTTAAGGAAAGGAACAGGGAACCTCTGAGGATACGTTGTAACCTTCCCCTCGAAAACCTGGCTGGTCCGATTTAAGGGGTTCGAGAAGCACGTGTTGATCTCTCAATTTTTATTAGTAAATTCACCGCAGAAGCCATGCTGAGTAAAAACTCTATCCATCTGATGGGACTGGGGCCGTTAGGTGTGCCAATGTTGGGCGCTCTACTGACCAAAATTTTAAGAGGTCTTCCCGATCTGGACCCTCAGCTAAAAAGTGGGAATTAGGCTGCTACCTTAAAGAAGGGTAGGGACCTACATAGAAACTCAAGAGACAAAAGACTACACTTACAAATAAAGTGTAGTTAGTGAGAAATGATTTGCCTTTGGTGATGGCTAATTATATTTACATAAGCACTTTTAAAGTTTTTTGAGTGGAAAACTGTGACTCATTCTTCGTGCTCCTTGTGAAAAATGCTGATTACCCATCAGTTTAAAAACTTGTAATTCTTCTCATAGTAAACTCCCTCTTTTTCTCCCCACCCCGCAACAAAACAAAAAACCCTTAGTGGTAGTGTTTTTCTTTGTATACTGTTACTTGGAGGCTTGTAATGCTCAATGTTAGTGTGTGGTTTGTGATGTAGAATTTGCAGGTTTTTCAATTGAGGAGAGTTCAGATTTTGGGGTTTTGTTGTTGTTTGTGTCCCTACCCGGGATCCCCAAAAAAGATTTAGGAAAAGAGGCTATAGAATTATACTAATCTTGCATTTTAAAGCAATGTATAGGAACATTCATATGCCCCTGTAAGCAGTCTTTTCCAACAATTTTCAGTGCAATTAATGGAAAGAATTCAGGAGGTCAGGTGCCTATAGGATCTTTTCAGGTGAACTCAAGCTACTTAAACTCATTAATTTGAAAGGAGGCATTTGAAGGATTACACATTTAATTTGAGTAAATGGTTTGATAGACTGATGCACATGAATGCTTCTAGGAGGTGTTCTGTTTCAACATCCAGTAATTAAAAAAAAGAAAAAACAAAAAACCCACACGCACACCATTGTTATGAGAGAACCGCTGATACTAGAGAACCGCTCACTTTTACGAAGAATTGCATTCTAGTTAAATTTCTGTCCTAAACCGTTTTCTTTATAGAATATTAGTAGAAAATGTTGCTCTCTTCAAGTGGGTGAATCAATGGCTGAGGTATTTTGTACAAAGTTTAGTTCCATTGTGGTTCCCTCAACTCTGCATCTAAAAGTGCAGAATATCCCAGTACAGTTCTGAGCTGTGTATGTTTACCCCAGTAATATCATTAATCTAAAATGATGGAGTAAAATGACATTTGGTTATTCCGATAATGCAACCTGTGTCCACTCTGCTGGCATCCTCAATCAGCCAAGTAAAAGAAATATAGGAAGGGAGAGGGCTTTTATTTTTAAATTAAGATGGCAGCATTAATTTCGCTAAGTGTTCTTTTAGAAGTAAATGTTGGAAAATCAGCAGGAGCATGGGTGTAATGCTTTCTGGTCCTCCTTCCAAGCAATGCCATGAGCTTTGACAGTATTGCAATTAAATAGAGAGCAAAACTGGTAAGAAGGCAGGGTAGCTTAAAGTGCAAAAATTGACAGTGCTGTTCAGATGCGGTGAATTTCACCTGGACTCCAAGTGCATTCAGAAAGCCTTCGCTTCTGATTACCACTAATTAAAAAGAAGATGGGTCCACTTGCATTCCCTCAAGACAAGTTTAGGCAAGTGGCTTTCTGGGAATCGCCTCCTTTCCCTGTTCTTGGGACCAAATATAAATGCCCATTTGGTGTTTTCAGCTGGCTTAATGGAGCAATGGAGGATGTGCGCCCAGCCCCGCGCCTTAATTAATTGGGTTCGCATTCTCACTTTCTTTTTTCCTCTGATTTTGAAAACTGGAACCAGGCTTGCTCTTGAACTAGATGCTATCCTGAGAACCTTAGCTACCTTCCGGGAGAGAGGAGTTCTCTCTCAGTACCAAATTGACCATGGCCTCCCACTCTGCTCAGGGCTCTTCAGCCGCTGAGCCCCCTCCCCAACCCCATCCCCAGGCTGAGGAGTCTCTGAGGTCTTCTTCAGAGTTCCCTCCCTCTGCGCATCAAGATGCCAGAAGGGTGGGAAGGTGAGGAGGCGCGCGGCCCTTTTCCTCTCAGCTACTCCCTCCCCAGTCCACTTGTTGGAGGAGCTTTGAATTCTGCAAGATTGGCCACCTTAGAGCCCAGTAATCCGTTTGCCAGACACCAGGTGAAGGGGATCCTCGGGCTCCTCTGCTCGATTGTGACCACAGAGCGATCTATTAAGGGGGTTTAAACTGCCTTTGAGGCGTGATCTTTTGAAACTACCAAGATACGGCTAAAGCTGCGGGGGAAAGCAGGGCCCGGAGATGGTGGTGGTGTGTGTGGGGGGTACTGCTTTTCCTTAGTCCCTTCCCCCTGCGTGACCCAGTGTCGATTGGGCAGAACTGGTCCTCTGCCTCCTCTCCCTCCAAGATTTCAGATAAAGCGGCTGCCTTGCCGCAGCGAATCCGCACAATTAAAAGCTTTAATTAGTGGCTCCTCCATTTTCTTAGTTCTGATGGGCTTTATCTAATGAGATCTGGTCTCTGGCTTAGATCTGCTCCGAATGACGTGTCCGCAATGAATGAGAGCGGCGTCGCAAACAAAACATTTAATTAACAAAATTGGCCTCTAAGAGAGGGAGGGAAAGACTGGGGGGGGGTGCTGTGGAGGGGAAGAGGGAGGGTGGATCTTAAAGGGGCCAACGCCTGCCCACCCCCGCTCCAAAAGTCGGCGAACCTTGCAACTGTCCCCTCTCCCCCTACCCCCAGCTTCCGACACCCCTCCGCCCCCTATCTCTATCCAAGCGCCACCAAGTAGCTTTCGAAACTCCGTTTCTCTTTTCCTCGAACCCTTCTTCCTCCACCTCCATCTCCGGCCCGAAGACAGGCACGGAAAGTGCTGCGAGAGGAGGAAGTTCGGAGACAGACGGGTGGGGCCCCAGGTCCGGGGAGGGCGAGGAAGCGCACCGGAAGCCCGGGTGGCGGTCCTCCGCGAGCCCTCTCTTGCTTGGGTCCCGGCTGGGGCCCGGGGTGGGCCGGGACGGCGCAGCCCGAGGCCGCGTTCGAGGCGTCCTACCGGCCGGCGGCCTCGGGCCCGCGAGGGGGCGAGCGCAGGGCGGGAGCCGCGCGAGCCTTCGCTCTTTTCTTTCCCCGGGCTCCGCTCGGGCGTTCACGTGGCGCCCGCAGCCGCAGTGAGCGCCGCGCGGCCGGGGGGGGGGGGTCCCGGGCGGGTGGGGGGGGGGGACCAGTGGTGGTTGGTGGTGGTGGGTGTGTTTGGGGAGGGGTAGCGTTAGGAACGGAGGCGCCGCCAGACAGCGAGTTCATTTCCCTGGTAATCAACAGCAAGCTGCTATATTCAGAGAATGCTGTCCCTTTAATTGAACAGGCTAGGTAATTAAATGGCACTTTTCCAATAGGACGTGCTAGGTAAATCTAATAGTTGGTTATTTAATATCACTTTGAAGTCTGCCCACTCAAGCACAATGACAGCACAGGAGCATGTGAACTATTAGCTAGGAAAAAAAAAAAAAAAACAGAGGATCTCAAAAATTAATTAAATCGCATGCAATTTAGGGGGAACGTTTATCTTGATTTGTCATAACAGAATTAATTCAAGGCCTCCAATTCACTTGGGGGCAGATCTGTTACTCTGAATTAACCAAGCGTAATTTGGCTGATTTTTTTTTTTTTCTCCCTCCCCTCTCTAATGCAGCAATTGCGATTATTCACAGCCCCCCTCTTAAGTATCAATAGCTTCTGGTGCTTTTAAGGTGCTTGGTCTCTAGTTATTCCGAAGTACCTTTAATGGACTTGGCTCCAGGCATAATTTCTGGGTTGCATTTCTTTGTTACATTTAATATAGCTGGTGCAGAATTTAGATTAAATATAGGAACCTGCTGGAAAACCAATTGCTTCTGGATCAGTAGCTGTGGATGTGCATTTTTCTTCTCAGATAGGATGCTGATATTTACTTGCAGGTACAAATGTATACCTTTCAGCCATACTTTTAGAAACGTACCTCTCCTTGCCTAAAAGCAGTTTAGAAAACAAGTTAGGTAGTGCACCATATCGTGCGTATTTGGCTTGAAGTAATAATGCATTTGAAAATAAGCCCACCTATTGGTCATTGAAGTTACTAAAAGATGCTAAGCATTATTACTAAACTAAAAATATGACTTGCTGTCCATCTCTTTATGTCAGCAAGGAGAGTTGGAGCGGAGCTTGTGAGAGCAGTACTAACACTACATGGTGTTTTTCATATAGGAGCAAAGCACCTTTAGAGTGCAGGGGTTTGGTGGGATTTCTTCCCTTCTTTTCCCTTTTCCCCATATAAGGAACCTCTTGATGTTTGTGATTGATTGCATTGCCCAAATGCTGAAATATTAACGACCTTCTTGGACTGAGGACCCAAAGAAAGGAAACTGAAACCGATTCTGTCATCACAATTAAAGACTCCCCTGGCTTTAATTAGCCTGACCTGGGGTATATCTCCCCGTTGCTTGAGTTAAAGAGAAAAGAGCCCATTATAGTCCAGTCTGAGACCGATAGCTACTTAATTGAGCACCTAAAGCCTCAAGCCTTTTAAATCAAACACTGTCCTGGACAGTCCCTCTGGTTAGATAATTAACTCTCCAGCGCACAGAAACGTTGTTTAAAAAAAAAAAAGAAAAGAAAAGAAAGAAAAAAAAACAACTTTTCAGAAAAAGGGTGGAATTCTAATGGTAACCTTCACGTCTATGGTAAAAGGGGATTAAAATGTGGATAGACGCGTAAGTTGTTCCTGCTCTGAGGCAGCCTGAAAGCTGTAGATGTGGAAAGATCTTAAACCCCATTAATAATGTTGTTCAATAGCACATCAGTGCAGGGTAGATCTTGGTCATTTTCAAACTTTGTGACTATAATTTCTGACACTTTAGGAATCCCACGATTTTGTGGCTGATTGTTCCCTGAAAGGTTATAAAAGTGGCACTGGAGAAAACAGGATGTATGAAAAGCTTTTGGATTATATACGCCTGCCCTGATGATTAAAATACACTTAGATGCTGAAGACATACAACTGACTTTACTCAGGGTGAATTGTTAAATAAATGAACACTTAGGCTGGGTAATCAGATCGGTACTGTGAAAGGGTATTTTTTGAGACGGAGTGTCACAGTGTACCTGTTGGTAGTGGCAGCCGTAATTACAGACTCGGATCCATTAAAATACTTCTGGGTTGCTGTTAGAGGATATTTGGTCCTTGCCTCTAGTAGGATTCTGTTCCCCATCCCCATTATCTGCACCCTCCCTACCTTTATCCTCAGCATGTATTCAGCCACATTGACATGTTTTTAACTTTATTTTTACTCCCATTGTTTGAATTTGGTACTCCTCCTGGGGATTGGAAGAGCCCTGCTGTTGACTATAAGCTCTTTGCCCATGGCCGTCCTAATTCTCTAGCAGTGTCCTGCCCTTCTGAGAACCCCCCCTCCCCCCTCCACCCCCGCAAGGCA